>NC_133507.1:1307500-1958750 GCF_049354715.1 Callithrix jacchus
AATATGCTCTCCCATGTAAAATTTTGAAACTCTAATTTTGCCAGAATTGAAAAAATCTAAATATTATCTAGGCACCCCAATGTTAAAAGCAAAATTTCTCTGAATATAGTCTGTTAAAAAAAAAATATGCAATGCCTTATTCTCCTCTGTTTTGGAGTATATACACCAACTCAGTATGCTCTCTCATGTAAAAAAACGAAATTCTAATTATACCCGAATCGATAAAATCTAAATATTATATAGGCACCCCCATGTTAAAAACAAAATTGGTCTGAATATGATCTGTCAAAAAAAATATACAATACCCTATTCTACTCTGTTTTGGAGTATATACACCAACTCCATATGCTCTCTCATGTAAAATACAGAAATTCTTTATTTAAGCGAATCGAAAATAATCTAAATATTATCTAGGCACCGCAATGTTAAAAACAAAATTTCTCTGAATATAATCTGTCAGAAAAAACATACAATGCTTTATTCTACTCTGTTTTGTAGTATATACACCAACTCAATATGCTCTCTCATGTAAAATACAGAAATTCTAAATTTACGTGAATCTAAAAAAATTTAAATATTATCTAGCCACCCCAATGTGAAAAACAAAATGTCTCTGAATATAATCTGTCAGAAAAAATATACAATGCCCTATTCTACTTTGTTTTGGAGTATATACACCAACACCATATGCTCTCTCATGTAAAATACAGAAATTCTATATTTAAGCGAATCAAAAAAAATATAAATATTATCTAGGCACCCCAATGTTAAAAGAAAAAACTCTCTGAAGATACTGTCAGAAAAAATATACAATGCTTTTTCCGACTCTGTTCTGGAGTATATACACAAACTCAATATGCTCTCTCATGTAAAATACAGAAATTCAAATATTACGTAAATCGAAAATAATCTAAATATTATCGAGGCACACCAATGTTAAAAACAAAATTGCTCTGAATATAATATTTCAGAAAAAATATACAGTGCCCTATTCTACTCTGTTTTAAAGTATATACACCAACTCAATATGCTCTCTCATGTAAAATTCAGAATTTCTATATTTAAGCGAATCAAAAAAATCTAAATATTATCTAGGCACCACAATGTTAAAAGCAAAATTGCTCTGAATATAATCTGTCAGAAAAAATATACAATGCCCTTTTCTACTCTGTTTTGTAGTATATAAATGCACTCAATACGCTCTCTCATGTAAAATACAGAAATTCTAATTTTACCGTAATAGAAAAAATCTAAAAATTATCTAGGCACCCCAATGTTAAAAACAAAATTGCGCTGAATATAATCTGTCAGAAGAAATATACAACGCCATATTCTACTCTTTTTTGGAGTATATAAACCAACTCCATAGACTCTCTCATGTAAAATACAAAAATTCTAATTATACGTGAATCGAAAAAAATCTAAATATTATCTAGGCACCCCAATGTTAAAAGCAAAATTGCTCTGAATATAGTCTGTTAAAAAAAATATACAATGCCCTATTCTACTCTGTATTTGAGTATATACACCAACTCCATATGATCTCTCATGGAAAATACAAAAATTCTACAATTAAGCGAATCGAAAAAAATCTAAATATTATCTAGGCACCCCAATGTTAATAGCAAAATACCTCTTAAGATAATCTGTGAGAAAAAACATACAATGCTTGTTTCTACTGTGTTTTGTAGTATATAAACCAACTCAATATGTTCTCTCATGTAAAATACAAAAATTCTAATTTTACGCGAATCGACAAAAATCTAAATAATATCTAGGCGTTCCAAAGTTAAAGGAAAATGGCTCTGAATATAGTCTTTTAGAAAAAATATACAATGCCTTATTCTACTTTGTTTTGGAGTATATACACCAATTCTGTGTGCTCTCTAATGTAAAATACAGAAATTCT
This sequence comes from Callithrix jacchus, assembly GCF_049354715.1. Lineage (NCBI taxonomy): Eukaryota > Metazoa > Chordata > Mammalia > Primates > Cebidae > Callithrix > Callithrix jacchus. Next base: position 1,309,410 of record NC_133507.1, read on the forward strand.
AATTTTACACAAATCGAAAAAAATCTAAATAATATCTATGTACCCCAAAGTTAAAACGAAATGGCTCTGAATATATTCTTGTAGAAAAAATATACAATGCCTTATTCTCCTTTGTTTTGGAGTATATACACCAACTCAGTATGCTCTCTCATGTAAAATACAAAAATTGTAAATTTACGTGAATCGAAAAAAATCTAAATAATATCTAAGCGCCCCAAAGTTAAAAGAAAATGACTCTAAATATACTCTGCTAGAAGAAATATACAATGCCTTATTCTACAGGGTTTTGGAGAATATACACCAACTCAGTATGCTCTCTCATGTAAAATACAGAAATTCTAATTTTACGTGAATCGAAAAAAACATAAATATTATCTAGGCACCCCAGTGTTAAAAACAAAATTGCTCTGAATATAATCTGGCAGAAAAAATATACAATGCCCTATTCTACTCTGTTTTGGAGTATATACACCAACTTCATATGCTCTCTCATGTAAAATACAAAAATTCTATATTTAAGCAAGTCGAAAAAAAGCTAATTATTATCTAGGCACCCCAATTTTAAATGCAAAATTTTTCTGAATATAATCTGTCAGATAAAATATACAATGTTCTATTCTACTCTGTTTTGAGGAATATAAACCAACTGCATATGGTCTCTCATGTAAAATGCAGAAATTCTATATTTAAGCGTATCGAAAAAAGTCTAAATATAATCTAGGCACCCCAATGTTAAAAGCAAAATTGCTCTCAATGTAATCTGTCAGAAAAAATATACAATGCCCTTTTCTACTCTGCTTTGCAGTATATACACCAACTCAATATGCTCTCTCATGTAAAATTCCGAAATTCTAATTTTACACGAATCGTAAAAAATCTAAATAATATCTAGGCGCCCCTAATTTAACGGAAAATGGCTCTGACTATAGTCTGTTAAAGAAAATATACAATTCCTTATTCTACAATGTGTTGGAGTATATACAACAAATAAGTATTCTCTCTAATGTAAAATACCGAAATTCCAATATTACATGAATCAAAAAAAATCTAAATATTATCTAGGCACCACAATGTTAAAAACAAAATTGCTCTGAATATAGTCCGTTAGAAAAAATATGCAATGTTTTATTCTACTCTGCTTTGGAGTATATACACCAACTCAGTATGCTCTCTCATGTAAAATACCAAAATTCTAATTTTAGGCGAATCGAAAAAAATCTAAATAATATCTACGTGCCCCAAAGTTAAAAGAAAATGGCTCTGTATAGAGTCTGTTCAAAAAAATATACAATGACTTATTCTAGTTTGTTTTGGAGTATATACACCAACTCTGTATGCTCTCTCATTTGAAATACAGAAATTCTAATTTTACACAAATCGAAATAAATCTAAATAATATCTAGGCACCCCAAAGTTAAAAGAAAATGGCTCCGAATATAGTCTGTTAGAAAAAATATACAATGCCTTACTCTACTCTGTTTTGGAGTATATAAACCAACACAGTATGCTCTCTCATTTAAAATTCCGAAATTCTAAATTTACGTGAATAGAAAAAAATCAAAATAATACCTAGGCGCCCCAAAGTTAAAAGAAAATGGCTCTGAATATAGTCCTTTGGGAAAAATATACAATGCCTTATTCTACTCTGCTTTGGAGTATATACACCAACTGAGTATGCTCTATCATGTAAAATACCAAAATTCAAATTTTACGTGAATCACAAAAAATCTAAATATTATCTAGGCAACCGAATGTTAAAAGCAAAATTGCTCTGAATATAATCTGTCAGAAAAAATATACAATGCCCTTTTCTACTCTGTTCTGGAGTATATACACCAACTCAATATGCTCTCTCATGTAAAATACCGAAACTCTAATTTTACGTGAATCGAAAAAATCTAAATATTACCTAGGCACCCCAATGTTAAAAACAAATTTTCTCTGAATATAATCTCTCAGAACAAATATACAATGCCCTATTCTACTCTGTTTTGGAGTATATAAACCAACTCAGTATGCTCTCTCATATAAAATACCAAAATTCTAATTTTACGTGAATCGAAAATAATCTAAATATTATCTAGGCACCCCAATGTTAAAAACCAAATTGCTCTGAATATAATCTGTCACAAAAAATATACAATGCCCTACTCTACTCTGTTTTAAAGTATACACACAAACTCCATATGCTCTCTCATGTAAAATACAGAAATTCTATATTTAAGCGAATCGAAAAAAATCTAAATATTATCTAGGCACTTCAATGTTTAAAACAAAATTACTCTGAATATAAACTGTCTGTAATAATATACAATGCCCTTTTTTACTCTGTTTTATAGTGTATAAACCAACTCAATATGCTCTCTCATGTAAAACACCGAAATTATAATTTTACGTGAATTGAAAAAAATCTAAATATCTAGGCGCCCCAAAGCTAAAAGAAAATGGCTCTCAATACGGTGTGTTAGAGAAAATATACAATGCCTTATTTTACTATGTTTTGGAGTATATCCATCAACTCCATATGCTCTCATGTAAATACAGAAATTCTATATTTAATCGAATCGAAAAAAATCTAAATATTATTTAGGCAGCCCATTGTTAAAAACAAAATTGCTCTGAATATAATCTGTCAGAAAAAATATACAATGCTTTATTCTACTTTGTTTTGGCGTATATACACCAACAGAGTATGCTGTCTCATGTTAAATACAGAAATTCTAATTTCACGTGAATCGACAAAAATCTAAATATTATCTCGGAACCCCAATGTTAAAAGGAAAATTGCTGTAAATACAATCTGTCAGAAAAAATATACAATGCTTTTTTCTACTATCTTTTAATGTATATACTCCAACTCAATATGCTCTCTCATGTAAAATACCGAAATTCTAATTTTACATGAATCGAATAAAACCTAAATAATATCTAGGCACCCCAAAGTTAAAAGAAAATGGCTCAGAATTTACTCTGTTAGAAAAAATATACAATGCCTTATTCTACTTTGTTTTGGAGTATATACAGCAATTCAGTATGCTCTATCATGTAAAATAACGAAATTCTAATTTTACCCAACTAGAAAATATCTAAATATTATCTAGGCAACACAATGTAAAAAAAAATTTCTCTAAATATAATCTGTCAGAAAAAATATATAATGCCCTAATCTACTCTTTTTTGGAGTATATACACCAACTCCATATACTCTCTCAAGAAAAATACAGAAATTCTATATTTAAGCGAATCGAAAAAAATCTAAATATTATCGTGGCACCCCAATGTTAAAAACGAAATTTCTGTGAATATAATCTGTCAGAAAAAATATGCATTGCCCTATTCTACTCTGTTTTTGTGTATATACACCAACTCAGTATGCTCTGTCTTGTAAAACACCGAAATTTTAATTTTACGTGAATGGAAAAATTCTAAATAATATCTAGGCGCTCCAAAGTTACAACAAAATGGCTCTGCATATAGGCTGTTACAAAAAATATACAATGCCCTATTCTACTCTGTTTTGGAGTATATACACCAACTCCATACGCTCTCTCATGTAAAATACAGAAATTTTATATATAAGCATAACGAATTAAATATAAATATAATCTAGGCACCCCAATGTTGAAAGCAAAATTGCTCTGAATATAATATCAGAAAAAATATAGAATTCCCTTTTCTACCCTGTTTTGGAGTATATACAAAAACTCAGTATGCTCTCTCACGTAAAATAACGAAATTCTAATTTTACGTGAATCGAAAAAAATCTAAAGAATATCTAGGCACCCCAAAGTTAAAAGAAAATGGCTCCGAATATAGTCTGTTAGAAAAAATATACAACGCGTTATTCTACTCTGTTTTGGAGTATATACACTAACTCAGTATGCTCTCCCATGTAAAATACCGAAATTCAAATTTTACCCAAATCAAAAATATCTAAATTTTATATATGCACCCGAATGTTAAAAGCAAAATTGTTCTCAATATAATCTGTCAGAAAAAATATACAATGCCCATTTCTACTCAGTTTTGGAGTATATACACCAACTCCATATGCTCTCTCATGTTAAATACAGAAATTCTATATTTAAGCGAATCAAAAAAAATCTAAATATTATCTAGCCACCCCAATGTAAAAATCAAAATTGCTCTGAATATAATCTGTCAGAAAAAATGTACAATGCCCTTTTCTACTCTGTTTTGTAGTATATACACCAACTCAATATGCTCTTTCATGTAAAATACCGAAATTCTAATTTTACGCGAATCAAAAAAAATCAAAATAATATATAGGCGCCCCAAATTTAAAAGAAAATGGCTCTGAATATAGTCCGTTGGGAAAAATATACAATGCCTTATTCTACTTTGCTTTGGAGTATATAAACCAACTGAGTATGCTCTATCATGTAAAATACCAAAATTCAAATTTTACGTGAATCAAAAAAAATCTAAATAATATCTAGGCGCTCCAAAGTTAAAACAAAATGGCTCTGAATATAATCTATCAGAAAAAATATACAATGCCCTATTCTACTTTGTTTTGGAGTACATACACCAACTCCATATGCTCTCTCATGTAAAATACAGAAATCCTAATTTTACGTGAATGGAAGAAAATCTAAATATTATCTAGGCACCCCAATGTTGAAAACAAAATGCTCTGAATATAATCTGTCAGAAAAAATATACAATGCCCCTTTCTACGCTGATTTGGAGTATATAAACAAACTCAGTATGCTGTATCATGTAAAATACCGAAATTTTAAATTTCCGTGAATCGAAAAATATCTAAATATTATCAAGGCACCCGAATGTTAAAAGAAAAATTGCTCTGATTATAATCTGTCAGAAAAATATACAATGCCGTTTTCTATTTTCCTTTGGAGTATATACACCAACTCAATATGCTCTCTCATGTAAAATACCGAATTTCTAATTTTACGTGAATCGAAAAAATCTAAATATTATCTAGGCGCCACAAAGTTAAAAGAAAATAACTCTGAATATAGTCTGTTAGAAAAAATATACAATGACGTATTCTACTCTGTTTTGGGGTATATACACCAACTCAATATGCTCTCTAATGTAAAATACAGAAATTCTATATTTAAGCGAAGGGAAAAAAATCTAAATATTATCTAGGCACCCCAATGTTAAAAGTAAAATTTCTTTGAATATAATCTGTCAGAAAAAATATACAATGACCTTTTCGACTCTGTTTTCTATTATATACACCAACTCAGTATGCTCTCTCACGTAAAATACAGAAATTCTAATTTCACCTGAATCGAAAATATCTTAATATTATCTATGCACCCCAATGTTAAAAATAAAATTGCTCTGAATATAATCTGTCATAAAAAAATATACACTGCCCTATTCTACTCATTTTTGGAGTATATACACCAACTCAGTATGCTCCCTCATGTAAAATACCGATATACTAATTTTACGTGAATTAGAAAAAATCTAAATATTATCTAAGCACCCCAATGTTAATAGCAAAATTTCTCTGAATAGAATCTGGCAGAACAAATATACAATGGCCTTTTCTACTCTTTTTTGTAGTATATACACCAACTCAATATGCTCTCACATGTAAAATAACAAAATTATAATTTTACGCGAATCGATAAAAATCTAAATGATATCTAGGCGCCCCAAAGTTAAAACAAAATGGCTCTGAATATAGCCTGTTAGAAAAAATATACAATGCCTTATTCTACTCTGTTTTAGAGTATATACACCAAATCATTATGCTCTCTTATGTAAAATACCGAAATTCTAATTTAACGCGAATCGATAAAAATCTAAATGACATCTAGGCTCCCCAAAGTTAAAAGAAAATAGCTCTAAATATAGTCTGTTAGAAAAAATATACAATGCCTTATTCCACTCTATTTTGGAGTATATACACCAGTCAGTATGCTCTCTCATATAAAATACCGAAATTCAAATTTTTGTGAATCAAAAAAAATCTAAATAGTAACTAGGCATCCCAGTGTTAAAAGAAAAATTGCTCTGAATATAATCTGTCAGAAACAATATGCAATACCCTTTTCTACTCTGTTTTGGAGTATATACACCAACTCAATATGCTCTCTCATGTAAAATACCGAAATTCTAATTTTACGTGAATCGATAAAAATCTAAATAATATCTTGGCGCCCAAAAGTTAAAAGAAAATTGCTCTGAATATAGTCTGTTAGAAAAAATATACAATGCCTAATTCTACTCTCTTTTGGAGAATATACACTAACTCAGTATGCTCTCTCATGTAAAATACAGAAATAGAAATTTTATTTGAATCGAATAAAATCTAAACATTATCTAGGCACCCCAATGTAAAAAAAAAATTGTTCTAAATATAATCTGTCAGAAAAAATATACAATGTTCTATTCTACTTCGTTTTGGAGGATATACACCAACTCCATATGCTCTCTCATGTAAAATACAGAAATTCTATATTTACGTGAATCGAAAAAGATCTAAATATTATCTAGGCACCCCAATGTTAAAAACAAAATTGCTCTGAATATAATCTTTCAGAAAACATATACAATAACCTATTCTACTTTTTTTTGGAGTATATACATTACTCAATATGCTCTATCATGTAAAATACAGAAATTCTATTATTAAGCGAATCGAAAAAAATCTAAATATTATCTAGGCACCACATTTTTAAAAGCGAAATTGCTCTGAATATAATCTGTCTGAAAAAATATACAATGCCATTTTTTACTTTGTTTTGTAGTATATACACCAACTCAGTATGCTCTCTCATGTAAAATTTAGAAATTCTAATTTTACCCGTATCGAAAAAATCTAAATATTATATGGGCACCCCAATGTTAAAACAAAATTGCTCTGAATATAATCTGTCATAAAAAATATACAATGCCCTATTCTAATCTGTTTTGGAGTATATAAACCAACTCAGTATGCTCTCTCATGTAAAATACCGAAATTCTAATTTTACGTGAATTGAAAGAAATTTAATATTATCTAGGCACCTCAATGCTAAAAGCAAAATTGCTCTGAAGATACTCTGTTAGAAAAAATATACAATGCTTTTTTCTACTTTTTGTTGGAATATATACACCAACTCCATATGCTCTCGCATGTAAAATACAGAAATTCTAATTTTACGTGAATAGAAAAAAATCTAAATAATATCTAGGCACACCAAAGTTAAAAGAAAATGGCTCTGAATATAGTCTGTTAGAAAAAATATACAATGCCTTATTCTAATCTGTTTTGGAGTATAAACACCAACTCAGTATGCTCTCTCATGTAAAATACAAAAATTCTAATTTTACTTGAATCGAAAATAATCTAAATATTATCTAGGCACCCCAATGTTAAAAAAAAATTTTTCTGAATATAATTTGTCAGAAAAAATATACAATGCCCTATTCTACTCTGTTTTGGAATATATACACCAACTCAATATGCTCTCTCATGTAAAATACAGAAATTCTATATTTAAACGATTCGAAAAAAATCTATATATTATCTAGGCATCCCAATTTTAAAAGCAAAATTGCTCTAAATATAATCTGTCAGAAAAAATATACAATGCCCTTTTCTACTCTGTTTTGTTGTATATACACCAACTTAGTATGCTCTCTCATGTATAATAAAGAAATTCGAATTTTACCCGAATCGAAAAAATCTAAATATTATCTAGGCACCCCAATGTTAAAAACAAAATTGCTCTAAATAAAATGTGTCAGAAAAAATATACAATGCCCTATTCTACTGTGTTTTGGAGTATATACATCAACTCAGTATACTCTCTCATGTAAAATACTTAAATTATAATTTTACATAAATCAAAAAAAATCTAAATATTATCTTGGCACCCCAATGTTAATAGCAAAATTTCTCTGAATATAATATGTCAGAGAAAGTATACAATGCTTTTTTCTACTCTGTTTTGTAGTATATACACCAACTCAATATGCTCTCTCATGTAAAATACCGAAATTCTAATTTAACGCGAATCGAAATAAATCTAAATATTGTCTAGGCACCCGAATGTTAAAAGCAAAGTTGCTCTGAATATAATCTGTCAGAAAATATATACAATGGCTTTTCAATTCTGTTTTGGATTATATACACCAACTCAATATGCTCTCTAATGTAAAATATCAAAATTCTAATTTTACGTGAATCGAAGAAAATCTAAATAATATCTCGGCACCCAAAGTTAAAAGAAAATGGCTCTGAATATAGTCTGTTAGGAAAAATATTCAATGCCTTATTCTACTCTGTTTTGGAGTATATACAGCAACTCAGTATGCTCTCTCTTGTAAAATACATAAATTTCAATTTTACGTGAATCGACAAAAATCTACATATAATCTAGGCATCCAAATGTTAAAAACAGTATTGCTCTGAGTATAATCTGTCAGAAAAAATATACAATGCTCTATTCTACTTTGTTTTGGAGTATATACACAAACTCAGTTTGCTCTATCATGTAAAATACAGAAATTCTATATTTAAGCGAATTGAAAAAAATCTAATTATCTAGGCACCACATTGTTAAAAGCAAAATTGCTCTGAATATAATCTGTCATAAAAAATATAGAATGCCCTATTCTAATCTGTTTTGAAGTATATACACCAACTCAGTATGCTCTCTCATGTAAAATACCGAAATTCGAAATTTACGCATATCGAAAAAAATCTAAATATTATCTAGGCACCCCAGTATTAAAAGCAAAATTGCTCTGAATATAATCTGTGAGAAACAATATACGATGCCCATTTCTACTCTTTTTTGTAGTATATACACCAACTCAATATGGTCTCTCATGTAAAATACCGAAATTCGAAATTTACGCATATCGAAAAAAATCTAAATAATATCTAGGCGCCCCAAAGTTAAAAGAAAATGGCTCTGAATATAGTCTGTTAAAAAAATATACACTGCTTTTTTCTATTCTGTTTTGGCGTATATACACCAACTCAGTTTGCTCTCCCATATAAAATACCAAAATTCTAATTTTACGTGAATCAAAAAAAATCTAAATATTATCTAGCCACCCCAATGTTAAAAACGAAATTGCTCTGAATATAATCTCTCAGAAAAAATATACAATGCTCTATTCTACTCTGTTTTGGAGTATATAGACAAACTCCATATGCTCTCTCATGTAAAATACAGAAATACCATATTTAAGTGAATCGAAAAAGATCTAAATATTATCTAGGCACCCCAATGTTAAAAGCAAAATTTCTCTGAATATAATCTGTCAGAAAATATATACAATAACCTTATTTACTCTGTATTGGAGTATATACAACAACTCAATATGCTCTCTCATGTAAAATACAGAAATTCTAATTTTACGTGAATCAAAAAAATCTAAATACTATCCAGGGACACCAATGTGAAAACCAAAATTGCTCTGAATATAATCTTTCAGCGAAAATATACAATGTCCTATTCTACTTTGTTCTGGAGTATATACACCAAGTTAGTATGCTCTCTCATGTAAAATACCGAAATTAAATTTTACGTGAAAAAAAAATCTAAATATTATCTAGGCACACCAATGTTAAAAACAAAATTTCTCTAAATATAATCTGTCAGAGAAAATATACAATGCCCTATTCTACTCTGTTTTGTAGTATATACACCAACTCCATATGTTCTCTCAAGTAAAATACAGAAATTCTATATTTAAGCGAATCATAAAATATCTAAATATTATCTAATAACCCTAATGTTAAAAGAAAAATTGCCCGGAATATAATTTGTCAGAGAAAATATACAATGCCCTTTTCTACTCTTTTTTGGAGTATATACACCAACTCAATATGCTTTCTTATGTAAAATACCAAAATTCTAATTTTACGTAAATCATAAGAAAGCTAAATCATATCTAGGCACCCCAAAGTTAAAAGAAAATGGCTCTGAATATAGTCCATTAAAAAAAATATACAACGTTTATTCTACTCTATTTTGGAGTATATACACCAGTCAGTATGGTCTCTCATGTAAAATAGTAAAAATCTAATTTTACGTGAATCGAAAAAAATCTAAATAATATTTAGGCACCCCAATTTTAAAAGCAAAATTGCTCTGAATATCTTCTGTTAGAAAAAATATACAATGCCATTTTCTACTCTGTTTTGGAGTATATACACCAACTCAATATGCTCTCTCATGTAAAATGCCGAAATTCTAATTTTATGCGAATCGAAAAAAATCTTAATATCTAGGCGCCCCAAAGTTAAAAAAAAATTGCTCTGAATATAGTCTGTTAGGAAAAATAAACAATACATTATTCTACTCTGTTTTTGAGTATATACACCAACTCAATATGCTCTCTCATGTAAAATACAGAAATTCTTAATTTAAGCGATTTGAAATAAATCTAAATATTATCTAGGCACCCCAATGTTAAAAGCAAAGTTGCTCTGAACATAATCTGTCAGAAAAAATATACAATGCCCTTTTCTACTCTGTTGTGTAGTATATACACCAACTCAATATGCTCTCATGTAAAATACAGAAATTCTAATTTTACAAGAATAGAAAAAACCTATATATTATCTAGGCACTCCAATGTTAAAAGCAAATTTGCTCTGAATATAATTTGTCAGAACAAATATTCAATCACCTATTCTACTCTGTTTTGGAGTATATACACCAACTCAGTATGCTCTCTCATGTAAAATACCAAAATTCTAATTTTACGTGAATTGAAAAAAATCTAAATGTTGTCTAGGCGCCCCAAAGTTAAAAGAAAATTGCTCTGAATATAGTCTGTTAGAAAAAATATACAATGCATTATTCTAGTCTGTTTTTGAGTATATACACCAACTCAATATGCTCTCTCATGTAAAATACAGAAATTCTTAATTTAAGCGAATTAAAAAAAATCTAAATATTATCTAGGCACCCCAATGTTAAAAGCAAAATTGCTCTGAACATAATATGCCAGAAAAAATATACAATGCACTTTTCTACTCTGTTGTGTAGTATATACACCAACTCAGTATGCTCTCTCATGTAAAATACAGAAATTCTAATTTTACCCGAATCGAAAAAAATCTAAATATTATCTAGGCATCCCAATGTTAAAAACAAAATTGATCTTAATATAATCTGTCAGAAAAAATATTCAATGCCCTATTCTACTCTGTTTTGGAGTATATACAACAACTCAGTATGTTCTCTCATATAAAATAGAGAAATTCTAATTTCACGTGAATCGAAATAAATCTAAATATTATCTAGGCACCCCAATGTTAAAAACAAAATTGCTCTAAATATAATCTGTCAGAAAAAATATAAAAGGCCCTCTTCTACTCTGTTTTGTAGTATATCCACCAACTCAATATGCTCTCTCATGTAAAATACCACAATTCAAATTTTATGCGAATTGAAAAAAATTTAAATAATATCTAGGGTCCCCAAAGTTAAAAGAAAATGGCTCTGAATATAGTCTGTTAGAGAAAATATAAAATGCCTTATTCTATTCAATTTTGGAGTATATACACCAACTTAGTATGCCCTCTCATGTAAAATACCAAAATTCTAATTTTACGTAAATCGACAAAAATCTAAATATTATCTAGGAACCCCAGTGTTAAAAACAAAATTGCTCTGAATATAATGTGTCAGAAAAAATATACAATGCCCTTTTCAACTTTGTTTTGGAGCCTATACACCAACTCACTATGCTCTCTCATGTAAAATACCGAAATTCTAATTTTACACAAATCGAAAAAAATCTAAATTATATCTAGGCGCCCCAAAGTTCAAGAAAATGGCTCTGAATATAGTCCATTAGAAAAAATATACAATGCCTTATTCTACTCTGTTTTGGAGTATATACAGCAACACAGTATGCTCTCTCATGTAAAATACCGAAATTATAATTTTACCCAAATCGAAATAATCTAAATATTATCTAGGCACCCCAATGTTAAAAACAAAATTGCTCTGAATATAATATGTGAGAAAAAATATACAATGACCTATTCTACTCTGTTTTGGAGTATATACACCAACTCCATATGCTGTTTCATGTAAAATACCAAAATTCTATATTTAAGTGAATCGAAAAAAATATAAATATTATCTAGGCACCCCAATGTTAAAACCAAAATTGCTCTGAATATAATTCGTCAGAAAAATATACAATGCCTTATTCTACTTTGTTTCGGAGTATATATACCAACTCAATATGCTCTCTCATGTAAAATACCGAAATTTTAATTATATGCGAATTGAAAAAAATATAAATACAATCTAGGTGCCCCAAAGTTAAAAGAAAATGGCTCTGAATATAGTTTGTTAGAAAAAATATACAATGCCTTATTCTACGCTGTTTTGGAGTATATACACCAACTCAGTATGCTCTCTCATGTAAAATACAGAAATTCTATATTTAAGCGAATCATAAAAAATCTAAGTATTATCAAGGCACCCCAATGTTATAAGCAATATTGCTCTTAATATCATCTGTCAGAAAAAATATACAATGCCTATTTCTACTCTGTTTTGTAGCATATACACCAATTCAATATGCTCTCTCATGTAAAATACAGAACGTCTTATTTTACACGAATCAAAAAAATCTAAATGTTATCTAGGCACCCCAATGTTAAAATCAAAATTGCTCTGAATATAATCTACGAGACAAAATATGCAATGCCTTATTATACTCTGTTTTGGAATATATAGACCAACTTTATATGCTCTCTCATGTAAAATACCGAAATTCTAATTTTACGTGAATCGAAAAAAATGTAAATATTATCTAGGCACACGAATGTTAAAAGCAAAATTACTCTGAATATAATCTGTCAGATACAATATACAAGGTTCTTTTCTACTTTGTTTTGGAGTACATACACTAACTCAGTATGCTCTCTCATGTAAAATACAGAAATTCTAATTTTATCCGAATCGAAAAAATCTAAATAATATCTAGGCACCCTATGTTAAAAGCAAAATTGCACTGAATATAATCTTTCAGAAGAAATACACAATGCACTTTTCTACTCTGTTTTGGAGGATATACACCAACTCCATATGCTCTCTGATGTAAAATACGGAAATTCTATTTTTACGTGAATCAAAAAAAATCTAAATAATATCTACGTGCCCCAAAATGAAAAGAAAATAGCTCTGAATATAGTCTGTTAGAAAAAATATACAATGACCTATTCTACTCTTTTTTGGAGTATATACACCAACTCAATATGCTCTCTCATGTAAAATACAGATACTCTATATTTAAGCGAATCGAAAAAAATCTAAATATTATCTACGCACCCCAATGTTAAAAAAAAAAGGCTCTGAGTATAATCTGTCAGAAAACATATACAATGCCTTTTCTACTCTGTTTTGGAGTATATACACCAACTCCATATGCTCTCTTGTTAAATACAAAAATTCTATATTTAAGCAAATCGAAGAATAATATAAATATTATATCGGCACCCCAATGATAAAAGCAAAATTGCTGTAGATATAATTTGTCCAAAAAAATATACAATGCTTTTTTCTACTCTGTTTTGTAGTATATACACCAACTCCATATGCTCTCTCATGTAAAATACCGAAATTCTAAATTTACGTGAATCGAAAAAAATATAAATATTATCTAGGCGCCCCAGTGTAAAACCAAAATTGCTCTGAATATAATCTGTCAGAAAAAATATACAATGCCCTATTCTATTTTTTTTTTTGGAGTATATACACCTACTCCCTATGCCCTCTCATGTAAAATAGAGTAATTCTATATTTAAGCGAATCGAAAAAAATCTAAATATTATCTAGGCACCCCAATGTTAAAAACAAAATTTCTCTGAGTATAATCTGTCAGAAAAAATATACAATGCCCTATTCTACTCTGTTTTGGAGTATATACACCAACTCCGTATGCTTTCTCATGTAAAATACAGAAATTCTATATTTAAGCAAATCGAAAAAAATCTAAATATTATCTAGGCACCCCAATGTTTAAAGCAAAATATCTCTGAATATTATCTGTCAGAAAAAATATACAATACCCTATTCTTTTCTGTTTTGCAGTATATACAACAACTCAATATGCTCTCTCATGTAAAATATAGAAATTCTAATTTTACGCGAATCTAAAAAAATCTAAATATTATCTATGCAACGGAATGTTAAAAACAAAATTACTCTTAGTATTATCTGTCAGAAAAAATATACAATGCCCTATTATACTTTTCTTTGGAATATATACCCCAACTGCATATTCTCTCTCATGTAAAATACAGAAATACTATATTTAAGCGAATCGAAAAAAAATCTAAATATTATCTAGAAACCCCAATGTTAAAAGGAAAATTGCTGTGAATATAATCTCTCAGAAAAACTATACAACGTTCTACTCTACTCTGTTTTGTAGTATATACACCAACTCTATATGCTCTCTCATGTAAAATACCGAAATTATAATTTTACGCAAATCGAAAAAAAACCAAACAATATCTAGTCGCCCCAAATTTAAAAGAAAATGGCTATGAATATAGTCTGTTGGAAAAAATATACAATGACCTATTCTACTCTTTTTTGGAGTATATACACCAACTCCATATGCTGTTTCATGTAAAATACCGAAATTCTATATTTAAGCGAATCGAAAAAAATCTAAATATTATCTAGGCACCACAATGTTAAAAGCAATATTGCTCTGAATATAATCTGTCAGAAAAAATATACAAATCCCTTTTCTACTCTGCTTTGTAGTATATAAACCAACTTAATATGCTCTCTCATGTAAAATACCAAAATTCGAATTTTATGTGAATCGAACAAAATCTAAATATTGTCTAGGCACCTTAATGTTTAAAGCAAAATTGCACTGAATATAATCTCTCAGAAAAAATATACAATGCTTTTTTCTACTCTGTTTTGGAATATATATATCAACTGAATATGCTCTTTAATGTAAAATACCGATATTCTAATTTTACGTTAATCGAAAAAAAATCTTAATAATATCTAGGAAAACAAAGTTAAAAGAAAATGGGTCTAAACATAGTCTGTTAAAAAAATATATAAAGCCTTATTCTACTCTGTTTTGGAGTATATAGAGCAACTCAGTATGCTCACTCATGTAAAATACAGAAATTCTAATTTTACGTGAATCAAAAAAATCTAAATATTATCTAGGCACCTCAATGTTAAAAGCACAATTGCTCTGAATATAATCTGTCATGAAAAATGTACAATGCCTATTCTACTCTGTTTTGGAGTGTATACACCAACTCTATATGCTCTCTCATATAAAATACAGAAATTCAATATTTAAGCGAATCAAAAAAAATCTAAATATTATCTAGACACGCCAATGTTAAAACCATAATTGATCTGAATATCATCTGTCAGAAAAAATATACAATGCTTTTTTCTACTCTGTTTTGGAGTATATACACCAAGTCAATATGCTCTGTCATGTAAAATACCGAAATTCTAATTTTACGTGAACCGAAAAAAATCCAAATATTATCTAGGCACCTTAATGTTAAAATCAAAATTTCTCTGAGTATAATCTGTAAGAGAAAATATACAATGCCCTATTCTACTCTGTTTTGGAGTATAAACACCAACTCCATATGCTCTGTCATGTAAAATACAGAAATTCTATATTTAAGTGAATTGAAACAAATCTAAATATTATCTAGGCACCCCAATGATAAAAACAAAATTGCTCTGAGTATAACATGTCATAAAAAATATACATTGCCCTATTATACTCTGTTTTGGTGTATATACACCAACTCCATATGCCCTCTCATGTAAAATACAGAAATTCTAATTTTATGCGAATCTAAAAAAATCTAAATAATATTTAGGCACCCCAAAGCTAAGAGAAAACGGCTGCGAATATAGTCTGTAGGAAAAAATATACAATGCCTTATTCTACTTTGTTTTGGAGTATAAACACCAACACAGTATGCTCTCTCATGCAAAATACCGAAATTCTAATTTTACGTGAATTGAAAAAAATATAAATATCATCGAGGCACCCCTATGCCAAAAAAAAAATTGCTCTGAATATAATCTGTCAGAAAAAATATACAATGCCCTATTCTACTCTGTTTTGGAGTATATACATCAACTCCATATGCTCTCTCATGTAAAACACAAAAATTATATATTTAAGAGAATCAAAAAAAATCTAAATATTATCTAGGCACCCCAATGTTAAAAGCAAACTTTCTCTGAATATAATCTGTCAGAGAAAATATACAATGCCCTTTTCTACTTTGTTTTGTAGTATATACACCAACAAAATACGCTTTCTCATGTAAAATACTGAAATTCTAACTTTACCCGAATCAAAAAAATCTAAATATTATCTAGGCACCCCAACGTTAAAAACAGAATTGCTCCGAATATAATCTGTAAGAAAAAATATGCAATGCCTTATTCTACTTTTTTTGGAGTATATACACCAACTCAGTATGCTGTCTAATGTAAAATATCGAAATTCTAATTTTCGTGAATCGAAAAAAATCTAAATAGTAACTAGGCACCCCAATGTTAAAAGAAAAATTGCTCTGAATATAATCTGTCAAAAACAATATGCAATACCCTTTTCTACTCTGTTTTGGAGTATATACACCAACTCAATATGCTCTCTCATGTAAAATACCGAAATTCTAATTTTACGCGAATTGATAAAAATCTAAATAATATCTAGGCGCACAAAAGTTAAAAGAAAATGGCTATGAATATAGTCTGTTAGAAAAAATATACAATGCCTTATTCTACTCTTTTTTGGAGTATATACACCAACTCATTATGCTCGATCATGTAAAATACAAAAACTCTATATTTAAACGAATCGAAAAAATCTAAATAATATCTAGGCGCCTCAAAGTTAAAAGAAAATGGCTCTGAATATAGTCTGTTCTAAAAAATATGCAATGCCTTATTCTACTTTATTTTGGAGTATATAAACCAGTCAGTATGCTCTCTCATGTAAAACACCAAAATTCTAAATTTACGTGAATCAGAAAAAAATCTAAATATAATCTAGGCACCCCAATGTTAAAAGCAAAATTGCTCTGAATATAATCTGTCAAAAAAAATATACAATGCCCTTTTCTACTCTGTT
Organism: Callithrix jacchus; assembly: GCF_049354715.1. Taxonomy (NCBI): domain Eukaryota; kingdom Metazoa; phylum Chordata; class Mammalia; order Primates; family Cebidae; genus Callithrix; species Callithrix jacchus. The sequence continues at coordinate 1,326,537 of NC_133507.1, forward strand.
TTGTAGTATACACACCAACTCAATATGCTCTCTCATGTAAAATACCGAAATTCTAATTATACGCAAATCTATAAAAAATCTAAATGATATCTAGGCGCCCCAAAATTAAAAGAAAATGGCTCTGAATATAATCTGTTAGAGAAAATATACAATGGCTTTTTCTACTCTGTTTTGGAGTATATACATCAACTAAGTATGCTCTCTCATGTAAAATACCGAAATTCTAATTTTATGTGAATCGAAAAAATCTAAATATTATCTAGGCACCCCAATGTTAAAAGCAAAATTGCTCTAAATATAATCTGTCAGAAAACATATACAATTCTCTTTTCTACTTTGTTTTGGACTATATACCATCTCAATATTCTCTCTCATGTAAAATACCGAAATTCTAATTATACGCAAATCGATAAAATATCTAAATGATATCTAGGCGCCCCAAAGTTAAAAGAAAATGGCTCTGAAAATAGTGTGTTAGAAAAAATATACAATATTTTATTCTACTTTGTTTTGGAGTATATACATCAACTCAGTATACTCTCTCATGTAAAATACAGAAATTCTAATTTTACGTGAATCGAAAGAAATCTAAATATTATCTAGGCACCCCAATGGTAAAAACAAATTTTTTCTTAATATAATCTGTCAGAAAAAATATACAATGTCCTATTCTGCTTTGTTTTGGAAGATATACACAAACTCAATATGCTCTCTAATATAAAATACAAAAATTCTATATTTCAGAGAAACGAAAAAAATTTAAATGTTATTTAGGCACTCCAATGTTAAAAGCAAAATTGCTCTGAATATAATCTGTCCGAAAAAATATACAATGCCCTTTTCTACTCTGTTTTGTAGTATATACACTCACTCAGCATTCTCTCTCATGTAAAATAAAGAAATTTTAATTTTACCCGAATCGAAAAAATCTAAATATTATCTAGACACCCCAATGTTAAAAACAAAATTGCTCTGAATATAATATGTCAAAAAAAAGACAATTCCCTACTCTACTCTGATTTCGAGTATATACACCCACACAATATGCTCTCTCAAGTAAAATAGAGAAATTCTATATTTAAGCGAATCAAAAAAAAAATCTAAATATTATCTAGGCACCCCAATGTTAAAAGCATAATTTCTCTGAATACAATCTGCCAGAAAAAATATACAATGCCCTTTTCTACTCTGTTTTAATATATATACACCAACTCAATATGCTCTCTCTTGTAAAATACAGAAATGCTATATTAAAGCGAATCGAAAAATATCTAAATATTATCTAGGCACCCCAATGTGACAGAAAAATTGCTCTAAACATAATCTGCCAAAAAAATTATACAATGCAATATTCTACTATGCTTTGGAGTATATACACCAACTGCATATGCTCTCTCATGTAAAATACAAAAATTTTATATTTAAGCGATTCGAAAAAAATCTAAATATTATCTAGGCACATGAATGTTAAAAGCAAAATTGCTCTGAATATAATCTGTCATAAAAAATATACAATGCCCTTTTCTACTCTGTTTTGGAGTATATAAACCAACTCAATATGCTCTCTGATGGAAAATACCGATATTCTAATTTTACGCCAATCGAAAATAATCTAAATAATATCTAGGCGCCCCCAAAATAAAAGAAAATGGCTCTGAATATAGTCCATAAGAAAAAATATACAATGCCTTATTCTACTCTGTTTTGGAGTATATACACCAACTCAGTATGCTCTCTCACGAAAAATAACTAAATTCTAATTTCACCTGAATTGAAAAAATCTAAATAGTATCTAGGCACCCCAATGTTAAAAACAATATTGCTCTGTATATAATCTGTCATTCAAAAATATACAATGGTCTATTCTACTTGGTTTTGGAGTATATACACCAACTCCATATACTCTCTCATGTAAAATACAGAAATTCTATATTTAAGCGAATCAAAGAAAATCTAAATATTATCTAGGCAAACGAATGGTAAAAGCAAAATTGCTCTGAATAAAATTTGTTGGAAAAAATATACAATGCTCTTTTCTACTCTGTTTTGCAGTATATATACCAACTCAATATGCTCTCTCATGTAAAATACAGAAATTCTAATTTTATGCGAATCAAAATAATTCTAAATAATATATGGGTGCCCGAAATTTAAAAAAAAATGTTTCTGAATATGGTCTGTTAGAAAAAAATACACAATGCCTTATTCTACTCTGTTTTGGAGTATATACACAAACTCAGTATGCTCTCTCATGTAAAATAGAGAAATTCAAATTTTACCCAAATCGAAAATATGTAAATATTATCTAGGCACTGCAATGTTAAAAGCAAAATTGCTCTGAATATAATCAGTCAGAAAAAATATTCAATGCACTTTTCTACTCGGTTTTGGAGTATATACACCAACTCAATATGCTCTCTCAAGTAAAATTCCAATATTCTAATTTTACGTGAATCAAAAAAAAATCTAAATAATATCTAGGCATCCGAAAGTTAAAAGAAATTGGCTCTGTTACATATTTTATAACATTTTGCACTTATAAAAAATTGTGCATGTATCTCACAGCTTAGCATGCATTCATTGTTTTGCATATGTTGTTTTATAAGAGTTCTTTTATGAATACTACCCTACTTATAAATTCACTGAAGATTGCTTTTTTCATTTTATAGTATTTCAAATGTATCTATGTTGCTACAAATAATTGATAACTCATTTTCTAGTAAATTAGGTAATTTTTTTTTTAATTTTTTATTGTATTATAGGTTTTGGGGTACATGAGCAGAGCATGCAAGATAGTTGCGTAAGTACACACATGGCAGTGTGCTTTGCTTTCCTTCTCCCCTTCACCCACATTTGGGATTTCTCCCCAGGCTATGCCTCCCCACCTCCCCCTCCCACTGGCCCTCCCCTTTTCCCCACAATAGACCCCACTGTTTAGTACTCCCCTTTCTGTGTCCATCTGTTCTTATTTAACAAACACACGTGTTGAGCATGCTTGAAAATAATAAAGCCAAATTCAGAATTATAATAACCTTTAGAGAGCAGGAGGTTACTGTAGTTAGGAATGTCACTGAGAGGGTTACATAAGGAGGCTTCAATTGTATTAGTAATGTTTTACTTTTTTAAGTTGCATTGCAGTTCTCTATAACTATATCTTTCCATGTCCTTTTATGTACGGATGAAATATGTTATTATTGACATTATTAATTAAAATATATAAAACAAAACAAAAAAAGAAATTGGCTCTAATATAGTCTGTTAGAAAATATATACAATGCCTGATTCTACTCTGTTTTGGAGTATATACACCAACTCAGTATGCTCTCTCATGTAAAATACAAAAATTCAAATTTGCGTGAATCGAAAAAAATCTAAATATTATCTAGGTCCCCAATGTTAAAAGCAAAATTAGTCTGTACATAATCTGTCAGAGAAAATATACAGTGCCCTTTTCCACTCTGTTTTGGAGTATATACACCAACTCAATATGCTCTTTCATGAAAAATACCGAAATTGTAATTTTACGCGAATCGAAAAAAATCTAAATAATACCTAGGCACCCCAAAGTTAAAAGAAAATGGCTCTGAATATAGTCTGTTAGAAAAAATATGCAATGCCTTATTCTACTCTGTTTTGGAGTATATACACCAACTCAGTGTGCTCTCTCATTGAAAATACAGAAATTCTAATTTTACCCGAAACGAAAAAATCTAAATATTATCTAGGCACCCCAATGTTAAAAACAATATTGCTCTGAATATAATCTGTCAGAAAATATATACAATGCCCTATTCTACTCTGTTTCAGAGTATATACACTAACTACATATGCTTTCTCATGTAAAATACAGAAATTCCATATTTAAGCGAATCAAAAAGATCTAAATATTATCTAGCCACACTAATGTTAAATACAAAACTGCTCTGAATATAATCTGTCAGTAAAAATATACAATGCCCTATTATACTCTGTTTGGAGTATATATACCAACTCCACATGCTCTCTAATATAAAATACAGAAATTCTATATTTAAGCGAATCGAAGAAAATCTAAGTATAATCTAGGCACCCCAATGTTAAAAGCAAAACAGCTCTGAAAATAATCTGTCAGAAAAAATATAAAATGCTCTTTTCTACCATGTTTGGAGTATATACACCAAAACAATATGCTCTCTTATGTAAAATAAAGAAATTCTAAATTTACACGAATCGAAAAAATCTAAATATTATCTACGCACTCCAGTGTTAAAAGGAAAATTGCTCTGAATATAGTCTGTCTGAAAAAATATACAATGCTTTTTTCTACTCTACTTTGGAGTATATACATCTACTCAATATGCTCTCTCATGTAAAATACCGAAATTCTAAATTTACGTGAATCGAAACCAATCTAAATATAATCTAGGCACCCCAATGTTAAAATCAAAATTTCTCTGAACATAATCTGTCAGAGAAAATATACAATGCCCTTTTCTACTCTGTTTCGGAGTATATACACCAATTCAATATGCTCTCTCATGTAAAATACCGAAATATTAATTTTACATTAATCAAAAAAAATCTAAATAATATCAAGGTGCCCCAAAGTTAAAAGTAAATGGCTCTGAATATAGTCTGTTAGAAAAAATATACAATGTCTTATGCTACTCTGTTTTGGAGTATATACACAAACTCAGTATGCTCTCTCATGTAAAATACCGAAATTCTAATTTTACATGAATCGAAAAAATCTAAATATTATCTAGGCACCCCATTGTTAAAAGCAAAGTTGCTCTGAATATAATCTGTCAGAAAAAATATACAATGATCTATACTACTCTCTTTTGGATTATATACACCAACTCCATATGCTTTCTCATTTAAAATACAGAAATTCTATATTTAAGCGAATCAAAAAGAATCTAAATATTATCTAGGCACCCCAATGTTAAACGAAATTGCTCTGAGTATAATCCTTCAGAGAAAATATACAATGCCCTATTTTACTCTGTTTTGGGGCATATACACCAACACCATATGCTCTCTCACGTAAAACACCGAAATTCTAATTTTACGCAAATTGAAAAAAATCTAAATAATATCTAGGTGCCCCAAATTTAAAGGAAAATGAGTCTGAATATAGTCTGTTGGAAAAAATATACAATGCATTATTCTATTCTGTTTTTGAGTATATACACCAACTAAGTATGCTCTATCATGTAAAATACCGAAATTCTATTTTTACCCGAATCGAAAAAATCTAGATATTATCTAGGCAACACAATGTTAACACCAAAATTGCTCTGAATATAATATGAAAGAAAAAATATACAATGCCCTATTCTACTGTGTTTTGGAGTATTTAAACCAACAAAGTGTGCTCTCTCATGTAAAATACCAAAATTCAAATTTTACCCGAATCGAAAAAATCTAAATATTATCTAGGCACTTCAATGTTAAAAACAAAATTGCTCTGAATATAATATGAAAGAAAAAATATACAATGCCCTATTCTACTGTGTTTTGGAGTATTTACACCAACTCAATATGCTCTCTCATGTAAAATACAGAAAATCTAATTTTGTGCAAATCGAAAAAAATCTAAATAATATCTAGGTGCCCCAAAGTTAAAAGAAAATGGCTCCGCATATAGCCTAGTAGAAAAAATATACAATGCCTTATTCTACTCTGTTTTGGAGTACATACACCAACTCAGTATGCTCTCTCATGTAAAACGCCGAAATTCTAATTTTACGTGAATCAAAAAAAATCTAAATATTATCTGTGCACCCCAATGTTAAAAGCAAAATTTCTCTGAATATAATCTGTCAGAGAAAATATACAATGCCCTATTCTACTCTGTTTTGGAGTATATACACCAACTCCATATGCTCTCTCACGTAAAATACAGAAAATCTGTATTTAACGAATCGAAATAAATCTAAATATTATCTAGGCACCCCAATGTTAAAAGCAAAATTGCTGTGAATATAATCTGTCAGAAAAAATATACAATGTTTTTTTCTACTCTTTTATGTACTATATACACTAACTCAATGTGCTTTATCATGTGAATAACGAAATTCTAATTTTACGTGAATCAAAAAAGATCTAAATATTATCTAGGCACCCCAATGTTAAAAGCAAAATTTCTCTAAATATGATCTGTCAGAGAAAATATACAATGTTCTTTTCTACTTTGTTTTGGAATATATACACCAACTCAATACACTCTCTCATGTAAAACACAGAAATTCTAATTTTACGCGAATCGAAATAAATCTAAATAATTTCAAGGCGCCTCAAAGTTAAAAGAAAATGGCTCTGAATATAGTCTGGTAGAAAAAATATACAATGCCTTTTTCTACTCTGTTTTGGAGTATATACACCAACTCAGTATGCTCTCTCAGGTAAAATACCAAAATTCAAAATTTACGTGAATCGAAAAAAATCTAAATATTATCTAGGCACCCCAGTGTTAAAAGCAAAATTCCTCTGAATGTAATCTGTCAGAAAAAAATGTACAATGCCCTTTTCTACTCTGTTTTGGAGTATATACACCAACTCAATATGCTCTCTCATGTAAAATACCGAAATTCTAATTTAACGCGAATTGAAAAAAACCTAAATAATATCGAGGCGCCGCAAAGTTAAAAGAAAATTGCTCTGAATATAATCTGTTAGAAAAAATATACAATGACTTATTCTACTATGTTTTGGAGTATATACACCAACTAAGTATGCTGTCTCATGTGAAATACCGAAATTCTAATTTTACCGAATCAAAAATATCTAAATATTATCAAGGCACCCCAATGATAAAAACAAAATTTCTCTGAATATAATGTGTCAGAAAATATATACAGTGCCCTATTCTAGTCTTTTTTGGAGTAGATACTCCAACTCCATATGCTCTGTCATGTACAATACAGAAACTCTATAATTAAGCGAATCGAAAAAAATCTAAATATTATCTATGCACCCCAATGTTAAAAACAAAATTGCTCAGAATATAAAGTGTCAAAAAAATATACAATGCCCTATTCTGCTCTGTTTTGGAGTATATACACCAACTCCCCATGCTCTCTCATGTAAAATACAGAAATTCTATATTTAACGAATTGAAAAAATCTAAATATTATCTAGGCACCACAATGTTAAAAGCAAAATTGCTCTGAATAAAATCTGTCAGAACAAATATATAATGCCCTTTTCTTCTTTCTTTTGGAGTATATACACCAACTCCATATGCTCTCTCAAGTAAAATAAGAAAATTCTAATTTTGCGCAAATCAAAAATATCTAAATATTATCTAGGCACCCCAATGTTAAAAGAAAATGGCTCTGAATATAATCTGTCAGAAATAATAAACAATGCCGTTTTCTACTCTGTTTAGGACTATATACACCAACTGAATATGCTCTCTCATGTAAAATACCGAAATTTTAAATTTACACTAATCAAATAAAATCTAAATATTATCTAGGCACCCCAATGTTAATAGAAAAATTTCTCTGAATATATTCTGTCAGAAAAAATATACAATGCTTTCCTCTACTTTGTTTTGGAGTATATACATCAAATCAATATGCTCTCTCATGTAAAATATCAAAATTCTAAATTTACGCAAATCGAAACAAATCTAAATATTATCTAGGCACTTCAATATTAAAAGAAAAATTGCTCTGAATATAATCTGTCAGAAATAATACACAATTCACTATTCTACTCTGTTTTGGAGTACATAAACCACCTCAATATGCTCTCTCATGTAAAATACAGAAATTCTAAATTTACGCGAATCGAAAAAAATGTAAATATAATGTAGGCATACCAATGTTTAAAGCAAAATTTCTCTGAATATAATCTGTCAGAAAAAATATACAACGCCCTTTTCTACTCTGTTTTGTTGTATATACACAAACTAAATGGGCTCCCTCATGTAAAATACCGAAGTTGTAATTTTACGTGAATCAAAAAAAATCTAAATAATTTCTAGGCACTCCAAAGTTAAAAGAAATTGGCTCTGAATATAGTCTGTTAGAAAAAATATACAATGCCTTATTCTACTCTGTTTTGGAGTATATGCACAAACTCAGTATTCTCTGTCATGTTTTTTTCTACTGTGTTTTGGAGTATATACACCCAGTCAATATGTTCTCTTATGTAAAATACCGATATTCTAATTTAACGAGTATCGAAAAAAATTTAAATATTATCTAGGGACCCAAATGTTGAAAGGAAAATTGCTCTGAATGTAATCTGTCAGAAAAAAAGAATAATGCTCTTTTTTAGTTTGTTTTAGGGTATATACACCAATTCATTATGCTCTCTCAGTAAAATACCGAAATTCTAATTTTACGTGAATCGAAATAAATCTAAATATTATCTAGGCACCCCAATGTTAAAAGCAGAATTGCTCTGAATATAATCTTTCAGAGAAAATATACAGTGCCCTATTCTACTATTTTGTGGAATATATACACCAAATTAATATGCTCTCTCATGTAAAACACTGAAATTTTCATCTTACGTGAATGAAAAAATCTACATATTATCTAGGCACCCCAATGTTAAAAGAAATTGGCTCTGAATATCATCTGTCAGTAAAAATATACAATGCCCTTTTCTGCTCTGTTTTGTTGTATATACACCAACTCAATATGCTCTCTCATCTAAAATACCGGTATTCTAATTTTACATGATATGAAATAAATCTAAATATTATCTCGGCACCCCAATGTTAAAAGCACAGTATACCTGAATATAATCGGTCCAAAAAATATACAATGAACTTTGCTACTCTGTTTTGAAGTATATAAACCAACTCAATATGCTTTCTCATGTAAAATACCGAAATTCAAATTTTACATGAATTGAAAAAATATAAATATTATCTAGGAAACCCTATGTTAAAAGAAAATGGCTCTGAACATAATCTGTCAGAAAAAATATACAATGGCCTTGTCTACTCTGTTTTCTTGTATATACACCAACTCAATATCCTCTCTCATGTAAAATACCGAAATTCTAAATTTACGTGAATCGAAAAAATCTAAATATTATCTAGGCAACCCAACGTTAAAAGCGAAATTGTTCTGAATATAGTCTGTCAGAGAAAATATAGAATGGCCTTGTCTACTCAGTTTTGTAGTATATACAACAACTCAATATGCTCTCTCATGTAAAATAGCGAAATTCTAAATTTACGTGAATCAAAAAAAATCTAAATATTATCTAGGCACCCCAATGATAAAAGCAAAATTTCTCTGAATATAATCTGTCAAAAAAAAAATACAGTCTTCTTTTCTACTCTGTTTTGGGGTATATACACCGACTCAATATGCTCTGTAATGTAAAATACAAAATTCTAAATTTACGTCAATCAAAAATAATCTAAACATTATCTAGACACCCCAATGTTAAAAGCAAAATTTCTCTGAATATTATCTGTCAGAAAAAATATAAATTGCTCTATTCTACTCCGTGTTAAAGTATATACATCAACTCCATATGCTCTCTTATGTAAAATACTGAAACTCTATATGTATGTGAATCAAAAAAAATCTAAATATTATCGAGGCACCCCAATGTTAAAAACAATATTGCTCTGAATATAATCTGACAGAGAAAATATACAATGCCCTGCTCTACTCTGTTTTGGAGTATATACACCAACTCAGTATGCTTCCTCATGTAAAATACAGAAATTCTAATTTTACCCGAATAGAAAAAATCTAAATATTATCTAGGCACCCCAATGTTAAAAACAAAATTGCTCTGAATATAATCTGTCAAACAAAATATACAATGCCCTATTCTATTCTGTTTCGTAGTATATACACGAACCCCATATGCTCTCTAATGTAAAATACAGAAATTCTATATTTAAGTGAATTGAAAAAAAATCTAAATATTATCTAGGCACCCCAATGTTAAAAGAAAAATTGCTCTGAATTTAATCTGTCAGAAAAAATATACAATGCCATTTTCTACTCTTTGTAGTATATACCCCAACTCAATATGCTCTCTCATGTAAATTACCGAAATACTAATTTTACGGGAATCGAAAAAAATCTAAATATTATCTAGGAACTCTAATATTAAAAGCAAAATTGCTCTGAATATAATCTGTCAGAAATAATATAAAATGCCCATTTCTACCCTGTTCTGGAGTATATACACCAACCCAATATGCTCTCTCATCTAAAATACAGAAATTCTATATACACGCGAATTGAAAAAAATCTAAATATTATCTAGGCACCCCAATGTGGAAAGAAAACGGATCAGAATATAATCTGTCAGAAAAAAATATACAATGCCCTTTTCTACTGTGTTTTGGAGTATATACACCATCTCAATATGGTCTCTAATGTAAAATACAGAAATTGTAAATTTACTCGAATCGAAAAAAATCTAAATATTATCTAGGCACCCCAATGTTAAAAGAAAAATTACTCTGAATATAAGGTGTCAGAAAAAATATACAATGCTTTTTTTTACTCTGTTTTAGGGAATATACACCAACTCCTTATGCTCTCATATAAAATACAGAAATTCTATATTTAAGCGAATCGAAAATAATCTAAATATTATCTAGGCACCCCAATGTTAAAAGCAAAATTCCAGTGAATATAATCTGTTAGAAGAAATATACAATGCCCTTTTCTACTCTGTTTTGTAGTATATACACCAACTCGATATGCTCTCTCATGTAAAATACCGAAATTCTAAATTTATGCGAATCAAAAAAAATTCTAAATATTATCTAGGCACCCCAATGTTAAAAGCAAAATTGCTCTGAATGTAGTCTGTCAGAAAGAATATACAATGCCCTTTTCTACTCGGTTTTGGAGTATATACACCAACTCAATATGCTGTCTCATTTAAAATACCGAAATTCTAATGTTACATGAATCGAAAAAAATCTAAATATTATCTATGTACCTCAATGTAAAAGCAAAATTGCTCTGAATATGATCTGTCAGTAAAAATATACAATACCTTTTATTCTACTTTGTTTTGGAGTCTATACACACACTCAATATGCTCTCTTATACAAAATACCGAAATACTAATTTTACGCCAAGCGAAAAAAATCTAAATATTATCTAGGCACCCCATTGTAAAAAGAAAATTTACTCTGAATACAATGTTTCAGACGAAATATACAATGCTTTTTTCTACTCTGTTTTGGAGTATATACACCAAATAAATATGCTCTCTCATGTAAAATACAGAAATTCTATATACACGCGAATAGAGAAAATCTAAATATTATCTAGGCACTCCAATGTGGAAAGAAAATGGATCTGAATATATTCTGTCAGAAAAAATATACAATGCCCTTTTCTACTCTGTTTTGGAATATATAAACCAACTCAATATGCTCTCTCATGTAAAATACCGAAATTCTAAATTTACACGTAACAAAAAAAATCTAAATATTATCTAGGCACCCCAACGTTAAAACCAAAATTGCTCTGAAAGTAATATTTCAGAAAAAATATACAATGCTTTTTTCTACTCTGTTTTGGAGTATATGCACCAAACCAATATGCTCTCTCATGTAAAATACCGAAGTTCTATATACACGCAAATCGAAAAAAATCTAAATATTATCTAGGAACCCCAATTTAAAAAGAAAATGGATCTAAATATAATCTGTCAGAAAAAATATACATTGCCCTTTTCTACACTCTTTTGGAGTATATAAACCAACTCAATATGCCCTCTCTTGTAAAATACCGAAATTCTAAATTTACTCGAATCGAAAAAAATCTAAATATTATATAGGCACCCCAATGTTAAAAGCGAAATTGCTCTGAATATAATCTTTCAGAAAAAATATACAATGTTCTTTTCTAGTCTGTTTTGGAGTATATACACCAACCCAATATGTTCTCTCAGGTAAAATTAAAAAATTCTATATACACGCGAATCGAATATATTCTAAATATTATCTAGGCACCCCAATGTGGAAAGAAAATGGATCTGAACATAATCTGTCAGAAAAAATATACAATGCCCTATTCTACTCTGTTTTGGAGTATATAAACCAACTCAACATGCTCTCTCATGTAAATTACAAAAATTCTAAGTTTACGGGAATAGAAAAAAATCTAAATATAATCTAGAAACCCCAATATGAAAAGCAAAATTGCCCTGAATATAATCTGTCAGAAATAATATACAATGCCCATTTCTACCCTTTTGTGGAGTATATACACGAACCCAATATGCTCTCTCATGTAAAATACAAAAATTCTATATACACGCGAATCGAAAAAAATCTAAAAATTATCTAGGCAACCCAATGTTAAAAGCAAAATTTCTCTGAATAGAGTCTGTCACAGAAAATGCACAATGACGTTTTCTACTCTTTTTTGGAGTATATACACCAACTCAATATGCTCTCTCATGTAAAATACAAAAATTCTAATTTTACCTGAATCGAAAAAAATCTAATTATTATCTAGGCACCCCAATGTTAAAAGCAAAATTGCTCTGATTATAATCCATCAAAAAAAATACACAATGCCCTTTTCTACTCTGTTTTAGAGTATATCAACCAACTCAAAATGCTCTCTCATGTAAAATACCAAAATTCTACATTTAAGCGAATCGAACAGAATCTAAATATTATCTAGGCACCCAAATGTTAAAAGCTAAATTGCTCTGAATATAATCTTTCAAAAAAAATATACAATGCCCTTTTCTACTCTGTTTTGAAGTATATACACCGACCCAATATGCTCTCTAAGGTAAAATACAAAAATTCTATATACACGTGAATCGAAAAAATTCTAAATATTATCTAGGCACCCCAATATAAAAAGAAAATGTATCTTAATATAATCTGTCAGAAAAAATATACAATGCCCTATTCTACTCTGTTTTGGAGTATATACACCAACTCAATATGCTCTCTCATGTAAATTACCAAATTCAATTTTACGGGAATTGAAAAATATCTAAATATTATCTATGAACCCCAATATGAAAAGCAAAATTACTCTGAATATAATCTGTCAGAAATAATATACAATACCCTTTTTTACATTGTTTTGCGTAATATACACCAACTCAATATGCTCCCACATGTAAAATGACGAAATTCTAATTTTATCCGAATGTAAAAAAATCCAAATATTATGTAGGTACCCCAATGTTAAAATCAAAATTGCTCTGAATATAATCGGTCAGAGAAAATACACAATGCCTTATTCTACCCTGTCTTGGAGTATATAAACCAAGTCAGTATGGTCTCTCATGTAAAATACCGAAATTCTAATTTTAGGTGAATCGAAAAAAATCTAAATATTATCTAGGCCCCCCAATGTTAAAGGCAAAATTGCTCTGAATATAATCTGTCAGAAAAAAATATACAATGCCCTATTCTACTCTGTTTTGGAGTATATACACCAAATCAATATGCTCTCTCATGAAAAATATAGAAATTCTAAGTTTACGTGCATCGAAAAAATCTAAATAAAATCTAGGCGCCCCAAAGTTAAAAGAAAATGGCTCTGAATATAGTCTGTTAGAAAAAATATACAATGCCTTACTCTACTCTGTTTTGGAGTATATACACCAACTCAGTATGCTCTCTCATGTAAAATACAGAAATTCTAATTTTACGCGAATCGAAAAAATATAAATATTATCTAGGCACCCCAATATAAAAAGGAAAATTGCTCTGAATATAATCTGTCAGAAAAAATATAAAATGCCCTTTTCTACTGTTTTGTAGTATATACGTCAACTCAATATGTTCTCTCATGTAAAATACGGAAATTCTAATTTTACAAGAATCGACTAAAATGTAAATAATATCTATACGCCCCAAAGTTAAAAGAAAATGCCTCTGAATATAGTCTGTTATAAAAAATATACAATGCCTTATTCTACTCTGTTTTGCAGTATTTACACCAACTCAGTATGCTCTCTCATGTAAAATATAGAAATTCTAATTTTACCCTAATAGAAATAATCTAAATATTATCTAGGCACCCCAATGTTAAAAGCAAAATTGCTCTGAATATAATCTATCAGAAAAAATATACAATGCCCTATTCTACTCTGTTTTGGAATATATACAGCAACTCAATATGCTCTCTGATGTAAAATACAGAAATACTATATTTAAGTGAATCGAAAAAATCTAAATATTATCTAGGCACCCCAGTGTTAATAAAAAATTTCTCTGAATATAATATGTAAGAAAAAATATACAATGCCCTATTCTACTCTGTTATGGAGTATATACACCAACTCAGTATCCTCTCTCATATTAAATACAAAAATTCTAAATTTATGTGAGTCGAAAATAATCTAAATATTATCTAGGCACCCCAATGTTAAAAGCAAAATTGCTCTGAATATAATCTGTCAGAGAAAATATACAATGCCCTTTTCTACTCTGTTTTGGAGTATATACACCAAATCAATATGCTCTCTCATGTAAAATACTGAAATTCTAATTTTACGTGAATCGAAAAAATATAAAAAATATCTAGGCACCGCAAAGTTAAAAGAAAATGGCTCTGAATATAGTTTTTTAGAAAAAATATAAAATGCCTTGTTCTACTCTGTTTCAAATTATATACACCAACTCAGTATGCTCTCTCCTGTAAAATACAAAAATTCTAATTTTACGTGAATCAAATCAAATCTAAATATTATCTAGGCACCCATATGTAAACAGCAAAATTTCTCTGAATAAAATCTGGCACAGAAAGTATACAATGTTCTTTTCTACTTTGTTTTGGAGTATATACTCCAACACAATATGCTCTCTCATGTAAAATACCGAAATTCAAAATTTACGATAATCAAATGAAATCTAAATCTTATATAGGCAACCCAATGTTAAAAGAAAAACTGCTCTTAAAATAATCTGTCAGAAAAAATATACAATGCCCTTTTCTACTCTGTTTTGGAGTATATACACCAACTCCATATGCTCTCTCATGTAAAACACAGAAATTCTACATTTAAGATATTCGAACAAAATTTAAATATTAACTAGGCACATAAATGTTAAAAGCAAAATTGCTCTGAATATAATCTGTCAGAAAAAATATACAATGCCATTTTCTACTCTGTTTTGTAGTATATACACCAACTCAATATGCTCTCTCTTGTAAAATACCGAAATTCTAATTTTACGAGAATCGAAAAAAATATAAATAATATCTAGGCGCCACAAAGTTAAAAGAAAATGAATCTGAATATAGTCTGTTAGATAAAATATGCAATGCCTTATTCTACTCTGTTTTGGGGTATATACACCAACTCAGTATGCTCTCTCATGTAAAATAGAGAAATTCAAATTTTATTCTAATCGAAAATATCTAAATATTATCTAGGCACCCCAGTGTTAAAAACAAGATTTCTCTGAATATAATCTGTCATAAAAAAATACAATGCCCTTTTCTACTCTGTTTTGGAGTATATACACCAACTCCATATGCTCTCTCATGTAAAATAAATAAATTCTATAAACACGTGAATCGAAAATATTCTAAGTATTATCTAGGCACCCCAATGTGGAAAGAAAATGGATCTGAATATATTCTGTCAGAAAAAATATACAATGCCCTATTCTACTCTGTTTTGGAATATATAAACCAACTCAATATGCTCTCTCATGTAAATTACCGAAATTCTAATTTTACGTGTAACGAAAAAAATCTAAATATTATCTGGGCACCCCAATATGAAAAGCAAAATTTCTCTGAATATAATCTGTCAGAAATAATATACAATGCCCTTTTCCACCCTGTTTTGGAGTATATACACAAACCCAATATGCTCTCTCATGTAAAATACTGAAATTCTATATACACGGGAATCGAAAAAAATCTAAATATTATGTAGGCAACCCAATGTTAAAAGCAAAATTGATCTGAATATAATCTTTCAGAACAAATATACAATGCCCTTTTCTACTCTGTTTTGGAGTATATACACCAACTCAATATACTCTCTAATATAAAATACAAAAATTCTAATTTTACCTGAATCGAAAATAATCTAATTATTATCTAGGCACCCCAATGTTAAAAGCAAAATTGCTCTGAATATAATCTGTCAGAGAAAATACACAATGCCCTATTCTACTCTGTCTTGGAGTATATAATCCAAGTCAGTATGCTCTCTCATGTAAAATACCGAAATTCTAAATTTACGTGAATCGAAAAAAATCTAAATATGATCTAGGCACCCCAATGTTAAAGGCAAAATTGCTCTGAATATAATCTGTCAGAAAAAATATACAATGCCCTTTTCTACTCTGTTTTGGAGTATATACACCAAATCAATATGCTCTCTAATGTAAAATATAGAAATCCTAAGTTTACACGCATCGAAAAAATATAAATAAAATCTAGGCGCCACGAAGTTAAAAGAAAATGGCTCTGAATATAGTCTGTTAGAAAAAATATACAATGCCTTACTCTACTCTGTTTTGGAGTATATAAACCAACTCCGTATGCTCTCTCATGTAAAATACAAAAATTCTAAATTTACCCGAATTGAAAAAATCTAAATATTATCTAGGCACCCCAATTTAAAAAGCAAAATTTCTCTGAATATAATCTGTCAGAAAAAATATAAAATGCCCTTTTCTACTCTGTTTTGTAGTATGTACACCAACTCAATATGCTCTCTCATGTAAAATATGGAAATTCTAATTTTACAAGAATCAAATAAAATCTAAATAATATGTAGATGCCCCAAAGTTAAAAGAAAATGTCTCTGAATATACTCTGTCGGAAATAATATATAATGCCCAATCCTACTTTATTTTTGGCATATATACACCAACTCCATATGCTCTGTCATGGAAAATACGAAAATTCGATATTTAAGCGAATCAAAAAAAATTTAAATATTATCCAGGCACCCCAATGTTAAAAGCAAAATTGCTCTGATTATAATCTTTCATAAAAAATATACCATGCCCTATTCTACTCTGTTTTGGAGTATATAAACCAACTCAGTATGCTCTCTCATGTAAAATACCGAAATTCTAATTTTATGTGAATCGAAAAAAATCTAAATATTATCTAGGCACAACAATGTTAAAAGCAAAATTGCTCTGAATATAATCTGTCAGAAAAAATATACAATGCCCTTTTCTTCTCTGTTTTGGAGTATATACACCAACTAAATACGCTCTCTCATGTAAAACACAGAAATTCTAATTTTACCCAAATCGAAAAAATCTGAATATAATCTAGACACCCCAATGTTAAAATCAAAATTGCTCTGAATATAATCTGTCAGAACAAAAATACAATGCCCTTTTTTACTCTGTTTTGGAGAAGATACACAAACTCAATATGCTCTCTCATTTAAAATACCAAAATTCTAATTTTACCCGAATCGAAAAAAATCTAAATAGTTCTAGGTGCCCCAAAGTTACAAGAAAATGGCTCTGAATATAGTCTGTAAGAAAAAATATACAATGCCTTATTTTACTCTGTTTTGGAGTATATACACCAACTCAGTATGCTCTCTCATGTTAAATACAGATATTCTGGATTTACGTGAATCCATAAAAATCTAAATATTATCTAGGCACCCCAATGTTAAAAACAAAATTTCTCTGAATATAATCTTTCAGAAAAAATATACAATGCCCTATTCTAATCTGTTTTGGAGTATATACACCAACTCCATATGCTCTTTAATGTAAAATACAGAAATTCTATATTTAAGCGAATCGAAAAAAATCTAAATATTATCTATGCAACCCAATGTTAAAATGAAAATTTCTCTTAATATAATCTGTCAGAAAAAATATACAATGCACTTTTCTTTTTTATTTTTTGAGAAGGAGTTTCGCTCTTGTTACCCATGCTGGAGTGATATGGCGCGATCTCGGCTCATCGCAAGCACTGCCTCCTGGGTTCAGGCAATTCTCCTGCCTCAGCCTCCGGAGTAGATGGGATTACAGGCACGCGCCACCGTGCCTTACTAATTATTTGTATTTTTAGTAGAGACGGGGTTTCACCATGTTGACCAGGTTGGTCTCGATCTCTTGAGCTCGTGATCCACCTGCCTCGGCCTGCCAAATTGCTGGGATTACAGGCTTCAGCCACCACGCCCAGGCAAAATGCCCTTTTCTACTCTGTTTTAGAGTATGTACACCAACTCAATATGCTCTCTCATGTAAAATAAAGAAATTCTAATTTTACCCGAATCGAAAAAATCTAAATATTATCTACGCACCCAATGTTAAAAACAAAATTGCTCTGAATATAATATTTCAGAAAAAATATACAATGCCCTATTCTACTCTGTTTTGGGGTATATACATCAACTCTATATGCTCTCTCATGTAAAATACAGAAATTCTATATTTAAGTGAATCAAAAAAAATCTAAATATTATCTAGGAAACCCAATGATAAAAGAAAAATTGCTCTGAATAAAATCTGTCAGAGAAAATCTACAATGCCCTTTTCTACTCTGTTTTGCAGTATATACACCAACTCAATACGCTCTCAATTAAAATACCGAAATTATTATTTTATGCGAATCAAAAAAAATCTAAATAATATCTACGCGCCCAAAAGTTAAAAGAAAATGGCTCTGAATATAGTCTGTTACACAAAATATACAATGCCTTATTCTACTGTGTTTTGGAGTATATAAACCAACTCAGTATGCTCTCTCATGTAAAATACAGAAATTCTAATTTTACCTGAATCGAAAAAATCAAAATATTATCTAGGCACACAAAGTTAAACGAAAATTGCTCTGAATATAATCTGTCAGAACAAATATACAGTACTTTATTCTACTTTGTTTTGGATTATATAAAACAACTTCATATGCTCTGTCATGTAAAATACAGAAATTATATATTTAAGTGAATTGAAAAAAATCTAAATATTATCTAGGCACCCCAATGTTAGAAGAAAAATTGCTTTGTATATAATCTGTCAGAAAAAATATACAATGCCCATTTCTACTCTGTTTTGTAGTATATACACCAACTCAATATTCTCTCTCATGTAAAATACTGAAATTCTAATTTTAGGCAAATCGAAAAAAATCTAAAAAATATCTAGGCGCCCCAAGTTAAAAGAAAATGGCTCTGAATATACTTTGTTAGAAAAAATATACAATGCCCTTTTCTACTCTGTTTTGGAGTATATACACCAACTCAGTATGCTCTCTCATGTTAAATACAGAAATTCTATATTTAAGGGAATCTAAAAAAATCTAAATATTATATAGGCACCCTATTGTTAAAAGAAAAATTGCTCTGAGTATAATCTGTCAGAAAAAATATACAATACCTTTTTCTACTCTGTTTTCGAGTATATAAACCAACTCAATATGCTCTCTCATGTAAAATACAGAAATGAAAATTTTACCCGAATCGAAAAAATCTAAATATTATCTAGGCAACCAATGTTAAAAACAAAATCGCTCTGAATATAATCTGTCATAAAAAATATACAATGACCTACTCTACTTTGTTTTGGAGTATATAAACCACCTCAGTATGCTCTCTCATGTAAAATACCGAAATTCTAATTTTAAGTGAATCGAAACACATCGAAATATTATCTAGGCACCCCAATGTTAAAAGCAATATTGCTCTGAATAAAATCTGTCAGAAAAAATATACAATGCCCTTTTCTACTCTGTTTTGGAGTATATAAACTAAGTCAATATGCTTTCTCATGTAAAACACAGAAATTCTAACTTTACCAGAATCAAAAAAATTTATATATTATCTAGGCACACAATGTTAAAAGCAAAATAGCTGTGAATATAATCTGTCAGAAAAAATATACAATGCCCTTGTCTACTCTGTTTTGTAGTATATAGACCAACTCAATATGGTCTCTCATGTAAAATACCAAAATTTTAATTTTACGTGAACCGAAAAAAATCAAAATAATATGTAGGCGTCCCAAAGTAAAAAGAAAATGGCTCTGAATAAAGTCTGTAATTAAAAATATAAAATGCCTTATTCTACTCTGTTTTGGAGCATATACACCAACTCAATATGCTCTCTCTTGTAAAATACCGAAATTCTAAATTTACACGAAACGAAAAAAATATTAATAATATCTAGGCGCCCCAAAATTAAAAGAAAATGGATCTGAATATAGTCTGTTAGAAAAAATATACAATGCCTTATTCTACTCTGTTTTGGAGTATATACACCAACTCAGTATGCTCTCCCATGTAAAATAGCAAAATACTAATTTTACCCGAATCGAAAAAATCTAATTATTATCTAGCCATGCCAATGTTAAAAACAAAATTGCTCTGAATATAATCTGTCTGGAAAAATATACAATGCCCTATTCTCCTCTGTTTTGGATTATAAAAACCAACTCCATACGCTCTCTCATGTAAAACACTTAAATTCTAATTTTACGTGAATCAATAAATCCAAATATTATCTAGGCACCCCAATGTTAAAAGCAAAATTGTTCTGAATATAATCTGTCACAGAAAATCTACAATGCCCTTTTCTACTCTGTTTTGCAGTATATACACCAACTCAATATGCTCTCTCATGTAAAATACCGAAATTCTAATTTCACGCGAATCGAAAAAAATGTAAATAATATCTAGGCGCCCCAAAGTTAAAAGAAAATGGCTCTGAATATAGTGTGTTAGAAAAAATATACAATGCCTTATTCCACTTTGTTTTGGAGTATATACACCAACTCAGTATGCTCTCACATGTAAAATACCTAAATTCTAATTTAACCTGAATCGAAAAATATCTAAATATTATCTCGGAACCCCAATGTTAAAAGCAAAATAGCTCTGAATATAATCTGTCAGAAAAAACATACAATGCCATTTTCTACTCTGTTTTGCGGTATATACACCAACTCAATATGCTTTCTCATGTAAAACACAGAAATTCAAATTTTAACCGAATCGAAAAAATCTAAATATTATCTAGGCACCCGAATGTTAAAAGCAAAATTGCTTTTAATATAATCTGTCAGAAAAAATATATAATGACCTTTTATACTCTGTTGTGGAGTATATACACCAACTGAATATGCTCACTCATGTAAAATACAGAAATTCTAATTTTCCGCAAATCGAAAAAAATCTAAATAATATCTAAACGACTCAAAGATAATAGAAAATGGCTCTGAATATAGTCTGTTAGAAAAAATATACAATGCCTTATTCTACTCTGTTTTAAAGTATATACACCAACTCAGTATGCTCTCTCAATTAAAGTACGTGAATTAAAAAAAACTAAATATTATCTAGGCACCCCAATGTTAAAAAAAAATAGCTCTAAATATAATCTGTCAGAAAAAATATAAAATGGCTTATACTAATCTGTATTAAAGTATATACACCGAGGGGACTCAAGATGGCGCTGTGAGAACAACCCAGGATTGGAGCCCGCGTTGAATTCGCAAACGGTGAGTCAGTGCTGCATTTCCAGACTGATCTTTGTTGCCCACAGAACGGGGAAACTCCCAAGTATAAAAAGACACGGGACGCCAGGCAGTAGGTCTGCCTGGCGAAGCTGGCAGATGGGGCGGTGGCGGCCGGCCCTACCCAGCAATCCCCACAGGGCATGCTTGTCCGGGTGCCTTGTTGAACCGGCAACCTGAGACCTGAGAGGGCTGGACTTGAGACTGAACGAGACTTGCACAGTAGCCCAGCCCAGGGGATTGCAGGGACAGATCGTTTGGGATACCCAGTGGGATGAACAAACCGCGATTTCAAACTATCCCGGGCAGACGGTCCGAGACGCTCTGTGGGAAAGGGGAGTCCACCACTACGGAGGCAACCTGCCCCAACTGATATACACGCCCACTGCTGAGGCAGCCAGCCGTTGCCGAGGCAACGCGCCCCAACTGAGATACACGCCCACTGCTGATGCAGCCAGCTGTTGCTAAGGCAACCTGTCCCTACTGAGATACAGGCCCACTGCTGACGCAGCCTGCCATTGCTGAGGCAACACGCTACAACGAAGAGACTCCGCCGCAGGGCGTGGCGGAGACCACAGCAGAGCCGGCAGGAACAGCGCGAATCACACAACAGCAGGGCGGAGTCTCGGCAGCCAAACAGTGGCTAGTCTGCCTTTGAGCTGGGCAGGACACCTGATCGGACATCCAAAAATAAAGCACAAACCCCTCAACACAGAGCATTTGAGAAAAAAAAAGGGTTGTTTAATGAGCTGTGTTGCAGCAGAATCAAACATAGCAGCCTAACAGCCCTGAATGAACAACAGAGTGCACAGCTCAACAATTAAACCCCTATAAAGTACAAACTGTCTCCTCAAGCAGCTCCCTGACCCCTCTATATCCAAAAGACTGTCATTAGGCAGGCATCATCCTGGGACAAAGAGAGCAGAAAAAGAAACTGGTAGCATCCCTCGCTGTACCACGGCTACTAGAGGTGCACCCCAGACAAGCAGGGTCTGGAGCGGACCTCAACAGTCGTACAGCGAAGGGGCTAGACTGGTAGAAGGAAAACCAAGCAACAGAAATACTTCATCATCAACATTCAGGGTGTCCACTCAGAGACCCAAACGAAAAGTCAGCAACTACGCAGACGACCAGCAGACAAATCCACAAAGATGGGAAGAAACCAGCGCAAAAAGGAGGAAAACACCCGAAACCAGAACACCTTGCCTCCTAGAAAGGACAAAAACTCCTCACAAGCAAGGGAACAAAGATGGACAAAGAATGACTGTGACGAAATGACGGAATTAGACTTCAGAAGATGGATAATGAGAAACTTTTGTGAGCTAAAAGATCATGTATTAAATCAATGCAAAGAAACTAAGAACCTTGAAAAAAGATTCGAGGAAATGATAACAAGAATGGATACCTTAGAGAGGAATATGAATGAATTAAAGGAGCTGAAAAACACAATACGAGAACTTCGCGAAGCAAACACAAGTTTCAATAGCCGAATTGACCAAGCAGAAGAAAGAATATCTGAAGTCGAAGACCAACTCAATGAAATAAAACGAGAAACCAAGATCAGAGAAAAAAGCGCAAAAAGGAATGAACAAAGTCTCCAACAAATGTGGGACTATGTGAAAAGACCTAACCTACGTTTGATAGGTGTACCAGAAGGGGACGAAGAGAATGAATCCCAGCTGGAAAATACTCTTCAGGACATCATCCAGGAAAATTTCCCCCACCTAGCAAGACAAGCCAACACTCAATTGCAGGAAATACAGAGAACACCACAAAGATATTCCGCAAGAAGAGCAACCCCAAGGCACATAATCGTCAGATTCAACAGGGTTGAAATAAAGGAGAGAATACTAAGGGCAGCCAGAGAGAAAGGTCGGGTCACCCACAAAGGGAAGCCCATCAGACTCACAGCAGATCTCTTGGCAGAAACACTACAAGCCAGAAGAGAGTGGGGGTCAATATTCAACATTCTTAAAGAAAAGAACTTTCAACCCAGAATTTCATATCCAGCCAAACTGAGATTCAGAAGTGAAGGAAGAATAAAATCCTTTGCGAACAAGCAAGTACTCAGAGATTTTGTCACCACCAGGCCTGCTTTACAAGAGCTCCTAAAAGAGGCACTACACATAGAAAGGATCAATCAGTACCAGCCATTCCAAAATCACACTGAATGCTAAAGAGCTTCAACATAATGAAGAATCTACAACAACTAACAGGCAAAACAGCCACTTAGCATCAAAATGGCAGTATCAAATTCACACATAACAATATTAACCCTAAATGTAAATGGACTAAATGCACCAATCAAAAGACACAGACTGGAAAATTGGATAAAAATCCAAAACCCATCAGTGTGCTGTATCCAGGAAACCCATCTCAAATGCAAGGATACACAAAGGCTCAAAATAAAGGGATGGAGGAAGATTTACCAAGCTAATGGAAAGCAAAAAAAAGCAGGTGTTGCAATTCTCATCTCCGATAAAATAGACTTTAAAGCAACAAAGATCAAAAGAGACAAAGAAGGCCATTACATAATGGTAAAAGGATCGATACAACAAGAAGAGCTAACGATCCTAAACATATATGGACCCAATGCAGGAGCACCCAGATACATAAGGCAAGTTCTTAATGACTTACAAAAGGACTTAGACTCCCACACAATAATAGTGGGAGACTTTAACACTCCACTGTCAATACTAGACAGATCAACCAGACAGAAAATCAACAAGGATATCCAGGGCTTGAACTCAGACCTGGAGCAAGCAAACCTGGTGGACATTTACAGAACTCTCCACCCCAAATCCACAGAATACACATTCTTCTCGGCACCACATCACACCTACTCTAAAATTGACCACATAATTGGAAGTAAAGCACTGCTCAACAAATGCAAAACAACTGAAATCATAACAAACAGCCTCTCGGACCATAGTGCAATCAAGTTAGAACTCAGAATTCAGAAACCGACCCAGAACCGCACAGCTTCATGGAGACTGAACAACTGGCTCTTGAATGTTGACTGGGTAAACAACGAAATGAAGGCAGAAATAAAGAAGTTCTTCGAAACCAATGAGAACGAAGACACAACGTGCCAGAACCTCTGGGACACATTTAAAGCAGTCTCTAGAGGAAAGTATATAGCAATAAGTGCCCATATGAGGAGAATGGAGAGATCCAAAATTGACACCCTATCGTCAAAATTGAAAGAGCTAGAGGAGCAAGATCAATAAAACTCAAAACCCAGCAGAAGACAAGAAATTACTAAGATCAGAGCTGAGCTGAAGGAGATTGAGACACGAAAAACCCTTCAAAAAATCAATAAATCCAAGAGCTAGTTTTTTGAAAAGATCAACAAAATAGACAGACCACTAGCCAGATTGATTAAAAAGAAAAGAGAGAACAACCAAATAGATGCAATAAAAAATGATAAAGGGGAAATCACCACAGATTCCACAGAAATTCAAACCATCATCAGAGAATATTACAAACAACTCAATGCGCATAAACTAGTAAACCTGGAAGAAATGGATAAATTCCTGGACTCCTGTGTCCTCCCAAGCCTAAACCAGGAGGAAGCTGAAACTATGAATAGACCAATAACAAGGTCTGAAGTCGAGGCAGCAATTAAGAGCCTACCTCACAAAAAAAGCCCAGGTCCAGACGGGTTCACACCCGAATTCTACCAGACACACAAGGAGGAGCTGGTACCATTCCTTCTAAAACTATTTCAAACAATCCAAAAAGAGGGAATCCTTCCCAAATCATTTTATGAGACCAACATCATCCTGATACCAAAACCCGGCAGAGACCCAACGAGAAAAGAAAACTTCAGGCCAATATCCATGATGAACATAGATGCAAAAATCTTCAATAAAATATTGGCAAGACGATTGCAACAGCAAATCAAAAAACTTATTCATCATGATCAAGTAGGATTCATCCCGGGGATGCAAGGCTGGTTCAACATATGCAAGTCTATCAACGTAATTCACCACATAAACAGAAACAAAAACAAAAGCCACATGATTATCTCAATTGACGCAGAGAAGGCATTTGACAAAATTCAACAGCCCTTTATGCTAAAAACCCTCAATAAACTCGGTATCGATGGAACGTATCTCAAAGTAATAAAAGCTATTTATGACAAACCAACAGCCAATATCATACTGAATGGGCAAAAACTGGAAGCATTCCCTTTGAAATCTGGCACTAGACAAGGATGCCCTCTTTCACCACTCCTATTCAATATAGTACTGGAAGTTCTAGCCAGAGCAATCAGGCAAGAAAAAGAAATAAAGGGTATTCAAATAGGAAAGGTGGAAGCCAAATTGTCTCTATTTGCAGACGACATGATAGTATACCTAGAAGACCCCATCGCCTCAGCCCAAAAACTCCTGAAACTGATAAACAACTTCAGCAAAGTCTCAGGATATAAAATCAATGTGAAAAAATCACAAGCATTCGTCTACACCAATAACAGACTTAAAGAAAGCCAAATCAAGAGCGAACTGCCATTCGCAATTGCTACAAAAAGAATAAAATACCTTGGAATACAACTCACAAGGAACGTAAGGGACCTCTTCAAGGAGAACTACAAACCACTGCTCAATGAAATCAGAGAGGACACAAACAGATGGAGAAACATTCCATGTTCATGGTTAGGAAGAATTAATATCGTGAAAATGGCTATACTGCCCAAAGTAATTTACAGAATCAACGCTATCCCCATCAAGCTACCATTGACTTTCTTTACAGAACTGGAAAAAACCACCATGAACTTCATATGGAACCAAAAGAGAGCCCGCATAGCCAAGTCAATTCTAAGCAAAAAGAACACAGCGGGGGGCATCACACTACCGGATTTCAAACTATACTACAAGGCTACAGTAATCAAAACAGCATGGTACTAATACCAAAACAGAGATATAGACCAATGGAACAAAACAGAGGCACCGGAGGCAACACAACATACATACAACTATACAATCTTTGATAAACCTGACAAAAACAAGCAATGGGGAAAGGATTCCATGTTTAACAAATGGTGTTGGGAAAACTGGCTAGCCATGTGCAGAAAGCAGAAACTGGACCCCTTCCTGACACCTTACACTAAAATTAACTCCAGATGGATTAAAGACTTAAACATAAGACCTGGCACCATAAAAACCCTAGAAGGAAATCTAGGCAAAACTATCCAGGACATAGGAGTAGGCAAGGACTTCATGAACAAAACACCAAGAGCATTGGCAACAAAAGCCAAAATAGACAAATGGGACCTAATCAAACTCCACAGCTTCTGCACGGCAAAAGAAACAGTCACAAGAGTGGATCGGCAACCAACAGAATGGGAAAAAATTTTCGCAGTCTACCCATCTGACAAAGGGCTGATATCCAGAATTTACAAACAACTCAAGCAGATTTACAGGAAAAAAACAAACAAGCCCATTCAAAAGTGGGCAAAGGATATGAACAGATACTTTACGAAAGAAGACATATATGAGGCCAACAATCATATGAAAAAATGCTCATCGTCACTGGTCATCAGAGAGATGCAAATCAAAACCACATTGAGATACCATCTCACGCCAGTTAGAATGGCGATCATTAAAAAATCTGGAGACAACAGATGCTGGAGAGGATGTGGAGAAAAAGGAACACTTTTACACTGTTGGTGGGAGTATAAATTAGTTCAACCATTGTGGAAGACGGTGTGGCGATTCCTCAAGGCCTTAGAAATAGAAATTCCATTTGACCCAGCAATCCCATTACTGGGTATATATCCAAAAGACTATAAATCGTTCTACTATAAGGACACATGTACACGAATGTTCATTGCAGCACTGTGTACAATAGCAAAGACCTGGAATCAACCAAAATGCCCATTGATAATAGATTGGATTGGAAAAATGTGGCACATATACGCCATGGAATATTATGCAGCAATCAGAAATGATGAGTTCGTGTCGTTTGTAGGGACAT
The DNA here is from genome assembly GCF_049354715.1 of Callithrix jacchus. NCBI lineage: Eukaryota > Metazoa > Chordata > Mammalia > Primates > Cebidae > Callithrix > Callithrix jacchus. The sequence continues at coordinate 1,353,946 of NC_133507.1, forward strand.
GGATGAATCTGGAGAACATCATCCTCAGCAAACTGACACAAGAACAGAAAATGAAACACCGCATATTCTCACTCATAGGTGGGTGAGGAAAAATGAGAACACATGGACACAGAAAGGGGAGTACTAAACACTGGGGTCTATTGGGGGGAAAAGGGGAGGGCCAGCTGGAGGGGGAGGTGGGGAGGGATAGCCTGGGGAGAAATGCCAAATGTGGGTGAAGGGGAGAAGAAAAGCAAAGCACACTTCCATGTGTGTACCTACGCAACTGTCTTGCATGCTCTGCTCATGTACCCCAAAACCTGTAATCCAATAAAAAATTAAAAAATAAATAATAAAAAAAAAATAAAGTATATACACCAACTCCATATGCTCTCTCATGTAAAATATAGAAATTCTATATTTCAGCAAATCGAATATAATCTAAATATTATCTAAAAACCCCAATTTTAAAAGCAAAATTGCTCTGAATATTATCTGTCACAAAAAATATACAGTGCCCCTTTCTACTGTGTTTTGTACTATGTACACAAACTCAATATGCTCTGTCATGTATAATACCGAAATTCTAATTTTACGTGAATCGAAATAAATCTAAATAATATCTAGGCGCCCCAAAGTTAAAAGGAAATGGCTCTTAATATATTCTGTTAGAAAAAATATACAATGTTTTATTCTACTCTGTTTTGGAGTATATACACCAACTCAGTATGCTCGCTAATGTAAAATTAAGAAATTCTAATTTTACGTGAATCAAAACAAAATTTAAATATTATTTAGGCATCCCAGTGTTAAAAGAAAAATTTCTCTGAATATAATCTGTCAGAAAAATATATACAATGCCCTTTTCTACTCTGGTTTAGAGTATATACACCAACTCAATATGCTCTCTTAAGTAAAACATAGAAATTCTAATTTTACCCGAATCGAAAAAATCTACATATTATCTAGGCACCCCAATGTTAAAAACAAAATTGCTCTGAAGATAATCTGTCAGAAAAAATATACAATGTTCTTTTCTACTCTGTTTTGGAGTATATACACAATCTCAATATGCTCTATTATGTAAAATACAAAAATTCTAAATTTACAGGAATTTAAAAAAATCTAAATATTATCTAGGCACTTTAAGGTTAAAAGCAAAATTTCTCTGAATATAATCCGTCAGAAAAAATATACAATGCACTTTTCTACTCTGTTTTGGAGTACATACACCAACTCAATATGCTCTCTCATGTAAAATACCAAAATTCTAAATTTCTGTGAATCAAAACAAGTCTAAATATTACCTAGGCACCCCAATGTTAAAATCAAAATTTCTCGGAATATAATCTGTCAGAAAAATATACAATGCACTTTTTAATCTGTTTTGGAATATATACACCAACTGAATATGCCCTCTCATCTAAAACACCAAAATTGTAATTTTACGCGAATCGAAAAAAATCTAAATATTATCTAGGCACCCCAATGTTAAAAGCAAAATTGCTCTGCATATAATCTCTCATAAAAAATATACAATGACATTTTCTACTCTGTTTTCGAGTATATACACCAACTCAATATGCTCTTTTATGTAACATACCGAAATTCTAATTTACATGAACCGAAAAAAATCTAAATATTATCTAGGAACCCCAATATTAAAAGCAACATTGCTCTGAATATAATAAGTCAGAAAATATATACAATGCCGTTTTCAACTATGTTTTGCAGTATATACACCAACTCAATATGCTCTCTCCTGTAAAATACCGAAATTCTAAATTTACGTGAATCGAAAAAAATCTAAGTATTATCTAGGCATCCCAATATTAAAAGCACAATTCCTCTGAATATAATCTTTCAGAAAAAAATATACAATGTTTTATTCTACTTTGTTTTGGAGAATATACACCAACTCAATATGCTCTCTCATGTAAAATACCGAAATTATAATTTAATGCGAATCGAAAAAAATCTAAATATTATCTAGGTAACCCAATGTTAAAAGCAAAATTTGTCTGAATATAGTCTGTCACAAAAAATATACAATGCCCTTTTATACTCTGTTTTGGAGTATATACACCAACTCAGTGTGCTCTCTCATATAAAATACCGTAATTCTAATTATACGCGAATCGAAAAAAATCTAAATATTATGTAGGTAATCCAATGTTAAAAGCAAAAGTGCACTGAATGTAATTTCTTAAAAGAAATATAAAATGCCTTTTTCTACTCTGTTGTGGAGTATATACACCAACTCAATATGCTCTTTCTGGTAAATTGCAGAAATTCTAAATTTACACAAACCGATAAAAATCTAAATATTATCTAGGCACCCCAATGTTAAAAGCAAATGCTCTGAATACAATGTGTCAGAAAAATATACAATGCGCTATTCTACTCTGTTTTGGAGTATATACAATAATTCAATATGCTCTCTCACGTAAAATACCGAAATTCTAATTTTACACTAATCGAAATAAATCTAAATATTATCTATGTACCCCAATGTTAAAAGCAAAATTGCTCTGAATATAAACTGTAAGAAAGAATATACAATGCCCTTTTCTACTTTGTTTTGGTGTATATACACTAACTCAATATACTCTCTCATGTAAAATACCGAAATTCTAATTTACACGAATCGAAAAAAATCTAAATATTATCTAGGCACCCCAATGTTAATACCAAAATTGCTCGGAATATAATATATCAGAAAAAAATATACAATGGCCATTTCTACACTGTTTGGGATTATATACACCAATTCAATATGCTCTCTCATGTAAAATACCGAAATTCTAATATAACGTGAACCGAAAAAAATCTAAATATTGTCTTGGCACCCCAATGTTAAAAGTAAAATTGCTCTGAATATAATCTGTCATAAAAAATATACAATGACATTTTCTACTCTTTTTTCGGGTATATACACCAACTCAATATGCTCTTCCCTGTAAAATACAGAAATTCTAATTTACAAGAACCGAAAAATCTAAATATTACCTAGGAATCCCAACATTAAAAGCAACATTGCTCTGAATATAATCCGTCAGAAAATATATACAATGCCCTTTTCAACTATGTTTTGCAGTATATACACCAACTCAATATGCTCTCTCATGTAAAATACCGAAATTCTAAATTTACGTGAACCGAAAAAATCTAAATATTATCTAGCCATCCCAATATTAAAAGCACAATTGCTCTGAATATAATCTTTCAGAAAAAAAAATACAATGCCCTTTTCTACTTTGTTTTGGAATATATACACCAACCCAATATGGTCTCTCATGTAAAATTCTGAAATTCTATATATACACGATCGAAAATAATCTAAATATTATCTAGGCACCCAAATGTTGAAAGAAAATGGCTCTGAATATAATCTGTCAGAAAAAATATACAATGCCCTTTTCTACTCTTTTTTGCAGTACATATACAAACTCAGTATGCTCTCTCATGTAAAATACAAAAATTCTAAATTTATGTGAATCGAAAAATATCTAAATATTATCTAGGCACCACAATGTTAATAACAAAATATCTCTGAAGGTAATCTGTCAGAAAAAATATACAATGCCCTTTTCTACTCTGTTTTGGAGTACATACACAAACTCAGTATGCTCTCTCAAGTAAAATACGGAAATTCTAATTTTACCTGAATCGAAATAAATCTAAATATTATCTAGGCACCCCAATGTTAAAAGCAAATTTGCTCTGAATATAATCTGTCAGAAAACATATACAATGTTTTATTCTACTTTGTTTTGGATAATATACACCAAATCAATATGCTCTCTCATTTAAAATACCAAAATTCTAATTTTACACGAATCGAAAAAAATCTAAATATTATCTAGGCACCCCAACGTTAAAAGCAAAGTTGCTCTGGATATAATCTGTCATAAAAATATACAATGACCTTTTCTACTCTGTTTTCGAGTATATACACCAACTCAATATGCTCTTCCATGTAAAATATCAAAATTCTAATTTACACGAACCGAAAAAAATCTAAATATTATCTGGAAACCCCAATATTAAAAGCAAAATTTCTCTGAATATAATGTCAGAAAAAATATAAAATGCCCTTTTCTACTCTGTTTTGCATTATATACACCAACTCAATATGCTCTCTCATGTAAAATATCGAAATTCTAAATTTACGCTAATCGAAAAAAATATAAATATTATCTAGGCACCCCAATATTAAAAGCAAAATTGCTCTGAATATAATCTTTCATAAAAAATATACAATGCCATTTTCTACAATATTTTGGAGTATGTACACCAACCCAATATGCTCTCTCATGTAAAATACCGAAATTCTACATAAATGCGAATCGAAAGAAATCTAAATATTATCTAGGCACCCCAATGTTGAAAGAAAATGGATATGATTATAATCTGTCAGAAAAAATATACAATGTTTTCTTCTACTCTTTTTTGAAGTATATACACCAATGCAATATGCTCTCTCATGTAAAATACTGAAATTTTAAATTTACACTAATCAAATGAAATCTAAATATTATCTAGGCACCCGAATTGTAGTAGCAAAATTTCTCTGAATATAATCTGTCAGAAAAAATATACAATACCCTTTTCTATTCTGTTTTTGAGTATATACACAATCTCAATATGCTCTCTCATGTAAAATACAAAAATTCAAAGTTTACATGAATTGAAAAAAATCTACATATTATCTAGGCACCCCAAGGTTAAAAGCAAAATTGCTCTGAATATATTCCGTCAGAAAAAATATACAATGCACTTTTCTACTCTGTTTTGGAGTATATACACCAACTCAATATGCTCTCTCATGTAAAATACCAAAATTCTAAATTTACGCAAATCGAAAAAAGTCTAAATATTATCTAGGCACCCCAATGTTAAAATCAAAATTTCTGTGAATATAATCTGTCAGAAAAAATACACAATGCACTTTTTTACTCTGTTTTGGAGTATATACACCAACTAAATATGCTCTCTCAAGTAAAACACCGAAATTCTAATTTTACGTGAATCCAAAAAAATCTAAACATTATGAAGGCACCCCAATGTTAATAGCAATATTGTTCTGAATATAATCTGTCAGAAAATATATACAATGCCCTTTTCTACTCTGTTTTGGAGTATATAAACGAACTCAATATGCTCTCTAATGTAAAACCGAAATTCTAAATCTACACGAATCGAAAAAAAATCTAAATATAATCTAGGAACCCCAATGTTAAAACCGAAATTGCTGGGCCGGGCGCGGTGGCTCACGCCTGTAATCCCAGCACTTTGGGAGGCCGAGACGGGTGGATCACAAGGTCAAGAGACTGAGACCATCCAGGTCAACATGGTGAAACCCCGTCTCAACTAAAAATACAAAAAATTAGCTGGGCATGGTGGCACGTGCCTGTAATCCCAGCTACTCGGGAGGCTGAGGCAGGAGAATTGCCTGAGCCCAGGAGGCGGAGGTTGCGGTGAGCCGAGATTGCGCCATTGCACTCCAGCCTGGGTAAAAAGAGCGAAACTCCGTCTCAAAAAAAAAAAAAAAAACCGAAATTGCTCTGAATATAATCTGTCAGAGACATATACAATGTTCTTTTCTACTCTGTTTTGGAGTACATACACCAACTCAGTATGCTCTCTCATGTAAAATACAAAAATTATAAATTCACGTTAATCAAGGTAAATTTAAATATTATCTAAGCACCACAATGTAAAAAGCAAAACGTCTCTGAATATAATCTTTCAGAAAAAAATATACAATGCCCTTTTCTATTTTGTTTTGGAATATATACAAAAACTCAGTATACTCTCTCATGTAAAATACCGAAATTCTAAATTTATGCTAAACGAAAAAAATCTAAATATAACCTAGGCACCACAATGTTAATAGCAAAATATCTCTGAAGGTAATCTGGCAGAAAAACTATACAATGCCCTTTTCTACCCTGTTTTGGAGTACATACACCAACTCAGTATGCTCTCTCATGTAAAATACGGAAATTCTAATTTTATCTGAATCGAAATAAATCTTAATATTATCTAGGAACACCAATGTTAAAAGCAAAATTGCTCTGGATATAATCTGTCAGAAAAAGTATACAATGTTTCATTCTACATTGTTTTGGAGAATATACACGAACACAATATGCTCTCTCATGTAAAATACCGAAATTGTAATCTTACGCGAATCGAAAAAAATCTAAATATTATCCATGCACCCCAATGTTAAAAGCATTATTGCTCTAAATATAATCAGTCAAAAAAATATACAATGCCCTTTTATACTCTGTTTTGGTGTATATACACCAACTCAATATGCTCTCTCATGTAAAATACCGAAATTCTAATTTTACGCGAATGGAAAAAATTCTAAATATTATCTAGGCACCCCAATGTTAAAAGGAAATGGCTCTGAATATAATCTGTCAGAAAAAATGTACAATGCCATTTTCTACTCTGTTTTGGAGTATATACACCAACTCAATATCCTCTCTCATGTAAAATACAGATATTGTAATTTGACGCGAATAGAAATAACTCTAAATATTACCTAGGCACCAAAATGTTAAAAGCAAAATTACTCTGAATATAATCTGTCAGAAAAGATATACCATGCCCTTTACTACTTTGTTTTAGAGTGTATACACCAACTCAATATGCTCTCCCTTGTAAAATAGCGAAATTCTAATTTTATGCAAATCAAAAAAATCTAAATATAATCTAGGCACCCCAATGTTAAAAGCTAAATTTCTCTGAATATAATCTTTCAGAAAAAATATACAATGCCCTATTATACTCTGTTTTGGAGTATATACACCAATTCAATATGATCTCTTATGTAAAACACCGAAATTCTAATTACACGCGAATCGAAAGTAATCTAAATATAATCTAGGCACCCCAATGTTAAAAGCAAAATTGCTATGAATATAGTCTGTCAGAAAAAATACACAATTCCCTATTATACTCTGTTTTGGAGTATATACACCAACTCAATATGCTCTCTCATGTAAAATACTGAGATTCTAAATTTATGCGAACCAAAGAAAATGTAAATATTGTCTATGCACCTCAATGTTAAAAGCAATTCTGCTCTGAATATAATCTGTCAGAAAAAATATACAATGCCCTTTTCTACTCTGCTTTGGAGTATATACATCAACTACATATTCTCTCTGATGTAAAATACAGAAATTCTATATTTAAGCGAATCGAAAAAAATCTAAATATTATCTCGGCACCCCAATGTTAAAAGGAAACGTCTCTGAATATAATCTGTCAGAAAAAATATACAATGCCCTTTTCTACACTATTTTGTAGCATATATGTCTACTCAATATGCTCTCTCATGTAAAATACAGACATTCTAATTTTACCCAAAACGAAAAAAATCTAAATATTATCTAGGAATCCAAATGTTAAAACAAAATTGCTCTGAATAAAATCTGTCAGAAAAAATATACAATGCCCTATTCTACTCTGTTTTGGAGTATATACACCAACTCAATATGCTCTCTCATGTCAAATACAGAAATTCTATATTTAAGAGAATTGAAAATAATCTAAATATTATCTAGGCATCCCAATGTTAAAAGCAAAATTGCTCTGAATATTATCTGTCAGAAAAAATATACAATGCCCTTTTCTACTCTATATTGTAGTATATACACCAACTCAATATGCTCTCTCATGTAAAATACCGAAATTCTAATTATAAGTGAATTGAAAAAAATCTAAATAATATCTAGGCGACCCAAAGTTAAAAGAAAATGGCTCTGAATATAGTCTGTTAGAAAAAATATAGAATGCCTTATTGTACACTGTTTTAAAGTATATACATCAGCTCAGTAGTCTCTCTCATGTAAAATAGAGAAATTCTAATTTTACCCGAATCGAAAAAATCTAAATATAATCTAGGCACCTTAATAATAAAAGCAAATTTGCTGTGAATATAGTCTTTCCGAAAAAATATACAATACCCTTTTCTACTCTGTTTTGTAGTATATACACCAACTCAATATGCTCTGTCATGTAATATGCAGAAATTCTAAATTTACACAAATTGAAAAAAATCTAAATAATATCTAGGTGCCCCAAAGTTAAAACAAAATGGCTCTGAATATAGCCTGTTAGACAAAATATACAATGCCTTATTCTACTTTGTCATGAAGTCTATACGCCAACTCAGTTCTCTCTCATGTATCATACAGAAAATCCAATTTTACCTGAATCGAAAAAAATCTAAATATTATCTGGGCACCCCAATTTTAAAAACAAAATTGCTCTGAATATAATCTGTCAGAACAAATATACAATGTCCTATTCTACTCTGTTTCGTAGTATATACACCAACTCCATATGCTCTCTCATGTAAAATTACAGAAATTCTATATTTAAGCGAATCGAAAAAAATTTAAATATTATCCTGGCACCCCAATGTTAAAAGCAAAATTGCTCTGAATATAATCTGTAAAAAAAAAATATACAATGCCCTCTTCTACTCTGTTTTGTATTATATACCCCAACTCAATATACTCTCTCCTGTAAAATACCGAAATTCAAATTTTACACGAATCGAAAAAACTCTAAATAATATCTAGGCGCCCCAAAGTTAAAAGAAAATGGCTCTGAATATGGTCTGTTAGAAAAAATATACAATGCCATATTCTACTGTGTTTTGGAGTATATACACCAAGTCAGTATGCTCTCTCATGTAAAATAAAGAAATTCTAATTTTATCCGAATCGACAAAATCTGAATAATATCTAGGCACGCCAATATTAAAAAACAAAATTGCTCTGAATATAATCTGTCAGAAAAAAATACAATGCCCTATTCTACTCTGTTTCGTAGTATATACACCAACTCCATATGCTCTCTCATGTAAAATTACAGAAATTCTATATTTAAGTGAATCAAAAAAATCTAAATATTATCTAGGCACCCCAATGTTAAAAGCAAAATTGCTCTGAATATAATATGTCAGAAAAAATATACAATGCCCTTTTCTACTCTGTTTTGTAGTAAATATCCCAACTCAATATACTCTCTTATGTAAAATACAGAAATTCTAATTTTACACAAATCGAAATAAATCTAAATAATATCAAGACGCCCTAAAGTTAAAAGAAAATGGCTCTGAATATAGTTTGTTGGAATAAATATACAATGCCTTATTCTAATTTTTTTGTAGTATATACACCAATTCAGTATGCTCTCTCATGTAAAATACAGAAATTCTAATTTTAACAGAATCGAAAAAATCTAAATATTATCTAGGCACCCCAATGTTAAAAGCGAAATTGCTCTGAATAGAATCTGTGATAAATAAAATACCATGCCCTATTCTACTCTGTTTTGGAGTATATACACCAACTCAGTATGCTCTTTCATGTAAAATACGGAAATTCTGTACTTAAGTGGATCGAAAAAAAGCTAAATATTATCTAGGCACATCAAAGTTAAAAGAAAATGGCTCTGAATATAGTCTGTTAGAAAAAATATGCAATGTCTTATTCTACTCTGTTTTGGAGTATATACACCAACTCAGTATGCTCTCTCATGTAAAATACCGAAATTCTAAGTTTACGTGATACGAGAAAAATCTAAATATTATCTAGGCACACCAATGTTAAAAGCAAAATTGCTCTGAACATAATCTGTCAGAAATAATATACAATGCACTTCTCTACTCTGTTTTGGAGTATATACCCCAACTCAATATGCTCTCTCATGTAAAATGCGGAACTTCTAATTTTACGCGAACCGAAAAAAATCTAAATACTATCTAGGCTCCCCAAAGTTAAAAGAAAATGGCTCTGAATATAGTCAGTTAGAAAAAATATACAATGTCATATTCTGCTTTGTTTTGGAGAATATACAAAAACTCAGTGTGCTCTCTTATGTAAAATACAGATATTCTAATTTTACCCAAATCGTAAAAATGTAAATATTATCTAGGCACCCCATTGTTAAAGAAAAAATCGTTTTGAATATAGTCTGTCAGAAAAAATATACAATGCCCTATTCTACTCTGTTTAGGAGTATATACACCAAGTCATTATGCTCTCTCATGTAAAATACCGTAATTCTAATTTTACGTGAATCGAAAAAAAGTCTGAATATTATCTAGGCACCCCAATGTTAAATGCAAAATTGCTCTGAATATAATCTGTCAGAAAAAATGTACAATGCCGTTTTCTACTCTGTTTTGTAGTATATACCCCAACTCAATATGCTCTCTCATGTAAAATACCGCAATTCTAATTTTACGTGAATCAAAAAATCTGAATAATATCTCGGAGCCCCAAAGATAAAGGAAAATGGCTCTGAATATAGTCTGTTAGAAAAAATATACAATGCCTTATTCTACTGTGTTTGGAGTATATACACCAACTCAGTATGCTCTCTCATGTGAAATATAGAAATTCTAACTTTACCTGAATCGAAAAAATCTAAATATTATCTAGGCACCCCAATGTTAAAAACAAAATGTGTCTGAATATAATCTGTCAGAAAAAATATGCAATGCCCAATTCTACTCTGTTTCGTAGTATATACACCATCTCCACATGCTCTCTCATGTAAAATACAGAAATTCTATATTTAAGCAAATCGAAAAAAATATAAACATTGTCTAGGCACCCCAATGTTAAAAGCAAAATTGCTCTGAATATAATCTGTCAGAAAAAATATACAATTACCTTTTATACGCTGTTTTGTAGTATATAAACCAACTCAATATGCTCTCTCATATAAAATACAGAAATTCTAATTTTACCCGAATTGAAAAAATCTAAATATTATCTAGGCAACCAATGATAAAAATAAAATCGCTCTGAATATAATCTGTCAGAAAAAATATACAATAACCTATTCTACTCTGTTTTGGAGTATATACACCACCTCAGTATGCTCTCTCATGTAAAATACAGAAATTCTAATTTTAAGTGAATCGAAACAAATTGAAATATTATCTAGGCACCCCAATGTTAAAGCAATATAGCTCTGAATATAATCTGTCATAAAAAATATACAATGCCCTTTTCTACTCTGTTTTGTAGTATATAAACCAACTCAATATGCTCTCTCATGTAAAATACAGAAATTCTAATTTTACCCGAATCAAAAAAATCTAAATATTATCTAGGCACCCCAATGTTAAAAACAAAATTTCTCTCAATATAATCTGTCTGAAAAAATATACAATTCCCTATTCTACTTTGTTTTTGAGTATATACACCAACTAAGTATGCTCTCTCATGTAAAATACCTAAATTTTAATTTTAAGGGAATCGAAAAAAATCTGAACATTATCTTGGCAACCAATGATAAAAACAAAATCGCTCTGAATATAATCTGTCAAAAAATATACAATGCCATATTCTATTTTTTTTGGAGTATATACATCAACTCCGTATGCTCTCTCAAGTAGAATTGAGAAATTCTAAATTTAACCGAATCGAAAAAATCTAAATTTTATCTAGGCGCCCCAAAGTTAAAAGAAAATGGCTCTGAATATAGTCTGTTAGAAAAAATATACAATGCTGTATTCTACTGTTTTAGAGTATATACACCAACTCAGTATGCTCTCTAATGTAAAATACCGAAATTCAAATTTTACGTGAATCGAAAAAAAGTAAATAATATCTAGGCGCCCCAAAGTTAAAAGAAAATGGCTCTGAATATAGTATGTTAGAAAAAATATACAATGCAGTTTTCTTCCTTTTTTTTTTTTTTTGAGAAGGGGTTTCTCTCTTGTTACCCAGGCTGGAGTGCCACGGCGCAATCTCGGCTCATCGCAACCACCACCTCCTGGGTTCAGGCAATTCTCCTGCCTCAGCCTCCCGAGTAGCTGGGATCACAGGCACGCGCGACAGTGCCCCACTAATTTTTGGTATTTTTAGTAGAGACTGGGTTTCACCATGTTGACCAGGTTGGTCTCTATCTCTTGAGCTCGTGATCCACCCGCCTCGGCCTGCCAAAGTGCTGGGATTACAGGCTTGAGACACCGCGCCCGGTTAGAATGCCCTTTTCTACTCTGTTTTGTAGTATGTACACCAACTCAATATGCTCTCTCATGTAAAATACAGAAATTATAATTGTACCCAAATCGAAAATTTCTAAATTTTATCTAGGCACCCCAATGTTAAAAACAAAATTGCTCTGAATATAATCTGTAAGAAAAAATATAAAATGACTTATTCTACACTGTTTTGGGGTATATACACCAACTCAGTATGCTCTCTCATTAAAAATACCGAAATCACAATTTTACATGAATCGAAAAATATCTAAATATTATCTAGGCACCCCAATGCTAAAAGCAAAATTGCTCTGAATATAATCTGTCAGAAATAATATACAATGCCCTATTCTACTCTGTTTTGGAGTATATACACCAACTCCATATGCTCTCTCATGTATAATACAGAAATTGTATATTTAAGCGAATCGAAAATAATCTAAATATTATATAGGCACCCCAATGTTAAAAGCAAAATTGCTCTGAATATACTCTGTCAGAGAAAATATACAATGCCCTTTTCTACTCTGTTTTATAGTATATACACCAACTCAATATGCTCTCTCATGTAAAATACAGAAATTCTAATTTTACGTGAATCGAATAATCTAAATATTATCTAGGCAACCAATGTTAAAAACAAAATCGCTCTGAAGATAATCTGTCAGAAAAAAATACAATGCCCTATTCTACTCTGTTTTAAAGTATATACACCAACTCAGTATGCTCTCTCATGTAACATACAGAAATTCTAATTATACGTGAATCAAAACAAATCTAAATATTATCCAGGAACCCCAATGTTAAAAACAATATTGCTCTCAATATAATCTGTAAGAAAGAATATACAATGCCCTATTCTACTCTGTTTTGGAGTATATACACCAACTCCATATACTGTCTAATATAAAATACACAAATTCTATATTTAAGTGAATCGAAAAAAATCTAAATATTATCTATGCACCCCAATGTTAAAGGAAAAATTTCTATGAATATAATCTGTCAGAAAAAATATACAATGCCCTTTTCTACTCTGTTTTGGAGTATATACACCAACTCAATATGCTCTCTCATGTAAAATACCGAAATTCTAATTTTACGCGAGTCGAAAAAAATCTAAATAATATCTAGGTGCCCCAAAGTTAAAAGAAAATAGCTCTGAATATAGTCTGTTAGAGAAAATATACAATGCCTTACTCTACTCTGTTTTGGAGTATATACACCAACTCAGTATGCTCTCTGATGTGAAATACCGAAATTCTAATTTAACGTGAATCGAAAAAAATCTAAATATTATATAGGCACCCCAATGTTAAAAACAATATTGCTCTCAATATATTCTGTCAGAAAATATATACAATGCCCTATTCTACTTTGTTTTGGAGTATATACACCAACTCCATATGCTCTCTCATGTAAAATACAGATATTCTATATTAAAGCGAATAAAAGAAATGTAAATATTATCTAGGTAACCCAATGTTAAAACCAAAATTGCTCTGAATATAATCTGTCAGAAAAAATTTACAATGCCATTTTCTACTCTGTTTTGTAGTATATACACCAACTCAATATGCTCTCTCATGTAAAATACCGAAATTCTAATTTTACGTGAATCGAAAGAAATATAAATAATATCTAGGCGCCCCAAAGTAAAAAGAAAATGGCTCTGAATATAGTCTGTCATAAAAAATATACAATGCCCTTTTCTACTCTTCTTTGGAGTATATAAACCAACTCAATATGCTCCCTCATGCAAAATACCGAAATTCTACATTTACATGAATTGAAAAACATCTAAATATTATCTAGGCACCCGAATGTTAAAAGCAAAATTTCTCTGAATACAATGTGTTACAAGAAATATACAATGCCCTTTTCTACTCTGTTTTGGAGTATATACACCAACTCAATATGCTCTACCATGTAAGATACCGAAATTATAATTTTACGTGAATCGAAAAAAACTACATAATATCTAGGCACCCCATAGTAAAAAGAAAATGGTGCTGAATATACTCTGTTAGAAAAAATATACAATGCCTTATTATACGCTGTTTTGGAGTATGTACACCAACTCAGTATGCTCTCTCATGTAAAATACCAAAATTCAAATATTACGTGAATCGAAAAAAATCTAAATAATATCTAGGCACCCCAATGTTAAAAGAAAAATTGCTGTGAATATAATCTGTCAGAGAAAATACACAATGCCCTTCTCTACTCTGCTTTGGAGTATATACACCCACTCAATATGCTCTCTCATGTAAAATACTGAAATTGTAATTTTACCCGAATCGAAAATATCTAAATATTATCTATGCACCCCTATGTTAAAAATAAAATTGCTCTGAATATAATCTGTAATAAAAAATATACACTGCCCTATTCTACTCATTTCTTGAGTATATACACCAACTCACTATGCTCTCTCATGTAAAATACCAAAATTCTAAATTTACGTGAACCCAAAAAAATCTCAATATTATCGAGGCACCCCAATGTTAAAAGCAAAATTGCTCTGAATATAATCTGTCAGAAAAAATATACAATGAACTTTTCTACTCTGTTTTGTAGTATATACACCAACTCAATATGCTCTCTCATGTAAAATACTGAAATTCTAATTTTACGTGAATCGAAAAAAATCTAAATAATATCTAGGTGCCCCAAAGTTAAAAGAAAATGGCTCTGAATATAGTCTGTTAGAGAAAATATACAATGCCTTATTCTACTCTGTTTTGGAGTATATACACCAACTCAATATGCCCTATCATGTAAGATACCGAAATTATAATTTTACGTGAATCGAAAATAATCTACATAATATCTAGGTGCCCCATTGTAAAATGAAGATGGCTCTGAATATAGTCTGTTAGAACAAATATTCAAGGGCATATTCTACTCTGTTTTTGAGTAAATACACCAACTCAGTATGCTCTCTCATGTAAAATACCAAAATTAAAATATTACATGAATCAAAAAAAATCTAAATATTATCTAGGCACCCCAATGTTAAAAGCAAAATTGCTGTGAATATAATCTGTCAGAGAAAATACACAATGCACTTTTCTACTCTGATTTGGAGTATATACACCCACTCAATATGCTCTCTCATGTAAAATACCGAAATTCTAATTTTACATGAATCAAAAAAAATCTAAATATTATCTAGGCACACCAATGTTTAAAGCAAAATTGCTGTGAATATAATCTATCAGAGAAAATACACAATGCACTTTTCTACTCTGATTTGGAGTATATACACCCACTCAATATGCTCTCTCATGTAAAATACCGAAATTCTAATTTTACATGAATCAAAAAAAATCTAAATATTTTCTAGTCACCCGAATGTTAAAAGCAATATTTCTCTTAATATAATCTGTCAGAAAAAATATACAATGCCCTTTTCTACTCTGTTTTGTAGTTTATACACCAACTCAATATGCTCTCTCATATAAAATACAGAAATTCTAACTATTCGTGAATCGAAAAAAATTTAAATAAAATCTAGGCACCCCAAAGTTAAAATAAAATGTGTCTGAATATAGTCTGTTAGTAAAAATATACAATGCCTTATTCTACTCTGTTTTATAGTATATACACCATCTCAATATGCTCTCTCATGTAAAATAGAAAAATTCAAAGTTTACACGAATTGAAAAAAATCTACATATTATCCAGGCACCCCAAGGTTAAAAGAAAAATTGCTCTGAATATATTCCGTCAGAAAAAATATACAATGCCCTTTTCTACTTTGTTTTGGAGTATATACATTAACTAAATATGCTCTCTCATGTAAAATACCAAAATTCTAAATTTACGTGAATCGAAATCAGTCTAAATATGATCTAGGCACCCCAATGTTAAAATCAAAATTTCTCTGAATATAATCTGTCAGAAAGAATATACAATGCACCTTTCTACTCTGTTTTGGAGAATATACAGAAACTAAATATGCTCTCTCATGTAAAACACCGAAATTCTAATTTTACGCGAATTCAAAAAATCTAAATATTATGAAGGCACCCCAATGTTAATAGCAATATTGTTCTGAATATAATCTGTCATAAAATATATACAATGTTCTTTTCTACTCTGTCTTGGAGTATATAAACGAACTCAATATGCTCTCTCTTGTAAATCCGAAATTCTAATTTTACGTGAATCGAAAAAAATCTAAATAATATCTAGGCACCCCAATGTTAAAACCAAAATTGCTCTGAATATAATCTGTCAGAAATAATATACAATGCCCTTTTCTACTTTGTTTTGGAGTACATACACCAACTCAGTATGCTCTCTTAGGTAAAATACCAAATTTATAAATTTACGTTAATCAAGGTAAATTTAAATATTATCTAAGCACCACAATGTAAAAAGCAAAACGTCTCTGAATATAATCTTTCAGAATAAAATATACAATGCTATTTTCTACTTTGTTTTGGAATATATACAAAAACTCAGTATACTCTCTCATGTAAAATACCGAAATTATAAATTTATGCGAATCAAAAAAAAGCTAAATATAATCTAGGCACCACAATGTTAATAGAAAAATATCTCTGAAGGTAATCTGTCAGAAAAAATATACAATGCCCTTTTCTACTCTGTTTTGGAGTACATACACCAACTCAGTATGCTCTCTCATGTAAAATTAAGAAATTCTAATTTTACTCAAATTGAAAAAATCTAAATATTATATACGCACCCCAATGTGAAAAACAAAATTGTTCTGAATATAATCTGTCAGAAAAAATATACAATTACCTATTCTTCTCTGTTTCGTAGTATATACACCAACTCCATATACTCTCTCATGTAAAATACAGAAATTCTAATTTTACCCGGATCGAAAAAATGTAAATATTATCTACGCACCCCAATGTTAAAAACAAAATTGCTCTAAATATAGTCTGTCAGAAAAGATATACAATGCCCTATTCTACTCTGGTTTGGAGTATATACACCAAGTCATTATGCTCTCTCATGTAAAATACGGTAATTCTAATTTTTCGTGAATTGAAAATAAATCTAAATATTATCTAGGCACCCCAATGTCAAAAGCAAAATTTCTATGAATATAATCAGTCAGAAAAAATATACAATGTCGTTTTCTACTCTGTTTTGTAGTATATACCCCACTCAATATGCTCTCTCATGTAAAATACCGAAATTCTAATTTTACGCGAACCGAAAAAAATCTAAATAATATCTAGGCGCCCCAAAGTTAAATGAAAATGGCTCTGAATATAGTCTTTTAGAAAAAATATACAATGCCTTATTCTGCTTTGTTTTGGAGTGTATACACCAACTCAGTATGCTCTCTCATGTAAAATACGGAAATTCTGTATTTCAGTGAATCGAAAAAAATCTAAATATTATCTAGGCACACCAAAGTTAAAATAAAATGGCTCTGAATATAGTCTGCTAGAAAAAATATTCAATGGCGTATTCTACTTTGTTTCGTAGTATATACACCAACTCCATATGCTCTCTTATGTAAAATACAGAAATTCTATATTTAAGCGAATCGAAAAAAATCTAAATATTATTTAGGCACCCCAATGTTAAAAGCAAAATTGCTCTGAATATAATCCGTCAAAAAAATATACAATGCCCTTTTCTACTTTATTTTGCAGTATATACACCAACTCAATATGCTCTCTCATGTAAAATAACGAAATTCTAATTTTATGTGAATCAAAAAAAATCTAAATAATATCTAGGCGACCCACAGTTAACATAAAATGGCTCTGAATATACTCTGTTTGAAAAAATATACAATGCCTTATTGTACACTGTTTTGGAGTATATACACCAACACAGTATGCTCTCTCATGTAAAATACAGAAATCCAAATTTTACCCGAATCGAAAAAATCTAAATATTATCTAGGCACCTTAATGATTAAAGCAAAATTTCTCTGAATATAGTCTGTCAGAAAGAATATACAATACCCTTTTCTACTTTGTTTTGTAGTATATACACCAACTCAACATGCTCTCTCATGTAAAATGCCGAAATTCTATTTATACGCGAATCGAAAAAAATCTAAATAATATCTATGCAACCAATGTAAAAAACAAAATCGCTCTGAATATAATCTGTCAGAAAAAATATACAATGACATATTCTACTCTGTTTTTGAGTATATACACCACCTCAGTATGCTCTCTCATGTAAAATACCGAAATTCTAAATTTATGTGAATCGAAAAAATTCTAAATACTATCTAGGTACCCCAATGTTAAAAACAAAATTGCACTGAATATAATCTGTCAGAAAAAATACACAATGCCCTATTCTACTCTGTTTTAAAGTATATACACCAACTCAGAATGCTCTCTCATGTAAAATACAGAAATTCTAATTTAACGGGAATCGAAAAAAATGTAAATATTATCTAGAAACCCCAATGATAACAGGAAAATTGCTCTGAATATAATCTGTCAGAAATAATATACAATGCTTTTTTCTACATTTTCTTTGAGTATATATACCAACGCAATATGCTCCCTTTTTTAAAATACCGAAATTCTATATTTATGCGAATCGAAAAAAATCTCAATATTATCTAGGCAACCCAATGTTAAAGGAAAATTGCTCTGAATAGAGTCTGTCACAGAAAACACACAATGCCGTTTTCGACTCTTTTTTGGAGTATATACACCAACTCAATATGCTCTCTCATGTAAAATACAAAAATTCTAATTTTACCTGAATCGAAAAACATCTAAATATTATCTAAGCATCCCAATGTTAAAAGCAAAATTGCTCTGATTATCATCTATCAAGAAAAATACACAATGCCCTTTTCTACTCTGTTTTAGAGTATATCAACCAACTCAATATTCTCTCTCATGTAAAATACTGAAATTCTACATTTAAGCGAATCGAAAAAAATCTAAATATTATCTAGGCACCCCAATGATAAAAGCTAAATTGCTCTGAATATAATCTGTCAGAGAAAATATACAATGCCCTTTTCTACTGTGTTTTATAGTATATACACCAACTCAATATGCTCTCTCATGTAAAATACAGAAATTCTAATTTTACGTGAATAGAATAATCTAAATATTATCTAGGCAACCAATGGAAAAAAAAATCGCTCTGAAGATAACCTGTCAGAAAAAAAATACAATGCCCTATTGTACTCTGTTTTGGAGTATATACACCAACTCAGTATGCTCTCTCATGTAACATACAGAAATTCTAATTTTAAGTGAATCGAAACAAATCTAAATATTATCTAGGCACCAAAATGTTAAAAGCAAAATTGCTGTGAATATAATATGTCAGAAAAAATATACAATGCCCTTTTCTACTCTGTTTTGGTGTATATACACCAACTCAATATGCTCTCTCATGTAAAACACAGAAATTCTAATTTTACGCGAATCGAAAAAAATCTAAATAATATCTAGGCGACCCAAAGTTAAAAGAAAATGTCTCTGAATGTAGTCTGTTAGAAAAAATATACAATGCCTTACTCTACTTTGTTTTGGAATATAAACACCAACTCAGTATGATCTTTCATGTAAAATACAGAAATTCTAACTTTACCCAAATCGACAAAATCTAAATATTATCTAGGCACCACAATGTTAAAAACAAAATTGCTCTGAATATAATCTTTTACAAAAATATACAATGCCCTATTCTACTCTTTTTTGCAGTATATACTCCGACTCACTATGCTCTCTCATGTAAAATAATGAAATTTTAATTTTACGCGATTCAAAAAAATCTAAATAATACCTAGGCACCCCAAAGTTAAAAGAAAATGTCTCTGAAAATACTTTGTTAGAAAAATATACAATGCCTTATTCTACTCTGTTTTGGAGTATATACACAAACTCCGTATGCTCTCTCTTGTAAAATACAGAAATTCTAATTTTACCCGAATCAAAATAATCTAAATATTATCTAGACAGCCCAATGTTAAAAACAAAATTGCTCTGAATATAATCTGTCAGAAAAAATATACAATGCCCTATTCTATTTTGTTTTGGAGTATATACACCAACTCAGTATTCCCTCTAGTGTAAAATACCGAAATTCTAATTTTACGTGAATCGAAAAAAATCACAATATGATCTAGGCACCCCAATGTCAAAAATAAAATTGCTCTGAATATCATCTGTAAGGTAAAATATACAATGCCCTAATCTACTCTGTTTTAGAGTATATAGACCAACTCCATATGCTCTCTGATGTAAAATACAGATATTCTATATTTAAGCGAATTGAAAAAAATCTAAACATTATCTAGGCACCCCAATGTTAAAGCAAAATTTCTCTGAATATAATCGGTCAGAAAAAATATACAATGCCCTTTTCTACTCTGTTTTGGGGTATATACACCAACTCATTATGCTCTCTCATGTAAAATACCGAAATTCAAATTTTACGAGAATCAAAAAAATCTAAATAATATCTAGTCGCCCCAAAGCTAAAAGAAAATGGCTACGAATATAGTCTGTTAGAAAAAAGATACAATGCGTTATTCTACTCTATTTTGGAGTATATACACCTACTCAGTGTGCTCTCTCATGTAAAATATTGTAATTGTAATTTTACGTGAATCAAAAAAAACCTAAATATTATCTAAGCACCACAATGTAAAAAGCAAAATTGCTCTGAATATAATCTGTGAGAAAAAATATAAAATGCCCTTTTCTACTTTGTTTTGGGGTATATACACCAACTCAATATACTCTCTCATGTAAAATACAGAAATTCAAATTTTATGCCAATCGAAAAAAATCTAAATAAAATCTAGGCGCACCAAAATTAAAAGAAAATGGCTCTGAATATAGTCTGTTAGAAAAAATATACAAGGCCTTATTCTACTCTGTTTTGGAGTATATAAACCAACTCAGTATGCTCTCTCCTGTAAAATACCGAAATTCTAATTTTACGTGAATCGAAAAAAATCTATATGTTATCTAGGCACTCCAATGTTAAAAGCGAAATTGCTCTGAATATAATCTGTCAGAAAAAATATAAAATGCCCTTTTCTACTCTGTTTTGGAGTATATACAATAACTCAATATGCTCTCTCATGTAAAATACAGAAATTCTAATTTTACGTGAATCCAAAAAAATCTAAATAATATCTAGGCGCCCCAAAGCTAAAAGAAAATGGCTCTGAATGTAGTCTGTTAAAAAATATATACAATGCCTTATTCTAGTCTATTTTGGATTATATACACCAACTAAGTGTGCTTCCTCATGTTAAATACAGAAATGCTAATTTTACGTGAATCTAAGAAAATCTAAATATTATCTAGGTACACGAATCTTAAAAGCAAAATTGCTTTGAATATAATCTGTCAGAAAAAATATACAATGCCCTTTTCTACTTTGTTTTGGAGTATATACACCAACTCAATATGCTCTCTCATGTAAAATACCAAAATTCAAATTTTATGCCAATCGAATAAAATCTAAATAAAATCTAGGCGCACCAATATAAAAAGAAAATGGCTCTGAATATAGTCTGTTAGAAAAAATATAAAATGCCTTATTTTACTCTGTTTTGGGGTACATATATTAACTTCATATGCTCTCTCATGTAAAATAGAGAAATTATATATTTAAGCGAATCAAAAAAAACCTAAATATTATCTAGGCACCCCAATGTTAAAAGCAAAATTGCTCTGAATATAATCTGTCAGAAAAAATATACAATGCCCTTTTCTACTCTGTTTTGAAGTATATACACCAACTCAATATGCTCTCTCATGTAAAATACAAATATTCTAATTTTACGTAAATCGAAAAATATCTAAATAATATCTAGGCGCCCCAAAGCTAAAAGGAAATGGCTCTGAATATAGTGTGTTAGAAAAAATATACAATGTCTTATTCTACTCTATTTTGGAGTATATACACCATCTCAATAAGCTTTCTCATGTAAAATACCGAAATTATAATTTTATGCCAATCGAAAAAAATCTAATTAAATCTAGGCACACCAAAATTAAAAGACAATGGCTCTGAATATAGTCTGTTAAAAAGAATATACAATGCCTTATTCTACTCTGTTTTGGAGTATATACACCATCTCAGTTTGCTCTCTCATGTAAAATAACGAAATTGGAAATTTACGTGAATTAAAAAATATATATATATTATCTAGGCACCCCAATGTTAAAAGGAAAATTGCTCTGAATATAATCTGTCAGAAAAAATATAAAATGCCCTTTTCTACTCTCTTTTGGAGTATATACAACAAGTCTATATGCTCTCCCATGTAAAATAAAGAAATTCTAATTCTATGCGAATCGGTAAAACATCTTAATATCTGGGCGCCTCAAAGTTAAAAGAAAATGACTCTGAATATAGTCTGTTATTAATAATATACAATGCCTTATTCTACTCTTTTTTGGAGTATATACACCAACTCAGTATGCTCTCTCATGTAAAATACCAAAATTCTAATTTGACCCAAATCGAAAAAATCTAAATATTATCTAGGCTCCCCAATGTTAAAAACAAAATTGCTCTGAATATAATCTGTCAGAAAAAATATAAAATTCCCTATTCTACTCTGTTTTTAAGTATATACACAAACTCAGTATTCCCTCACATGTAAAATACCGAAATTCTAATTATACATGAACCAAAATAAATCTAAATATTATCTAGGCACCGCAATGTTAAAAGCAAAATTGCTCTGAATATATTCTTTCAGAAAAAATATACAATGCCCTATTCTACTCTGTTTTGGAGTATATACACCAACTTAATATGCTCTTTCAGGTAAAATACCGAAATTCTAATTTTATGTGAATCGAAAATAATCTAAATAATATCTATGTGCCCCAAAGTTAAAAGAAAATGGCTCTGAATATAGTCTGTTAAAAAAATATACAATGCCTTATTCTACTCAGTTTTGTAGTATATACAACAACTCAGTATGCTCTCTCATGTAAAATACCGAAATTCTAATTTTACATGAACCGAAAAAAATCTAAATATTATCTAGGCACCCCAAAGTTTAAAGCAAAATTGCTCTGAATATCATGTGTCAGAAAAAATATACAATGCCATTTTCTACTCTGTTTTGGAGTATGTACACCAACTGAATATGCTCTCTCATTTAAAATAACAAAATTCTAATTTTACGCGAATCAAATAAAAGCTATAGAATATTTAGGTGCCCCAACGTTAAAAGAATATGTCTCTGAAAATAGTCGGTTAGAAAAAATATAGAATGCCATTTTCTACTGCGTTCTGGAGTATATACACGTACTCAGTATGCTCTCTGATAGAAAATACACAAATTCTAATTTTACGTGAATAGAAAAAAATCTAAACATTATCTAGGCACCCCAAAGTAAAAGCAAAATTGCTCTGAATATAATCTGTCTGAAAAAATATACAATGCCCTTTTCTACTCTGTTTTGGTGTATATAAACCAACTCAATATGCTCTCTCATGTAAAATACCGAAATTCAAATTTTATGCCAATCGAAAAAAATCTAAATAAAATCTAGGCACACCAAAACTAAAAGAAAATGGCTCTGAATATAGTCTGTTAGAAAAAATATACATGGCCTTATTCTACTCTGTTTTGGAGTATATACACAAACGCAGTTTGCTCTCTCATATTAAATACGGAAATTCTAATTTTACGTGAATCGAAAAAAATCTATATATTATCTAGGCACCCCAATGTTAAAAGCGAAATTGCTCTGAATATAATCTGTCAGAAAAAATATAAAATGTTCTTTTCTACTCTGTTTTTGTGTATATATAAAAACTCAATATGCTCTCTTATGTAAAATACCGAAATTATAATTCTACGCGAATCTGTAAAAAATCTTAATAATATTGAGGCACCCCAAAGTTAAAAGAAAATGGGTCTGAATATAGTCTGTCAGAAAAAATATACAGTGCCATTTTCTACTCTTGTTTTGGAGTACATACACCAACTCAATATGCTCTCTCATATAAAATACAGAAATTCTATATTTAAGCAAATCGAAAAACATCTAAATTTTATCTAGGCACCCCAATGTTAAAAGAAAAATTGCTCCGAATATAATCTGTTAGAAAAAATATACAACGCCTTTTTCTACTCTTTTATGCAGTATATACACCAACTGAATATGCTCTCTCATGTAAAATAACAAAATTCTAATTTTATGCGAATTGGTAAAAATTCTTAATAATATCTAGGCGCCCCAAAGTTAAAAGAAAATGACTCTGAATATAGTCTGTTATAAAAAATGTACAATGCCTTATTCTACTCTGTTTCAGAGTATATACACCAACTCAATATGCTCTCTCATGTAAAATACCGAAATTCTAATTTGATTCGAATCGAAAAAATCTAAATATTATCTAGGCTCCCCAATGTTAAAAGCAAAATTTCTCTGAATATAATCTGTCAGAAAAAATATAAAATTCCCTATTCTACTCTGTTTTGGAGTATATACACCAACTCAGTATTCCCTCTCATGTAAAATACCGAAATTCTAATTATACGTGAACCGAAAAATATCTAAATAATATCTAGGAAACCCAATGCTAAAAGCAAAATTTCTCTGAATATAATCTGTCAGAAAAAATATACAATGCCCTTTTCTACTTTGTTTCGGAGTATATACACCAACTCAATATGCTCTCTCATGTAAAATACAGAAATTCTAATTTTACGTGAATTGAAAAAAATCTAAATAATATCTAGGCGTCCCAAAGTTAAAATAAAATGGCGTTGAATATAGTCTCTTACAAAAAATATACAATGCCTTATTCTACTCTGTTTTGTAGTATATACACCAACTCAGTATGCCCTCTCATATAAAATACAGAAATTCTAATATTACGCGAATAAAAAAAATCTAAATAATATCTAGGCGCCGCAAAGTTAAACGAAAATGGCTCTTAATATACTCTGTTAGAAAAAATATACAATGCCTTATTCTACTCTGTTTTGGAGGATATACACCAACTCAGTATGCTCTCTCATGTAAAGTACCGAAATTCCAATTTTACGTGAATCGAAAAGAATCTAAATATTATCTAGGCACACAATGTTAAAAACAAAATTGCTCTCATTATAATCTGTCAGATAAAATATACAATGCCTTATTCTACTTTGTTTTGGAGTATATATACCAACTCTATATGCTCGCTCATGTAAAATATGGAAATTTTAATTTTACGTAAATAGATAAAAATCTAAATAATATCTAGGCGCCCCAAAGTTAAAAGAAAATGAATCTGAATATAGTCTGTAAAAAAAAATATGCAATGCCTTATTCTACTTTGTTTTGGATTATATATATCAACTCAGTATGCTCTCTTATATAAAATACCAATATGCTAATTGTATGTGAATCGAAAAAAATCTAAATATTATCTAGGCAACCCAATTTTATAAACAAAATTGCTCTGAATATAATCTGTCAGAAAAAATATACAATGCCCTCTTCTACTCTGTTTTGGAATATATAAATCTACTCGATATGCTCTCTCATGTAAAATACAGAAATTCAATATTTAGCGAAAAAAAAAATCTAAATATTATCTAGGCACCCCAATGTTAAAAGCAAAATTTCTCTGAATATAATATGTCAGAAAATACATACAATGCCCATTTCTACTCTGTTTTGTAGTATATACACCAACTCAATATCCTCTCTCATGTAAAATACCGAAATTATAAATTTACGTGAATCGAAAAAAATCTAAATAATATCCAGGTGCCCCAAAATTAAAAAAAAATGGCTCTGAATATAGTCTGTAAAAAAAAAATATACAATGCCCTATTCTACTCTGTTTTAAAGTATATACACCAACACTATATTCTCTCTCATGTAAAATATGGAAATTCTATATTTGGCTAATCGAAAAAAATCTAAATATGATCTAGGCACCCCAATGTTAAAAGCAAAATTTCTCTGAATGTAATCTGTCAGAAAATATATACAATGCCCATTTCTACTCTGTTTTGTAGTATATACACCAACTCAATATGCTCTCTCATGTAAAATACAGAAATTCTAATTTTACACGAATCGAAAAACATCTAAATATTATCTAGGTACCCCAATGATAAAAGCAAAATTGCTCTGAATATAATCTGTCAGAAAAAATATACAATGCCTTATTCTACTCTTTTTTGGAGTATATACACCAACTCTGTGTGCTCTCTAATGTAAAATACAGATATTGTAAGTTTACGTGAATAGACAAAAATCTAAATATTATCTAGGCTCCCCAATGTTAAAAGAAAAATTGCTCTGAATGTAATCTGTAAGAAAAAATACACAATGCTTTTTTATACCCTGTTGTGGAGTATATACACCAACTCCATATGCTCTATTATGTAAAATACAGAAATTCTATATTTAAGCGAATCAAAAGAAATTTAAATATACTCTAGGCACCCCAATGTTAAAAGCAAAATTGTTCTCAATATAATCTTTCAGAAAAAATATACAATGCCTTATTCTTCTCGGTTTTGGAGTATATACTCCAACCCCTTATGCTCTCTCATGTAAAATAGAGAAATTCCATATTTATGCGAATAGAAAAAAATCTAAATATTATATAGGCACCCCAATGTGAAAATAAAATTGCCCTGAATATAATCTGTCAGACAAAATATACAATGCCCTTTTCTACTCTGTTTTGTAATATATAAACCAAATCAATATGCTCTCTCATGTAAAATAGTGAAATTCTAATATTACGCGAATCGAAAAAAATCTAAATTATATCTAGGTGCCCCAAATATAAAAGAAAATGGCTCTGAATATATTCTCTTAAAAAAATATACAATGCCCTATTCTGCTCTGTTTTGGAATATATACACCAACTAAGTAGGCTCTCCCATGTCAAATACAGAAATTCTAATGTTGCGCAAATTGAAAATAATCTAAATAATATCTAGGCGCCCCAAAGTTAAAAGAAAATGGCTCTCAATATAGTCTGTCAGAAGAAATATACAATGCCCTATTCTACTCTGTTTCAAAGTATATACACCAACTCCATATCCTCTCTCATGTAAAATACAGAAATTCTATATTTAAGCGAATCGAAAGAAATCTAAATATACTCTAGGCACCCCAATGTTAAAAGCAAAATTGCTCTGAATACAATCTGTCATAAAAAATATACAATGCAATATTCTACTCTGTTTTGGAGTAAATACACCAACTCTGTATGCTCTCTCATGTAAAATACCGAAATTCTAATTTTACGTGAATCGAAAAGAATCTAAATATTATCTAGGCACCCCAATGTTAAAAGCAAAATTGCTGTGAATATAATGTGTCAGAAAAAATATACAATGCCCTTTTCTACTCTGTTTTGGAGTATATACAGCAACTCAATATGCTCTCTCATATAAAATACCGAAATTCTAATTTTACGTGAATCAAAAAAAATCATAGTAATACCTAGGCCCCCCAAAGTTAAAAGAAAATTGCTCTGAATATATTCTGTTAGAAAAAATATACAATGCCTTATTCTACTCTGTTTTGGAATATATTCACCAACTAACTATCCTCTCTAATGTAAAATACCGAAATTCTAATTTTACCCAAATCGAAAAAATCTAAATATTATCTAGGCACCCAAATGTTATAAACAAAATTGCTCTGAATATAACCTGTCAGAAAAACTATAAAATGCCCTATTCTACTCTGTTTTGGAGTATATACACCAACTCCATATGCTCTCTCATGTAAAGTACAAAAATTCTGTATTTAAGCGAATTGAAAAAAATCTTAATATTATCTAGGCACCTCAATGTTAACAGAAAAATTGCTCTGAATATAATCTGTCAGAAAAAATATACAATGCGTATTCTACTTTGTTTTGAAGGATATAAATTAACTCCATATGCTCTTTCATGTAAAATACAGAAATTCTATATTTAAGCGAATCGAAAAAAGTGTAAATATTATCTAGGCATCCCAATGTTAAAAGCAAAATTGCGCTGAATATAATCTGTCAGAAAAAATGTAAAATGCTTTTTTCTTCTATTATTTGGAATATATACACCAACTCACTATGCTCTCCCATGTAAAATATTGAAATTTTAATATTACACGAATCAAAAAAAAGTTTAATAATATCTAGGCGCCCCAAAGTTAAAAGAAAATGGGTCTGAATATAGTCTGTATGAAAAAATATACAATGCCTAATTCCACTTTGTTTTGGAGTATATACACCAACTCAGTGTGCTCTCTCATGTAAAATACAGAAATTTTAATTTTAACCGAATCCAGAAAATTTAAATATTATTTGGCACCCCAATATTAAAAATAATATTGCTCTGAATATAATCTCTCAGAGAAAATATACAATGCCCTATTCTACTCTTTTTTGGAGTATATACACCAACTCAATATGCTCTCTCATATAAAATACAGAAATTCTATATTTAAGCGAATCGAAAAAAATCTAAATATTATCTAGGCACCCCAATGTTAAAAGCGAAATTGCTCTGAATATAATCTGTCAGAAGAAATATACAATGCCCTTTTCTAGTATGTTTTGGAGTATATACACCAACTCAATATGCTCTCTCATGTAAAATACCGAAAATCTAATTTTACGCGAATCGAAAAAAATTTAAATAATATCTAGGCATCCCAAAGTTAAAAGAAAATGGCTCTAAATATAGTCTGTAAGAGAAAATATACAATGCCTTATTCTACTCTAATTTGGAGTATATACACCAACTCAATATGCTCTCTCATGTAAAATACAGAAATTCTAATTTTACGTGATTCGGAAAGAATCTAAATATTATCTAGGCACTTCAACGTTAAAAACAAAATTCTTCTGAAAATAATTTGTCAGAAAAAATATACAATGCCCTTTTCTACTCAGTTTTGTACTATATACACCAACTCAGTATGTTCTCTCATGTAAAATACCGATATTCTAAATTTTCGTGAATCTTAAAAAATCTAAATATTATCTAGGCACCCCAATGTAAAAAGCAAAATTGCTCTGAATATAATCTGTCATAAAAAATATACAATGCACTTTTCTACCCGTTCTTGTAGTATATACACCAACTCAGTATGCTCTCTCATGTAAAATACCGAAATTCTAATTTTATGTCAATCCAAAAAAATATAAATATTATCTAGGTACCACAGTGTTAAAAGCAAAATTGCTCTGAATATAATCTGTCAGAAAATATATACAATGTTTTTTTCTACTCTGTTTTGTAGTATATACACCAACTCAATATGCTCTCTCATGTAAAATAATGACACTCTAATTTTACGTGAATCAATAAAAATCTAAATATTATCTATGCACCCCAAAGTTAAAAGTGAATGGCTCTGAATATAGTCTTTTAGAAAAAATATACAATGCCTTATTCTACTCTGTCTTGGAGTATATACACCAACTCAATATGCTCTCTTATGTAAAATACCGAAATTCTAATTTTATGCGAATCGAAAAAAATCTAAAGAATATGTAGGCGCCCCAAAGTTAAAGGAAAATCGCTCTGAATATAATCAGTTAGAAAAAATATACAATGCCTTATTCTACTCTGTTTTGGAGTATATACACCAACTCAGTTGGCTCTCTCATGTAAAATACCAAAATTCTAATTTTATGTAAATCGGAAAAATCTAAATATTATCTAGGCACCCCAATGTTAAAAACAAAATTGCTCTGAATATAATCTGTTAGAAAAAATATACAATGCCCTATTCTACTTTGTTTTGGAGTATATACACCAACTCAATATGCTCTCTCATGTAAAATACAGAAATTCTAATTTTTCCTCAATCTTAAAAAATCTAAATATTATCTAGGCACACCAATGTAAAAAGCAAAATTGCTCTGAATATAATCTGTCAGAAAAAATATACAATGCTCTTTTCTACTCTTTTTTGTAGTATATACAACACCTCAATATGCTCTCTCATGTAAAATACCAATATTCTAATTTTACGTTAATTGAAAAAAATCTAAATGTTATTTAGGCACCTCAATTTTAATAGCAACATTGCTCTGAATATAATCTGTCAGAAGAAATACACAATGCCCATTTCTACTCTGTTTTGGAGTATATGCACACACTCAATATGCTCGCTCATATAAAATACCAAAAATTTAAATTTATGTGAATCGAAAAAAATCTAATTATCTAGGCACCCCAATGTTAAAAAACAATTGCTCTGAATATATTCTGTCAGAGAAAATATACAATGCCTTTTTCTACTCTGTTTTAAAGTATATACACCAACTCCATACGCTCTCTCATGTAAAATACCGAAATTCTAAATTTACGCGAATCGAAAAAAATCTAAATATTATCTAGGCACCCCAATGTTAAGAGCAAAATTGCTCTGAATATAATCTGTCAGATAAAATATACGATGCTCTATTCTACTCTGTTTTGGAATATATACACCAACTCCATATGCTCTCTTATGTAAAATACCGAAATTCTATATTTCAGCGAATAGAAAAAAATCATTATCTAGGACCCCTATTGTTAAAAGCAAAATTGCTCTGAATATAATCTTTCAGAAAAAATATAAAATGCCCTCTTCTACTCTGTGTTGCAGTATATACACCAACTCAATATGCTCTCTCATGTAAAATACCGAAATTCTAATTTTACATGAATCGAAATTAATATAAATAATATCTAGGCACCCCAAAGTTATAAGAAAATGGCTCTGAATATAGTCTGTTGGAAAAAATGTACAATGCCTTATTCTACTCTGTTTTGGAGTATATACACCAACTCAGTATGTTCTCTCATGTAAAATACAGAAATTCTAATTTTACCCGAATAGAAAAAATCTAAATATTATCTAGGCACCCCAATGTTAAAAACAAAATTGCTCTGAATATAATCTGTCAGAAAAAATATACAATGCCCTATTCTACTCTATTTTCGAGTATATCCACCAACTCCATATGCTCTGTCATGTAAAATACAGAAATTCTATATTTAAGCGAATCGAACAAAATCTAATTATCTAGGCACCCCAATGTTAAAAGCAAAATTACTCTGAATATAATCTGTTAGAAAAAATATAAAATGCCCTATTCTACTTTGTTTTGGAGTATATACACCAACTCCATATGCTCTCTCATGTAAAATACAGAAATTCTATATTTAAGTGAATCAAAAAAAATCTAAATATTATCTAGGCACCGCAATGTTAAAAGCAATATTGCTCTGTATATAATGTGTCAAAAAGAATATACAATGCACTTTTCTACTCTTCTTTGTAGTACATACAACAACTCAATATGCTCTCCCATGTAAAATACCGAAATTCTAATTTCACACGAATCGAAAAAAATCTAAATAATATCTAGGCGCCCCAAAGTTAAAAATAAATGGCTCTCAATATGGTCTGTTAGAAAAAATATACAATGCCTTATTCTACTCTCTTTTGGAGTATATACACCAACTCAGTATGCTCTCTCATGTAAAATACAAAAATTCTAATTTTACCCGAATCGAAAAAATCTAAATATGATCTAGGCACCCCAATGTTAATAACAAAATTGCTCTGAATATAATCTGTCAGAGAAAATATAAAATGCCCTATTCTACTCTGTTTTGGGGTATATACACCAACTCCATATGCTCTCTCATGTAAAATACAAAAATTGTATATTTACGCAAATCGAAAAAAATCTTAATATTATCTAAGCACCCCAATGTTAAAAGCAAAATTGCTCTGCATATAATCTGTCAGAAAAAATATACAATGCCGTATTCTATTCTATTTTGGAGTATATACACCAACTCCATATGTTCTCTCATGTAAGATACAGAAATTCTATTTTAAGTGAATTGAAAAAAATCTAAATATTATATAGAAACACCAATGATAAAAGCAAAATTGCTCTTAATATAATCTGTCAGAAAAAATATACAATGCCCTTTTCTACTTTGTTTTCGAGTATATACACCAACTCAATATGCTCTCTAATGTAAAATTCTGAAATTCTAATTTTACGTGAACCGAAAAGAATCTAAATAATATCTAGGCGCTCCAAATTTAAAAGAAAATGGCTCTGAATATAGTCTGTTAGAAAAAATATACAATGCCTTATTCTACTCTGTTTTGGAATATATACACCAACCCAATATGCTCTCTAATGTAAAATACAGAGATTCTAATTTTACCCAAATCGAAAAAATCTAAATATTATCTAGGCACCTTAATGTTAAAAACAAAATTTCTCTAAATATAATCTGTAAAAAAAAAATACAATGCCATAGTGTACTCTGTTTTGGAGTATATACACCAACTCTGTATGCTCTCTCTTGTAAAATACTGAAATTCTGATTTTACCTAAAGAGAAAAAAATCTAAATATTTTCTAGGAACCCCAATGTTAAAAACAAAATTGCTCTGAATATACTCTGTCAGAAAAAATATACAATGCCCAATTCTACTCTGTTTTGGAGTATATACACCAACTCCATATGCTCTCTCATGTAAAATACCGAAATTCTAATTTTACGTGAATCGAAAAAAATCTAAATATTATCTAGGCACCACAATGTTAAAAGCAAAATTTCTCTGAATATAATCTGTCTGAAAAAATATACAATGCCCTTTTCTACTCTGTTTTGAAGTATATACACAAATTCAATATGCTCTCTAATGTAAAATACCAGAATTCTAATTTTACGCGAATCTAAAAAATTCTTAATAATATCTAGGCGCCCGAAAGTTAAAATAAAATGGCTCTGAATATAGTCTGTTAGAAAAAATATACAATGTTTTATTCTACTTTGATTAGGAGTATATACACACACTAAATATGCTCTCTCATGTTAAATAATGAAATTCTAATTTTACCCGAATCAAAAATATCTAAATATTATCTAGGCACCCTAATGTCAAAAACAAAATTGCTCTGAATATGATCTGTCATAAAACATATAAAATGCCCTATTCTACTCTGTTTTGGAGTATATACACCAACTCCATATGCTCTCTCATGTAAAATACAGAAAAACTATATTAAGCAAATCGAAAAAAAATTTATATATTATCTAGGCACACCAATGTTAAAAGCAAAATTGCTCTGAATATAATCTGTCAGAAAAAATATACAATGCCCTTTTCTACTCTGTTTTGTAGTATATAAACCAACTCAATATTCTCTCTCATGTAAAATACAGAAATTCTAATTTTACCCGATTTGAAAAAACCTTAATATTATCTAGGCACGCCAATGTTAAAAACAAAATTGCTCTGAATATAATCTGTCATAATAAATATACAATGCCCTATTCTACTCTGTTTTGGAGTATATACACAAACTCAGTATGCTCTCTAATATAAAATACCGAAATCCTAATTTTACACGAATCAAAAAAAATGTAAATATTATCGAGGCGCCCCCAAGTTAAAAGAAAAAGGCTCTGAATATAGTCTGTTTGAAAAAATATACAATGCCATATTGTACTCTGTTTTGGAGTATATACACCAACTCAGTATGCTCTCTCATGTAAAAAACAGAAATTCTAATTTTACGTGAATCGAAAAAATTCTAAATATTATCTAGGCACCCCAATGTTAAAAACAAAATTGTTCTGAATATAATCTATTAGAAATAATATAAAATGCCCTATTCTACTTTGTTTTGGAAAATATACATTACCTCCATATGCTCTCTCATTGAAAATACAGAAATTGTATATTTACGTGAATCCAAAGCAATCTAAATATCATCTAGACACCCCAATGTTAAAATCAATATTGCTCTTAATATATACTGTCAGAGAAAATATACAATGACCTATTCTACACTGTTTTGGAGCATATACACCAACACAATATG
The DNA here is from genome assembly GCF_049354715.1 of Callithrix jacchus. Taxonomy (NCBI): domain Eukaryota; kingdom Metazoa; phylum Chordata; class Mammalia; order Primates; family Cebidae; genus Callithrix; species Callithrix jacchus. The sequence goes on from NC_133507.1 coordinate 1,387,792, forward strand.
CTCTCCCATGTAAAATACAAAAATTCTGTATTTAAGCAAATGAAAAACATCTAAATATTATCTGGGCATTCCAATGTTAAAAGCCAAATTTTTCTGAATATAATCTGTCAGAAAAAATATACAATGCCCTTTTCTACTCTGTTTTGTAGTATATACACCAACTCAGTATTTTCTCTCATGTAAAGTACCGAAATTGTAATTTTACGTGAATCGAAAAAAATCTAAATATTGTCTAGGCACACCAATGTTAAAAACAAAATTGCTCTGAATATAATCTGTCAGAAAAAAATATACAATGCCCTTTTCTACTCTGTTTTGGATTATATACAACAACTGAGTATGCTCCCTCATGTAAAATGACGAAATTCTAATTTTACGTGAATTGAAAAAAATCTAAATAATATATAGGTGCCTTAAATTTAAAAGAAAAAGGCTCTCAATATAGTCTGTTAGAAAAAATATACAATGTCTTATTCTACTCTGTTTTGGAGTATATACACCAACTCAGTATGCTCTCTCAAGAAAAAAACAAAGATTCTAATTTTACGTGAAGCGAAAAAAATATAAATATCATCTAGGCACCCCAATGTTAAAAACAAAATTGCTCTGAATATAATCTGTCACAGAAAATATACAATGACCTATTCTACTCTGTTTGGACGTATATACACCAACACAATATCCTCTCTCATGTAAAATACAGAAATTCTATATTTAAGCGAATTGAATAACATCTAAATATTATCTGGGCACCCCAATGTTAAAAGCAACATTTCTCTGAATATAATCTGTGAGAAAAAATATACAATGCCCTTTTCTACTCTGTTTTGTAGTATATACAACGACTCAGTATGCTCTCTCACGTAAAATACAGAAATTCTAATTTTACCAAAATCAAAAAAACCTAAATATTATATTGGCAATCCAATGTTGAAAACAAAATTGCTCTGAATAAAATCTGTCAGAAAAAATATACAATGCCTCATTCTACTCTGTTTTGGAGTATATACACCAACACAGTATGCTCTCTCTTGTAAAATACCGAAATTCTAAATTTACGTGAATCGATAAAATCTAAATATTATCTAGGCACCCCAACGTTAAAAGAAAAATTGCTCTGAATATAATCTGTCAGAAAAAAATATACAATGACGTTTTCTACTCTGTTTTGGAGTATATAAACCAACTCAATATGCTCTCTCATGTAAAATACTGAAATTCTAATTTTACGCGAATCGATAAAAACCTAAATAATATCTAGGTGCCCCAATGTTAATAGAAAAGGGCTCTGAATTTACTCTGTTAGAAAAAATATACAATGCCTTTTTCTACTCTGTTTTGGAGTATATACACTAACTCAGTATGCTCTCTCCTGTAAAATACCAAAATTCTAATTTAACGTGACCCAAAAAAAGTCTAAATATTATCTAGGCACCCCAATGTTAAAAGAAAAATTGCTCTGAATATAATCTGTCAGAAAAAATATACAATGACGTTTTCTACTCTGTTTTGGAGTATATAAACCAACTCAATATGCTCTCTCATGTAAAATACTGAAATTCTAATTTTACGCGAATCGATAAAAACCTAAATGATATCTAGGTGCCCCAATGTTAATAGAAAAGGGCTCTGAATTTACTCTGTTAGAAAAAATATACAATGCCTTTTTCTACTCTGTTTTGGAGTATATACACTAACTCAGTATGCTCTCTCATGTAAAATACCGAAATTCTAATTTTATTATGTGAATCAAAAATAATCTAAATATTATCTATGCCTCCAATGATAAAGCAAAACTGCTCTGAATATAATCTGTTAGAAAAAATATACAATGCCGTTTTCTACTCTGTTTTGGAGTATATACACCAACTCACTCTGCTCTCTCTTGTAAAATACAGAAATTTTAATTTTACGTGAATCGAAGAAAATCTAAATAATATCTAAGTGCCCCAAAGTTAAAAGAAAATGGCTCTAAATATAGTGTGTTAAAAAAAATATACAATGCCTTATTCTACTCTGTTTTGGGATATATACACCAACGAAGTGTGCTCTCTCATGTAAAATAGCGAAATTCTAATTTTAACCAAATCGAATAAATTTAAATAATATCTAGGCACCCCAATGTTAAAAACAAAATTGCTCTGAATATAGTCTGTCAGAAAAAATATAAAATGCCCTATTATACTCTGTTTTGGAGTATATACACCAACTCCATATGCTATCTCATGTAAAATACAGAAATCATATATTTAAGCGAATCGAAAAATATCTAAATATTATTTAGGCACCCCAATATGAAAATCAAAATTGATCTGAATATAATCTATCAGAAAAAATATACAATGCCCTTTTCTACTTTGTTTTGTAGTATATACACCAACTCAATATGGTCTCTCATGTAAAATACCGAAATTCTAATTTTACTGAATCGATAAAAATCTAAATGATATCTAGGTGACTTACAGATAAAAGAAAATGGCTCTGAATCTAGTCTGTTAGAAAAACTATACAATGCCTTTTCCTACTCTGTTTTATAGTATATTCACCAACTCAGTATGCTCTGTCATGTAAAATACTGAATTTCTAAATTTATGTGAATCGAAAAAAATCTAAATATTATATAGGAACCCCAATGTTAAAAGCAAAATTGCTCCGAATATAATGTGTCATAAAAAATATACAATGCCCTTTTCTACTCTGTTTTTGAGTATATAAACAAACAATATGCTCTCTCATATAAATTACCGAAATTCAAATTTTACGTCAAACGAAAAAAATCTAAACAATATCTAGGCGCACCAAAGTTAAACGAAAATGGCTCTGAATATAGTCTGTTAGAAAAAATATACAATGCCTTATTCTACTCTGTTTTGGAGTATACACACCAACTAAGAATGCTCTCTCATGTAAAATACAGAAATTCTAATATTACGTGAATCGAAATAACTCTAAATATTATATAGGAACCCCAATGTTAAAAGCAAAATTGTTCCGAATATAATGTGTCATAAAAAATATACAATGCCCTATTCTACTCTGTTTCGGAGTATATACACCAACACCATATGCTCTATCAGGAAGAATACAGAAATTTTATATTTAAGCGAATCAAAAAAAATCTAAGTATTATCTAGGCACCCAATGTTAAAAGCAACATTGCTCTGAATATAAACTCTCAGAAATAATATACAATGCCCTATTCTACTCTGTTTTGGAGTATATACACCAAATCCATATTCTCTCTCATGTAAAATACCGAAATTCTAATTTCACGTGAATTGAAAAAAATCTAAATAATATCTAGGCACCCCAAAGTTAAACGAAAATGGCTCTGAAGATAGTCAGGAAAAATATACAATGTTTTATTCTACTCTGTTTTGGAATATATACACCAACTCAGTATGCTCTCTCAAGTAAAATAACGACATTCTAAATTTACGTGAATTGGAAAAAATCTAAATATTATCTAGGCACCCCAATGTTAGAAGTAAAATTGCTCTGAATATACTCTGTCAGAAAAAATATACAATGCCCTATTGTACTTTGTTTTGGAGTATATACACCAACTCCATATGCTCTTTCATGTAAAATACAGATATTCTCTATTTAAGCGAATTGGAAAAAATCTAAATATTATCTAGGCACCCCAAAGTTAAAAGCAAAATTGCTCTGAATATAATCTGTCAGAAAAAATATACAATGCCCATTCCAACTCTGTTTTGTAGTATATACACAAACTCAATATGCTCTCTCATGTAAAATACCGAAATTCTAATATTATGCGAATAGAAGAAGATCTAAATAATATTTAGGCGCCCCAAATTTAAAAGAAAATGGCTCTGAATATAATCTGTTAGAAAAAATATACAATGCCTTATTCTACTTTGTTTTTGAGTATATACACCAACTCAGTATGCTCTCTCATGTAAAATACCGAAATTCTAATTTTACCCGAATCGAAAATATCTAAATTTTATCTAGGAACCCCGATGTAAAAAAAACAAAATTGCTCTCAATATAATCTGTCAGAAAAAATATACAATGCCTTAATCTACTCTGATTTGGAGTATATACACCAACTCAATATGCTTTCTCATGTAAAATACCGATATTCTAATTTTACGCGAATTGAAAACAATCTAAATAATATCTAGGCGCCCCAAACTTAAAAAAAAATGGCCCTGAACATAGTCTGTTAGAAAAAATACACAATGTCTTATTCAACTGCGTTTTTGTGTATATACAACAACCCAGTATGCTCTCTCATGTAAAATACCAAAATTCAAATTTTACCCGAATCGAAAAAATCTAAATATTATCTAGGCACCCCAATGTTAAAAACAAAATTTCTTTGAATATAATCTTTCAGAAAAAATATACAGTGCCCTATTCTACTCTGTTTTCGAGTATATACACCAACACCATATGCTCTCTCAGGAAGAATACAGAAATACTATATTTAAGCGAATCGAAAAAAATCTAAGTATTATCTAGGCACCCAATGTTAAAGCAACATTGCTCTAAATATAATCTGTCAGAAAAGATATACAATGCCCATTTCTACTCTGTTTTGTAGTATATACACCAACTCCATATGCTCTCTCATGTAAAATACCGAAATTCTAATTTCAGGTGAATTGAAAAAAATCTAAATAATATCTAGGCACCCAAAGTTAAAAGAAAAGGGCTCTGAATATAGTCTGTCAGGAAAAATATACAATGCCTAATTCTACTCTGTTTTGGAGTATATACACCAACTCAGTATGCTCTCTCAAGTAAAATAACGACATTCTAATTTTACGTGAATTGGAAAAAATCTAAATATTATCTAGCCACCCCAATGTTAGAAGTAAAATTGCTTTGAATATAATCTGTCAGAAAAAATATACAATGTTCAATTCTACTCTGTTTGGAGTATATACACCAACTCCATATGCTCTCTTTTAAAATACAGATATTCTCTATTTAAGCGAATCGGAAAATATCTAAATATTATCTAGGCACCCCAATGTTAGAAGCAAAATTGCTGTGAATATAATCTGTCAGAAAAAATATACAATGCTTTTTAAAACTCTGTTTTGTAGTATATACACAAACTCAATATGCTCTCTCATGTAAAATACCAAAATTGTAAATTTACGTGCATCAAAAAAAATCTAAATAATATTTAGGTGCCCCAAAGTTAAAAGAAAATGGCTCTGAATATAGTCTGTTTTAAAAAATATACAATTCCTTATTCTACTCTGTTTTGGAGTATATAAACCAATTCATTATGCTCTCTCGTGTAAAATATTGAAATTCTAATGTTACCCTATTCGAAAAAATCTAAATATTATCTAGGCACCCCAATGTTAAAAGCAAACTTGCTCTGAATATAATCTGTCACAAACAATATACAATGCCCTTTTCTACTCTGTTTTGTAGTATATACACCAACTCAATATGCTCTCTCATGTAAAATACTGAAACTCTAATTGAACACGAATCGAAAATAATCTAAATGTTATCTAGTCACCCCAAAGTTATAAGAAAATGGCTCTGAATATAGTCTGTTAGAAAAAATATACAATGCCTTATTCTACTCTGTTTTTTAGTATATACTCCAACTCAGTATGCTATCTCATGTAAAATGCAGAAATTCTATATTTAAGCTAATCGATAGAAATCTAAATATTATCTAGGAACCCCAATGTTAAAAACAAAATTGCTCTGAATATAATCTGCCATAACAAATATACAATGCCCTATTCTACTCTGTTTTGGAGTATATACACCAACTACATATGCTGTCTCATGTAAAATACAGAAATTCTATATTTAAGAGAATCGAAAAATATCTAAATATAATCTAGGCACACCAATGTTTAAAGCAAAATTGCTCTGAATATAATCTGTCAGAAAAAATATACAATGTTCTTTTCTACTCTGTTTTGGAGTATATACACCAACTCAATATGCTCTCTCATGTAAAATAGCGAAATTCTAATTTTACACGAATCGAAGAAAATCTAAATAATATCTAGGCTCCCCAAAGTTAAAAGAAAATGGCTCTGAATATAGTCTTTAAGAAAAAATATACAATGCCTTATTGTACCCTGTTTTGAAGTATATACACCAACTCAGTATGCTCTCCCATGTAAAATACCGAAATTCTAATTTTACACGAATCAAAAAAAATCTAAATAATATCTAGGCGCCCCAAAGTTAAAAGAAAATCGCTCTGAATATAATGTGTTAGAAAAAATATACAATGCCTTATTCTACTTTGTTTTGGAGTATATACACCAACTCAGTATGCTCTCTCATGTAAAATACCGAAATTCTAATTTTATTCGAATCGAAAAGATCTAAATTTTATCTAGGCACCCCAATGTAAAAAACAAAATTGCTCTGAATATAATCTGTCAGATAAAATATACAATGCCTTATTCTACTCACTTTTGGAGAATATACATCAACTCAGTATGCTCTCTCATGTAAAATACCGATATTCTAATTTTAAGTGAATTGAAAACAATCTAAATAATATCTAGACGTCCCAAAGTTGAAAGAAAATGGCTCAGAACACAGTCTGTTAGAAAAAATACACAATGTCTTATTCAACTTTGTTTTTGAGTATATACAACAACCCAGTATGCTCTCTCATGTAAAATACCAAAATTCGAATTTTACCCAAATCGAAAAAATCTAAATATTATCTAGGCACCCCAATGTTAAAAACAAAATTGCTTTGAATATAATCTGTCAGAAAAAATATACAGGGCCCTATTCTACTCTGTTTTCGAGTATATACACCAACACCATATGCTCTCTCAGGAAGAATACAGAAATTTTATATTTAAGGGAATCGAAAGAATCTAAATATTATCTAGGCACCCAATGTTAAAAGCAACATTGCTCTGAATATAATCTCTCAGAAATAATATACAACGCCCCTTTCTACTCTGTTTTGAAGTATATACACCAATTCCATATGCTCTCTCATGTAAAATACCGAAATTCTAATTTCAGGTGAATTGAAAAAAATCTAAATAATATCTAGGCACCCCAAAGTTAAACGAAAATGGCTCTGAATATAGTCTGTCAGGAAAAATATACAATGCCTAATTCTACTCTGTTATGGAGTATATACACCAACTCAGTATGCTCTCTCAAGTAAAATAACGACATTCTAATTTTACGTGAATTGGAAAAAATCTAAATATTATCTTGGCACCCCAATGTTAAAAGCAAAATTGCTGTGAATATAATCTGTCAGAAAAAATATACAATGCCCTTTAAAACTTTGTATTGTAGTATATACACAAACTCAATATGCTCCCTCATGTAAAATACCGAAATTCTAAATTTACGTGCATCAAAAAAAATCTAAATAAAATTTAGGCGCCCCAAAGTTAAAAGAAAATGGCTCTGAATATAATCTGTTTTTAAAAATGTACAATGCCTTATTCTACTGTGTTTTGGAGTATATACACAAACTCTATATTCTCTCTCATGTAAAATACAGATATTCTATATTTAAGCGAATCGAAAAAAATCTGATTATCTAGGCACCCCAATGTTTAAAGCAAAATTGCTCTGAATATAATCTGTCCGAAAAAATATACAATGCTTTTTTTTTACTCTGTTTTGGAGTATATACACCAACTCAATATGCTCTCTCATGTGAAATTCCGAAATTCTATATTTACGCGAATTGAAAGAAATCTAAATAATATCTAGTCTCCTCAAGATTAATAGAAAATGGCTCTGAATATAGTCTGTTAGAAAAAATATACAGTGCCATATTCTACTCTATTTTGGAGTATATAAACGAACTCAGTATACTCTCTCATGTAAAATAAAGAAAATCAAATTTCAACCGAATTGATAAAATCTAAATATTATCTAGGCACCCCAATGTTAAAAACAAAATTGCTCTGAATACAATTTTTTATAAAAAATATACATTGCCCTATTCTACTCTGTTTTGGAGTATATACACCAACTCAATATGCACTCTCATGTAAAATACAAAAATTCTATATTTAAGCAAATTGAAATAAATCTAAATATTATCTAGGCAACCCAATGTTAAAAGCAAAATTGCTCTGAACATAAACTGTCAGAGAAAATATGCAATGCGTTATTCTACTCTGTTTTGGAGTATATACACCAACTCCATAATCCCTCTCATGTAAAATACAGAAAATCTATATTTAAGAGAATCGAAAAAATCTAAAATTTATCTAGGCACCCTAATTTTAAAAGCAAAATTGCTCTAAATATAATCTCTCAGAAAAAGTATACAATGCCCTTTTATACTGTTTTCTAGTATATACACCAACTGAATATGCTCTCTCATGTAAAATACCGAAATTCTAATTTGACGTGAATCGAGAAAAATCTAAATAATATCTAGGCGCCCCAAAGTAAAAGGAAAATGGCTCTGAATATACTCTGTTAGAAAATATATACCATGCCTTATTCTACTATGTTTTGGAGTATATACACCAACTCCATATGCTCTCTCATGTAAAATACCGAAATTCTAATTTTACCCGAATCAAAAAAATCTAAATATTTTCTAGGCACCCCACTGTTAAAAACAAAATTGCTCTGAATATAATGTGTCAGAAAGAATATACAATGCCCTACTCTACTCTGTTTTGGAGTATATACACAAACTACATAAGGTCTCTAAGGTAAAATACAGAAATTCTTAATTAAAGTGAATCGAGAAAAATTTAAATATTATCTAGGCACCCCAATGTTAAAAGCAAAATTGCTCTGAATATAATCTGTCAGAAAAAATATACAATGCTCTTTTTTACTCTGTTTTGGAGTATATACAGCAACTCAATATGCCCTCTCATGTAAAATACCGAAATTCTAATTTTACCCGAATTGAAAAAATATAAATATTATCTAGGCAACCCAATGTTAAAAGCAATATTGCTCTGAATATAATCTGTCAGAAAAAATATACAATGCCCTTTTCTACTCTGTATTGGTGTATATACACCAACTCAATATGCTCTCTCATGTAAAATACCGAAATTCTAATTTTACGTGAATCGAAAATAATCTAAATGATATCTACGTGCCCCAAAGTTAAAAGAAAATGGCTCTGAATATAGTCTGTTAGAAAAAATATACAATACCTTATTCTACTCTGCTTTACAGTATATACACCAACTCAGTATGCTCCCTCATGTAAAATACCGATATTTTAAATTTACCCGAATCGAAAAAAATGTAAATAACATCTACACGCCCCAACGTTAAAAGAAAATGGGTCTCAATATAGTCTGTTAGAAAAAATATACAATGCCTTATTCTACTCGGTTTTGGAGTATATACACCAACTCAGTATGCTCTCTCATGTAAAATACAGAAATTCTAATTTCACCCGAATAGAAAAAAATCTAAATATTATCTAGGAACCCCAATGTTAAAAGAAAATTTGCTCTGAATATAGTCTGTCAGAAAAAATATACAATACCCTTTTCTACTGTGTTTTGGAGTATATACACCAACTGAATATGCACTCTCATGTAAAATACCGAAATTCTAATTTCACGTGAATCAAAAAAAATCTAAATAACATATAGGCGCCACAAAGTTAAATGAAAATGGCTCTGAATGTAGTCTGTTAGAGAAAATATACAATGCCCTATTCTACTCTCTTTTGGAGTTTATACACAATCTCAGTATGCTCTCTCGTGTAAAATACCGAAATTCTAATTTTACATGAATCGAAAAAAATCTAAGTATTATCTAGGCACCCCAATGTTAAAAGCAAAATTGCTCTGAATATAGTATGTCAGAAAAAATAAACAATGCCCTATTCTACTCTGTTTTTGAATATATGCACTAACTCAATATGCTCTCTCATGTAAAACACAAAAATTCTATATTTAAGTGAATCAAAAAAAATCTAAGTATTATCTAGGCACCCCAATGTTAAAAGCAAAATTGCTCTGAATATAATCTCTCAGAAAAAATATACAATGTTTTTTTCAACTCTGTTTTGGAGTATATACACCAACTCAATATGCTCTTTCATGTAAAACAAAATATTCTAATTTTACGCGAATCGAAAAAAATCTAAATAATATCTAGGCGACCCAAAGTTAAAAGAAAATGGCTCTGAATATTGTCTGTTAGAAAATTATACAATGCCTTATTCTACTCTGTTTTGGAGTATATACATTAACTCCATATGCTCTCTCATGTAAAATACAGAAATTCTAATTTGACCCGTTTTGAAAAAATCTAAATATTATCTAGGCAACCCAATGTTAAAAACAAAATTGCTCTGAATAGAATCTGTCAGAAAAAATATACAATGCCCTATTCTACTCTGTTTAGGAGTATATACACCAGCTTAGTATGCTTTCTCATGTAAAATACCGAAATTCTAATTTTACGTGAATCGAAAAAAATCTAAATATTATCTAGGCACCGGAATGTTAAAAGCAAAATTGCTCTTAATACAATGTGTCAGAAAAAATATACAATGCCCTTCTCCACTTACTTTTGGAGTATATACAGCAACTCAATATGCTCTGTCATGTAAAATACCGAAATTATAATTTTACGCAAATCGACAAAAATCTAAATAATATCTATGCGCCCCAAAGATAAAAGAAAATGGCTCTGAATATAGTCTGTTATAAAAAATATACAAAGCCTTATTGTACTCTGTTTTGGAGTATATACACCAACTCAGTATGCTCTCTCATATAAAATACCAAAATTCTAATTTTATGTAAATCGAAAAAAATCTAAATGTTATCTAGGCACCCCAATGTTAAAATCAAAATGGCTCTGAATATTATCTGTCAGAAAAAATATACAATGCCCTTTCCTACTCTTTTTAGGAGTATCTACACCAACTCAATATGCTCTCTCACGTAAAATACCTAAATTCTTATTTTATGAGAATTGAAAAAAATATAAAGAATATCTAGGCGCCCCAAAGTTAAAAGAAAATGGCTCTGAATATAGCCTTTTAGAAAAAATATACAATGCCTTATTCTACTCTGTTTTGGATTATATACACCAACTCAGTATGCTCTCTCGTGTAAAATAATTAAATTCAAATTTTACCCGAATCAAAAAACTCTAAATAATATATAGGCACCCCAAAGTTTAAAGAAACCGGCTCTGAATATAGTCTGTTAGAAAAAATATACAATGCCTTATTCTACTCTGTTTTGGAGTATATACACCAACTCACTATGCTCTCTGATGTAAAATACCGAAATTCTAATTTTATGTGAATCGAAAAAATTCTAAATACAATCTAGGCACCACAATGTTAAAAGAAAAATTGCTCTGAATATAATCTCTGAGAAAAAATATACAATGCCCTTTTCTAATCTGTTTTGGCTTATATACACCAACTCAATATGCACCCTCATGTAAAATACCGAAATTCTAATTTTACGTGAATCGAAAATAATCTAAATAATATATAGGTGCCACAAAGTTAAAATAAAATGGCTCTGAATATACTCTGTTAGGAAAAATATACAATGCCTTATTCTACTCTGTATTGGATTATATAGACAAACTCATTACGCTCTCTCATGTAAAATACCAAAATACTAATTTTACGTGAATCGAAAAAAATCTAAATTATATCTAGGCACCCCAAAGTTAAAAGAAAATGGCTCTGAATATATTCTCTTAGAGAAAATATACAATGCCCTATTGTACTCTGTTTTGGAGTATATACACCAACTCAGTATGCTCTCTCATGTAAAATACTGAAATACTAATTTTACGTGAATCAAAAAAACTCTAAATATTTTCCAGGCACCACAATGTTAAAAGCAAAATTCCTCTGAATATAATCTGTCAGAAAAAATATACAATGCCCTTTTCTACTCTGTTTTTGAGTATATACACCAACTCAATATGCTCTCTCATGTAAAATAGCGTAATTCTAATTTTACGTGAATCGAAAATTCTAAATAATATCTAGGCGCCTCAAAGTTAAAATATAATGGTGGGGAGGGGACTCAAGATGGTGATGTGAGAAGAACCCAGGATTGGAGCCCGCGTTGAATCCGCAAACAGTGAGTCAGTGCTGCATTTCCAGACTGATCTTTGTTGCCCACAGAACGGGGAAACTCCCAAGTATAAGAAGTCATGGGACGCCAGGCAGTAGGTCTGACTGGCGAAGCCGGCAGCCAGGGCGGTAGCAGCTCGCCCACCCAGCAATCCCTACAGTGCGCGCTTGTCCGGGTGCCTTGTTGAACTGGCAACCTGAGACTTGAGAGGGCTGGACTTGAGACTGAACGAGACTTGCACAGTAGCCCAGCCCAGGGGATTGCAGAGACAGATCGTTTGGGATACCCAGTGGGACGAACAAAACCGCGATTTCAAACTATCCCAAGCAGATGACCCGAGACGCTCTGTGGGGGAAAGGTGTCCACCACTACCGAGGCAACCCGGCCCAACTGAGATACACGCCCACTACTGCTGCAGCCAGCCGTTGCTGAGGCAACACGCTACGATGAAGAGACTCCGCCGCAGGGCGTGGCGGAGACCACAGCAGAGCCTGCAAGAACAGGGTGAATCACACAACAGCAGGGCGGAGCCTGGCAACCAAACAGTGGCTAGTCTGCCTTCTAGCTGGGCAGGACACCTCATCAAACATCCAAAAATAAAGCCCAAACCCCTCAACACAGAGCATTTGAGAAAAAAAAAAAAAGGGTTTTTTAATGAGCTCTGCTGCAGCAGAATCAAACATAGCAGCCTAACAGCACTGAAGGAACAACAGAGCACACAGCTCAGCAATTAAACCCCTATAAAGTACAAACTGTCTCCTCTAGCAGCTCCCTGACCCCTCTATATCCAAAAGACTGGTATTAGGCAGGCATCATCCTGGGAAAAAGAGAGCAGAAAAAGAAACTGGTAGCAACCCTTGCTGTGCCACAGCTGCTAGAGGTGCACCCCAGACAAGCAAGGTCTGGAGCGGACCTCAGCAGTCGTACAGAGAAGGGGCTAGACTGGTAGAAGGAAAACCAAGCAACAGAAATACTTCATCATCAACATTCTGGGTGTCCACTCAGAGACACAACCGAAAAATCAGCAACTACGCAGACGACCAGCGGACAAATCCACAAAGATGGGAAGAAACCAGCGCAAAAAAGAGGAAAACACCCGAAACCAGAACACCTCGCCTCCTAGAAAGGACCAAATCTCCTCACCAGCAAGGGAACAAAGCTGGACAGAGAATGACTGTGACGAAATGACAGAATTAGACTTCAGAAGATGGATAATGAGAAACTTTTGTGAGCTAAAAGATCATGTATTAAATCAATGCAAAGAAACTAAGAACCTTGAAAAAAGATTTGAAAAAAGATTCGAGGAAATGATAACAAGAATGGATAACTTAGAGAGGAATATGAATGAATTGAAGGAGCTGAAAAAAAAAATACGAGAACTTCGCGAAGCAAACACGAGTTTCAATAGCCGAAATGACCAAGCAGAAGAAAGAATATCTGAAGTCGAAGACCAACTCAATGAAATAAAACGAGAAACCAAGATCAGAGAAAAAAGCGCAAAAAGGAATGAACAAAGTCTCCAAGAAATGTGGGACTATGTGAAAAGACCTAACCTACGTTTGATAGGTGTACCAGAAGGGGACGAAGAGAATGAATCCAAGCTGGAAAATACTCTTCAGGACATCATCCAGGAAAATTTTTCCCACCTAGCAAGACAAGCCAACACTCAATTGCAGGAAATACAGAGAACACCACAAAGATATTCCGCAAAAAGAGCAACCCCAAGGCACATAATCGTCAGATTCAACAGGGTTGAAATAAAAAAGAGAATAATAAGGGCAGCCAGAGAGAAAGGTCGGGTCACCCACAAAGGGAAGCCCATCAGACTCACAGCAGATCTCTCGGCAGAAACACTACAAGCCAGAAGAGAGTGGGGGCCAATATTCAACATTCTTAAAGAAAAGAACTTTCAACCCAGAATTTCATATTCAGCCAAACTGAGGTTCAGAAGTGAAGGAAGAACAAAATCCTTTGCGAAAAAGCAAGTACACAGAGATTTTATCACCACCAGGCCTGCTTTACAAAAGCTCCTAAAAGAGGCACTACACATAGAAAGGATCAACCAGTACCAGCCATTCCAAAATCACACTGAATGCTAAAGAGCTTCAACATAATGAAGAATCTATAACAACTAACATGCAAAACAGCCACTTAGCATCAAAATGGCAGTATCAAATTCACACATAACAATATTAACCCTAAATGTAAATGGACTAAATGCACCAATCAAAAGACACGGACTGGAAAATTGGATAAAAATCCAAAACCCATCAGTGTGCTGTATCCAGGAAACCCATCTCAAAGGCAAGGATACACAAAGGCTCAAAATAAAGGGATGGAGGAAGATTTACCAAGCTAATGGAAAGCAAAAAAAAAAGGAGGAGTTGCAATTCTCATCTCTGATAAAATAGACTTTAAAGCAACAAAGATCAAAAGAGACAAAGAAGGCCATTACATAATGGTAAAAGGATCAATACAACAAGAAGAGATAACGATCCTAAACACATATGGACCCAATGCAGGAGCACCCAGATACATAAGGCAAGTTCTTAATGACTTACAAAAGGACTTAGACTCCCACACAATAATAGTGGGAGACTTTAACACTCCACTGTCAATACTAGAAAGATCAACCAGACAGAAAATCAACAAGGATATCCAGGGCTTGAACTCAGACCTGGAGCAAGCAAACCTGATAGACATTAACAGAACTCTCCAACCCAAATCCACAGAATACACATTATTCTCAGCACCACATCACACCTACTCTAAAATTGACCACATAATTGGAAGTAAAGCACTGTTCAACAAATGCAAAACAACTGAAATCATAACCAACAGCCTCTCAGACCATAGTGCAATCAAGTTACAACTCAGAATTCAGAAACCGACCCAGAACCGCACAGCTTCATGGAAACTGAACAACTGGCTCTTGAATGTTGACTGGGTAAACAACGAAATAAAGGCAGAAATAAAGAAGTTCTTCGAAACCAATGAGAAGGAAGACACAACGTGCCAGAACCTCTGGGACACATTTAAAGCAGTCTCTAGAGGAAAGTATATAGCAATAAGCGCCCATATGAGGAGAATGGAGAGATCCAAAATTGACACCCTATCGTCAAAATTGAAAGAGCTAGAGGAGCAAGATCAAAAAAACTCAAAACACAGCAGAAGACAAGAAATAACTAAGATCAGAGCTGAGCAGAAGGAGATTGAGACATGAAAACTCCTTCAAAAAATCAATAAATCCAAGAGCTGCTTTTTGAAAAGATCAACAAAATAGACAGACCACTAGCCAGATTGATTAAAAAAAAAAGAGAGAACAACCAAATAGATGCAATAAAAAATGATAAAGGGGAAATCACCACAGATTCCACAGAAATTCAAACCATCATCAGAGAATATTACAAACAACTCTATGCGCATAAACTAGTAAACCTGGAAGAAATGGATAAATTCCTGGACTCCTGTGTCCTCCCAAGCCTAAACCAGGAGGAAGCTGAAACTATGAATAGACCAATAACAAGGTCTGAAGTTGAGGCAGCAATTAACAGCCTACCACACAAAAAAGCCCAGGTCCAGACGGGTTCACAGCCGAATTCTACCAGACACACAAGGAGGAGCTGGTACCATTCCTTCTAAAACTATTTCAAACAATCCAAAAAGAGGGAATCCTTCCCAAATCATTTTATGAGACCAAAATCATCCTGATACCAAAACCCGGCAGAGACCCAACGAGAAAAGAAAACTTCAGGCCAATATCCATGATGAACATAGATGCAAAAATCTTCAATAAAATATTGGCAAGCCGATTGCAACAGCAAATCAAAAAATTTATTCATCATGATCAAGTAGGATTCATCCCAGGGATGCAAGTCTGGTTCAACATACGCAAGTCTATCAACGTAATTCACCACATAAACAGAACCAAAAACAAAAACCACATGATTATCTCAATTGACGCAGAGAAGGCACTTGACAAAATTCAACAGCCCTTTATGCTAAAAACCCTCAATAAACTCGGTATCGATGGAACATATCTCAAAGTAATAAAAGCTATTTATGACAAACCAACAGCCAATATCATACTGAATGGGCAAAAACTGGAAGCATTCCCTTTAAAATCTGGCACTAGACAAGGATGCCCTCTCTCACCACTCCTATTCAATATAGTACTGGAAGTTCTAGCCAGAGCAATCAGGCAAGAAAAAGAAATAAAGGGTATTCAAATAGGAAAGGTGGAAGCCAAATTGTCTCTATTTGCAGACGACATGATAGTATACCTAGAAGACCCCATTGCCTCAGCCCAAAAACTCCTGAAACTGATAAGCAACTTCAGCAAAGTCTCAGGATATAAAATCAATATGCAAAAATCACAAGCATTTGTCTACACCAACAACAGACTTAAAGAAAGCCAAATCAAGAGCGAACTGCCATTCGCAATTGCTACAAAAAGAATAAAATACCTTGGAATACAACTCACAAGGAACGTAAGAGACCTCTACAAGGAGAACTACAAACCACTGCTCAACGAAATCAGAGAGGACACAAACAGATGGAGAAACATTCCATGTTCATGGTTAGGAAGAATTAATATCGTGAAAATGGCTATACTGCCCAAAGTAATTTACAGAATCAACGCTATCCCCATCAAGCTACCATTGACTTTCTTCACAGAACTGGAAAAAACCACCATGAACTTCATATGGAACCAAAAGAGAGCCCGCATAGCCAAGTCAATTCTAAGCAAAAAGAACACAGCGGGGGGCATCACACTACCGGATTTCAAACTATACTACAAGGCTACAGTAATCAAAACATCATGGTACTGGTACCAAAACAGAGATATAGACCAATGGAACAAAACAGAGGCACCGGAGGCAACACAACATACATACAACTATACAATCTTTGATAAACCTGACAAAAACAAGCAATGGGGAGAGGATTCCATGTTTAACAAATGGTGTTGGGAAAACTGGCTAGCCATGTGCAGAAAGCAGAAACTGGACCCCTTCCTGACACCTTACACTAAAATTAACTCCAGATGGATTAAAGATTTAAACATAAGACCTGGCACCATAAAAACCCTAGAAGGAAATCTAGGCAAAACTATCCAGGACATAGGAGTAGGCAAGGACTTTATGAACAAAACACCAAAAGCATTGGCAACAAAAGCCAAAATAGAGAAATGGGACCTAATGAAACTCCACAGCTTCTGCACGGCAAAAGAAACAGTCACTAGAGTGGATCGGCAACCAACAGAATGGGAAAGAATTTTCGCAGTCTACCCATCTGACAAAGGGCTGATATCCGGAATTTACAAAGAACTCAAACAGATTTAAAGGAAAAAAACAAACAAGCCCATTCAAAAGTGGGCAAAGGATATGAACAGACACTTTACGAAAGAAGACATATATGAGGCCAACAATCATATGAAAAAATGCTCATCGTCACTGGTCATCAGAGAGATGCAAATCAAAACCACATTGAGATACCATCTCATGCCAGTTAGAATGGCGATCATTAAAAAATCTGGAGACAACAGATGCTGGAGAGGATGTGGAGAAAAAGGAACACTTCTACACCGTTGGTGGGAGTGTAAATTAGTTCAACCATTGTGGAAGACGGTGTGGCGATTCCTCAAGGCCTTAGAAATCGAAATTCCATTTGACCTAGCAATCCCATTACTGGGTATATATCCAAAAGACTATAAATTGTTCTACTATAAGGACACATGTACACGAATGTTCATTGCAGCACTGTTTACAATAGCAAAGACCTGGAATCAACCCAAATGCCCATTGATAATAGACTGGATTGGAAAACTGTGGCACATATACACCATGGAATATTATGCAGCAATCAGAAATGATGAGTTTGTGTCGTTTGTAGGGACATGGATGAATCTGGAGAACATCATCCTCAGCAAACTGACACAAGAACAGAAAATGAAACACCGCATATTCTCACTCATAGGTGGGTGATGAAAAATGAGAACACATGGACACAGAAAGGGGAGTACTAAACACTGGGGTCTACTGGGGGGAAAAGGGGAGGGCCAGTGGGAGGAAGAGGTGGGGAGGGATGGCCTGGGGAGAAATGCCAAATGTGGGTGAAGGGGAGAAGAAAAGCAAAGCAAACTGCCATGTGTGTAACTACGCAAGTGTCTTGCATGCTATGCTCATGAACCCCAAAACCTAAAATCCAATAAAAAATTAAAAAAATATATACAATGTTTTCTTCTACTCTGTTTTGGAGTATATACACCAACTCAGTATGCTCTCTCAGGTAAAATACCAAAATTCTAATTTTACGTGAATCGAAAAAATCTAAATATTATCTAGGCACCCCAATGTTAAAACAGAATTGCTCTGAATATAGTCAGTCAGAAAAAATATACAATGCCCTATTCCACTCTGTTTTGGAGCATATACACAAACTGCATATGCTCTCTCATGTAAAATACCGAATTTCTAATTTTACACGAATCGAAAAAAATCTAAATAATATCTAGGCGCCTCAAAATTAAAAGAAAATGGCTCTGCATATAGTGTGTTAGAAAAAATATACAATGCCTTATTCTAATCTATTTTAAAGTATATACACCAACTCAGTATGCTCTCTCATATAAAATACCGAAATTCTAATTTTAACAAATCGAAAATCTCTAACTATTATCTAGGCACCCAAATGTTAAAAACAAAATTGCTCTGAATATAATCTCTCAGAAAAAATACGCAATGCCCTATTCTACCCTGTTTTGGAGTATATACACCAACTCCATATGCTCTCTTGTAAAATACAGAAATTCTATATTTAAGCGAATCGAAAAAATTCTAAATATTATGTAGGCTCCCCAATGTTAAAAGCAAAATTGCTCTGAATATAATCTGTCAGAGAAAATGTACAATGCCTTTTTCTACTCTGTTTTGGAATATATACACCAACTAAATATGCTCTCTCATGTCAAATACCAAAATTCTAATTCTATGGGACTCGAAAAAATTCTAAATAATATCTAGGCGCCCCTAAGGTAAAAAAAAAAGTCTCTGAATATAGTCTGTTAGAAAAAATATACAATGCCTTATCCTACTCTGATTTCAAGTATATACACCAACACTGTATGCTCTCTCATATAAAATAACAAAATTCTAATTTTACGTGAATCGAAAAAAATCTAAATGTTATCTAGGCACCCCAATATTAAAAGCCAAATTGCTGTAAATATATTCTGTCAGAAAATATGCAATGCCCTTTTCTAATCTGTTTTGGAGTATATACAGCAATTCAATATGCTATCTCATGTAATATACCGAAATACTAATTTTACGAGAATGAAAAAAATCTAAATAATATCTAGGCGCCCCTAAGTTAAAAGAAAATGGCTCTGAATATAGTATGTTAGAAAAAATATACAATGCCTTATTCTACTCTCTTTTGGAGTATATACACCAACTCAGTTTGCGCTCCCATTTAAAATACAGAAATTCTAATTTTACCCGAATCGAAAAAATCTAAATAATATCTAGGCACCCCAATGTTAAAAGCAAAATTCCTCTGAATATAATCTGTCAGAAAAAATATACAATGCCCTTTTCTACTCTGTTTTGTAGTATATACCCACACTTAGTATGCTCTCTCATGTAAAATGAAGAAATTCTAATTTTACCCGAATTGAAAAAATGTAAATATTATCTAGGCACCCCAATGTTAAAAACAAAATTGCTCTGAATATAATCTTTCAGAAAAAATATACAATGCCCTATTCTACTCTGTTTTTGAGTATATACACAAACTCCATATGCTCCCTCATGTAAAATACGGAAATTCTAAATTTGCGTGAATCGAAAAAAATCTAAATATTATCTAGGCACCCCAATGTTAAAAGCAAAATGATCTAAATATAATCTGTTATAAAAAATATACAATGCTTCTTTCTACTCTTTTTCTAGTATATACTCCAACTCAATATTCTCTCTCATATAAAGAACCGAAATTCTAATTTTACGCGAATTGAAATAAATCTAAATAATATCTAGGTGCCCGAAAGTTAAAAGGAAATGGCTCTCAATATAGTCTATTTGAAAAAATATACAATGCCTTATTCTACTCTGTTTTGGAGTAAACACAACAACTCAGTATGCACTCTCATGTAAAATACGGAAATTCTAATTTTACGTGAATAGAAAAAAATTTAAATATTATCTAGGCACCCCAATTTCAAAAAAAAATTGCTCTGAATACAATCTGTCAGAAAAATTACAGAATGCCCTATTCTACTCTGTTTTGGAGTATATAAACCAACACCTTATGCTCTCTCACATAAAATAAAGAAATTCTATATTTAAGCGAATCGAAAAGAATCTAAATATTATCTAGGCACCCCAATGTTAAAAGCAAAATGATCTAAATATAATCTGTCATAAAAAATATACAATCCTTCTGTCTACTCTTTTTTGTAGTATATACACCAACTGAATATGCTCTCTCATGTAAAATACAGAAATTCTAATTTTACCAGAATAGAAAATATCTAAATATTATCTAGGCACCCCAATGTTAAAAAGAAAATTGCTCTGAATATAATCTGTCAGAAAAAATAAATAATGCCTTATTCTTCTCTATTTTGGAGTATATACACCAACTCAGTATGCTCTCTCATGTAAAATACCGAAATTCTAAATTTACGTGAATCAAAGAAAATCTAAATATTATCTAGGCATCCCAATGTAAAAGCAAAATTGCTCTGAATATAATCTGTCAGAAAAAATATACAATGCTTTTTTCTACTCTGTTTTGTAGTATATTCACCAACTCAATATGCTCTCACATGTAAAATACAGAAATTCTAATTTTAACCAAACAGAAAAAATCTAAATATTTTCTAGGCACCCCAATGTTAAAAACAAAATTACTCTGAATATAATCTGTCAGGAAAAATATACAATGCCTTATTAAACTTTGTTTTAAAGTATATACACGAACTCAGTATGCTCTCTCATGGAAAATACAGAAATTCTAATTTTAAATGAATCAAAAAAAATCTAAATATTATCTAGGCACCCCAATGTTAAAAAGCAAAATTGCTCTGAATATGCTTTGTCAGAAAAAATATACAGTGCTCTTTTCTACTCTGTTTTGTATTATATACACCAACTCAATATGCTCTCTCATGTAAAATACGATAATTCTAATTTTACACGAATCGAAATAAATCTAAATAATATCTAGGCACCCAAAAGGTAAAAGAAAATGTCTCTGAATATAGTCTGTTAGAGAAAATATACAATGCCTTATTCTACTCTGTTTTGGAAGATATACACCAACTCAGTATGCCCTCTCATCTAAAATACCGAAATTTTAAATTTACGTGAATCGAAAAAAATCTAAATATTATGTAGCACCCTAATGTTAAAAGCAAAATTGCTCTGAATATAATCTGTCAGAAAAAATATACAATGCCCTTTTCTACTTTGTATTGTAGTATATACACCAACTCAATATGCTCTCTCATGTAAAATACCGAAATTCTAATTTTACCCGAATCAAAAAAAATCTAAATAATATCTAGGCGCCCCAAAGGTAAAAGAACATCGCTCTGAATATATTCTGTTAAAATAAAATATACAATACCTTATTCTACTCTGTTTAGTAGTCTATACACCAACTTAGTATGCTCTCTCATGGGTAAAATACAGAAATTCTAATTTTACGTGAATCGAAAAGAATCTAAATATTATCTAGGCTCCCCAATGTTAAAAAAAATTGCCCTGAATATAATCTGTCAGAAAAAATATACAATGCCCTATTCTACTGTGTTTTGGAGTATATAAACCAACTCAATATGCTCACTGTTTTAAAATATAGAAATTCTATATTTTAGCGAATTTTTAAAAATCTAAATATTATCTAGGCTCCCTAAAGTCAAAAGCAAAATTGCTCTGAATATAATCTGTCAGAAAAAATATACAATGCCTTTTCTACTCTGTTTTGTAGTATATACACCAACTCAATATGCTCTCTCATGTAAAATACCGAAATTCTAATTTTACGTCAATCGAAAAAAACCTAATATTATTTAGGCACCCCAATGTTAGAAACAAAATTGCTCTGAATATAGTCTGTCAGAGAAAATATACAGTGCCCTATTCTACTCTGTTTTGGAGTATATACACCAACTCATTTTGCTCTCTAATATAAAATACAGAAATTCTAGTTTTACCAAAATCGAAAAAAATCTAAATAATATCTAGGTGCCCCGAAGTTAAAAGAAAATGGCCCTGAATATAGTCTGTCAAAAAAAAATACAATGTTTTATTCTACTCTGTTTTGGAGTGTATACACCAACTCAGTATGCTCTCTCATGTAAAATACAAAAATTCAAATTTTACCCAAATCGAAAAATATCTCAATATGATCTAGGCACCCCAATGATAAAAGCAAAATTGCTCTGAATATAATCTGTTAGAAAAAATATACAATGCCTTTTTCTACTCTGTTTTGTAGTATATACACCAAGTCTACCTTCTCTCTTATGTAAAATACTGAAATTCTAATTTTAGGCCAATCGAAAAAAATTTAAATAATATCTAGGCGCCGCAAAGTTAAAAAAAAATGGCTCTGAATATAGTCTGTTTGAAAAAATATACAATGCCCTATTCTACTCTGTTTTGGAGTATATACACCAAAATAATATGCTCTCTCATGTAAAATACAGAAATTCTATATTTAAGCGAATCGAAAAAAATCTAATTATATAGGCACCCCAATGTTAAAAACAAAATTGCTCTGAATATAATCTGTGAGAAAATATATACAATGCCCTATTCTTCTCTGTTTTCGAGTATATACACCAACTCCATATGCTCTCTCATGTTAAATACAGAAATTCTATATTAAAGCGAATCGAAAATAATCTGAAAATTATCTAGGCACCCCAATGTTTAAAGCAAAATTGCTCTAAATATAATCTGTCTGACAAAATATACAATGCTTTTTTTCTACTCTGTTTTGGAGTATATACACCAACTCAATAAGCTCTCGCATGTAAAATACCGAAATGCTAATATTACACGAATCAAAAGAAATCTAAATAATATCTAGGAACCGCAAGTTAAAAGAAAATGGCTCTGAAAATAGCCTGTTAGAAAAAGTATACAATGTTTTATTTTACTTTGTTTTGGAGTATATACACCAACTCAGTGTGCTCTATCATGTAAAATAACAAAATTCTAATTTTACCCGAATCGAAAAAATATGAATAATATCTTGGTACCCCAGTGTTTAAAACAAAATTGCTCTGAATATAATCTGTCAGAAAAAATATACAATGCCCTATTCTACTCTGTTTTGGAGTATATACACAAACTCAGTATGCTCTCTCATGTAAAATACCGAAATTCTAATATTACGTAAATCAGAAAAATTCTAAATAATATCCAGGCACCACAATGTTAAAAGCAAAATTTCTCTGAATATAATCTTTCAGAAAAAATATACAATGCCCTTTTCTACTCTGTTTTGGGGTATATACACCAACGCAAAATGCTCTCTCATGTAAAATACCGAAATACTAAATTTCGGCGAATCGAAAAAAATCTAAATATTATCTAGGCACCCCAATGTAATAATCCGAATTTCTCTGAATACAATCACTCAGCAAAAATATACAACGCCATTTTCTACTCTGTTTCGGAGTATATACACCAACTAAATATGCTCGCTCATGTAAAATACCGAAATTCTAATTTTACGTGAATCGAAAAAAATCAAAATATTATCTAGGCACCACAATGTAAAAACTATATTTCTCTGAATATTATCTGTCATAAAAAATATACAATGCCCTATTTTACTCTGTTTTGGAGTATATACACCAACTCAATATGCTCTTGATGTAAAATACCGAAATTCTAAATTTACGCGAATCGAAAAAAATCTAAATATTATTTAGGCACGCCAAAGTTAAAAGCAAAATTGCTATGAATATAATCTGTCAGAAAAAATATACGAAGCCCTATTCTACTCTGTTTTGGAGTATATACACCAACTCCATAAGTTCTCTAATGTAAAATACAGAAATATTATATTTAAGCGAATCAAAAAAAAATAGAAATATTATCTAGGAACCCCAATGTTAAACGCAAAATTGCTCTGAATATAATCTGTCAGAAAATATATACAATGCCCTATTCTACTCTGTTTTAGAGTATATACACCAACTTAATATGCTCTTTCATGTAAAATACCGAAATTTTAATTTTACGCAAGTTGAAACCAATCTAAATAATATCTAGGCACCACAAAGTTAAAAGAAAATGGCTCTGTATATAATCTGTTAGAAAAAATACACAATGCTTTATTCTACGCTGTTTTGGAGTATAAACACCAACTCAGTATGCTCTCTCATGTAAAATAAAGAAATTCTAATTTTACCCAAATAGAAAAATTCTAAATATTATCTAGTCACCCGAATTTTAAAAACAAATTTTCTCTGAATATAATCTGTCGGAAAAAATACACAATGCCCTATTCTACGCTGTTTTGGAGAATATACACCAACTCAGTATGCTCTCTATGTAAAACACCGAAATTCTAATTTTACATGAATCGAAAAATAACTAAATATTATCTGGGCACCCCAATGTTAAAAGCAAAATTGCTGTGAATATAATCTCTCAGAAAAAATATACAGTGATTTATTCTACACTATTTTGGAGTATATACAACAACTCAGTATGCTCTCTCATGTAAAATACCGAAATTCTAATTTTACGCGAATCAAAACAAATCTAAATATTATCTAGGCACCCCAGTGTTAAAAACAAAATTGCTCTGAATATAATCTGTCAGAAAACAAAGACTATGTGCTATTCTACTCTTTTTTGGAGTATATACACCAACTCAATATGCTCTCTCATGTTAAATAGCAAAATTCTAATTTTACGGAAATCGAAAAACATCTAAATAATATCTAGGCGCCCCAAAGGTAAAGAAAATGTCTCTGAATATAATCTGTTAGAAAAAATATACAATGCCTTATTCTACTCTTTTATGGAGTGTATACACCAACTCAGTATGCTCTCTCATGTAACATAGAGAAATTCTAATTTTACCCAAATGGAAAAAATCTAAATATTATCTAGGTACCCCAATGTTAAAAACAAAATTGCTCTGAATATAATCTGTCAGAAAAAAATACACAATGCCCTATTCTCTGTTTTGTAGTATATACACAAACTCAACTCAATATGCTCTCTCATATAAAATTAAAAAATTGTAATTTTACGCGAATCGAAGAAAATCGAAATAATATCTATGCGCCCCAAAAATAAAAGAAAATGTCGCTGAATATAGTCTGTTAAAAAAAATATACAATGCCTTATTCTACTCTGTTTTGGAGTATATACACCAACTCAGTATGCTCTCATATAAAATACAGAAATTCAAATTTTACCCAAATTGAAAAAATCTAAATATTATGTAGGCACCCCAAAATTAAAAAAAAATCAATCTGAATATAATCTGTCAGAAAAAATATACAATTCCCTATTCTACTCTTTTTTGGAGTATATACACAAACTCCATATGCTCTCTCATGTAAAATACAGAAATTCTATATGTAGGTGAATTGAAAAAAAACCTAAATATTATCTAGACACCCCAATGTTAAAAGCAAAATTGCTCTGAATATAATCTTCCAGGTAAAATATACAGTGCCATTTTCTACTCTGTTTTGGTGTATATACACCTACTCACTATGCTCTCTAATGTAAAATTCAGAAATTCTAAATTTACCGGAATTGAAAAAATCTAATTATTATCTAGGCACCCCAATGTTAAAAACAAAATTGATCTGAATATAATCTGTCAGAAAAAATATACAATTCCCTAGTCTAATCTTTTTTGGAGTATATACACCAACTCCATGTGCTATCTCATGTAAAATACAGAAATTCTATATTTAAGCGATGTGAAAAAAATTTAATATCATCTAGGCACTCCAATGTTAAGAGAAATATTGCTCTGAATATAATCTGTAATAAAAAATATACAATGCCCTTTTCAATTGTTTTTTGGAGTATATACACAAACTCAATATGCTCTCTCATGTAAAATATGGAATTTCTAATTTTATGCAAATCCAAAAAAATCTAAATAATATCTAGGCTCTCCAAAGTTAAAAAAAAAGGCTCTGACTATAGTCTGTTAAAAAATATATACAATGCCTTATTCTACTCTGTTTTGGAGTATATACACCAACTCAGTATGCTCTCTCATGTAAAATACAGAAATTCTAATTTTACCCGAATCGAAAAAATCTGAATATTATCTAGGCACTCCAATGTTAAAAAGAAAATTTCTCTGAGTATAATCTGTCAGAAGAAATATACAATGCTCTATTCTACTTTTTTCTGGAGTATATAAACCAACTCAATATGCTCTCTCATGTAAAATACATAAATTCTATATTTAAGCAAATTGAAAAAAATATAAATATTATCTACGCACCCCAATGTTAAAAGCAAAATTGCTCTGAATATATTCTGTCAGAAAAAATATACAATGCCCTTTTCTACTCTGTTTTGGAGTTCATACACCAACTCAATATGCTCTCTCATGTAAAATAACAAAATTCTAATTTTACGCGAATCAAAAAATATCTAAATAATATCTAGGCGCCCCAAAGCTAAAAGAAAAGGGCCCTGATTATAATCTGTTAGAAAAAATATACAATGCCTTATTCTACTCTGTTATTGGGTAAATACATCAATTCAGAATGATCTCTCATGTAAAATACAAAAATTCTACTTTTACCCGAATCACAAATATCTAAATATTATCTCTGCACCCGAATATTAAAAACAAAATTGCTCTGAATATAATCGGTCAAAGAAAATATACAATGCCCTATTCTCTGTTTTGTAGTATATACACCAACTCAACTCAATATGCTCTCTCATGTAAAATACAAAAATTCTAATTTTACACGAATCGAAAGAATCTAAATATTATCTAGGCTTCCCAATGTTAAAAACAAGATTGCTCTGAATATAATCTGTCAGAAAAAATATACAATGCCCTATTCTACTCTGTTCTGAAGTACATACACCAACTCAATATGCTCTGTCATTTAACATACAGGAATTCTATATTTAAGCGAATGAAGAAAATTCTAAATATTATCTAGGCACCCCAATGTAAAAAGCAAAATTGCTCTGAATATAATCTGTCATAAAAAATATACAATTCCCTTTTCTACTCTGTTTTGGAGTATATAAACCAAATCAATATGTTCTCTCATGTAATATACTGAAATTCTAATTTTACGCGAATCGAAAATAATCTAAATAATATCTTTGCGCCCCAAAGTTAAAAGAAAATGGCTCTGAATATACTCTGTTAGAAAAAATATACAATGCCTTATTCTACTCTGTTTTGGAGTATATACACCACCGCAATATGCTCATGTAAAATACCGAAATTCTAATTTTACTTGAATTGAAAGAAATTTAAATATTATCTAGGCACCACAATGTAAAAGCAAAATTGCTCTGAATATAATCTGTCAGAAAAAATATACAATGCCCTTTTCTACTACGTTTTAGAGTATATACACCAACTCCATATGCTCTCTCATGTAAAATACAGAAATTCAATATTTAAGCGAATTGAAATATAAATATTATCTATGCACCCCAATGTTCAAAACAAAATTGCTCTGAATATTATCTGTCAGAAAAAATATACAATGCCCTATTCTACTCTGTTTTGGAGTATATACACCAACTTTATATGGTCTCTCATGTAAAATACCGAAATTCTATATGTAAGCGAATTGAAAAAAGTCTAAATATTATCTAGGCACCCCAATGTTAAAATCAAAATTGATCTAAATATAAACTGTCAGAAAAATATACAATGCCATTTTCTACTCTTCTTTGGAGTATATACACCAACTCCATAAACTCTCTCGTTTAAAATACAGGAATTCTATATTTAAGCGAATCGAAAAAAATCTAAATATTATCTAGGCACCCCAATGTTATAAGCAAAATTAATCTGAATATAATCTGTCAGCAAAAATATACCATGCTCTTTTCTACTCTGTTCTGGAGTATATACACCAACTCAATATGCTCTCTCATATAAAATACAGAAATTCTAATTTTACGTGAATCGAAAACAATCTAAATAATATCTAGGCGCCCCAAAGTTAAAAGAAAATGGCTCTGAATATAGTCTGTTAGAATAAATATACAATGCCTTATTCTACTCTGTTTTAAAGTATATACACCAACTCAGTATGCTCTCTCATGTGAAATACAGAAATTCCAATTTTACCCGAATCGAAAAAATCTAAATATTATCTAGGCACCCCAATACAAAAAACAAAGTTACTCTGAAAATAATTAGTCAGAAAAAATATACAATGCCCTATTCTACTCTGTTTTGGAGTATATACACCTACTCCATATGCTCTCTCATGTAAAATACAGAAATTCTATATTTAAGTGAATCGATTAGAATCTAAATACTAGGTAGTCCCTTCAATGTTAAGAACAAAATTGCTCTGAATATAATCTGTCAGCAAAAAAATATAAAATGCCCTATTTTACTTTGTTTTGGAGTATATATATCAATTAAATATGCTCTATTATGTAAAATACATAAATTCTATATATAAGCAAATCAAAAAAAATCTAAATATTATCCAGTCACCCCAATGTTAAAAGCAGACTTGCTCTGAATGAAATCCGCCAGAAAAAATATACAATTCCCTTTTCTACTCTGTTTTGGAGTATATAAAACAACTCAATATGCTCTCTCATGTAAAATAACGAAATTCAAATTTTACGCGAATAGAAAAAAATCTAAATAATATCTAGGCGACTCAAATTTAAAAGAAAATGGCTCTGATTATAGTCTGTTAGATAAAATATACAATGCCTTATTCTACTCTGTTTTGGAGTATAAACACCAACCCAGTAAGCTCTCTCATGTAAAATTCAGATATTCTAATTTTACCCGAATTGAAAAAATCTAAATATTATCTAGGCACCCCAATGTTAAAAGCAAGATTGCTCTGAATATAATCTGTCAGAAAAAAAATAAAATGCTTCTTTCTACTCAGTTGGGTAGTATATACAAAAACTCAGTATGCTCTCTCATGTAAAATACATAAATTCTAATTTACCCTAATCGAAAAAATATTTATATTATCTAGTCACCCCAATGTTAAAAACGAAATTGCTCTGAATAAAATCTGTCAGAAAATATACACAATGCCATTTCCTACTCTGGTTTGGAGTATATACAACAACTCAATATGCTCTGTCATTTAAAATACGGGAATTCTGATTTTACGGGAATCGAAAAACTTCTAAATAATATCTAGGCATCCCAAAGTTAAAAGAAAATGGCTCTGAATATAGTCTGTTAAATAAAATATACAATGCCTTATTCTACTCTGTTTTGGAGTATATACACCAACCCAGTAGCTTCTCTCATGTAAAATACAGATATTCTAAATTTACTTGAATCGAAAAAATCCAAATATGATCTAGGCACCCCAATGTTAAAAGCAAAATTGCTCTGAATATAATCTGTCAGAAAAAATATACAATGCTTTTTTCTACTCGGTTTGGTAGTATATACACCAACTCAGCATGCTCTCTCATGTAAAATACAGAAATTCTAATTTAACCCGAATCGAAAAAAACCTTATATTATCTAGGCACCCCAATGTTAAAAACAAAATTGCTCTGAATAGAGTCTGTCATAGAAAATATACAATGCCATATTCTACTCTGTTTTAAAGTATAAACACCAACACCATATGCTCTCTCATGTAAAATACAGAAATCCTAATTTTACGTGAATGGAAAAAAATGTAAATTATATCTAGGCGCCCCAAAGTTAAAAGAAAATGGCCCTGAATATAGTCTGATAGAAAAAATATAGAATGCCTTATTCTACTCTGTTTTGGAGTATATACAGCAACTCAGTATGCTCTCTCCTGTAAAATACAGAATTTCTACTTGTACGTGAATCGAAAAAAATCTAAATATTATCTAGGCACCCCAATGTTAAAAATAAAATTGCTCTGAATATAATCTATCAGAAAAAATATACAATTCCGTATTCTACTCTATTTTGGAGTATATACACCAACTCAGTGTGCTCTTTCATGTAAAATAGAGAAATTCTAATTTTACCCGAATCGAAAAAATCTACATATTATCTAGGCACCCTAATGTTAAAAACAAAATTGCTCTGAATGTAATCTGTCAGAAAAAATATACAATGCCTTATTCTGCTTTGTTTTGGAGTATATAGAACAACTCCATATGCTCTCTCATGTAAAATAAAAAATTCTATATATAAGCGAATCGAAAAAAATCTAAATATTATCTAGGCACCCCAATGTTAAAAACAAAATTGCTCTGAATATAATCTGTCAGAAAAAATAAACAATGCCCATTTCTCCTTTTTTTTGTAGTATATACACCAATTCCATATGCTCTCTCATGTAAAATACAGAAATTCTAATTTTACCCGAATCGAAAAAATCTAAATATTATCTAGGCACGCCAATGTTAAAAAGAAAATTACTCTGAATATAATCTGTCAGAGAAAATATACAATGCCATATTCTACTCTGTTTTGGAGTATATACACCAACTCCATAAGCTCTCTCATGTAAAATAGAGAAATTCTAATTTTACCCGAATCGAAATAATCTAAATATTATCTAGGCACCCCAATGTTAAAAACAAAATTGCTCTGAATATTATCTGTCAGAGAAAATAGACAATGCTCTATTCTACTCTGTTTTGGAGTATATACACTAACTCAGTATGCTCTCGCATGTAAAATACCGAAATTTTAATTTTACGTGAATCGACAAAAATCTAAGTATTATCTAGACACCTCAATTTTAAAAGCAAAATTGCTCTTAACATAATGTGTCAGAAAAAATATACAATGCCCTATTCTACTCTTTTTGGAGTATATACACCAACTCCACATGCTCTCTCATGTAAAATACAGAACTTGTATATTTAAGCGAATCGAAAAAAATTTAAATATTATATAGGCACCACAAAGTTAAAAGAAAATGGCTCTGAATAGAGTCTGGTAGAAAAAATATAGAATGCCTCATTGTACTCTGTTTTGGAGCATATACAACAACTCAGTATGCCCTCTCTTGTAAAATACAGAAGTTCTAATTTTACGTGTATCGAAATAAATCTAAATATTATCTAGGCATCCCAATGTTAAAAGCAAAATCGCTCTGAATATAATCTTTCAGAAAAAATTTACAATGCCCTTTTCTACTCTGTTTTGGAGTATATACACCAACTCAATATGCTCTCTCATGTAAAATATAAAAATTCTAATTTTACACAAATCGAAAATAATCTACATAATATCTGGGCGCCCCAAAGTTAAAAGAAAATGGCTCTGTAAATATTCTGTTAGAAAAAATATACCATACCTTATTCTACTCTCTTTTGAAGTATATACAGCAACTCAGTATGCTCTCTCATGAAAAATACAGAAATTCTAATTTTACCAGAATCGAAAAAATCTAAATATTATCTAGGCACCACAATGCTAAAAAGAAAATTGCTCTGAATATAATCTGCCAGAGAAAATATACAATGCCATACTCTACTCTGTTTTGGAGTATATACACCAACTCCATATGCTCTCTCATGTAAAATACAGAAATTCTAATTTTACATTAATCGAAAAAAATCTAAATATTATCTAGGCACCCCAATGTTAAAAACAAAATTTCTCTGAATATAATCTGTCAGAGAAAATAGACAATGCCATATTCTACTCTGTTTTGGAGTATATACACTAACTCACTGTTCTCTCGCATGTAAAATACCGAAATTCTAATTTTACGTGACTCGACAAATATCTAAATATTATCTAGGCACCCCAATTTTAAGAGCAAAATTGTTCTTAACATAATCTGTCAGAAAAAATATACAATGCCCTATTATACTCTTTTTTGGAGTATATACACCAACTCCATATGCTCTCTCATGTAAAATACAGAACTTCTATATTTAAGCGAATCGAAAAAAAATCTAAATATTTTCTAGGCAACCCAAAGTTGAAAACAAAATTGCTCTGAATATAATCCGTCAGAAAAAATATACAATGCCCATTTCTTCTCTGTTTTGGAGTATATACACCAACTCAATATGCTCTCTTATGTAAAATACAGAAATTCTAATTTTATCCGAATCGAAAAAATCTAAATATTATCTAGGCACCCCAAAGTTAAAAACAAAAATGTTCTAAATATAATCTGTCAGAAAAAATATACAATGCCCTATTCTACTCGGTTTTGGAGTATATACACGAACTCCATATGCTCTCTCATGTAAAATACAGAAATTCTATAATTAAGCGAATCCATTTAAATCTAAATATTATCTAGGCACACAAATGTTAAAAGAAAATTGGGCTGAATATAATCTGTCAGAAAAAATATACAATGCCCTTTTCTACTTTGTTTTGTAGTATATACACCAACTCAATATGCTCTCTAATGTAAAATACCGAAATTCAAATTTTACGCGAGTCAAATAAATCTAAATAATATCTAGGTGCCCCAAAGTTGAAAAAAATTACTGTGAATATAGTCTGTCAGAAAAAATATACAATGCCTTATTCTATTCTGTTTTGGAGTATATACACCAACTCAGTATGCTCTCTCCTGTAAAATACAGAAATTCTAATTTTACCCGAATCGAAAAAATCTAAATATTATCTAGGCACCCTAATGTTTAAAACAAAATTACTCTGTATATAATCTGTCATATAAAATATACAATGACCTATTCTACTCTGTTTTGCAGTGTATACACCAACTCCATATGATCTCTCAGGTAAAATACAGAAATTCTATATTTAAGCAATTCGAAATAAATCTAAATATTATCTAGGCACTCCAATGTTAAAAGCAAAATTGCTCTGAATATAATCTGTCAGAAAAAATATGCAATGCCCTTTTCTACACTGTTTTGCAGTATATACGCCAACTCAATATGCTCTCTCATGTAAAATACCGAAATTCTAATTTTACGTGAATCGAAGAAAATCTAAATAATATCTAGGCCCCCCAAAGCAAAAAGAAAATGGCTCTAAATATAGTCTGTTTGAAAAAATATACAATGCCTTATTCTACTCTGTTTTGAAGTACATACACCAACTCCGTATGCTCTCTCATGTAAAATACAGATATTCTAATTTTAACTGTATCAAAGAAATCTAAATATTATCTAGGCACCCTAATGTAAAAAAAAATTGCTCTGAATATAATCTGTCAGAAAAAATATACAATGCCTTATTCTACTCTGTTTTAAAGTATATACACCGACTCCATATGCTCTATCATGTAAAATACAGAAATTCTATATTTAAGCAAATCGAAAAAAATCTAAATATTATCTAGGCAGCCCAATGTTAAAAACAAAATTGCTCTGAATATAATCTGTAAGAAAAAATATACAATACCCTTCTTTACTCTATTTTGGAGTATATACACCAACTCAATATGCTCTCTCATGTAAAATACAGAAATTGTAATTTTACCTGAATCAAAAAAATATAAATATTATCTAGGCACCCCAATGTTAAAAACAAAATTGCTCTGAATATCATCTGTCAGAAAAAATATAAAATGCCCTTTTATACTATGTTTTGGAGTATATACATCAACTCAATATGCTCTCTCATGTAAAATACCGAAATCCTAATTTTACGTGAAAGGAAAAAAATGAAAATTATATCTAGGCGCCCCTAAGTTAAAATAAAATGGCTCTGAATATGGTCTGGTAGAAAAAATATAGAATGCCTTATTCTACTCTGTTTTGGAGTATATACACCAACTCAGTATGCTCTCTCCAGTAAAATACAGAAATTCTTATTTTATGTGAATCGAAAAAAATCTAAATTTTATCTAGGCACCCCAATGTTAAAAGCAAAATTTCTCTGAATATAATCTGTCAGAAGAAATTTACAATGCCCTTTTTCTACTCTGTTTTGGAGTATACACACCAACTCAATATGCTCTCTCATGTAATATATAGAAATTCAAATTTTACGCAAATCGAAAATAATCTACATAATATCTAGAAGCCTCAAAGTTAAAAGAAAATGGATCTGTAAAAATTCTGTTAAAAAAAATATACAATGCCTTATTCAACTCACTTTTGGAGTATATACACCAACTCAGTATGCTCTCTCATGTAAAATACAGAAATTCTAAATTTCCGTGAATAGGAATAAATCGAAATATTATCTAGGCACCGTAAAGTTAAGAAAAAAATGCTCTAAATATAATCTGTCAGAAAAAATATACAATGCCCTATTCTACTCTTTTTTGGAGTATATACAGGAACTCCATATGCTCTCTCATGTAAAATACAGAAATTCTATATTTAAGCTAATCGAAAAAAATCTAAATATTTTTTAGGCACCCCAAAGCTAAAAGCAAAATTTCTCTGAATATAATCTGTCAGAAAAAATATAAAATTCTTTTTTCTACTCTGTTTAGGAGCATATACACCAACTCAGAATTCTCTCTCATGTAAAATACAGAAATTATAATTTTACCCGAATTTAAAAAATTTAAATTTTATCGAGGCACCCCATTGTTAAAAAAAAATTGCTCTGAATTTAATCTGTCAGAAAAAATATACAATGCCCAATTCTACTCTGCTTTTGAGTGTATACGCCAACTCCATATGATCTCTCAGGTTAAGTACAGAAATTCTATATTTAAGTGAATCGATATAAATCTAAATATCATCTAGGCACCCCAATGTTAAAAGCAAAATTGCTGTGAATATAATCTGTCAGAAAAAATATACAATTCTTTTTTCTACTCTGCTTTGGAGTATATACACCAACTCAATATGCTCTCTCATGTAAAATACAGAAATTCTAATTTCACCCGAATCAAAAAAATTTAAATATTATTTAGGCACTCCAATGTTAAAAACAAAATTGCTCTGAATATAATCTGTCAGAAAAAATAAACAATGCCCTATTCTACTTTGTTTTGGAGTATATACACCAACTCAGAATGCATTCTCATGTAAAATATAGTAATTCTAATTTTACCCGAATTGAAAAAATCTAAATATTTAGGCACCTCAACGTTAAAAGCAAAATTGCTCTGAATATAATCTGTCAAAAAAAATATACAATGCCCTTTTCTACTCTGTTTTGTAGTATATACACCAACTCAATATACTCTCTCATATAAAATACAGAAATTCTAATTTTACGCGAATCGAAAAAAATCTAAATAATATCTAGGCCCCCCAAAGATAAAACAAAATGGCTCTGAATATAGTCTGTTAGACAAAATATACAATGCCTTATTCTACTCTCTTTTGGAGTATATAAACCAACTCAGTATGCTCTCTCATGTAAAATACCAAAATTTTAATTTTACGTAAATCAAATCAAATCTAAATATTATCTAGGCACCCCAATGTTAAAAGAAATATTGCTCTGAATATAATCTGTCAGAAAAAAATATACACTGCCCTTTCCTACTCTGTTTTGGTGTATATACACCAACTCAATATGGTCTCTCATGAAAAATACAGAAATTCTAATTTTACCCGAAACGAAAAAATCTAAATATTATCTAGGCACCCCAATGTTAAAAACAAAATTGTTCTGAATATAATCTGTCAGAAAAAATATTCAATAGCCTCTTTTACTCTGTTTTTGAGTATGTACACCGACTGACTATGCTCTCTAGTGTAAAATACCGAAATTCTAAATTTACGTGAATCGAAAAAAAATCTAAATATTATCTAGGCACCCCAATGGTAAAAGCAAAATTGATCTCAATATAATCTGTCAGAAAAAATATACCATTCTTTTTTCTACTCTACTCAGGAGTATATACACCAACTCGATATGCTCTCTCATTTAAAATATCGATATTCGAATTTTACGCGAATCGAAAAAAACCTAAATAATATCTAGGTGCCCAAAAGTTAATAGAAATTGGCTCTGAATATAGTCTGTTAGAAAAAATATACAATGCCTTATTCTACTCTGTTTTGGAGTATATACATTAACTTAGTATGCTCTCTCATGTAAAATACAGAAATTCCAATTTTACCCGAATCGAAAAAATCTAAATATTATCTAGGCACCCCAATGTTAAAAAAAAAGTTACTCAGAATATATTCTGTTAGAAAAAATATACAATACCCTATTCTACTCTGTTTTGGAGTATATACACCAACTTTATATGCTCTCTCATGTAACATACAGAAATTAAATATTTAAGCGAATCGATTAGAATCTAAATATTATGTAGGCACACCAATGTTAAAAACAAAATTGTTCTGAATATAATCTGTCAGAAGAAAATATACAATGCCCTATTCTACTTTGTTTTGGAGTATGTACACCAACTCCATATGCTCTCTCATGTAAAATACAAAAATTCTATATTTAAGCGAATTGAAAAACATCTAAATATTATCTAGGCACCCCAATGTTAAAAGCAGAATTGCTCTGAATAAAATCTGTAGGAAAGAATATACAATGCCCTTTTCTACTCTGTTTTGTAGTATATACACCAACTCAATATGCTCTCGCATGTAAAATACCGACATTCTAATTATACGAGAATCGAAGAAAATCTAAATAATATCTAGGTGCACCAATGTTAAAAGAAAATGTCTCTGAATATAGTCCGTTAGATAAAATATACAATGCCTTATTCTACTGTGTTTTGGAGTATATACACCAACCTAGTATGCTCTCTCATGTAAAAGAGCGAAATTCTAATTTTATGTGAATCAAAAAAAATCTAAATATTATCTAATCACCCAAACATTAAAAGCAAAATTTCTCTGAATATAATCTGTCAGAAAACATATGCAATGCCCTATTTTACTCTGTTTTGGAGTATATAAACCAAATCAGTATGCTCTCTCATGTAAAATACCGAAATTCTAATTGTACGTGAATCAAAATAAATCTAAATATTATATAGGCAACCGAATGTTAAAAGCAAAATTGCTCTGAATAAAATGTGTCAGAAAAAATATACAATGCCCTTTTCTACTCTGATTTTGAGTATATACACCAACTCAATATGCTCTCTCATGTAAAATAGCGAAATTCTAATTTTATGAGAATCGAATAAAATCTAAATAATATCTATGTGCCCCAAAGTTCAAAGAAAATCTCTCTGAATACAGTCTGTTAGAGAAAATATAGAATGCCTTATTCTACTCTGTTTTGGAGTATATACACAAACTCAGTATGCTCTCTCCTGTAAAATAGAGAAATTCTACATTTACGTGAATCTGAAAATATCGAAATATTATCTAGACACCCCAAAGTTAAAAGAAAAATTGCTCTGAATATAATCTGTCAGAAAAAATATACAATGCCTTATTCTACTCTGTTTTGGAGTATATACACCAACTCAATATGCTCCTTAATGTAAATACTGAAATTCTAAATGTAAGCGAAGAGAGTAAAATGTAAATATTATCTAGGCTCTCCAATTTTAAAAGCAAAATTGCTCTGAATATATTCTGTCAGAAAAAATATACAGTGCCCTATTCTACTCTGTTTTGGAATATATACACCAACTCAGTATGCTCTCTCATGTAAAATACAGAAATTTTAAATTTACCCGAATCGAAAAATATCTAAATATTATCAAGGGACCCGAAGTTTAAAAGCAAAATTGCTCTGAATATAATCTGTCAGAAAAAATATACAATGCCCTTTTCTACTCTGTTTTGGAGTATATACACCAACTCAATATGCTCTCTCTTGTAAAATACCAAAACTCTAAATTTACGTGAATCGAAAAAAATCTAAATATTATCTCGGCACCCCAATCTTAAAAACAAAATTGCTCTGAATATAATCTGTCAGAAAAAATATACAATGCCGTATTCTACTTTTTTTTCGAGTATATAGGCCAACTCCATATGCTCTCTCATGTAAAATACAGAAATTGTATATTTAAGCGTATTGAAATAAATCTAAATATTATCTAGGCATCACAATGTTAAATGCAAAGTTTCTCTGCATATAATCTGTCACAAAAAATATACAATGCCCTTTTCTACTCTTTTTTGTAGTATATACACCAACTCCATATGCTCTCTCATGTAAAATACAGAAATTCCATATTTTAGCGAATCAAAAATAATCTAAAAATTATCTAGGCACCCGAATGTTAAAATCAAAATTGCTCTGAATATAATCTGTCAGAAAAAATATACAATGCCCTATTCTACTCTTTTTTGTAGTATATACATCAACTCCATATGCTCTCTCATGTAAAATACCGAAATTCTAATTTAACGTGAATCGCAAAAAAATATAAATGATATCTAGGCTCCCCAAAGGTAAAAGAAAATGGATCTGAATATAGTCTGTTATAAAAAATATACAGTGCCTTATTCTGTTTTGTAGTATATACTCTGTTTTGTAGTATATACACCAACTCAGTATGCTCTCTCATGTAAAATACCGAATTTCTAAATTTCCGTGAATCGAAAAAAGATCTAAATATTATCTGGGCACCCCAATGTTAAAAGCAAAATTGCTCTGAATATAATCTGTCAGAAAAAATATGCAATGATCTATTCTATTCTGTTTTGGAGTATATACACCAACTCAGTATGCTCTCTCATGTAAAATACAGTAATTCTATATTTAAGAGGATCGAAAAAAATCTAAATATTATCTAGGCACCCCAATGTTAAAAGCAAAATTGCTCTGAATATAATCTGTCAGAAAAATATACAATGCTCTTTTCTACTCTGTTTTGGAGTACATACACCAACTCAGTATGCTCTCTCATGTAAAATACCGGAATTCTAATTTTACGCTAATAGAAAAAAATCTAAACAATATCGAGGCGCCCCAGAGTTAAAAGAAAATGGCTGTGAATATAGTCTGTTAGACAAAATATACAATGCATTATTCTACTCTGTTTTGGAGTATATACACCAACTCAGTATGCTCTCTCATCTAAAATACAGAAATTCTATATTTAAGCGAATCGAAAAAATCTAAATAATATTTAGGCACCCCAATGTTAAAAGCAAATTTGCTCTGAATATAATCTGTTAGAAAAAATATATAGAATGCCCTTTTCTTCTCTGTTTTGGAGTATATACACCAACTCCATATGCTCTCTCATGTAAAATATAGAAATTCCATATTTTAGCGAATCAAAAAATATATAAAAATTATCTAGGCACCCGAATGTTAAAAGCAAAATTGCTCTGAATATAATCTGTCAGAAAAAAATATACAATGCCCTTTTCTACTCTGCTGTGCAGTGTATACACCAACTCAATATGCTCTCTCATGTAAAAAACCGAAATTCTAATTTTACTAGAACAGAAAATAATCTAAATAATATCTAGGCGCCCCAATGTTAAAAGAAAATGGCTCTGAATATAGTCTGTTACAAAAAATATACAATTTCTTATTCTACTCTGTTTTGGAGTATATACACCAACTCAGTATGCTCTCAAAATAAAATACAGAAATTCCAATTTTACCGGAATCGAAGAAATCTAAATATTATCTTGAAACCCCAACGTTCAAAACAAAATTGGTCTGAATATAATGTGTCAGAAAAAATATACAATGCCCTATTCTACTCTGCTTTGGAGTATATACCACAACTCAGTATGCTCTCTCATGTAAAATACCGAAATTCTAATTTTACGCGAATAGAAAAATCTCTGAATATCTAGGCGCCCCAAAATTAAAAGAAAATGGCTCTGAATATAGTCTGTTAGAAAAAATATACAATGCCTTATTCTATTCTCTTTTGGAGTATATACACCAACTCAGTAGGCTCTCTTGTGAAATACCGAAATTCTAATTAAACGTGAATCAAAAAAAAACTAAATATTATCTGGGCACCCCAATGTTAAAAGCCAAATTGCACTGAATATAATCTGTCAGAGAAAATATACAAGGCCCTATTCTACTCTGTTTTGGAGTAAACACACCAACTCAGTATTCTCTATCTTGTAAAATACCGAAATTCTAATTTTACGCGAATAGAAATAAATCTAAATAATATCTAGGCGCCCCTAAGTTAAAAGAAAATGGCTCTGAATATAGTCTGTTAGACAAAATATACAATGCTTTATTCTACTCTGTTTTGGAGTATATACACCAACTCAGTATGCTCTCTCATGTAAAATACCGAAATTCTAATTTTACGCGACTCGAAAATAATCTAAATAATATCTAGGTGCCCCAAAGTTAAAAGAAAATGTCTCTGAATATATTCTGGTAGAAAAAATATAAAATGCCTTATTCTACTCTGTTTTGGAGTATATATACCAACTTAATATGCTCTCTCATGTAAAATACAGAAATTCTATATTTAATCGAATCAAAAAAAATCTAAATATTATCTAGGCACCCAAGTGTTGAAAACAAAATTGCTCTGAAAATAATCTGTCAGAAAAAATATAAAATGTTCTATTCTACTCTGTTTTGGAGTATATACACCAATTCCATACGCTCTCTCATGTAAAATACTGAAATTATAAATTTAAGCTAATCCAAAAAAATGTAAATATTATTTAGGCACCCCAATGCTAAAAACAAAATTGCTCTGAATATAGTGTGTCAGAAAAAATATACAATGCTTTATTCTACTCTGTTTTGGAGTATATACACCAACTCAGTATGCTCTCTTATGTATAATACCGAAATTCTAAATTTACGTGAATCCAAAAGTATCTAAATATGATCTAGGCACCCCAATGTTAAAAGTAAAACTGCTCTGAATATAATCTGACAGAAAAAAATATACAATGCCCTTTTCTACACTGTTTTGGAGTATGTACACCAACTCAATATGCTCTCCCATATAAAATATTAAAATTCTAATTTTACGCAAATCGAAACAAATCTAAGTAATATCTAGGCGCCCCAATCTTAAAGGAAAATGGCTCTGAATATAGTCTGTTAGAAAATTTATACAATGCCTTATTCTACTCTGTTTTGGAGTATATTCACCAACTCAGTATGTTCTCTCATGTAAAATACAGAAATTCTAATTTTACCTGAATTGAAAAAATCTAAATATTATCTAGGCACCCCAATGTTAAAAACAAAATTGCTCTGAATATAATGTGTCAGAAAAAATATACAATGCTTTATTCTACTCTGTTTTGGAGTATACACACCAACTCAGTATGCTCTCTTATGTATAATACTGAAATTCTAAATTTATGTGAATCGAAAAGAATCTAAATATTATCTAGGCACCCCAATGTTAAAAGCAAAACTTCTCTGAATATAATCTGACAGAAAAAAATATACAATGCCCTTTTCTACATTGTTTTGGAGTATGTACACCAACTCAATATGCTCTCCCTTATCAAATACCAAAATTCTAATTTTACGCGAATTGAAACAAATCTAAGTAATATCTAGGCGCCCCAAACTTAAAAGAAAATGGCTCTGAATATAGTCTGTTAGAAAATGTATACAATGCCTTATTCTACTCTGTTTTCGAGTATATACACCAATTCCATATGCTCTCGTGTGAAATACATAAATTGTATATTTAAGAGAATCGAAAAAAATCTAAATATTATCTATGCACCCCAATGTTAAAAACAAAATTACTCTGAATATAATCTGTCAGAAATAATATACAAGGCCCTATTCTACTGTGTTTTGGAGTATATACACCAACTCCATATGATCTCTCATGTAAAATACAGAAATTTTATATTTAAGCGAATCGAAAAAAATCTAAATAGTATCTAGGCACCCCAATGTTAAAAGAAAAATTTCTCTGAATATAATCTGACAGAAAATATACAATGCAGTTTTCTACTCTGTTTTGTAGTGTATACACTAACTCAATATGCTCTCTCATGTTAAATACAGAAATTCCAATTTTACGTGATTTAAAAAAAATCTAAATATTATCTACGCACCCCAATGATAAAAGCAAAATTGCTATGAATATAATCTTTCAAAAAAAATACACAATGCTTTTTTCTACTGTCTTTTGGGGTATATACACCAACTCAATATGCTCTCTCATGTAAAATACCGAAATTCTAAATTTACGGGAATCAAAAAAAGTCGAAATATTATCTAGGAACCCCAATGTTAAAAGCAAAATTGCTCTGAATATCATCTGTCAGAAATAATATACAATGCCATTTTCTACTCTGTTTTGGAGAATATACACCAAATCAATATGCTCTCTCATGTAAAATACCAAAATTCTAATTTTACGTGAATCGAAAATAATCTAAATATTATCTAGACTCCCCAATGTTAAAATCAAAATTGCTCTGAATATAATCTTTCAGAAAAAATATACAATGCCCTTTTCTTCTCTGTTTTGGAGTATATACACGAACCCAATATGCTCTCTCATTTAAAATACCAAAATTCTATATACACGGGAATCGAAAAATATCTAAATATTATATAGTCACCTCAATGTGGAGAGGTAATGGATCTGAATATAATCTGTCAGAAAAAATATACAATGCCCTTTTCTACTCTGTTTTGGAGTATATACACCAACTCAGTATGCTCTCTCATGTAAAATAAAAAAATTCTAATTTTACCCGAATCGAAAAAATCTAAATATTACCTAGGCACTCCAATGCTAAAAACCAAATTACTCTGAATATAATCTGTCAGATAATATATACAATGCCCTATTCTACTCCGTTTTGGAGTATATACACCAACTACATATGATCTCTCATGTAAAATACAGAAATTCTATATTTAAGCGAATTGATAATAATCTAAATATTATCTAGGCACCCCAATGTTAAAAGCAAAATTGCTCTAAATATAGTCTGTCAGAAAAAAGATACAATGACCTTTTCTACTCGGATTAGTAGTATATACATCAAATCAATATGCTCTCTCATGTAAAACATTGAAATTCTAATTGTACGTGAATCGAAAAAAATCTAAATAATATCTAGGCGCCCCAAAGTTAAAAAAAAACGGCTCAGAATATAGTCTGTTAGAAAAAATATAAAACGCCTTATTGTACTCTGTTTTGGAATATATACACAAACTCAGTATGCTCTCTTATGTAAAATACCGAAATTCTAATTTTACGCGAATCGAAAAAATCTAAATATTATCTAGGCACCCCAATGTTAAAAGCAAAATTTCTCTGAATATAATATGTCAGAAAAAATATACAATGCCCTTTTCTTCTCTGTTTTGGAGTATATACACCAACTCAATATGCTCTCTCATGTAAAATACCGAAATTCTAATTATACGCGAATCGATAAAAATCTAAATATAATCTAGACGCCTCAAAGTTAAAAAAAAGGCTCTGAATATAGTCTGTTAGACAAAATATACAATGCCTTATTCTACTCTGTTTTTGAGTATATACACCAACTCATTATGCTCTCTCATGTAAAATACAGATATTCTAATTTTACCCGAATTGAAAAAATCTAACTATTATCCTGGCACCCGAATGTTAAAAGCAATATTGCTCTGAATATAGTCTGTCAGAAAAAACATACAATGTCTCATTCTACTCTGTTTTGGCGTATATACACCCACTCAGTATGCTCTCTCATGTAAAATAAAGAAATTCTTATTTTACCCGAATCGAAAATATCTAACTATTATCTAGGCACCCCAATGTTAAAAACAAAATTGCTCTGAATATAATCTGTCAAAAAAAGTATACAATGCCCTATTATACTCTGTTTTGGAGTATATACACCAACTCCATATGCTGTCCCATGTAAAATACAGAAATTCTATATTTAAGCGAATCGAATAAAATCTAAATATTATCTAGGCACCACAATGTTAAAAACAGAATTGCTCTGAATATAATCTGTCAGAAAAAATATACAATGCCATATTCTACTCTATTTTGCAGTATATACACCAATTCCATATGCTCCCTCATGTACAATACAGAAATTCTATATTTAAGCGAATGGAAGAAAATCTAAATATTATATAGGCACCCCAATGTTAAAAACAAAATTGGTTGGTATATAATCTGTCAAAAATATATACAAAGACCTATTCTACACTGTTTCGGAGTATATACATCAACTCAGTATGCTCTCTCATGTAAAAAACAGAAATTTTATTTTACGTGAATCGAAAAATATCTAATTATTATCTAGGCACCCCAATGTTAAAAACAAAATTGCTCTGAATATAATCTGTCAGAAAAAATACACAATGCCCTTTTCTACTTTTTTTTGTAGTACATACACTAACTCAATATGCTTTCTCATGTAAAATACCGAAATTCTAATTTTACGCGAATCGAAAAAGATCTAAATAATATCTAGGCGCCCCAAGGTTAAAAGAAAATGTCTCTGAATATAGACTGTTAGAAAAAATATACAATGCCTTATTCTACTCTGTTTTGGAGTATATACACCAAGTCAGTATGCTCTCTCATGTAAAGTACCAAAATTCTAATTTTACCCAAATCGAAAAAATATAAATATTATCTAGGCACCCCAGTTTTAAAAAAAAAATTGCTCTGAATATAATCTGTCAGAAAAAATACACAATGCCCTATTCTATTCTGTTTTAAAGTATATACACCAACTCCATATGCTCTCTCATGTAAAATACAGAAATACTATATTTAAGGGAATCGAAAAAATCTAAATATTATCCAGGCACCCCAATGTTAAAAGAAAAATTGCTCTGGATATAATCTGTCAAAAAAAATATACAATGCTCTTTTCTACTCTGTTTTGGAGTACATACACCAACTCAGTATGCTCTCTCATGTAAAATACCAAAATTCTAATTTTACGTGAATCAA
This sequence comes from Callithrix jacchus, assembly GCF_049354715.1. NCBI lineage: Eukaryota > Metazoa > Chordata > Mammalia > Primates > Cebidae > Callithrix > Callithrix jacchus. The sequence goes on from NC_133507.1 coordinate 1,432,744, forward strand.
AAAAATTCTAATTATTATCCAGGCACCCCAATGTTAAAAGAAAAATTGCTCTGAATATAATCTCTCAGAAAAAATATACAATGCCCTTTTCTACTCTTCTTTGTAGTATATACACTAACTCAATATGCTCTCTCATGTAAAATACTGAAATTCTAAGTTTACGCGAATCGAAATAAATCTAAATAATATCTAGGCGCCCCAAGGTTAAAAGAAAATGTCTCTGAATATAGACTGTTAGAAAAAATATACAATGCCTTATTCTACTCTGTTTTGGAGTATATACACCAACTCAGTATGCTCTCTCATGTAAAATACCGAAATTCTAATTTTACCCGAATCAAAAAAATCTATATATTATATAAGCACCCCAATTTAAAAACAAAATTTCTCTGAATATAATCTATCAAAAAACATATGCAATGCCCTATTTTACTTTGTTTTGGAGTATATAAACCAACTCAGTATGCTCTCTCATGTAAAATACCGAAATTCAAATTTTACGTGAATCGTAAAAAATCTAAATATTATCTAGGCACCGGAATGTTAAAAGCAAAATTGCTCTGAATACAATATGTCAGAGAAGATATACAATGCCCTTTTCTACTCTGTTTGGAGTATATACACCAACTCAATATGCTCTCTCATGTAAAATACCGAAATTCTAATTTTACGTGAATCAAAAAAATCTAAATAATATCTATGCGCCCCAAAGTTCAAAGAAAATGTCTCTGAATATAGTCTGTTACAAAAAATATAGAATGCCTTATTCTACTCTGTTTTGGAGTATATATACAAACTCAGTATGCTCTCTCCTGTAAAATAGAGAAATTCTAATTTTACGTGAATCTGAAAAAATCTAAATATTATCTAGACACCCCAAAGTTAAAAGCAAAATTGCTCTGAATATAATCTGTCAGAAAAAATATACAATGCCTTATTCTACTCTGTTTTGGAGTATATACACCAACTCAATATGCTCTTTAATGTAAAATACAGAAATTCTATATATAAGCGAGGAGAGAAAAATCTAAATATTATCTAGGCACTCCAATTTTAAAAGCAAAATTGCTCTGAATATAATCTATCAGAAAAAATATACAATGCCCTATTTCACTCTGTTTTGGAATACATACACCAACTCAGTATGCTCTCTCATGTAAAATACCGAAATTCTTAATTTACCCGAATCGAAATAAATCTAAATATTATCTAGGGACCCGAAGCTTAAAAGCAAAATTGCTCTGAATATAATCTGTCAGAAAAAATATACAATGCCCTTTTCTACTCTGTTTTGGAGTATATACACCAACTCAATATGCTCTCTCATGTAAAATACCGAAATTCTAAATTTACGTGAATCGAAAAAAATCTAAATATTATCTCGGCACCCCAATCTTAAAAAAAAAATTGCTCTGAATATAATCTGTCAGAAAAAATATACAATACCGTATTCTACTTTTTTTTGGAGTATATAGACCAACTCCATATGCTTTCTCATGTAAAATACAGAAATTGTATATTTAAGCATATTGAAATAAATCTAAATATTGTCTAGGCACCACAATGTTAAATGTAAAGTTGCTCTGCATATAATCTGGCACAAAAAATATACAATGCCCTTTTGTACTCTTTTTTGTAGTACATACACCAACTCAATTTAGAAAAAATTCTAAATAATATCTAGGCACCGGAAAGTTAAAAGATAATGACTCTGAATATAGTCTGTTAGGAAAAATATACAATGCCTTTTTCTACTCTGTTTTGGAGTATATACACCAATTCAGTATGCTCTCTCATGTAAAATACCAAAATTTCAATTTTACGTGAATCGAAAAAAATCTAAATATTATCTAGGCACCCGAATGCTAAAAACAAAATTGCTCTGAATGTAGTCTGTCAGAAAAAATATACAATGCCCTATTCGACTCTGTTTTGGCGTATATACACCAACTCCATAAGCTCTCTCATGTAAAATAAAAAATTCTGATTTTACCCGAATCAAAAAAATCTAAATATTATCTAGGCACCCCAATGTTAAAAGCAAAATTGCTCTTAATATAATCTGTCAGTAAAACTATACAATGCCTTATTCTACTCTGTTTTGGAGTATATACACCAAGTCAGTATGCTCTCTCATGTGAAATACTGAAATTCTAATTTTACGCGAATCGAAAAATATCTAAATATTAGCTAGGCACCCCAATGTTATAAACAAAATTGCTCTGAATATAATCTGTCAGAAAAAATATACAATGCCCTATTCTACTCTGTTTTGGAGTATATACTCCAACTCCATATGCTCTCTCATGTAAAATACAAAAATTCAATATTTGACCGAATCGAAAAAAATCTAAATAGTATCTAGTCATCCCAATGTTAAAAGCAAAATTGCTCTTAATACAATCTGTCATAAAAAATATACAATGCCCTTTACTACTCTGTTATGCTGTATATACACCAACTCAATAAGCTCTCTCATGTAAAATACCGAAATACTAATTTTACATGAATTGAAAAAATCTAAATAATATCTAGGCGCTCCAAAGCTAAAAGAATATGACTCTGAATATCGTCTGAGAGAAAAAATATACAATGCCTTATTCTACTATGTTTTGAAGTATATACACCAACAAAGTATGCTCTCTCGTGTGAAATACAGAAATTCTAATTTTACCCGAATCTAAAAAATCTAAATATTGTCTAGGCACCCCAATGTGAAAAACAAAATTGAATATAATCTGTCAGAAAAAATATACAATGTTCCCTTCTACTCTGTTTTGGAGTATATACACCAACTCCATATGCTTTCTCATGTAAAATACAGAAATTTTTATTTAAGCGAATCAAAAAATACCTAAATAATATCTAGGCACCCCATACTTAAAAGAAAATGTCTCTGAATATAGTCTGTTAGAAAAAATATACAATGCCTTATTCTACTATGTTTTGGAGTATATACACCAACTCAGTATGCTCTCTCCTGTAAAATACAGAAATTCAAATTTTACCCGAATCGAAAAAATCTAAATATTATCTAGGCACCCCAATGATAAAAACAAAACTGCTCTGAATATAAACTGTCAGAAAAAGTTTACAATTCCCTATTCTACTCTGTTTTTCAGTATATACGCCAACTCTACCTGCTCTCTTATGTGAAATACAGAAATTCTAATTTTACCCGAATCGAAAAAATCTAAATATTATCTAGGCACCCCAATGATAAAAGCAAAATTGCTCTGAATATAATCTGTCAGAAAAAACATACAATGCCCTTTTCTACTCTCCATTGGAGTATATATACCAACTCAATATGCTCTCTCATGTAAAATACCCACATTCTAATTTTACGTGAATTGAAAAAACTCTAAATAATATCTAGGCGCTCCAAAGCTAAAATAAATGACTCTGAATATAGTCTGTCAGAAAAAATACACAATGCCTTATTCTACTGTGTTTTGGAGTAAATACACCAACTCCATATGCTCTCTCATGTAAAATACTGAAATTCTATATTTAAGCGAATCGACAAAAATCTAAACATTATCTAGGCACCCCAATGATAAAAACAAAATTGCTCTGAATATAATCTGTCATAAAAAATATACAATGCCTTATTCTACTCTTTTTTGGAGTAAATAGACCAACTCAGTATGCTCTCTTACGTAAAATACAGAAATTCTAATTTTACCATAATCGAAAAAATCTAAATATTATCTAGGAACCCCAATGTTAAAAACATAATTGCTCTGAATATAAACTGTCAAAGAAAATATACAATGCCCTATTCTACTTAATTTTTGAGTATATACACCAACTCTACGTGCTCTCTCATGTAAAACACAGAAATTCTACATTTCAGCGAATCAAAAAAAATCTAAATATTATCTAGGCACCCCAATGTTAATAGCAAAATTGCTCTGAATACAGTCTGTCAGAAAAAATATACAACACCCTTTTCTACTCTGTTTTGGAGTATATACACCAAATCAATATGCTCTCTCATGTAAAATACGGAAATTCTAATTTTACGTGAATCGAAAATAATCTAAATATTATCTAGGTGCTCCAAAGTAAAAAGAAAATGCCTCTTAATATAGTCTGTAAGAAAGAATATACAATGTCTTATTGTACTCTGTTTTGGGTTAAATACACCAACTAAGTATGCTCTCTCATGTAATATACCGAAATTCGAATTTTACGTGAATCGAAAGCAATCTAAATATTATCTAGGCACCCCAATGTTAACAGCAAAGTTGTTCTGAATATAATCTGTCAGAAAAAATATACAACGCTCTTTTCTACTTTGTTCTGGAGTATATACACCAACTCAATATGATCTCTCGTGTGAAATACAAAAATTCTAATTTTACCCGATTCGAAAAAATCTAAATATTACCAAGGCACCCCAATGTTAAAAACAAAATTGCTCTGAATGTAATTTGTCAGAAAAAATATAAATGGCCTATTCTACTCTGTTTTGGTGTATATACACCAACTGAGTATGCTCTCTCATGTAAAATAGAGAAATTCTAATTTTACGTGCATCTAAAAAAATCTAAATATTACTGAGGCACCCCAAAGTTAAAAGCAAAATTGCTCTGAATATGATCTTTCAGAAAACATATGCAACGCCCTATTTTACTCTGTTTTGGAGTATATAAATTAACTCAGTATGCTCTCTCATGTATAATACCAAAATTCTAATTTTACGTGAATCGAAATAAATCTAAATATTATATAGGCAACCGAATGTTAAAAGCAAAATTGCTCTGAATACAAAGTGTCATAAAAAATATACAATGCTTTTTTCTACTCTGTTTTGGAGTATATACATTAACTCAATATGCTATCTCATGTAAAATACCGAAATTCAAATTTTACCAGAATCAAAATATCTAAATAATATCTATGTGCCCCAAAGTTCAAAGAAAATATCTCTGAATATAGTCTGTCACAAAAAGTAAAGAATGCCTTATTCTACTCTGTTTTCTAGTATATACACAAATTCAGTATGCTATCTCCTGTAAAATAGAGAAATTCAAATTTTACGTGAATCTGAAAAAACCTAAATATTATCTACACACCCCAAAGTTAAAAGAAAAATTGCTCTGAATATAATCTGTCAGAAAAAATATACAATGCCTTATTCTACTCTGTTTTGGAGTATATACACCAACTCAACATGCTCTTTAATGTAAAATACAGAAATTCTATATTTAAGCGAGGAGAGAAAAATCTAAATATTATCTAGGCACTCCAATTTTAAAAGCAAAATTGCCCTGAATATAATCTATCAGAAAAAATATACAATGCCCTATTCTACTCTGTTTTGGAATATATACACCAACTCAGTATGCTCTCTCATGTAAAATACCGAAATTCTAAATTTATCCGAATCAAAAAAAATCTAAATATTATCTAGGGACCCGAAGTTTAAAAGCAAAATTGCTCTGAATATAATCTGTCAGAAAAAATATACAATGCTTTTTTCTACTATGTTTTGGAGTATATACACCAACTCAATATGCTCTCTCATGTAAAATACCGAAATTCTAAATTTACGTGAATCGAAAAAAATCTAAATATTATCTTGGCACCCCAGTGTTAAAAACAAAATTGCTCTGAATATAATCTGTCAGACAAAATTTAAAATGCAATATTCTTCTCTTTTTTGTGGTATATAGACCAACTCAATATGCTCTCTCATGTAAAATACAGAAATTGTATATTTAAGCGTATTGAAATAAATCTAAATATTATCTAGGCACCACAATGTTAAATGCAATGTTGCTCTGCATATAATCTGTCACAAAAAATATACAATGCCCTTTTCTACTCTTTTTTGTAGTATATACACCAACTCAATATGCTCTCTCTTGTAAAATACATAAATTGTAATTTTACGTGAATCGAAAAAAATATAATTATTATCTAGGCACCCGAATGTTAAAAACAAAATTCCTCTGAATGTAATCTTTCAGAAAAAATATACAATTTTCTATTCGACTCTGTTTTGGAGTATATACACCAATTCCATAGGCTCTCTCATGTAAAATACAGAAATTCTAATTTTACCCGAATCGAAAAAATCTAAATATTATCTAGGCACTCCAATGTTAAAAACAAAATTGCTCTGAATATAATCTGTCAGAAAAAATATAAAATGCCTTATTCTACTTTGTTTTGGAGTATATACACCAAGTCAGTATGCTCTCTCATGTAAAATACTGAAATTATAATTTTACGCGAATCGAAAAATACCTAAATATTAGCTAGGCACCCCAATGTTATAAAAAAAATTGCTCTGAATATAATAGAAAAGAAAAAATATACAATGCCCTATTCTACTCTGTTTTGGAGTATATACACCAACTCCATATGCTCTCTCATGTAAAATACAAAAACTCTATATTTGACCGAATCGCAAAAATCTAAATAATATCTAGGCACCCCAGTGTTAAAAGCAAAATTGCTCTGAATATAATCTCTCAGAAAATATATACAATGCCCTTTTCTACTCTGTTTTGGTGAATATACACTACATCAATATGCTATCTTATGTAAAATACCGAAATTCTAATTTTACGCGATTCGAAAAATATCCAAATAATATCTAGGCGCCCCACAGTTAAAATAAAATGGCTATGAATAATCTCTGTTACAAAAAATATACAATGCCTTATTCTACTCTGTTTTGGAGTATATACACCAACTCAGTATCCTCTCTCATATAGAATACCGAAATTCTAAATTTACGTGACTGGAAAAAAATCTAAATATTATCTAGGCGCCCCAATGTTAAAAACAAAATTGCTCTGAATATAATCTGTCAGAAAACATATGCCATGCCCTATACTACTCTGTTTTGGAGTATATAAACCAACTCAGTATGCTCTCTCAGGTAAAATACCGAAATTCTAATTTTACGTGAATCAAAATAAATCTAAATATTATCTAGGAACCCGAATGTTAAAAGGAAAATTGCGGGGGGAGGACTCAAGATGGCGCTGTGAGAACAACCCAGGATTGGAGTTCTCTTGTGTCTGCAGAGAGGTGAGTCTGAGCTGCATTTCCAGAATGATCTTTGTTGCTCAGGGAACAGGGAAATTCCCAAGTGAAGAGGAGACGCGGGATGCCAGGCAGATATTCCGCCTGGCGAAGCCGGCAGCCGGGGTGGCGGCGGCCGGCCCTACCCAGCGCTCCCCACAGGGCGCACTTGCCCGGGTGCCCCATTGAACCGGCAACTGGAGACGTGAGAGGGCTGGACTTGAGACTGAGCTAGACTTGAACAGTGGGCCAGCCCAGGGGATTGCAGGAACAGAGCGTTAGGATTGGCCCAGTGGGACGAACAAAACCGCGATTTCAAACAAGCCCCGTGCAGACGGCCTGAGATGCTCTGAGGGGGAGGGGCGGCCACCATTACTGAGGTAACCCGCCCCAACCGAGTTACACGCCCATTGCTGACGCAGCCAGCCATTGCCGAGGCAACCTGTCCCTACTGAGATACACGCCCACTGCTGACGCAGCCTGCCGTCGCCGAGGCAACCCGCTACAACAGAGAGACTCCACCGCAGGGCGTGGCGGAGAACAGCAGAACAGCGGAGCCAGGGTGAGCCTCACAACAGCAGGGCGGAGCCTCGGCAGGCAAACAGTGGCTAGTCTGCATCCTAGCTGGGCAGGACCTCAACGGACATCCAAAAATAAAGCCCAAACCCCTCAACACAGAGCATTTGAGGAAAAAAAGGGTTTTTCTAATGAGCTCTGTTGCAGCAGAATCAAACATAGCAGCCTAACAACCCTGAATGAACAACACAGCTCACAGCTCAGCAATTAAACCCCTATAAAGTACAAACTGTCTCCTCAAGCAGCTCCCTGACCCCTCTATATCCAAAAAACTGACATTAGGCAGGCACCATCCTGGGACAAAGATAGCAGAAAAAGAAACTGGTAGCATCCCTCGCTGTGCCACAGCTGCTAGAGGTCCACCCCAGACAAGCAGGGTCTGGAGCGGACCTCAGCACTCGTACAGCGAAGGGGCTAGACTGGCAGAAGGAAAACCAAGCAACAGAAATAATTCAGCATCAACATTCAGGGTGTCCACTCAGAGACCCAATCGAAAAGTCAGCAACTACGCAGACGACCAGCGGACAAATCCGCAAAGATGGGAAAAAACCAGCGCAAAAAGGAGGAAAACACCCAAAACCAGAACACCTCGCCTCCTAGAAAGTACCAAAACTCCTCACCAGCAAGGGAACAAAGCTGGACGGAGAATGACTGTGACAAAATGACGGAATTAGACTTCAGAAGATGGATAATGAGAAACTTTGGTGAGCTAAAAGATCATGTATTAAATCAATGCAAAGAAACTAAGAACCTTGAGAACAGATTTGAAAAAAGATTTGAGGAAATGATAACAAGAATGGATACCTTAGAGAGGAATATGAATGAATTAAAGGAGCTGAGAAACACAATACGAGAACTTCGCGAAGCCTGCACAAGTTTCAATAGCCGAACTGACCAAGCAGAAGAAAGAATATCTGAAGTTGAAGACCAACTCAATGAAATAAAACGAGAAACCAAGATTAAAGAAAAAAACGCAAAAAGGAATGAACAAAGTCTCCAAGAAATGGGGGACTATGTGAAAAGACCTAACCTACGTTTGATAGGCGTACCAGAAGGGGATGAAGAGAATGAATCCAAGCTGGAAAATACTCTTCAGGACATCATCCAGGAAAATTTCCCCCACCTAGCAAGACAGGCCAACACTCAATTGCAGGAAATTCAGAGAACACCACAAAGATATTCCGCAAGAAGAGCAACCCCAAGGCACATAATCGTCAGATTCAATAGGGTTGAAATAAAGGAGAGAATACTAAGGGCAGCCAGAGAGAAAGGTCGGGTCACCCACAAAGGGAAGCCCATCAGACTCACAGCAGATCTCTCAGCAGAAACACTACAAGCCAGAAGAGCGTGGGGGCCAATATTCAACATTCTTAAAGAAAAGAACTTTCAACCCAGAATTTCATATCCAGCCAAACTGAGCTTCAGAAGTGAAGAAAAAATAAAATCCTTTATGAACAAGCAAGTACTCAGAGATTTTGCCACCACCAGGCCTGCTTTACAACAGCTCCTAAAAGAGGCACTACACATAGAAAGGATCAACCAGTACCAGCCATTCCAAAATCACACAGAATGCTAAAGAGCATTAACATAATGAAGAATCTACAACAACTAACAGGCAAAACAGCCACTTAGCATCAAAATGGCAGTATCAAATTCACACATAACAATATTAACCCTAAATGTAAATGGACTAAATGCACCAATCAAAAGACACAGACTGGCAAATTGGATAAAAAGCCAAAACCCATCAGTGTGCTGTATCCAAAAAAAACATCTCACATGCAAGGATACACAAAGGCTCAAAATAAAGGGATAAAGGAAGATTTACCAAGCTAATGGAAAGCAAAAAAAAGCAGAAGTTGCAATTCTCATCTCCGATAAAATAGACTTTAAAGCAACAAAGATCAAAAGAGACAAAGAAGGCCATTACATAATGGTAAAAGGATCGATACAACAAGAAGAGCTAACGATCCTTAACATATATGGACCCAATGCAGGAGCACCCAGATACATAAGGCAAGTTCTTAAGGACTTACAAAAGGACTTAGACTCCCACACAATAATAGTGGGAGACTTTAACACTCCACTGTCAATACTAGACAGATCTACCAGACAAAAAATCAACAAGGATATCCAGGGCTTGAACTCAGACCTGGAGCAAGCAAACCTGATAGACATTTACAGAACTCTCCACCCCAAATCCACAGAATACACATTCTTCTCGGCACCACATCACACCTACTCTAAAATTGACCACATAATTGGAAGTAAAGCACTGCTCAACAAATGCAAAACAACTGAAATTATAACAAACAGCCTCTCAGACCATAGTGCAATCAAGTTAGAACTCAGAATTCACAAACAGACCCAGAACCGCACAGCTTCATGGAAACTGAACAACTGGCTCTTGAATGTTGACTGGGTAAACAACGAAATGAAGGCAGAAATAAAAAAGTTCTTCGAAACCAATGAGAATGAAGACACAACGTGCCAGAACCTCTGGGACACATTTAAAGCAGTCTCTAGAGGAAAGTATATAGCATTAAGTGCCCATATGAGGAGAATGGAGAGATCCAAAATTGACACCCTATCGTCAAAATTGAAAGAGCTAGAGGACCAAGACCAAAAAACTCAAAACCCAGCAGAAGACAAGAAATAACTAAGATCAGAGCTGAGCTGAAGGAGATTGAGACACGAAAAACCCTTCAAAAAATCAATAAATCCAAGAGCTGGTTTTTTGAAAAGATCAACAAAATAGACAGACCACTAGCCAGATTGATTAAAAAGAAAAGAGAGAACAACCAAATAGATGCAATAAAAAATGATAAAGGGGAAATCAACACAGATTCCACAGAAATTCAAACCATCATCAGAGAATATTACAAACAACTCTATGCACATAAACTAGTAAACCTGGAAGAAATGGACAAATTCCTGGATTCCTGTGTCCTTCCAAGCCTAAACCAGGAGGAAGCTGAAACTATGAATAGACCAATAACAAGGTCTAAAATTGAGGCAGCAATTAAGAGCCTACCACACAAAAAAAGCCCAGGTCCAGACGGGTTCACAGCCAAATTCTACCAGACACACAAGGAAGAGCTGGCACCATTTCTTCTAAAACTATTTCAAACAATCCAAAAAGAGGGAATCCTTCCCAAATCATTTTATGAGACCAATATCATTCTGATACCAAAACCCGGCAGAGACCCAACAAGAAAAGAAAACTTCAGGCCAATATCCATGATGAACATAGATGCAAAAATCTTCAATAAAATATTGGCAAGCCTATTGCAACAGCAAATCAAAAAACTTATTCATCATGATCAAGTAGGATTCATCCCGGGGATGCAAGGCTGCTTCAACATACACAAGTCTATCAATGTAATTCACCACATACACAGAACCAAAACCAAAAACCACATGATTATCTCAATCGACGCAGAGAAGGCATTTGACAAAATTCAACAGCCCTTTATGCTAAAAACTCTCAATAAACTCGGTATCGATGGAACGTATCTCAAAGTAATAAAAGCTATTTATGACAAACCAACAGCCAATATCATACTGAATGGGCAAAAACTGGAAGCATTCCCTTTGAAATCTGGCACTAGACAAGGATGCCCTCTTTCACCACTCATATTCAATATAGTACTGGAAGTTCTAGCCAGAGCAATCAGGCAAGAAAAAGAAATAAAGGGTATTCAAATAGGAAAGGTGGAAGCCAAATTGTCTCTATTTGCAGACGACATGATAGTATACCTAGAAGACCCCATTGCCTCAGCCCAAAAACTCCTGAAACTGATAAACAACTTCAGCAAAGTCTCAGGATATAAAATCAATGTGAAAAAATCACAAGCATTCGTCTACACCAATAACAGACTTAAAGAAAGCCAAATCAAGAGCGAACTGCCATTCGCAATTGCTACAAAAAGAATAAAATACCTTGGAATACAACTCACAAGGAACGTAAGAGACCTCTTCAAGGAGAACTACAAACCACTACTCAACGAAATCAGAGAGGACACAAACAGATGGAGAAACATTCCATGTTCATGGTTAGGAAGAATTAATATCGTGAAAATGGCTATACTGCCCAAAGTAATTTACAGAATCAATGCTATCCCCATCAAGCTACCATTGACTCTCTTCACAGAACTGGAAAAAACCACCATGAACTTCATATGGAACCAAAAGAGAGCCCGCATAGCCAAGTCAATTCTAAGCAAAAAGAACACAGCGGGGGGCATCACACTACCGGATTTCAAACTATACTACAAGGCTACAGTAATCAAAACAGCATGGTACTGGTACCAAAACAGAGATATAGACCAATGGAACAAAACAGAGGCACTGGAGGAAACACAACATACATGCAACTATACAATCTTTGATAAACCTGACAAAAACAAGCAATGGGGAAAGGATTCCCTGTTTAACAAATGGTGTTGGGAAAACTGGCTAGCCATGTGCAGAAAGTAGAAACTGGACCCCTTCCTGACACCTTACACTAAAATTAACTCCAGATGGATTAAAGATTTAAACATAAGACCTGGCACCATAAAAACCCTAGAAGGAAATCTAGGCAAAACTATCCAGGACATAGGAGTAGGCAAGGACTTCATGAACAAAACACCAAGAGCATTGGCAACAAAAGCCAAAATAGACAAATGGGACCTAATGAAACTCCACAGCTTCTGCACGGCAAAAGAAACAGTCACTAGAGTGGATCGGCAACCAACAGAATGGGAAAAAATTTTTGCAGTCTACCCATCTGACAAAGGCTGATATCCAGAATTTACAAAGAACTCAAACAGATTTACAGGAAAAAAACAAACAAGCCCATTCAAAAGTGGGCAAAGGATATGAACAGATACTTTACGAAAGAAGACATATATGAGGCCAACAATCATATGAAAAAATGCTCATCATCACTGATCATCAGAGAGATGCAAATCAAAACCACATTGAGATACCATCTCACGCCAGTTAGAATGGCGATCATTAAAAAATCTGGAGACAACAGATGCTGGAGAGGATGTGGAGAAAAAGGAACACTTTTACACTGTTGGGAGTGTAAATTAGTTCAACCATTGTGGAAGACGGTGTGGCGATTCCTCAAGGCCTTAGAAATAGAAATTCCATTTGACCCAGCAATCCCATTACTGGGTATATATCCAAAAGACTATAAATCGTTCTACTATAAGGACACATGTACACGAATGTTCATTGCAGCACTGTTTACAATAGCAAAGACCTGGAACCAACCCAAATGCCCATTGATAATAGACTGGATTGGAAAAATGTGGCACATATACACCATGGAATATTATGCAGCAATCAGAAGTAATGAGTTTGTGTCGTTTGTAGGGACATGGATGAATCTGGAGAACATCATCCTCAGCAAACTGACACAAGAACAGAAAATGAAACACCGCATATTCTCACTCATAGGTGGGTGATGAAAAATGAGAACACATAGACACAGAAAGGGGAGTACTAAACACTGGGGTCTATTGGGGGGAAAAGGGGAGGGCCAGTGGGAGGCGGAGGTGGGGAGGGATAGCCTGGGGAGAAAAGCCAAATGTGGGTGAAGGGGAGAAGTAAAGAAAGCACACTGCCATGTGTGTACCTACGCAACTGTCTTGCATGCTCTGCTCATGTACCCCAAAACCTATAATCCAATAAAAGAAAAAAAAAAAAAAAAGGAAAATTGCTCAGAATACAATGTGTAAGAAAAAATATACAATGTCCATTTCTACTCTGTTTTGGAGTATATACACCAACTCAATATGCTCTCTCATGTAAAATACTAAAATTCTAATTTTACGCTAAACGAAAAATACCTAAATTATATCTAGGCGCCCCAATGTTAAAAGAAAATGGCTATAAATATATTCTCTTAGAAAAAATATACAATGCTTTATTCTACTCTATTTTGGAGTATATACACAAACTCAGTATGCTCTCTCATGTAAAATACCGAAATTAAAATTTTACGTGAATTGAAAAAAATCTAAATATTATCTAGGCAACACAAGGTTAAAAGCAAAATTGCTCTGAATATAATCTGTCAGAAACAATATATCATGCTTTTTTCTACTCTGATTTGTACTATATACACCAGATCAATATGCTCTCTTATGTAAATTACAGAAATTCTAATTCGACCTAAATCGAAAATATCTAAATATTGCCTAGGCACCCCAATGTGACAAACAAAATTGCTCTGAATATAATTTGTCAAAAAAAATATACAATGCCCGATTCTACTGTGTTTTGGAGTATATACACCAACTCCATATGCTCTCTCCTGTAAAATAACGAAATTCTAATTTTATGTTAATCGAAAAAAATCTAAATAACATCTAGTCGCCTCAAAGTTCAAAGAAAATGGCTCTAAATATAGTCTGTTAAAAAAATATACAATGCCTTATTCTAATCTCTTTTGGAGTATATACACCAACTCAGGATGCTCTCTCATGTAAAATATAGAAATTCTAATTTTACCCGATTCGAAAAAATCTAAATATTATCTAGGCAACACAATGTTAAAAACAAAATTGCTCTGAATATAATTTGTCAGAAAAAATATACAATGCCCCATTCTAATCTGTTTTGGAGTACATACACCAACTCAGTATGCTCTCTCATGTAAAATACCAATATTCTAATTTTACGTGAATCGAAAAAAATCTAAATATTATCTAGGCACCCCAAAGATGAAAACAATATTGTTCGGAATATAATCCGTCAGAGAAACTATACAATGCCCTATTCTACTCTGTTTTTGAGTATATACACCAACTCCATATGCTCTCTCATGTAAAATAAAGAAATTCTACATTTAAGCGAATCAAAAAAATCCTAAATATTATCTAGGCACCTCAATGTTAAAAGCAAAATTTCTCTGAATATAATCTATCAGAAAAAATATACAATGCCTTATTCTACTCTGTTGTGGAGTATATACACCAACTCAATATGCTCTCTCATGTAAAATACAGAAATTCTATATTTAAGAAAAACAAAATATATCTAAATATTATCTAGGCACCCCAATGTAAATAGCAAAATTTCTCTGAATATAATCTGTCAGAAAAAATACACAATGCCATTTTCTACTCTGTTTTGTAGTATATACACCAACTCAATATGCTCTCTCATGTAAAATTCCGAAATTCTAAGTTTACGTGAATTGAAAAAAATCTAAATAATACCTAGGCGTCCCAAAGTTTAAAGAAAATGGCTCTTACTATAGTCTGTTAGAAAAAATATACAATGCCTTATTCTACCCTGTTTTGGAGTATATACACCAACTCAGTATGCTCTCTCATGTATAATACAGAAATTGTATATTTAAGCGAATCGAAAAAAATCTAAATATTATATAGGCAACTTAAAAGAAAAATTGCTCTGAATATAATCTGTCAGAAAAAATATACCATGCCTTATTCTACTCTGTTTTGGAGGATATACAACAACCCCGTATGCTCTCTTATGGATAATACTGAAATTCTAACTTTACGTGAATCAAAAATAATCTAAATATTATCTAGGCACCCAAATGTTAAAAGCAAAATTGCTGTGAATATAATCTGTCAGAAACTATATATAATGCCATTTTCTACTCTTTTTTGGAGTATATACACCAACTTAATATGCTCTCTCATGTAAAACACCGAATTTCTAAATTTACGTGAATCGAAAAAAATCTAAATATTATGTAGGCGCCCCAAAGTTAAAAGAAAATGGCTCTGAATATAGTCTGTTTGAAAAAATATACAATGCCTGATTCTACTCTGTTTTGGAGTATATACACCAACTCAGTTTGCTCTCTCATGTAAAATACAAAAATTCAAATTTTACCCGAATCGAAAAAATCTACATATGATCTAGGCACCCCAATGTTAAAAACAAAATTTCTCTGAATATAATCTGTCAGAAAAAATATACAATGCCCTATTCTACTCTGTTTTGGAGTATATACACCAACTCCATATGCTCTGTCTTGTAAAATACCGAAATTCCAATTTTACGTGAATCGAAAAAAATCTAAATATTATCTAAAAACCCCAATGTTAAACGCAAAATTTCTCTGAATATAATCTGTCAGAAAAAATATACAAAGCCCTTTTCTACTCTGTTTTGGAGTATATAAACCAACTCCATATGCTCTCTCATGTGAAATACAGAAATTCTAATTTTACGGCAATTGAAAAAAATCTAAATAATATCAAGGCACCCCAAAGTTAAAAGAAAATGGCTCTAAATATCGTCTGTTTGAAAAAATACACAATGCCTTATTCTACTCTGTTTTGGAGTATATACACCAACTCAGAATGCTCTCTCATTTAAAATACAGATATTCTAATTTAACGTGAATCGAAAACATCTAAATATTATCTAGGCACACCAAATTTAAAAACAAAATTGCTCTGAATATAATCTGCCAGAAAAAATATACAACGCCCTATTCCACTCTGTTTTGGAGTATATACACCAACTCAGTATACTCTCTAATGTAAAATACCGAAATTCTAAATTTATGTGAATCGAAAAAAATCTAAATATTATCTAGGCATCTTAATGTTAAAAACAAAATTGCTCTGAATATAACCTGCCAGAAAAAATATACAATGCCCAATTCTACTTTTTTTTTGAGTATACACACCAAGTCTACGTGCTCTCTCATGTAAAATACAGAAATTCAATATTTCAGTGAATCAAAAAAAATCTAAATATTATCTAGGCACCCCAATGTTAATAGCAAAATTACTCTGAATATAATCTGTCAGAAAAAAAATACAACATCCTTTTCTACTCTGTTTTGGACTATGTACACCAAATCAATATGCCCTCTCATGTAAAATACCGAAATTCTAATTTTACGTGAATCGAAAAAAATCTAAATACTATCTAGGCGCTCCAAAGTAAAAAGAAAATGCCTCTGAATATAGTCTGTTAGAAAAAATATACAATGCCTTATTGTACTCTGTTTTGGAGTAAATACACCAACTCAGTATGCTCTCTCATGTAAAATACCAAAATTCGAATTTTACGTGAATCAAAAGAAATCTAAATATTATCTAGGCACCCCAATGTTAACAGCAAAGTTGTTGTGAATATAGTCTGTCAGAAAAAATATACAATGCTCTTTCCTACTCTTTTCTCTAGTATATACACCAAGTCAATATGATCTCTCGTGTGAAATACAAAAATTCTAATTTTACCCAAATCGAAAAAATCTAAATATTATCTAGGCACCCCAATGTTAATAGCAAAATTGGTCGGAATACAATCTGTCAGAAAAAATATACAAAACCCTTTTCTACTGTGTTTTGGAGTATATACACAAACTCAATATGCTCTCTCATGTAAAATACCGAAATTCAAATTTTACGCAAATCGACAAAAATCTAAATCATATCTAGGCGCCCCAAAGATAAAGAAAATGGCTCTAAATATAGTCTTATAGAGAAAATATACAATGCCCTTTTCTTCTTTGTTTTGGAGTATATAAACCAACTCCATATGCTCTCTCATGTAAAATACAGAAATTCTATATTTAACTGAATCAAAAAAAATCTAAATAATATCTAGGCACCCCAATGTTAAAAGCAAAATTGCTCTGAATACAATCTGTCAGAAAAAATATACAATGCCCTTTTCTACTCTGTTTTGTAGTATATACACCACCTCAATACGCTATCTCATGTAAAATACCAGAATTCTAATTTTACGCGATTCGAAAAAAAAACTAAATAATGTCTAGGCGCCCCAAAGTTAAAAGAAAATGGCTATGAATATAATCTGTTAGAAAAAATATACAATGCCTTATTGCACTCTGTTTTGGAGCATATACACAAACTAAGAATGCTCTCTCATGTAAAATACCGAAATTCTAAATTTACCTGAATCGATAAAAATCTAAATATTACCTAGAGACCCGAAGTTTAAAAGCAAAATTGCTCTAAATATAACCTCTCAGAAAAAATATAAAATGCCTTATTCTACTCTTTTATGGAGTATATACACCAAGTCAGTATGCTCTCTCATGTAAAATACTGAAATGCTAATTTTACATGAATCGAAATATATCTAAATATTAGCTAGGCACCTCAATGTTATAAACAAAATTGCTCTGAATATAATCTGTCAGAAAACATATGCAATGCCCTATTCTACTCTGTTTGGGAGTATATAAACCAACTCAGTATGCTCTCTCAGGTAAAATACAAAAATTCTAATTTTACGTGAATCCAAATAAATCTAAGTATTATCTAGGAACCCGAATGATAAAAGGAAAATTGTTCGAAATACAATGTGTCAGAAAAAATATACAATGACATTTTCTACTCTGTTTTGGAGTATATACACCAATTCAATATGCTCTCTCATGTAAAATACCGAAATTCTAAAATTAAGCTAATCGAAAAAAACCTAAATCATATCTAGGTGCCACAAACTTAAAAGAAAATGACTATGAATATATTCTCTTAGAGAATATATACAATGCCTTATTCTACTATGTTTTGGAATATTTACACCAACTCAGTATGCTCTCTCACGTAAAATACAAAAATTCTAATTTTACGTGAATCGAAAAATATCTAAATATAAGCTAGGCACCCCAATGTTATAAACAAAATTGCACTGAATATAATCTGTCAGAAAAAATATACAATGCCCTATTCTATTCTGTTTTAAAGTATATACACCAACTCCATATTCTCTCTCATGTAAAATATCGAAATTTTAATTTTACGTGAATGGAAAAAACCTAAATAATATCTAGGCGCCCCAAGGTTAAAAAAAATTGCTCTGAATATAGTCTGTTAGAAAAAATATACAATGCCTTATTCTACTCTGTTTTGGAATATATACACCAACTCAGTATGCTCTCTCATGTAAAATACTGAAATTCTAATTTTACGTGAATCGAAATAAATCTAAATATTATATAGGCAACCGAATGTTAAAAGCAAAATTACTTTGAATACAATGTGTCAGAAAAGATATACAATGCCCTTTTCTACTCTGGTTTGCAGTACATACACCAACTCAGTATGCTCTCTCATGTAAAATACCAAAATTCTAATTTTACCCGATTCGAAAAAATTTAAATATTATCTAGGCACACTAATCTTAAAAACAAACTTGCTCTGAATATAATCTGTAAGAAAAAATATATAATGCCCTATTCTACTCTGTTTTGGAGTACATACACCAACTCCATATGCTCGCTCATGTAAAATAGAGAAATTATATATTTAAGCGAATCGAAAAAAATCTAAATATTATCTAGGCACCCGAATGTTAAAAGCAAAATTGCTCTGAATACAATCTGTCAGAAAAAATATATAATGCCATTTTCTACTCTGTTTTGGAGTATATACACCAACTCCATATGCTCTCTCATGTAAAATACCGAAATTATAATTTTACGCAAATGGAATAAACCTATATATTATCTAGGCCCCCAAAGTTAAAAAAGATGGCTCTGAATATAGTCTGTTAAAAAAAATATACAATGCCTTATTCTACTCTCTTTTGGAGTATATACACCAACTCAGTATGCTCTCTCATGTAAAATACCGAAATTATAATTTTACCCAAATCGAAAAAACCTAAATATTATCTAGGCACCGCAATGTTAAAAAAAAAGTGCTCTGAATGTAATCTGTAAGAAAAAATATACAATGCCCTATTCTACGCTGTTTTGGAGTATATACACCAACTCAGTATGCTCTCTCATATAAAATACCAAAATTCTAATTTTACACGATTCGAAAAAATTTAAATATTATCTAGGCACCCTAATGTTAAAAACAAACTTGCTCTGAATATAATCTGTCAGAAAAAATATATAATGCCCTATTCTACTCTGTTTTGGAGTACATACACCAACTCCATATTCTCATGTAAAATACAGAAATTCTATATTTAAGCGAATCGGAAAAAATCTAAATATTATCTAGGCACCCGAATGTTAAAAGCAAAATTGCTCTGAATATAATCTGTCAGAAAAAATATATAATACCCTTTTCTACTCTGTTTTGGAGTATATACACCAACTCCATATGCTCTCTCATGTAAAATACCGAAATTCTAATTTTACGGGAATGGAAAAAACCTAAATAATATCTAGGGGCTCCAAAGTTAAAAAAGATGGCTCTGAATATAGTCTGTAAGAAAAAATATACAATGCCCTATTCTACCCTGTTTTGGAGTATATACACCAACTCAGTATGCTCTCTCATGTAAAATTCCGAAATTCTAATTTTACGTGAATCGAAAAAAATCTAAATATTATCTAGGCACCCGAAGGTTATAAGCAAAGTTGCTCTTAAAATAATGTGTACGAAAAAATATACCACGCCCTTTTCTACTCTGTTTTGAAGTATATACACCAACTCAATATGCTCTCTCATGTAAAACACAGAAATTCAAATTTTACCCGAATCGAATAAATCTAAATATTATCTAGGCACCCCAATGTTAAAAACAAAATTGCTCTGAATATAATCTGTCAGAAAAAAATATACAATGCCCTATTCTACTCTGTTTGGTGTATATACACCAACTCAGTGTGCTCTCTCATGTAAAATAGAGAAATTCTAATTTTACGTGAATCTAAAAAATTCTAAATATTATCTAAGCACCCCAAAGTTAAAGCAAAATTTCTCTGAATATTATCTGTCAGAAAAGATATACAATGCCCTATTCTACTCTTTTTTAAAGTATATACACCAACTCCATATGCTCTCTCATGTTAAATACAGAAACTCTATATTTAAGCGAATAGAGAAAACTCTAAATGTTATCTAGGCACCCGAATGTTAAAAGCAAAATTTCTCTGAATATAATCTGCCAGAAGAAATATACAATGCCCTTTTCTACTCTGTTTTCGAGTATATACACCAACTCAATATGCTCTCTCAGGTAAAATACCGAAATTCTAATTTTACTCGAATCGAAAAAAGTCTAAATAATATCTAGGCGCCCCAAATTTAAAAGAAAACGGCTCTGAATATAGTCTGTTAGAGAAAATATACAATGCCTTATCCTACTCTGTTTTGGAGTATATACACCAATTCAGTATGCTCTCTCATGTAAAATACCGAAATTCTAATTTCACCGGAATCGAAAAAATCTAAATATTATCTAGGCAACCGAATGTAAAAAACAAAATTGCTCTGAATGTAGTCTGTCAGAAAAAATATACAATGCCCTATTCGACTCGGTTTTGTAGTATATACACCAACTCCATAGGCTCTCTCATGTAAAATACAGAAATTCTAATTTTACCTGAATCGAAAAAATCTAAACATTATATAGGCACCCCAATGTTAAAAACAAAATTGCTCTGAATATATTCTGTCAGAAAAAATATACAATGCCTATTCTACTCTGTTACGGAGTATATAAACCAAGTCAGTATGCTCTCTCATGTAAAATATTGAAATTCTAATTTTACGCGAATCGAAAAATATCTAAATATTATCTAGGCACCCCAATGTTAAAATCAATATTGCTCTGAATATAATCTGTCAGAAAACATATGCAATGCCCTATTTTACTTTGTTTTGGAGTATATAATCAAACTCAGCATGCTATCTCAGGTAAAATACCGAAATTTTAATTTTACGTGAATCGAAATAAATCTAAATATTATCTAGGAACCCGAATGTTAAAAGGAAAATTGCTCGGAATACAATGTGTCAGAAAAAATATACAGTGACCTTTTCTACTCTGTTTTGCAGTATATACACCAACTCAATATGCTCTCTCATGTAAAATACCGAAATTATAATTTTACGCTAATCGAAAAAAACCTAAATCATATCTAGGCGCCCCAAAGTTAAAAGAAAATGGCTATGAATATATTCTCTTAGAAAAAATATACAATGCCTTATTCTACTCCGTTTTGGAGTATATACACCAACTCCATGTGCTCTCTCATGTAAAATACAGAAATTATGTATTTAAGAGTATTGAAAAAAATCTAAATATTATCGTGGCACCCCAATGTTAAAAACAAAATTGCTCTGAATATAATCTGTCAGAGAAAATATACAATGCCCTATTCTACTCTGTTTTGTAGTATATACACAAACTCAATATGCTCTCTCATGTAAAATACAGAAATTCTAATTTTACCCGAATCGAAAAAATCTAAATATTATCCAGACACCCCAATGTTAAAAACAAAATTGCTCTGAATATAATCTGTCAGAAAAAATATACAATGCCTTATTCTACTCTTTTTTGGAGTATATACACCAACTCAGTATGCTCTATCTTGTAAAATACCGGAATTCTAATTTTACGTGAATCGAAAAAATTCTAAATATTATCTCTGCTCCCCAATGTTAAAAGCAAAATTTCTCTGAATATAATTTGTCAGAAAAAATATACAATGCCCTATTTTACTCATTTTTGGAGTATATACACCAACTCAATATGCTCTCTCATGTAGAATACCGACATTCTAAATTTAAGTGTATCGAAAGAAATCTAAATAATATCTAGGCACCCCACAGTTAAAAGCAAATGGCTCTAAATATAGTCTGTTAGAGAAAATATACAATGCCTTATTCTAGTCTATTTTGAAGTATATACACCAACTCAGTATGCTCTCTCATGTAAAATTCCGAAATTCTAATTTCACGTAAATCAAAAAAAATCCAAATATTGTCTAGGCACCCCAAAGTTAAAAGCAAAATTTCTCTGAATATAATCTTTCAGAAAAAACCTACAATGCCCAATTTTACTTTTTTTTGGTGTATATACACCAACTCAATATGCTCTGTCATGTAAAAGAGCAAAATTCTAATTTTACGTGAATCAAAAAAAAAATCTAAATAATATCTAGACGCCCCAAAGTTAAAAGAAAGTATCTCTGAATATAATCTGTCAGAGAAAATATAGAATGCCCTATTCTACTCTGTTTTGGAGGATATACACCAAGTCCATATGCTCTCTCATGTAAAATACAGAAATTCTATTTTTAAATGAATCAAAAAATATATAAATATTATCTAGGCACCCCAAGGTTAAAAGAAAAATTACTCCGAATAAAATCTTTCAGAAAAATTATACAATGCCCTTTTCTACTCTGTTTTGGTGTATATACACCAACTCAATATGCTCTCTCATGTAAAATACCGAAATTCTAATTTTAGGCGAATCGAAAATAATCTAAATACTATCAAGGCACCCCAAAGTTAAAAGAAAAGGGCTCTGAATATAGTCTCTTAGAAAAAATATACAACGCCTTATTCTACTCTGTTTGGAATATATACACCAAGTCAGTATGCTCTCTCATGTAAAATACGGAAATTCTAATTTTAGGTGTATTGAAAAAAATCTAAATATTATGTAGGCACGCCAATGTTAAAAAAAAAATTGCTCTGAATATAATCTGTCAGAAATACTATACAATGCCCTATTCTACTCTGTTTTAAAGTATATACACCAACTCAGTATGCTCTCTCATGTAAAATACAAAAATTCTAAATTTACACGAATCGAAAAAAATCTAAATATTCTGTAGGGGCCCCAATGTTAGAAGCAAAATTGCTCTGAATATAATCTGTCAGAAAAAATATACAATGCCCATTTCTACTTTGTTTTGGACTATATTAACCAACTCAATATGCTCTCTCATGTAAAATTCCGAAATTATAATTATACGCAAATCGAAAGAAATCTAAATATCTAGGCGCCCAAAAGGTAAAAGAAAATGGCTCTGAATATAATCTGTAAGAAAAAATATACAACGCCCTTTTCTACTCTTTTTTGTAGTATATAAACCAACTCAATTTGCTCTCTCATGTAAAATACAGAAATTCTAATTTTACCCGAATCAAAAATATCTAAATATTATCTAGGCACCCCAATTTTAAAAACAAAACTTCTCTGAATATAATCTGTCAGTTAAAATATACAATGCACTATTCTACCCTGTTTTGGAGTACATACACCAACTCAGTGTGCTCTCTCATGGAAAATATCAAAATTCTAATTTTAACCGAATCGAAAAATCTAAATATTACCTAGGCACCCCAATGTTAAAAACAAAATTGTTCTGAATATTATCTGTCAGAAAAAATATACCATGCTTTATTCTACTCTTTTTTGTAGTATATACACCAACTGCATATGCTCTCTCATGTAAAATACAGAAATTCCATATTTAAGCGAATCGTAAAAAATCTAAATATTATCTAGGCACTCCAATGTTAAAAACAAAATTGCTCTGAATATAATCTTTCAGAGAAAATATACAATGTTCTCTTCTACTCTGTTTTGTAGTATATACAACAACTCAATATGCTCTCTCATGTAAAATACCGGAAATCTAAATTTACGTGAATTGAAAAAAATCGAAATATTATCTAGGCACCCGAATGATAAAAGCAAAATTGCTCTGAATATAATCTGTCAGTAAAAAATATACAATGCTTTTTTCTACTCTGTTTTGGAGTATATACACCAACTCCATATGCTCTCTCATGTAAAATCCAGAAATTCTATATTTAAGCGAATCGAAAATAGTCTAAATATTATCTAGGTACCCCAATGTTAAAAGCAAAATTGCTCTGAATAGAATCTGTCAGAAAAAATATACAATGCACTTTTCTACTTTGTTTTGTAGTATATACACCAACTCAGTATGCTCTCTCATGTAAAATACAGAAATTCTAATTTACCCGAATGCAAAAAATCTAAATATTATCTAGGCACCCCAATGTTAAAAAAAAAACTGCTCTGAATATAATCTGTCGGAAATAATATACAATGCCCTATTCTACTCTGTTTTGAAGTATATACATCAACTTTGTATGCTCTCTCATGTAAAATACCGAAATTCTAATTTTACGTGAATCGAAAAAAATCTAAATATTATCTAGGCACCCCAATGATAAAAGCAAAATTACTCTGAATATAATCTTTCAGAAAAAATATACAATGCCCCTTTTTACTCTATTTTGGACTATATACACCAACTCAATATGCTCTCTCATGTAAAATACCAAAATTCTAATTTTATGCGATTCGAATAAAATCTAAATAATATCTACGTGCCCCAAAGTTAAAAGAAAATAACTCTGAATATAGTCTGTTAGAAAACATTTACAATGCCTTATTCTCCTCGGTTTTGGAGTACATAGACCAACTCAATATGCTCTCTCATGTAAAATACAGAAATTCTAATTTTACGTGAATCGAAAAAAATCTAAATATAATCTAGGCACCCCAATGTAAAAAGCAAAATTTCTCGGAACAATATCTGTCAGAGAAAATATACAGTGCCCTTTTCTACTTTGTTTTGAAGTATATACACCAACTCCATATGCTCTCTCATGTAAAATACCGAAATTCAAATTTTACGTGAATCGAATATAATCTAAATATTATCTAGGCACACCAATGATAAAAGCAAAATTGCTCTGAATATAATCTGTCAGAAAAATATACAATGCCCCTCTTTACTCTTTTTTGGACTATATACACCAACTCAATATGCTCTCTCATGTAAAATACCGACATTCTAAATTTAAGCGAATTGAAAGAAATCTAAATAATATCTAGGCGCCGCACAGTTAAAAGCAAATGGCTCTGAATATAGTCTGTTAGAAAAAATATACAATGCTTTATCTACTCTGTTTTGGAGTATATACACCAACTCAGTATGCTCTCTCATGTAAAATACCGAAATTCTAATTTTAGCCAAATCGAAAGAATCTAAATATTATCTAGGCACCCCAATGTTAAAAACAAAAATGCTCTGAATATAATCTTTCAGAGAAAATATACAATATTCTCTTCTACTCTGTTTTGTAGTATATACAACAACTCAATATGCTCTCTCATGTAAAATACCGAAACTCTAAATTTACGTGAATTGAAAAAAATTGAAATATTATCTATGCACCCCAATGTAAAAAGCAAAATTTCTCGGATCAATATCTGTCAGAGAAAATATACAGTGCCGTTTTCTACTTTGTTTTGGAGTATATACACCAACTCAATATGCTCTCTCATGTAAAATACAGAAATTCTAATTTTACACGAACGGAAAAAAACCAAAATATTATCTATGTACCCCAATGTTAAAAGCAAAATTTCTCTGAATATAATCTGTCATAAAAAATACACAATGCCCTTTTCTACTGTGTTTTTGATTATATACACCAATTCAATATGCTCTCTCATGTAAAATACCGAAATTCTAAATTTACGTGAATCGAAAAAAAATCTACATATTACCTAGGCGCCCCAATGTTGAAAGCAAAATTGCTCTGAATATAGTCTGTCAGAAAAAATATACAATACCCTTTTCTACTTCGTTTTGGAGTATATACACCAACCCAATATGGTCTCACATGTAAAATACCGAAATTCTTATCATACGCGAATAGATAAAAATCTAAATATTATATAGACACCCCAATGTTGAAAGAAAATGGCTTTGAATATAATCTGCCAAAAAAATATGTAATGCCCTTTTCTCCTCGGTTTTGGAGTATACGAACCAACTCAATATGCTCTCTCTTGTAAAATACCGAAATTCTAAATTTACATTAATCAAATAAAATCTAAATATTATCTAGGCACCCCAATGGTAATATCAAAATTACTCTGAATGTATTTCGTCAGAAAAAATATACAATGCCCTTTGTTACTCTGTTTTAAAGTATATACACCAACTCAATATGTTCTCTCATGTAAAATATAGACATTATAAATTTACGCAAATTTAAAAAATTCTAAATATTATCTAGGCACTCCAATGTTAAAAGCAAAATTGCTCTAAATGTAATCTGTCAGATAAAATATACAATGCCTTTTTCTTCTCTGTTTTGGAGTATATACACCAACTCAATATGCTCTCCCATGTGAAATACAGAAATTCAAATTTTACACGAATCGAATAACATCTAAATATTATCTAGGCACCCCAATGTTAAAAGCAAAATTGCTCTAAATATAACCTGTAAAAAAAAATGTACAATGCCCTTTTCTATTCTGTTTTGGAATATATACACCAACTCAATATGCTCTCTCACGTAAAATACCGAAATTCTAAATTTACGCGAATCGAAAAAAATCTACATATGATCTAGGCACCCCAATGTTAAAAGCAAAATTTCTCTGAATAGAATCTGTCAGAAAAAATATACAATGCCCTTTTCTACTCTGTTTTGGAGTATATACACCAACTCAATATGGACTCTCATATAAAATACCGAAAATATAAATTTACACAAATTAAAAAAATTCTAAATATTATCTAGGTACCCCAATGTTAAAATAAAAATTGCTCTGAATATAATCTGTCATAAAAAATATACAATGCCGTTTTCTACCCTTTTTTGGAGTATATACACCAACTCAATATGCTCTCTCATGTAAAATACCGAAATTGTAAATTTACGCAAATCAAAATAACTCTAAATATTATCTAGGCACCCCAATGTTAAAAGAAAATGGCTCTGAATATAATCTGTCATAAAAAACATACAATTCCCTTTTCTACTTTATTTTTGAGTATACACACCAATTCAATATGCTCTCTCATGGAAAATAACGAAATTCTAAATATACGGGGATCGAAGGAAATGTAAATATTATCTAGGCACCCCAATGTAAAAACCAAAATTTCTCGGAACAAAATCTGTCAGAGAAAATATACTATGCCCTTTTCTACTCTGTTTTCGAGTATATACACCAACTCAATATGCTCTCTCATGTAAAATAACAAAATTATAAATTTACGTTAATCAAATGAAATCTAAATATTATCTAGGCACCCCAATGTTAATAGCAAAATTTATCTGAATATAATATATCAGAAAAAATATAGAATGCCTTTTCTACTCTGTTTTGGACTATATACACCAACTGAATATGCTCTTTCATGTAAAATACCGAAAATCTAAATTCACTTGAATCGAAAAAAATCTAAGTATTATCAAGGCACCCCAATGTTAAAAGCAAAATTGCTCTGAATATAATCTGTCAGAAATAATATACAATGCCCTATTCGACTCTGGTTTGCAGTATATACACCAAATCAATATGCTCTCTCATGTAAAATACCGAAATTCTAATTTTCCGTGAATTGAAAAAAATCTAAACATTATGTAGGAAAACCAATGTTAAAAGAAAATAGCTCTGAATATAATCTGTCAGAAAAAATATACAATGACTTTTTCTACTCTGTTTTGGAGTACATACACCAACTCAAAATGCTCTCTTATATAAAATACCGAAATTCTAAATTTGCGCTAATTGAATAAGATCTAAATATTATCTAGGCACCCCAAAGTTAAAAGAAAATGGCTCTGAATATAATCTGTCAGAAAAAATATACAATACTATTTTCTACTCTATTTTGGAGTATATACACCAATTCAATATGCTCTCTCATGTCAAATACCGAAATGCTAAATATACGCGAATCGAAAAATATCTAACTATTATCTAGGCACCCCAATGTAAAAAGCAAAATTTCTCGGAACAATATCTGTGAGAGAAAATATACAGTGCCCTTTTCTACTTTGTTTTGGAGTATATACACCAACTCAATATGCTCTCTAATGTAAAATACAGAAATTCTAATTTTACACGAATGGAAACAAATCAAAATATTATCTAGGTACTCCATTGTTTAAAAGCAAAATTTCTCTGAATATAATCTGTCAGAAAAAACACACAATGCCCTTTTCTACTCTGTTTTGGAGTATATACACCAATTCAATATGCTCTCTCATGTAAAATACCGAAATTCTAAATTTACGCGAATCGAAAAAAATCTAAGTATTACCTAGGCACCCCAATGTTGAAAGCAAAATTGCTCTGAATATAGTCTGTCATAAAAAATATACAATACCCTTTTCTACTTCGTTTTGGAGTATATACACAAATCCAATATGCTCTCTCATGTAAAATACCGAAATTCTTATTATACGCGAATTGAAAAAAATCTAAATATTATCTAGACACCCCAATGTTGAAAGAAAATGGCTCTGATTATAATCTGTCAGAAAAAATACACAATGCCCTTTTCTCCTCGGTTTTGGAGTATATGGACCAACTCAATATGCTCTCTCATGTAAAATACCGAAATTCTAAATTTACGTTAATCAAATGAAATCTAAATATTATCTAGGCACTCCAATGGTAATAGCAAAATTGCTCTGAATGTATTTCGTCTGATAAAATATACAATGCCCTTTTCTACTCCCTTTTGGAATATATACACCAACTCAATATGCTCTCTCATGTAAAATACAGAAATTCTAATTTTACGAGAATTGAAAAAAATCTAAATATTATCTAGGCAACCCAATGTTAACAGTAACATTGCTCTGAATATTATCTGTCAGAAAACATATAAAATGCGCTTTTCTACTCTGTTTTGGAGTATATACACCAACTCAATATGCTCTATAATTTAAAATATGGAAATTCTAAATTTACGCGAATCGAAAATAATCTAAATATTATCTAGGCAACCCAATGTTAAAAGCAAATTTGCTCTGAATATGATTTGTCAGAAATAATATACAATGCCCTATTCTACTCTGTTTTGGAGTATATACACCAATTCATTATGCTCTCTTGTGTAAAATACTGAAATTCTAAATTTACGCTAATCGAAAAAAATCTGAATATTATCTAGGTACCCCAATGTTAAAAGCAAAATTGCTCTCAATATAATCTGTCAGAAAAAATATACAATGCCCTTTTCTACTGTGTTTTGGAGTGTATACACCAACTCAATATTCTCCCTCATGTAAATTACCCAAATCCTAACATTACTCTAGGTATCTCATAAAGTGCACAAGACCCCCTTGATGTTGTTTTTTATAACTAGGGGATTACAGATGACATTACTCACGATATGACTGCTGCTGTTTGCCGGTCCTGTGATAATGTTTCTAATATCCAGAGAAGGAGAGGGGAATGTTTCTGCCCATAGGCAAATCCTCTGAATACGGCAAGACGAGTACACCTTGCTGTGATATTTTCACTAATGTAAACAAGAAAACAATTATATTGAATTAAATATTGCAAGGTGTTAACCCCCCCTATAATTTTCCTTGTAATTTCAAGGGGTTGAGGAGGACATTTTTGTCAAAATGGCGGAGGTGTAACTTCAGCTATTGTCTACTATATAATAAAAAAGGATAAAATTATTATTTACATATGATATGATTGCCAGTATCATATTACACCACAGTTTCAAAATATCTGGGCTCAAGCAGCTGTGGGCATGGCAGCCAAGCGAGGGTGTCCCTATGCAACCAGGTTGGGCATTGCGGCTGCTACGGGCCCTTTGTGATTTGTCTGGGGGCTGCTTCGGGCCCTCTGGTGGTGGCTGTGGTAACAGCCACATAGCCAGAGGGTCTCTCAGCATCCAGGGAGGGCCTGGCGGCTGCTACTGACACTCTGGCAGGGGATATGGGCACAGCCACCTAACCAGGGGTTCCCTACGTAGCCAGGGTGGGGCTGGAAGCTGCTATAGGCCCTTTGGCGGGAGGTGTGGGGATACCCTGCTCTTCACAGGTACACAGTTTGCACCTATTTCTACATGTGTAGATTGTTTACATAATGGGCACATATTTGTACACATGTACATATCATATTATCACAATAAACATATATATACATAATATGTGTACAATAAATATGTACTTTATACGTACCTAATATAAACAATATGTACTTTTTGGTGATATTATGTGATATTTACATATTATTGATTACATATCTTATTGTGATAATATGTATGTTACCACTGAAATTTTTAGAAATGTACATACACTTTATGTACCTATGCATTGTGTACACATTATAGAAATAAATAGGTACATATTTTACAGATTAGGTACATTTTTTCTACATGTGTATTTTGTACACATATGTACAGCAGAGTAAATGTACAGACTATACCTATTTTATACATTTATTGTGATATGTCAATAAATGTACACATCAGTACATTCTGGGATATAATTTTTAGCATATTAGACAGGAATTACACCGGTGACCAAAGTGGGTTTACACCCAGGTGCGCACATAGTTTATACATGTACATGTTGTGCTTATTATGTACTCATGTACAGAATGTACATGTCTACATTATATATACATAGGTGTACGCAGCATACATAGGTACATACTGTGCACACATATGTACACGTGCATATATTGTACATCTGTACATAATGGGTACATGATGTACATGTGTACACATCATATCACAATAAATGTAAATATACATAATGTTTGCAATATGTACGTTTATATTATGTATTACATTTATTGTGATTATATATGCTGTTGTGATATGATATTGTGACATTACAAATGTACATATTATACACATTATGTACCTATGCATTGTGCACAGATTATAGAAATAGAAAGAAACATATTTTACAGGTTATGTACATTTTATTTACTTGTGTATTGGGTACACAGAGTAAATGTACAGATCTTACTTACTTTATACATTTATTGTGATATGCCAATAAATGTACACATTATGAGTACATTCTGTGATATTACATTTAGAATATAAGATAGAAATTACTCTGGTTACCAAAGTGGGTGTAAACTTATGTGTGCGCATATTTTGTACATGTACATACTGTGCATATTATGTACTTGTGTACAGAAGGTAAATATCTACATTATATGTATGTATGGGTACAGAGCGTACATATGTACATACAATGTACATATACCTACACCTGAATTTATTGTACATCCGTACATAATGGGTCCATGCTGTACATGTAAACACATCGTCATACCACAATAAATGGTAATGTACATAATGTGTGAAATACGCACATTTATATTATGTATTACATGTGTATTGTGATTGTATATGCTGTTCTGATATAATTGTGATATTACAAATGTACATATTGTACACATTATGGACATACCTATTGTGTACATATTATGTACACATAAATGTACATATTGTACAGATTATGTATATTTATTGTACATCTGTAGGGTGCACACATATGTACATCACAGTCAATGTACATATGGTACATATTCTGTGCATTGTTTGTAATATTTCAGTAAGAGTACACATTATAAGTATATTCTGGGATATGATTTTTAGTAAGTTAGATAAAATTACTTTCAATATCAAAGTGGGTATACACTTATGTGTGTCCATTTTGTGATATTATCCCTCATATCCTGAGTAGGTATTTCTCTCATTGTGAAAGCAGGTTTACACTCTCGGATTGCTCCAATATCAAGGCAAACTAAAACTCGTCTGTGATGTAGTTAATAATATCCTGAGGACAAAGGATGACCATACCCTGAATATCGCAGGAAGTGTACACCACCACTGTAGTATTCTTTCTAATGTTCAAAGACGGAAAGGATATTACTCCAAATATCTCAGAAAGCACACAAGCCCCCCGTGATATTGTTTCTAATAACTAGAGAATTACAGATGACATTAACCACGACGTGACTGGGGTTGTACTCTGGTCCTGGAATATTGTTCCTAATATCCAGAGAAGGAGAGGAAAATGTTGCTGCCCATAGGGAAATACTCTTAATACGGCAAGAGATGTACACCATGCTTTGATATGGTCACTAATGTAAGCGAGAAAACAATTACATTGAATTAAGCATTGCAAGGAATGAAACTCCCCTATGATTTTCATTCTAATGTCAATGGGGGTGAGGATGACATTTTTGTCAATATGGCAGAGGTGTCACTGGAGCTATTGCCTAATATACAAAAAAACAGAATAAGATTATCATTTTTATATAATATGGTTGCCAGTATCATATTACACCGGATTTGCAAAATAGCTGGGCCTCAGCAGCTGTGGGCAGAGCCCACAAGCGACGGGACCCCTAAGCAGCCAGGGTGGGCCTGGGGGCTGCTCTGGGCTTTTTGGTGGGGTCTGTGAGCACATCGACCCAGCCAGGGGTCCCTGAGCAGCCATGGTTGGCCTGGGGGCTGCTACGGGCACTCTGGCATGGGCTGTGGGCACAGACACCTAGTCAGGGGGTCCCTAAGCAGCCAGGGTGGGCATGGGGTCTGCTACAGGCATTCGAGCAGTGTTTGTGGGCACAGCCCAATTGCCAGGGGGTCTCTAAGCAGCCAGGCTTGGCCTGGGGGCTGCTATAAGGGGGGCTTTGGTAATAGCGTGCTGTGCATCGGTACATAGTTTGCACCTATTACTACATGTGTAAATAGTTTTAATATCGGGCATATATATGTACATGCGTACATATGGAGTTATCACGATAAATTTATATTTACATAATATGTGCAAAATACATATGTACCTAATGCATACCTAATGTGTACAATATGTACATTTTTGTAATATTAGACAATATATATTACTGTGATTATATATCGTGATTAAATATATTTTATCACTAATATTTTAAGGAATGTGCATAGTGTACACATTATATACCTATGTATTGTGTACACAATATAGAAATATATAGGTACATATTTTACAGATTATGTACACTTTTTCTACATGTGTATTGTGTACACCTATGCACAGCAGAGTAAATGTACAGACTGTACCTATTTTATACATTTCTTGTGATATGCCAATAAATGTACACATTATGAGTATATTCTAAAATATAATTTTTACCATATTAGAAATTACTCCATTGACCAAAGTGGGTGTACACCCAGGTGTGTACATAGTTTATACGTGTACATATTGTGCATATTAGGTACTCATGTACAAAATGTACATGTCAACATTATATGTATTTATGTGTACATAGTGTGCACATGCACATGCTGTTCACACATATGTACATGTGCATATTTTGTACATGTGTACATAATGGGTACATGATGTGCATGTGTACACATCGTGATACCACAATAAATGTAAATGTACACGATGTGTGCAATATGTACATTTATATTATGTATTACTTGTGTATTGTGATTTTATATGCTGTTGTGATATGATATCATTGTAATATTACAATAAATGTACATATTGCACACATTTTGTACATACCTATTGTGTACACATTATGTACCTGTAATTGCACATATTGTACAGATTATGTACGTTTTTGGTACATCTGTATTGTGTACACATATGTACATAACACTCTATGTACATATGGTATGTATTCTGCACATTGATTGTAACATCTCAATAAGTGTACACATTATGAGTATATTGTGATATATGATTTTTAGTATATTAGATAAAAATTTCTTTCTATATCAAAGTGGGTATACACCCATGTGTGTCCATTTTTTGATATTATCCATCATATTTTAAGTAGGTATTACTCTCATTTTGAAAGCAAGTGTTCACTCTGTGATTGTTCCAATATCACAGGCAAAGTACAAGGCTTCTTTAATGTACTACCTAATATCCTGGCGACAAAAGATTATTATACCCTGAATATCGCAGGAAGTGTACACCACCACTGTAGTATCGTGTCTAATATCCAAAAACGGAAAAGATATTACTCCAAGTATCTGATAAAGCACACAAGACCCCCGTGATATTTTTTCTAATAACTAAGGGATTACAGATGACATTACTCACGATATGACTGGGGCTGTCCGCCGGTCCTGTGATATTGTTCCTAATATCCAGAGAACGAGAGAATAATGTTGCTGCCCATAGGCAAATCCTCTGAATACGGCAAGAGGAGTACACTGTGCTCTGATATGGTCACTAATATAAACAAGAAAACAATTATATTGAATTTAACATTGCAAGGGGTGAAACCCCCTTATGATTTCAATTCTAATGTCCAGGGGTGTGAGGATGACATTTTTGTCAATATGGCAGAGGTGTAACTAGAACTATTGCCTAGTATATCAAAAACCAGGATAACATCATTTCCATATGATATGGTCGCCAGCATCATATTACACCACATTTTCAAAATAGCAGGGCACAGTGCCCTAGCCAGTGGGTCCCTAAGCAGCCAGCGTCAGCCTGGGAGCTGTTACAGGCCCTCTGGCGGGGAATGTGGTTACAGCTCCCAAGCCAGGGGGTCCTTAAGCAGCCAGGGTGGGCCTTGGGGCTGCTACGAGGGGGGCTGTGGTAATAGCCTGTTCTGCACAGGTACATAGTTTTAATAATGAACACATATTTGTATAAGTGTACACATGGTGTTATGATAAATATATATGTACATATGTGCACAATACATATAGACCTAATGCGTACCTACTGTGAACAATATGTACTTTTTTGTGATATTACATGATATGTATATATATTACTGTGATTATATGCGTTATTTTGATTATATATATTTTATCACTGATATTTTAAGGAATGTGCATAGTGTACACATTATGTACCTATACATTGTTTACACATTATAGAAATATGTAGGTACATATTTTACAGAGTATGTACATTTTTTGTACATGTGCATTGTGTACACATATGTACAGCAGAGTAAATATACAGATTGTACCTATTTTATACATTTATTGCACTATGCCAATAAATGTACACACTATTACTACATTCTGAATTATTATATTTTGTATATTAGATAGAAATTTCTCCGGTTACCAAAGTGGTTGTACACCCAGGTGTGTACATAGTTTATATGCGTACATATTGTGCATAGAATGTACTCGGGTACAGAAGGTACATATCTACATTATATGTACACATGTGTAGTGTACATATGTACATACTGTACCCATATATGTACGCTTGCGTATATTGTGCATCTGTACATAATGGGTACATGATGTACATGTTTACATATCATATCGCAATAAATGTAAATGTACATGTTTGCAATATGTACATTTATATTGATATTACATACTACATGTGTATTGTGATTTTATATGCAGTTGTGATTATATAACATTGTGATATTACAATAAATGTACATATTGTACACATTATGTGCATACCTATTGTGTGCACATTTTGTACATATATTCGTACAAATGATAGTTTATGTACACTTATTGTACATCTGTATTGTGTACATGTATGTACATCACAGTCAATGTACATATGTTAAATATTCTGTACATTGAGTGTAATATCCCAATAAGTGTACACATTATGAGTTTTTTCTGGGTTATGACATTTAGTATATTAGATAAAAATGACTTCCAATATCACAGTGGGTATATACCCATGTGTGTCCATTTTGTGATATTATCCATCATATCCTAAGTAGGTATTTCCCTCACAATGAAAGAAGGTGTACACTCTGTGATTGTTCCAATATTATAGGCAAAGTGCAACGCTTCTGCGATGTAGTTCCTACTATCCCAGGGACAGAGGATGAGTACACTCTTAATATCGCAGGAAGTGTACACCACCACTGTAGTATTGTTTCTAATATCCAGAAACTAAAAGGATATTACTCCAAATATCTCCAAAAGCACACGAGACCCCCGTTACATTGTTCTTAATAACTAGGGGATTACAGATGACATTGCTCACGATGTGACTGGCGCTGTAAGCCGGTCCTGTGATATTCTTCCTAATATCCAGATAAGGAGAGAAAAATGTTGCTGCCCGTAGAGAAATATTCTGAATACTGCAAGAGATGTACACCGTGCTCTGATATGGTCACTAATGTAAACAAGAAAACAATTATATTGAATTAAACATTGCAAGGGGTGAAACCCTCCTATGCTTTCAATTCTAATGTCAATGGGGTGAGGATGACATTTTTGTCAATATGCCAAATGTGTAACTAGAACTATTGCCTAATATGTAAAGAACCACAATTACATTATCATTTCTGTGTGATATGGTTGCCAGTATCATATTACACCACATTTTCAAAATAGCCGGGCCCCAGCAGCTGTGGGCACAGCGCCCTAGGCAGGGGGTCCCTAAGCAGCCAGCGTGGGCCTGGTAGCTGTTATGGGCCCTCTGGCGGGGGCTGTGGGTACAGCTCCCTAGCCAGGGGTCTTTAACCAGCCAGGGTGGGCATTGAGGCTGCTACATACGGTGTTATCATGATACATATATATTTTTCATAATATGTGCACTATACATATGTACCTAATACATACCTAATGTGTACAATACGTACTTTTTGGTGATATTACACGACATATATGTATTAGTGTGATTATATATCTTACTGTGATTATATATATTTTATCACTGATATTTTAAGGAATGGGCATAGTGTACACATTATGTACCTATGCATTGTGTACACATTATAGAAATATATAGGTACATATTTTACAGATTATGTACATTTTTTGTACATGTGCATTGTGTACACCTATGTACAGCAGAGTACATGTACAGATTGTGCCTATTTAATACATTTATCACAATACGACAATAAATGTACACACTATGACTACATTCTGGGATTTTATATTTAGTATATTAGATAGAAATCTCTCCGGTTACCAAAGTGGGTATACACCTATATGTGTACCTAGTATATATGTGTATATATTGTACATACTGTGTACTCCTGTACAGAAGGTACATATCTACATTATATGAACATATGTGTAGTGTACATATGCACATACTGTGCACACTTATGTACACGTGTATATACCGCAAATCTGCACGTGTGCATGATGTACATGTGTACATATTATATCACAATAAATGTAAATGTATATAATGTGTGCAATATGTACATTTATATTGATATTATGTATTATATGTGTATTGTGATTATATATGCTGTTGTGATTATATGAAATCATTGTAATATTACAATATATTTGCATATTGTACACATTATGTACATACCTACTGTGTACACATTATGTACATATAAATGTACATATTGTACAGATTATGTACATTTTTTGTACATCTGTATTGTGTACACATACGTACATCACAGTCAATGTACATATGGTACATATTTTGTACGTTGATTGTAATATCTTAATAAGTGTACACATTATGAGTATATTCTGGGATATGATTTATAGTATATAAGAAAAAAGTTACTTCCAATATCAATGTGGGTATACTCGCATGTCTGTCCATTTTGCTGTACCTTCTATTAATCTTTGCCATTGAACATGATA
This sequence comes from Callithrix jacchus, assembly GCF_049354715.1. Taxonomy (NCBI): domain Eukaryota; kingdom Metazoa; phylum Chordata; class Mammalia; order Primates; family Cebidae; genus Callithrix; species Callithrix jacchus. Next base: position 1,470,449 of record NC_133507.1, read on the forward strand.
GTGAGAGGAGGTTCTTTTCTCTAACAAGGTTTTCTGTTAATATAACTCAACTCTACTACCTTGTGGCCTCTGTATCTTCCATTGTAAATTGTAATTACCTATAAAAGAGAATATTTTGACATCACGCATCTACCTCTTGGATCCATCAGCCAGAGGCCTAAAATAAAAAAGACATTCACCCCACGAATGGTTATATAGTGGTTGACAACCCCACTTTCTTCTAGGTAAATAATATCCTCTCTTTAACAGTAGCCACTTACAAGATTTGTGCATAAAGAATGTGACTTTTTTATCAGTATCTAGTTTATTCTTACATAAATTTCTAAAATACTGAGAGAATATTCTGATCATTGGTTATATACTATTTTAATTTAATTTTTTCCTCTCAAATTTTATCTTAACTGCATACTCTACCCTGTTTATAAGACTGCCCTATGGTTAAATTTAGTAGGTAGTAAATTATCCTGAGCACACAGAACAATTCCTTTTGTAATCAACTCTGAAACATCATTGAAAGAGCAAGGATATGGGAATTAGATTTATCTGGCTTTTATTTCTGGTACTTACTTGCTCTCTGACCTTGGGCAACTTATGTATTGCTCTGAGTCTCATCTTCTTCATCTGTAAAATGATCATAGTAATACCTAATTCATATGCAGCTTGGAAATGTGTAATTTAGTGATTGATATAAAGTTCCTGATACAATTTCTGACGAAATAATAGAAACACCACGAGAGATAGCCATAACAATCAGAGTTTATATTCACATTAACTGGGATAAAATTGATCTGAAAATACAGCATAAAAAAGCAGCCAAAAATTCACAAGCATATATTTCGCTTGCCTTTTTATACAGAGCTGGAAAATTTCTCATCATTATCTCATCCATTGCCTGCAGCACGATCCTTCCAAAACTCCTCCTAAGACCGTCTGCCAAGGTGGAACACACTGAACCGCATGTGACTCTGCCTTTTCTGACTATTTTTGCAAGATTTTTCTCATAGAGTATTATTAACAGAAAATGGGGCTGTTATCAAGGTGACTAGGAATGGTGCATTCTCAGTTCAGGCTCTGATGGAATGTCTACTTGATCTGGTGCAACTCCAACTGTGCTCTTGGCTTTCCTCACTTTTGTGGTTCCGAGAATGCAAATATTCTCCCATGGCTTCCTTATTTTGTCTTTCTCCATGAGGTCTCATTCAAGTATAAACATTCCCTTCAATTTTCTCAACTCATTTTATATTGTCTTAATAACCTAGATAATTTTCCCTTTCCTAAAGCTATAGACCTTCTTTTTGTGTGTAAGAACAGATTACTCACAAATGTTTACTGTCCGCTAAACATTTATGTGTAATCGGTCCTTAATTCTACACACAAAATATCATCTCTACCAACATTTTACAACTATAGTCTTTCTATAGAGAACTATGAAAGGAACTTGCTCTAAAGGAGAAACTTCCAGAGCTAAACCAAGGGTCTGACAATTGTTAACAATATGTTATTCAGTAAAAATATTTTTTCAGTTAACAGAGAAGAATGCCATGGACAAAATGACAAAACAGAACTTTTCAGCACTTATTCCTTCACAGAAACATCAATTTGAACAGCCATCCGTGCATCAAAGTGTCTTCAAAAGAGACAAGGAATCCAGGTGAGAGGTTATAGCACGTTTGTGGAGTAGAAAAGTAAGAAAAATGGCATAAAATAAAGTATAAAAGAGAGTTTTCTATTATCTGCATTACCCCGCCCCTAAACCTGGGTAGTGCAGCATGGAAAGAGATACGACGTATATGCAGAGAGGAGAGTAAATGTAACACCTGACTTCAACATCAACTCCAATGCCAGGCACAATTCAGTGAACTCAACACCAGGCAGGTTTCTATAGCCACAGGCTATGGGACAGACCCTGTCAACCCAAGCTCCAGGCCTTCCCCTATGGCTCTAAAATCTAATGCCTCCAACCTCCATGGCTCCTACCGACATAGGCTCCAGGCCTTCGCCACAACCAGGCCATTTATGGCTTCCCCAGGCTCCACACTGGTTACTATAGACTCGTAAGTGCCTGGATAAACAAACCTCTACATCGACACAGTAAAATGTTATTCAGCAATGAAAGCAATAATCTTTGAATGTGGCTTTTGTTGCAGAAAAAAGCACGTGAGCTATGAAGCCATTAAAAGACATAGAGGAAACTCAAATACATACTACTAAGTGAAAGAAACCAATCTCAAATGACCACTTACTATATGAATCCAACTATATGACATTCTGGAAAAGGCAAAACTATAGAGACATCAAAACGTTCAGTGATTGCTGGGGGTTGAAAAGTGGGAAAGGATAAATGGGCAGAGCATAGAGGATGTTTAGGGCAATGAAACTACTCTGTGTGTTACTATAATGGTAGACACATGCCATTACACCCTTGTCAAAACTCACTGAATATACGACAGCAAGAATGGTCCCTAATGTCAATTATAAACGATGGGTGACAGTGATAAGTCAATGTTGGTTCATCCATTGTAACAAATGTACCTCTCTAGTGAGGAAGGCTGATAGTGGAGGAGGCTGTGCATTTGGGGAGGTGGGAATGTAGGAACTCTCTGTACTTTCCACTATGCCTCACTATTAACTTTACACTGCCCTAAAAATAAAGCGTATTTGAAAAAAGATTGAGCTGTTGATATAAGCCCAATGTCTACTTTGACGTCCAGAAATGTTTCTTTTAAAACGCTAATACACCACTTCCTGGAAGAAAATATTTGTTAACAAATTCTTTTCTAGAACAATTATTTTTGTGGGTGTTCCTGTCACAACTATACATAAAAATCAGAATATGCAGCAACATCTTGATACTCTAAAAACACAATACCAAGAACGTTAAGAAAATCATTTCTAAATTTGATCTAAGCCAAAATGCGGAGAAGCAAAAGGGAAGAAAATTATTTCTGTATAATGAGATTATAGGTTGTTTCTCCGAACTCCTCTACAGTTTTCAGTATTTTCCAACTTCTATCATGGAGATATATAATTATAGATGTAGATATGTAGATATATAGTCATTAGATATATATTTATATATAATAAATAAACAGATACCATTTTATTTTTTATTATTGATTGATTTATTTATTTTTTGAGACGGAGTTTCGCTCTTGTTTCCCAGGCTGGAGTGCAATGGCGCGATCTTGGCTCACTGCAACCTCCACCTCCTGGGTTCAGGCAATTCTCCTGCCTCAGCCTCCTGAGTAGCTGGGATTACAGGCACGTGTCACCAAGCCCAGCTAATTTTTTGTATTTTTAGTAGAGACGGGGTTTCACCATGTTGACCAGGATGGTCTCGATCTCTTGACCTCGTGATCCACCCGCCTCTGCCTCCCAAAGTGCTGGGATTACAGGATTGAGCCACCGCGCCCGGCCTACAGATACCATTTTTAAAAGATATATTTATGTATTTTATATATTTATATAATATATACATGTTCATATATACATCATGTTATCACCATTATGGATATAAAGAAGGACATTAAAATAGTGAAAAGATTAAAATAAAATGTACCAAAATGGAAACAGTGATTTAACTCTGCCTAGCTTTATGTGATTAAACAAGGTATTTTTCAAATCTATTTTTCTTTGCTTTCTAGAGGCTTTATAATAAATCTATATTTTTATATTTAAAAGCCTAATTTTTATTAAACAAATAAAAATTCAGCAACACTGTCTTTAGAACATTTTTTAAATCAACTTGAGCATGAAGAAAATGTTATGACTATGGTGGTGAGCATTTTGAAAGATTAGCAGAAGCAGGGATAATGTGACATTTAGCTGATCTTTCAAGGGAAGCTAGACAAATGACACTTTTCGAAAAGAAAATAGTCACTAGTGTTGAAACCTGGTATTGCCAGTATGATTAAGAAGGAAAGTGTCAACTTCTTCTGTGGAAAATCCTAACATTACCAAACGTAAGAAGGCAAATACTTCAACAACAGAAATGAAAAAGATCTTGATTCATTTATTTAACACTTTTTTAGAGTTTAATCCCAAAAAGTCTATTTTGAAGAAAAGAAAAAATCTTACTCGTGTATATTACCCTTTGCAGTGAACTGGCCAAATAAGTCTATCCAAGGTACGTTCAATACCGAGCATGCTGGAAACATTTTTATTGACATCATCTCTAATCCCTACAACAATAGTGCAAGGAAAGGTTTAACATCTTCTTTTTACAGAGAGGAAAGCTGAGGCTCAAAGAGGTATAGTAGCTCATTTAACATTACACATCTAATACGTGGTGGAGGTGGGACCTATACTTACATCTGTCAGACCTTAAAGTCTGTGTTCTTCTTTCTACCTCTCTGCCTCAGTCCAACAATTGGGATCTTTGCCATGATGCCTCACGAGTTCACGAGGCACTTTTCAGGAAGTTTTTGACTCAGACTTTATCACTCAGCAAGATACCTCAACTAATTTACAAAATGTGACTTGAAAAGCAGGTTGTAATTCCAAAAGCAAAAATCCAACCACAAAAGATAAAGTCTTAATCAGTAGAGCTTTACAGAAGGAAGTAATGTAGGTAGTAAGGGCACTTTCGGAAATGTCTGGAATCAGAGGAGTCGATGTATCACCTGTTAGAAATTGTACTCGCTTGGTAGCAAAATTTTCCTTGCGTTCACTTAAAATAATAGTCTTGTTGTTTTAAAACCAACGCACAGTCAGAGGGTGACTTGGATGTTTATTTTTTATTCTCTTTGCCTTCTTGTTTTAAGAATGGATTTTTCCTAAATTCTAATTATTATTGTAACTTACATAAGTGCAGCCGATTTTGCTTTTAAGGATAAAACTACATTTAAGTAGCTTTGTCTGGATTATCAAAACCAGGCCCTGAAGAAGTGAGTTCCTAAAGGGTAGGAACTTTGCTTATGTCTATATCTCAGTTGTGTTAAACAGAATAACTGGCGCAAATTAGCAAATGATGCACTGAGGAATCATAGAACAAAAGACTTTATGAAGAACTAAGTTTCAGATTCAGGGTGACGCTAAGGAGCTAGTGTACCAGAGGATGGTATGCCTTCTGCAATCACAAAAGCAGCATTCAGTCTGATCTGGGCTCTAAGAAGTGCTCCTTGAGACCTGACATTTTATCCTAACACTGCCACTAACAGGTTAAGTCAGAAAGAGTTCACTTCCCAGAGCTTTCGATTTCTGGTTTCCAAATCAGCACAATGAGAAACTGAAAAGAAGGAAAGAGGAAAAAAAGAGAGGGTCAGAGATCCCTCCTGCTTGTACAATGCCATGATTTGGACACAGGGTTTGGGCAACCATGGCCCATCCACCAATTCCTGCCTGTCGTCTCTTGTCAGACAGCTCATGAGCCACGAATGTGAAACAATTCAAAAAAGTAACAATATTTTGGGACATGTCAACAATTACATAAAATGCAATTTTCAGTTCTCATAAAAGTACTTTGGAACTCAGCCCCACTCCTTTATTACCCATTTCTATGGCTGCTTTCACACCACAACCACAGAGATGAGTAGCTGTGACAGAGACCATATGGGCTGCCAAGCCTAAAATATTTACTGCCTAGACCTTTCCAGAAAAAAAAAAAAAAGGATTGCTGATCTTTTACACAATCAAGCAAGCGATCACCTGAGAACATTAGAATCTGTGTCTAGGACAAACGGGGCCTATATAAACTAGGGAATAATCTTCCCCACTACTTATGCAAGAACATTCACCCTTGAGAGAGAAGGCTACATGGCTTGGCAGCACTACCGCCACCAGTCCAGACTTCCCCTCACCTGTGCCCTATAAGTGACCAGCATTTCTAGGCATCCGTGGAGCAGCGGGGTGCATTCTCATGGCTGGCCCCACACCTTCCCTTCCTCCTGCTTCCTCACATTCTATTTTCTGAGTGGTTGTCAAAGGAACGCTGAATTTTGCTGTCACTTTTTCAGACCCCAATTCCAGTTATGACAGTCTTGGTACCAGGAAGCATTCCAAGCTCCTATCTCATCACCATAACCGCCTGCTTCTCACTTAGTCCAGACGAGCTTGCCACAGTGCACTTGCTTTTTAATCGCTCTCTCTCTTCTTGCCTTCACCTCCTCTCCCTCCCTCTCTCCCTGGCTCTTTCTGTCACACGGGTGTGTGCACATACACAAGTTCCGATTAGATAAAAGAAGAAACACTTTTTAAGTTTCTTTCTAGGCCTAATAGAAAATTCTTTTTTTTTTTTTTTTTTTTTACAAAAACAGAGCTGTTTTTTTCCATTGCAAAAGTGTGGGTGTCCTTCCTTTTGGAGAGTAACAATCATTTTCTACATGGCCTTCTGACACATTGCATGTTGTACATATGTGTGTGTGCACATGTGCATATGAGTGTTAGAGTATGTGTGTGTAGCAGGGAGGAAAGAGATGAAGGAGAGTGTGTATGTGCATGTTGGTTCATATGAGTGTGAGTGTGTGCATGCACGTGCCTGTGTGTGTGCACATGTGTATGAGCATGCCTGTATTTGCGTATGAAAATGTGCATGTGAGAGAGAAAGAAAGAATGCGTGTATGTGTGAATGTGTATGTGTGTGTATAGCAGGGAAGAAGGGGATGAAGGAGAGTATGCTAAAAAGAGAACACCTCAGAACAGTCAAATATAAGATTCCATATCAACATCATATCTTGTTAAAATACAGGATTCCCAAGTCAGTCACCTTCAAGCTGGAAGCCTGGAGTGTAAAAAGAGTGGGTGTTCTTCTCTGACAACTTATTGTCTAAGACAATTTTATGATCAAAAATATATTCGAATAAAAGTACCTGAGAAAAGTACATAAAGAGAATATAGCAAAATGTTAACAATGGTTTTCTTTGGGTGAGAGGAAGAAGAGGCAGGTTGTGGTTGATCTGTTTCTTTTAGTTCAACTATTCTGCATTCCTCACTTTTAAATTTTGGATATTAAGCTGGAGAGAAAGAACATGAATATAAAGATGAATTCGCTGAATGGAGCAACGAATGCTGAGTTAGCCAAAAATGTATGGCTACCTTCTATATCTAATTATCTGAGGGAAAATCAGAAAACACCACTTTCAGAACTTTTTTTTTTTTTTTAGAAATGAAGTTTCGCTCTTGTTGCCCAAGTTGGAGTGCAACGGCACAATCTCGGCTCACCGCAGCCTCCGCCTTTTGGGTTCAGGCAATTCTCCTTCCTCAGCCTCCCGAGTAGCTGGGATTACAGGCACGCACCACCATGCCCAGCTAATTTTTTGTATTTTTAGCAGAGACAGGGTTTCACAATGTTGACCAGGATGGTCTCGATCTCTTGATCTTGTGATCCACCCACCTCGGCCTCCCAAAGTGCTGGGATTACAGGCTTGAGCCACCGCGCCCAGCCAGAAATTTTTAAAAATGTGTTTTATGTTATTTTCCCTTTCAGCCTAAGGACTAAAACTTGAACACAACTGGATCTGCGCCATTGCCTCAAAGATTCTTAGCCTAGTTCCAGATCCATTGTCTGGACACTCCTGCTTTTTAGACAGAAAACAGGGCTAAATTCCTATTGACTTCCAAATACACAGACCCACAGATTTGTCACAGTAGCCTCTCTCTCTCACCCTGTCTCTGTCCGTCTGAGTCTCTCTTTCTTTCTCTCTCTCTTCCCTCACATCATCCCCAAATCAGAATGCATATATAAAAATTTGATTAACTGAAACATAGAATGATCAAGATTTTACTACAAGAGAAATACACAGACTTCAGCTAAGATGTTTGGTTGAATACCTGCATATGCCTTCACTCCATCATTAAACCACATTAACACGGGATGATTAAAAATAAATAAACCAACAAAGATAAAAAGAAAATAAAGACAATCCCTTCAGCATATAGAAAACTGGCAAGCAGAAGCTGTCAGTGACACCTGACAGTAGACCCAGAGATGCTAAATCCCAAGCCAGTGGCAGGAAGGCAACCAGGATCCCCAACGGTTCAAGAGTTGACAGCTAAATTTACCTAGGGAATTTATGTTTCAGTAGTAGGTAGATCCCAGATCCTCTCCCTAGAATCGGTGCCTGCATCCCACGGTGGTGGCAGGGTGGAGGTTTCCTCTCTATACAGTAAAATTTGGTGTCTCTAGGCAGGAGCTCTCTAGACACAAGTGCTTAAATGTACACACTGAACACTGAGATCCTCCAGGTTTTCCTACCACTGAGTTCCAATGAGGGTGGCAGATACACTTGGTCAGAAGTTAAGATGATTTTTCTCTACAGAGAATCTCTCTTGCTCAAGAAGAAAAGGTCTGACCCAGCAAGACCACCACCCACAAAATGTTACAATCACAGAACTTCCATCAGCTTTTAGCTTTTCAGTGCTCCATTTTTTTCTAACAGACACAGACAGCTAAGGGTCAACAGGCATCTGGGCAAAGCTTCTAACATGAATGGCCGAGACCAGAGCAAGAAGACACATAAATGCAGCCTGAATGAGGACAGTGCTAGGAGATAAGACCTTCTGAAACCCATATGAATGTTCACGAAGAGATAAAAGTGTTACCATTTTCATGAAACAAGAACCAAACTTAAAGAAAAAGTAAATGCTTAGAAATTAAAAATATGACAGCAGAACTTGTGAAAAATTCTTGTTAGAATAGTAAGACAACAAAGTTGAGTAGATGAACCTTATGTCTTCCAGAAATAGCGATAAGAAAAAAGTTGAAATCCGGAAGAAAATTTGAACACGTTCAACACTAAAATGATCAGAATTCCAAAGACAGAAATAGAGACAGACAGAGAGAGAGAAAAAAGAACAGACACACGCAGCAAATAAGAGAGAGAGAGATAAACCCTAACACAGTAATTGCTGGAGACTACAACACCCAACTTTCAGCACTGGACAGATCTTCCAGACAGAAAACCAACCAATCAACATGAAATTTAATCTTTACTACAGACCAAATGGAACTGATATTCAAGGAACATTTCATCCAATGACTGCAGAATACACATTTTTTCAACTCAACACATAGATCATCCATAAGTATAGAAGATACCTTAGGTCACAAAGCAGATGCAATCACATTTGAAATCAGGACTAAGAAGTTCATTCAAAACCATACACTTACATGGAAACTGAGTCACTTGCTCCTGAATGACTCCTGGGTAAATAATGACATTAAGGCAGAAATCAAGAAGTTTAAGAAGTTTTTTGAAAGTAATTAGAACAAAGGTACAACTTACCAGAGTTTCTGGGATGCAGCTAGGCAAGTAGTGTTGAGAGAAATTTATAGTACTAAATGCTCACATCGAGAAGTGAGAACTCGGGACAGCTGCGGTGACTCACTCTTGTAATCTCAGCACTTTTGGAGGCCAAGGCGGGCAGATTACAAGGTCAGGAGTTTGAGACCAGCCTGACCAACATGGTGAAACCCCATTCTACTAAAAATACAAAAATTAGCTGGTGTTGTGGCACATACCTGTAATCCCAGGTACTCAGGAGGCTGAGGCAGGAGAACTGCTTGAACCCAGGAGATAAATGTTGCAGTGAGCCCATATCACACCACTGCACTTCAGCCTGGTTGAGAGAACAACACTCCATCTCAAAAACAAAATTGAGATCTCAAGTTAACTACCCAACATCACAATTAAAAGAATTAGAAACCCAAGAGCAAAGAACACCCTCAAAGCTATGCTGAATGGGAGTGGGGAGAGAGGGCATCTCTATCTTGTGCCAATTTTTAAGGGGAATGCTTTCAGCTTTTGTCCATTCAGTATGATGCTGGCTGTGGTTTTGTCACATGTGGCTCTTATTATTTTGAGGTATGTTCCTTCAATACCTGGTTTATTGAGAGTTTTTAACACACATGAAAGTTGAATTTTATCAAAAGCTGTTTTTGCATTCATTGAGATAATCATGTGGGTAATATTTTTCTTTAGTTCTGTTTATGTGACGATGACATTTATCAATTTGCATATGTCAAACCAAACTTGCATCTCAGGGAGGGTGGTTGTGACCAGGAATTTATCAGTTTCTTCTAGATTTCTCAATTTTTTCAGGTTCAGTGGCTCACATCTGCAATCCCAGAACTTTGGGAGGTCAAGGTGGGTTGATCACCTGAGATTGGGAGTTCAAGACCAGCTGGATCAACATGGAGAAACCCCATGTCTACTAAAAATACACAATTAACCACACATGGTGGCACATGCATGTCATCCCAGCTACTCAGGAAGCTGAGGCAGGAGAATAGCTTGAACTCAGGAGGCAGAGGTTGCACTAAGCCGAGATCTCACCATTGTCCTCCAGCCTGAGCAACAAGCACAAAACTTCATCTCAAAATTAAAGAAAAAATAGTGCCTACAGTTGTACATCATATTCTCTGAGGGTGGTTTGTATTTCTGTGGGGTCAGTGGTAATATTGCCCTTATTGTTTTTGATGGTGGTTATTTGAATCTCTTCCCTTTCTCCTTCATTGGTCTAGTTTCAAGTTTATTATTTTTTAACCAGTATGATTTTAATAGACCAGTTACTGGGTAGTAAATTGAAACATACAGAGTGCCATCTCCAAGAGCAGTCATGATTTCATTTGGGTTCTTGAAAAATGTTAAGAAGTAGGTTGAGTTTTATTATTTTTTTCAGAATACCAGCTTTTGAAAAATTTATGTGGAACCAAAAACAGCCAAGGCAATCCTAAGCGAGAAGAGCAAAGCTGGAAGCAACACGCTACCAGACTTCAAACTGCATTACAGGGCTACAGGAAACAACAGCATAGTACTGGTACAAAAACAAACACATAGACTAATGGAACAGAATAGAGAATCCAGAAACAAAACCGAGCTTCTACAACTATCTGATCTTTGGCAAACTTAACAAAAACAAGCAAGGGGGAAAAGATTCTCCCTATTCAATAAACGATGCCAGAATAACTGGATAGCCATATGCAAAAGACTGAAACTAGACCCCTTCTTTACATTACATACAAAAATTTGCTCAAGATAGATTAAACACTGATATGTAAAACCAAAAACTATAAAAACTCTGCAAGACACGAGACAATGCCATTCAAAACATAAGCACAGACAAAGATTTCATCATGAACATGCCAAAAGAAAAGGTAACAAAAGCAAAATTGAAAACTGGGGTCAAATTAAAATGAGAAACTTTCACACAGCAAAATAAACTATCAACAGAGAAAACTGACAACCTACAGAATGTGAGAAAATGTTTGTAAACTATGCATTCCACAAAAATCTAATATCAAACATCGGTAGGGAAATTCAATTTACAAGAGGAAAACAACCAACCCATAAAAAGGTGGGCAAAGAACATAAACAGACACTTTTAAAACAAGACATATATGCAACAAGCAATCATATTAAAAAAGCTCAACGTCACTGATTATTAGAGAAATGCAAATGAAAATTAAGATACCATCTCACACCAGTCATAATGGCAATTATTAAAGCAAAAAAAAGAAAAAACACATACTGGCAAGGTTAGAGAGAAAAACAACACTTACACACTGTATTTGGGAATGCAAATTAGTTCTGCCATTGTGAAAAAGTGTCATGATTCCTCAAAGACCTAAAGAGTGAAATACCATTTGATTCAGCAAACCTAGTAATGGGTTACTAGGTATGTACCCAAAGGAATATAAATCCTTCTGTTATAGAGACATGTGCACGCATATGTCCATGGCAGCACTGTTCACAATAGCAAAAATATGGAATCAAGCTAAATGCCCATCAGTGGTAGACTGGATAAAGAAAATGTGGTACATATACAACAAAAAACACTAGGCAGCCACAAAAGAATGCGATCATGTTCTCTTCAGGGACATAGATGAAGCTGGAGACTATTATTCTTAGCAAACTAACGCAGGAACACAAAATCCAAATACCAGATATTTTCACTTGCAAGTGGGAGCTAAATGAGGAGAACACAGGAACATACAACAGGCGGAAGAACAACACACACTAGAGCCTTTCAGAGAGTGGAGAATGAGAGAAGGAAGAAGATCAGGAAAAACAACTAAATGGGACTAGGCTTAATACCGGAGTAATGAAATGATCTGTACAACAAACCTCATGACAGACTTTACCTAAATAACCAACCTGTGCTTGAACCTTTGGACTTAAATAAAAGTTAAAAAAAAGGCAACTTCTCAAGTTGAATAACATAACCTCCTAGGTTTAAACACATGAACACAAACTCACACCAAGGAACATTGTCTTGAAAATCTGCAATATATGACAAAGGAAAACAGCTCTCCTAAGTTTTCAGAAAAGTTTTTTAAAAAACAGTATTTACAAAGAATCAGAAATCAGAATGATTTCAGGCTTCTCAACAGCACTACCAGAAGCTGGGAAATAATGGAGTAGTATCTTTAAAACTTGAATGGGAAATCATTTTCAATCAAAAATTCTATGCCCCACCAGTCATGTAAGTGTAAGAAGAAATAAAGTCATATTTCAGAACAATTTGCTTCAGTGTATCCTTGCTTGAATAAGTTACTGGAGGATACAGTCCACAAACAAGAGATTCAGGGCACGGGGCAGTGCAAAACAACAGAGTGGGTTTGTATTTGTATTGAAAAGACAGCAGCATTCGAGAGTTAGGGAATACTGGAGGAGGAGTTTTCTCCAGCATCCCTGGAGCCCACACCTCTCATTTCCACATTCCGATGTCCCATTGCTGCCCATGAATTCTGATCACCTATTCCTTTGATAGAGGTATTTCTCTCACCGATTAGCTGTAGTCAAGTGGCTCTTTCTTGGGCTACAGGAGGAAATCTATTGCTTTTCATTAAACATCAATTTGATTAACCTAGGCTTAAGGTCAGCATTATGCCATCAGCTGTACGTTCTTGGGAAGACATCTACTCACAAACTGGTTAAAGAACGTGACCCTCCTACCTCTGACTTGTGTGATTCTAAGCAAGCTATTTAGCACCCTCTCATCTGTGAAACAAACATAAAGTTCTTATCTTGGGCTCCACAAACAGAAAGTGTTGAACAAGAAGAGTTTCTTCTCCTCCAAGGCCAGACCATATGGAGGACCCTAAGACAGCCACAGCCTTGGTCAGTAGGACAAACACAGGGTTCAAATTGCACCATTAAAACTGTGGCCAAACGTTTGCTCTGCCTCTGAGTCACTCACTGTCATAAGGCTCTACTGGTTCCCATTCCAGATAGAAAGTGCGCTTTTGTTGGTTTTTGTTGTGTTTTTCAAGAGATGGAGTCACCCAGGCTGGAGTACAGTGGCATGACCATAGCTCACTGCAGCCCCAAACTCCTGAGCTCAAGTGACCTTTCTGCCATGGCCTCCTAACAGAAGCTGGGCCAACAGGGCAGCAGGTATGCATCCCCACACCCAGTAATTTTTTTTTAAGAGATGGGGTACAGCTATGTTGCCCAGACTGCTCTCAAATTCCTGGCCTGAAGCAATTTTCCCATATTAGCCTCCTAAATTTCTAGGATTAGAGGTGTGAGCCACTGTGCCCAACAGGTGTTCTTAAGTGCAATTTCCACACTGCTATTCTGAAGAAGGGCAAGAAGCAAAGAGACCCTCCTTGAAACATAGAAAATAAAAGCATTCACTATTAAGTGGAGGCAGAGTTGATGATCAGCCAAAACTACTTCAACTGTAATCCAGAAGTCCCATTGATACAGGAGTTCTAAAGAAATTATTTCGTCAGAGATTGAAAGTAAGGAATTCTTTGGTAAGGTTTCCCTTTGAATAAAAAGCAGCCCCAAAACCATTTCTAACAAAGAGCGGCCTGTAAAATCGAGCTGCAGATATAGACAAGCAAGCTGGAAGCTTGCACAGGCGAATGCCAGCAGCTGTAACAATAGGAGGCTACTTGGGTGCCAGGCATGCTCAACCTGACGGCTTTATCTTCCTTTTTCTTTATCAACCACAAGTGCAGTAAGGGACAGACAACATGCACTGGCCAAGTAGAAAACCTATATGCATAAGAAGATTCGGGTGGATAGCCAGCTTCTTCACGAGCTATGTAAAGCTCTCACCTGGTCCAACCCATATTTGGACCCTATGTAAATCAAACACCACCTCCTCAACAAGTCTATAAAACCTTGTGCAGTTCACCAGAAAACACACTCAGAAGCCCCTCTCTCTCTCTGCAGAAGAGAGAGATGTTCTCTTTTCTTCTTTTGCCTGTAAAACCTCCATTCTTAACCTCACTCCATGTGTATTCACGTCCTTGATTTTCTTGACATGAGGCAATGTACCTTGGGTATTATCTCAGATGGACAATGCTGCTTCATCATAGTTCTGTTTTGTTCAGGTTGTGGGACAAACGGCTCCTTTCCTCTGCAACCTCAGCTACCTTACTCAGGCCTCCTTCCAGCAGAATCACAGAGCCAAATGAAACCCCTTAAGTCTTCTTTTAAATGGGCAGCAGCTCCAAAGAAAGCAGCGTGATGAGTTTCAGGTGGCCCGGGGTGGGGGCAGTGCTACTCAGGCTTCTCCGTGCTCAGTCCCTCTCAGTTCAAAAGCGCACCACGTGGAGCAATAGAACACCTGCTCATCTGAGTTTTAAAAATAGTGGGAGGAAAAGTGCTGTCTTCATCCTTATTTCCCTGGCAGAGGGGAGGTCATAAAACACTAATTTCTAAGCAGTGGACCAGAGTTTTACTGATCTCTTCTGTTACTGACTCATGTTTACCCAGAGAAACCACATCACAAATCTGAGTCTCCTCTGGCAAGAGAAGGAATCGGATTCATGATTCTCTCAGCCCCCTTTCCACAGTGGAGTTCTGACTCCACTTCTAAAATACTTTTCTGCAAGCCTCTGTACCTCATAAATGTTTTACTATACTCGAGACAGCAAAGGGAAGCACAGATTAGCTACTGTTTTCAGAACAGTGGAAACATGCTGTCTTCTCCAAGTTTGGCATTGGAGTCAAAGATCAAGCGCCAAACAGTAGTTGTCAAGAACCCTTTCATTTACAATCAGATTCTAGACTTTTCAAATGGTGTGGGCAAGAACCAGTTTGCCGGAATAGGTTATTATCTACCTCTTACCTTTATAGGACAGGACTAAAAATTCTCTTTTTAAGAGAGAGTCTTGCTCTGTTCCCGAGGCTGGAGTGCAGTGGCATGATCTCGGCTCACTACAACTTCTGCCTCTCAGGTTGAAGTGATTTTCCTGCCTAAGCCTCCTGAGTAGCTGGAATTACAGGGGCCCACCACTACACTCAGCTAATTTTTTAATTTTTAGTAGAGACAGCGTCTCCCCATGTTTGCCAGGGTAGTCTCCAAAGCCTGACCTTATGATCTGCCTACCTGAGCTGCCCAAAGTACTGGGACTACAGATGTGAGCTACCACGCTGGGCATTTCTTTTTAATTACACTGAAGACTTTTGAAAGGGTTGTGTGTTGTATGAACTCCCTCCTCACCCAATTGTCATGGATGGGAAAAGGCTGCTGCTTCATTTTAAAGCTAATGAGCTGCCTGAACAGGAATTTCTAATTAACCATTCAAACCGATTAGCTCACGTCCCTGAAGGCTGGAGAACACGGGAACTGCTATCCCATCTGAATACAATCCAAAGGCAAAAGGCTGTGGCCAAGTTGAAATAATGGGGCAGATAGAAGCGATAAAGACTGGAGCTGGGAGTGGCCCGTACTTCAAGTTAAGCCAAACAAAGGTGTTTGCATGTTTTATATGGGCCAAATAGGAATTCCATAATCGAGAAAACCATTGATTTTAAGGAGGACGCTGCCCTTAAAAGCTTCCTGCCAGGGGTAAGGAAGAGGCTGCCCAGGACCCCCAGAGGCAGGTGGTAGGAGGGCTCTTAGTGGCTTCCTAGAAACTGTATTACCTGAGGTAGTGAACTGCTGTCAGAGATCCCTACCAGGAGAATTTCTCAGGAACGCATGAGAAAGGGCCCAGAACTGCATGCCTGCTTCTAAAATGTGACACCATAATACAGCTGAACTATTCAATAAGGCCCTATCTGTTTCTCTGTCTCTCCTTTCTCCCTGCCCCTATCCAACCCTAGAAGAGCCAGAAAGCACTGCTAAGAAGTGAGGGTGGGTGGTCATAAACAAACACACTGCCCTCCTTTCCCTTCCCACTGTGGGTTTCTCAGGCTGAGGCTGTCACAGAGGAGGAGGGATGAAAATTGTTTTCATTGATATTTTATCATGAACATTTATGAACGTACAGCAAAGTTGAAAAAACTTTACAGTGAACACTTTAACTGTATCTTCACCAACTTGGAGTCTTGTTTTATCTCATGTCCATCCATAGATCCATCTTTCTATCCATCCAGTAATCCATTATAGTTTTTAGGCATTTTAAAGTAAATTGCAGACATCAGTAACTCAACGTGCATTAACTAGAATTTGGTACCTTTTTTTTTCCTTTTGGTGTAAAGTTTACAAATGATGAAATGCAAAAATTTTAAGTATGTATTTACCGAATTTTGACAAAAGTATACATATGTGTAACCCAAAACTCTATAAATAAAGAACATTACTATAATCCCTGATATGGTTTGGCTGTGTCCTCACCCAAATCTCTTCTTGAATTGTAGCTCCCAGAATTCCCACGTGTTGTGGGAGGGACGTGGTGGGAGAGAATTTAATCATGGTGACAGTTTCCCCCATACTGTTCTTGTGATAGTGAATAAGTCTCACAAGAGCTGATGCTTCTATAAGAGGAAAGCCCTTTTGCTTGTTTCTCATTTCTCTCTTGTCTGCCACCATGTAAGATGTCCCTTTGACTTTCTGCCGTGATGATGAGGCCTCCGTAGCCAGGTGCAACTGTGAGTCCCTTAAACCTTTTTTGAATAAAGTACCCAGTATCACGTATGTCTTTATCAGCAGTGAAAAAACGGACTAATACAATCCCAGAAAGTTTCCTCATGACTTGTCTCAGTCTCCAGCTCTGTACCCGTGGATTTTTTTCATTGTAGACTAAGTTTGCCAACTTTAGAAATTCCACATAACTTGAATCATGTTGTGATAACCCTATATATAAGGCTCCCTTCAGTCCACAAAATAATTTTTATATTTATCAGTCAGGTTACACATATCAGTATCTCTTTCATTTTTATTGCTGAGTAGTATTTCATGCTATGAAATAACGTAGTTCGCTACCTGATCCTCTATTTGTGGTCACCAGAAACATTTTCAACTTTTGATTATTATGAGTAAAGCTATTGTGGTCTTCTATAAGTATTTTTATTAACATGTATTTTCACTAATTGGGGTAGATTCCTAACTCGGAAATTTATTATCGATGAGATGTATATTTGTTCTGTAAGAAAATTCCAGAAATTTGACAAAGTAGTTGTACTGTTTTATAGTCCCATTAGCAATAGTTATAGTTGTGCTGTATTCTTGCCAACATTTGGTGTTTAGTCTTTCCCAACCTAGTTATTTTGTGGGGTGTGTATTAGTATCTCACTGTGGTTTTAATCTGCATTTCCTTGATGTTAACCATTTTGTCCCACTTGTATATTATCTTTGCAAAGTGGCTCCTCAAATTTTTTCCCCTTCTAAACAGGAATTGTTATCTTTTTTTCTTTTAGTTGTTCTGTCATCCAGGCTGGAAGGCAATGGTGCAATCTTGGCTCACTACAGCCTCTGCTTCCTGGGCTCAAGCGATCCTCCCACCTCAGTCTCCCAATTAGCTGATACCAGGCTAACTTTTTGTATTGATATTAGCCAACATACAAGGCTAATTTTTTGTACTTATACTAGGTGTCAGGGTCTCACCATGTTGCCCAGACTAGTCTCAAACTCCTGGCCTTAAGCCATTCATCCTCCTCGGCCTCCCAAAGTACTGGCACTACAGGTGTGAGCCACTTTGCCCAGCCTTATTTTCAGGTTATAAAACTGCTTTATGTATTCTGGAAATCAGGCTCTTTACTGAAAATAGATTTATGACCATTTTCTGTCAGGCTGTGGCTTGCATATTTTTTTGTTTAATGTATCTTTTAATTTTCCCAGACACATTTTCTGCAAAATTTGTGTTAGTTTTTGTTGTATTTTTCAGATACTTTGTTCATTTCATCTAAGTTGCAGAATTTGTCACCATGACGTTGTTTATGATAGTCTCTTATTATCCTTTTCACGTCTGAAGGATCTGTAGTGATAGTTTCACTTCGCTTTCACTTCTGATATTGATACTGACCATTTGTGTTTCCTCTCTTTTTTTCATGATCAGAGTAGCTTAAGGTTTATTAATGTTGATATTTTAAAACAACCAGCTTCTTTGCTTTGTTAGTTTTCTCTATTATTTTGTCTGTCTTCAATTTGGTTTATCTCTGCACTTTTACCTTTATTGTTTCCTTCTTACTACTTCGTTGGGGTTTTCTTTGCTCTGTGTGTGTGTGTGTGTGTGTGTGTGTGTGTGTGTGTGTGTGTGTGTGTTTTCAATCCTCTTTAGGTGAACATTTACGTCATTGATTTTAGACCTTTCTCTTTTTCTTCTATTGCAGTATAAGCATGTACGGCTATACTTCCCTCTGGGAACTCCCATCGCTGTAATTCGTAAGTGTTGGCATGTTGTATTTTGATTATCCCTTAGAATAAAATATTTTATATTCTACCTTTTGATTTCTTCTTGGGCTTGTGTATTATATTTAATCTCCAAGTACTTGGAGCTTTCCTAGTTCTCTTATTGTTAATTTCTGTTTTAATCCTATTGTGGTCAGGTAACATACACTGCATGAATTCAATTTGATTTAATCTATTCAGTCTTGTTTTACGACCTAGCATGTGACCTATCCTAGTGAACACTACATGTACTTGAAACATACAGTATTCTGTGGTTATAGGGTGTCGTCTTCCATTGGTTTGTTTAAGATGGTGGAGAGTGTTGTTCAGGTCATCTGCATCTTGACTAAGATTTTGTCTAGTTTATCTATCAATTGCTTGGGAGATGGGTAATAAAATCACCAATAAAAATTGTGGATTGTTTGTTTATTCCTTTAGTTCAATTTTGTTTTGTGCAAATTGACGCACAAATTATTTTTAATCCATTTTTTGATGAAATGACTCTTCTGTAATCATGAACTATCCCACTTTATCTTTGGAAATACTGTTTTGACTTAAGCATATTTTATTTGGTATTAATATAGCTTCTTCACACTTCCATTACTGACTGTTTGCATAGTATATCATTTTAAATGTACTCATTTAGGGTCAGGTACAGTGGCTCACACCTGCAATCCCAGCACTTTGGGAGGCTGAGGCAGGTAGATCACTTGAGGTCAAAAGTTTAGGACAAGCCTAACCAATGCAGTGAAACCCCAGCTTTCTTAAAAATACCCCAACATTTAGCTAGGCGTTGTGGCAGGTTTCCGTATTCCCGGCTACTCAAAAGGCTGAGGCAGGAGATTTGCTCGAACCCAGGAGGCGGAGTTTACAGTGAGCAGAGATCGCACCACTGTACTCCAGCCTGGGAGATAGAGTAGGACACTGTCTTAAAAAAATTCAAATGTACTTATTTAGACCTATGTATATTTGTCTTTTTTTTTCTATTCAAAGTGTGTACTTCATATACAGCACTGGGTCTTGTGGGTTTTTTAAATCAATTCTGGCAATCTCTGCACTTGAATTGGAGTATGTGGTATGATTCATTAACATTTAACGTTATTAAATATAGATTTATTAGTGGTTGAATGATGTCATTGGATTCAAGCTTACAATTGAAAGGTTTGTTTCATTATTTTGTTTGTTTTTGTTTGCATCCCCTTCCCCACTTTTTCTCCTGTCCCTTTTCTCCTGATGTCTTTTGGACTCTTTAAATACTTTTAAAATTTCATTTTAAAGTATCCATGACTTATTAGATGTAGTGGTTGAATATTCCTTATCTGAATTCTTTGGGACTAGAAGTGTTTTGGATTTTAAACTTTTTTCATATTTTGGAACATTTACATATACATAAAGAGATCTCTTAAAGATATAACTGAAGTCTAAACACAAAATTCACCTATGTTTACGTACACCTCATACACATAACGCAAATAGAATTTTACATATTTTTAGCAATTTTGTGCACGAATCAAAGTTTGTATACATTGAACCATCAGAAAGCACACATATCGCTATCTCAGCCATCGATGTGGATGAATTTCAGATCTTGGAATATTTTGGATTTTGGGGTTTATGGATCAGAGATGCTCAACCTCTACCTGTTTTCATTGTTGATTATTTTATGTGTTAAAATATGTAAAAAAGGGTTAAGTTTTCAGCTGAATGAGATTTTTGAGTTTGGAAATTAAACTAAACAGGATTTTTCTTAAGTTCCAGGATACAGGTGCAGAATGTGTAGGTTTATTATATAGGTATATGTGTACCATGGTGCTTTGCTGCACCTATCAACCGTTCATCTAGGTTTTAAGCTTCACATGCACTAGCTATTTGTCCTAATGGTCTCCCTGTCTCACCCTCCTCTGACCCCCAACTGGCCCCAATGTGTGTTGTTTCCTCCCTGTGTCCATGTGTTCTCACTGTTCGACTCCCAATTATGAGTGAGAAAGTGTGGTGCTTGGTTTTTTGCTCCTGTTTTGAACTAGACAGAATTTCTTAATATCTTAAATTGCTCAGTGAAATAGAAAATATCAAAGATTCTACCCAACAGGTGGGTAAGAATGAGTCCACGTAGCAACTTTGATAAAGTGAAGGGAAATAACAAACCATTTCTGATTGCTCCCTGCCACAGCCAGTGCATTCAACCTTTTTACTGTCCTTTTATTATTTTTTCATTGTTCTTACAGTCATTATTATTTTCCCCAAATGAAAAAATAAAAGTGGTGGGATTGATAGTGAGGAAACAAAGACTGACAGCTGCCCCTACACCTGAGTTTAACTTTTGAGAAATATAGTCAACATGATGATTTTCACACAGGGCTAGTAGGCCTTCTGCATCTGTTATAATTCCTGTTATGTTGTGGACAGAAAATAAATTTTTCTCTCCATGGGAACCTGTTAGTGATACTTGAGAACAATGTCAACTGTAGACCAAAACCGAATACAGTGGAAATATTGTTTCATTTTTTATTGCAGTATTCCTTTTTTAAGACCTGAGATAGGAGGATAAAAAAGGAAAGAACTATTGACATGTGCAACAACATGGATGAATATCAAAAACATTTTCTTGACTAAAAGAAACCTTACATATGGAGTGATCACTATATAATTCTATTTCTATCAAACTTTAAAATCTGTGCTGAAAGAATATTTAAAAGTATATTTGGGTTCGGGACCGACTAAGAGGAGGCAAAACTGAACTTTCTAGTCTCTGCTGTGATCCAAAACGCATGCTATAAACTTTGTACACAGTATCTCATTTAATCCTCAAAATCACCCTAACAGGTAGTTACTGTCACTTCCCCTGCTTCAAACAGAACATAAAGCTCAGAGAATCCAGGTACTGTGTTTTTTCTGTTTTTTTTTTTTTTTTTTTTTTTTTGAGACGGAGTTTCGCTCATGCCACCCAGGCTGAAGTGCAATGGCGTGATCTCGGCTCACTGCAAGCTCCGCCTTCTGGGTTCAGGCAATTCTCATGCCTCAGCCTCCCAAATAGCTGGGACTACAGGAACGCACCACCATGCCCAGCTAATTTTTTGTATCTTTAGTAGAGATGGGGTTTTACCATGTTGACCAGGATGGTCTCGATCTCTTGACCTCGTGATCCACCCGCCTCGGCCTCCCGAAGTGCTGGGATTACAGGCGTGAGCCACCATACCTGGCCCGGTACTGTGTTTTACACCTACTTAGAAGTCACCAATTCCTAATGTTCTATAAAATGTTCTAAATAAAAATGAATAAAGTAGGCAAAAAAGACCATGTAAATAGCATTTCTACAAATATCTTCTGAGACAATTTTCACATCGATGTCCAAAGACATTTACAAGAACGTTTTCCACAACACTGTTTAAAATAATAGAAAACTACAAGCCACCTAAATGTCCATGGAAGAGTTAGATTCTTTCTCTTATTTCCATATAATGCAATACTGTGCTGATGTAGAGATATAATATTCATTTTTAAAAATTACATTCACCTTCTTCTCATGGATCCAAGGAGATATGTTAGAGAATATCTATTGCATTTGGACATAAACATAAATACAAAGGAAATAGTAGGGGCTCTCTACAAGTGGTTATATATTGGAAGAGGAAGAAGAGAAAAATAAAAGGGATCATGAACTTTGTATATGCTTTGGTAGTGTCTGGTTTTGTATATAACTTGAATTTTTTCATAAATATATTTTACAGTCTGCATAATTACCAAGTAAGAAGACAAGTAAGTCACTTTAGTAAAAGTTCTTCCAATTACTGCAACTGATTTCTACAGCCAGAATGTTCCCAGAACCTGAAAAGAGGAAGCACTAGAAATGGAAGGCAGAAATACTGACACTAGAGGGCCAGAGCTGGAGAGGGTGGATCTAATGCAGCAAATCCATCAGCAGTTCTCATCGCCATCTTTGAGAAACCTCACAATTTTCCGTGCGTAATAAATGAGTTAAATTGAAAACAAATCCATGACAGTGGTGCATGAGAAAGGTTACATGTGTCCAGAATAATAAAGTCTGCGCACAATATAAATTAAAACATACCATTTTACATTCATAAGATTGACAAACAAAAAGTAAAAGCCTAGGAATATCAAGTGAAGCCAAACACATAACAAGTTTCCCCACATTTCCTGTGGGAATGCCAATTGTTACAACTACTTTAAACAATTGGAAATTCATAGTAAAAATGAAGACAAGCCTCCCCTACAACTTACCAATCCCTCTTCTGGGAACACAGTAAGAGAGATTCTTCCCAAGAAACCTGTAAACAAATGTATATGGCACTATGCATGTAATTGTACATCGTGGTATTTCCATATGGTAAAGTATTATTCGGCAGGGAAAGTAAGTAGACCAGAGGTAGACATTTCAATATCAGTAAGTTTTAGAAAAATAAAATGGAGTATAGGAAGCTGCAACTATATCTGTAATGCTTTGTTTTGCCAGGAAAATAAAGGGACACGTGGGGAGGGCAAAGGACAACAAAAACTAAACAATCTGAAACACATGCAGAAAAATACCCATATTTTAAAATTTTCCATTGCTGCTTATATTAGTTTCTGTCTTTTCTATACGCTTGAAGTACTTGATAATCAAGAAAATATAAAAGGCATAGGAAAAAGTATTCTGAGAAAATACATCGAAAGGTTTATGGTTATTAGATTTGGTAAGATTTTAAATGACTTTAATTTTCTTTGTTATATCTCTCTATATGTCCTAGTCATACCATATTAAATGTGTGTTTCATTTATGACAATAAAAATGTATTGTTTAAAAACTCATATATATGCAGTTTTATCTGACATATGATGAAACTCTACGAAACATAGATTCAGCAAAAATACTGAGAACAAGAACAAAAATAATGATATTAAGAGTTGTTGACTTTTGGATGGAGCTATGAGTGACTTTACATTTATCTCTAAACTCGATTTTTCTATAGCGGGCAAATAAAATATTTGTGAAAGCTAGATTAAATAGAAAGCTATAGGTTTTAAATGAAAAGGAATTCAAATAATTTTCCAGCATGATAAAATGTTCATATTCCTAAATATGAACTACTTTACAAAAGCACCAGTGATTTTAAAGAAACATTAGATGATTTTTAAAGGAAGTCAGTTATGATACTGCAGTTTATAGTGATACTGAGTGTTTGCTAGCTCCACTAATCAGGATATTAAGTTAATAGTATATAATATGCCATAAAGAAATTATATGAGCAGAGGTTACTGCAAAAGGAGAACACAATGATTTTAAGTGGGCTGGTGACCTGAATTTCTTCCAGGGAGGGGAAACATCAGAGTCATTTGATCAATGAAGTGCCTTTTATAAATCTTCAGGAAATCTCCTATGAAGGCTTTAAGAAGATGGATTTCTTATTACTTCTGATGTATGTTCCCATGAAATTTTTACCATTGCCACCATGGGCCTGCCCAGCCTAAGAGATGGAAACTGTGAGTCCAGCCCACTGACGCCCACCATCAGTAAGAAGATTGCACACTGAGGAGGCCATGACCAGCCTGCTGACTGAAATCTATACTGTAAAAGGATGCTGCTGCTCCAGCAATCCTGAAACCCTGCCCTAGGATCAATGCAAAGTGGTGTCAACCTTAGAATTTCAATATGCCTAAGCAGATAGTTATCTTTAAATATAAGAACAGTATCATTTTATGGAGAAACCAAAAGAATACAGAAAAATTCTACAGTAGTCTACTCTGCCCTTCCTCCCCGTTCCGTCTTGTTAGTAACAGCCAAATCCAGGCACAAAGATGTCCTAACTTCTACACCTGAGGTTGCCCACAACGTGTGCTAGGTGACGCATCTTATAGAGCACATATGCAAACAATTATGGGATCTGAAAAACAATAACTCAGGCAGAAACATTAGGAATTGGTGCCCCTAAGTGAACCAGTGGGAAAAAAGGAGGCTTAGAGAGTTTAAACAACTTTCCCCAGTAGCTGATAAGTTACGGTGGCCTTAGACAAGCTGACAAGAGTGGTAGCAAAAAGGCTTCAAGGATTACAAATTGTTCTACTATAAGGTTTTTAAAAGGTTTCAAAGGCAAAGAAGAGCAAATGAAGCCATAAATTTTACAATCTACATATTTTTAGCCCTTTCTCTTTTTTGCTTTTCTTGGGTAAACTAATTAGACCCTGCAAACACATTCCCACCCACAATGTGGTCTCCATTGCTTTAGGGCCTCACCTCTGAGCAGCCAGAGGAAATGCAGCTGACCCCTTATCTAGTTAACAACCTTTTATACTCTGCCCTTTCGCTTTGCTTTCTCCATGCCAACATAAGACATACAAAGATTCTTCTGCCTCCAAGATGCTGCAGCTTTCTTCTCAGCTAGTTACCCCCAGCTAAAAATAACTGTTCCACATACTCAGAGATATATGGCAATCAAGCAACCAAGTGCCCCTTTTGCCAAAGACATGTTTTTAAAAAATATGTTCAATGAGAGGCTCTTTGAAAATTATTCACTTTTTTCTGAGTTGCAAAGGAAAACGAAAGGCAAATTATGGCTCTATAAGCAACTGTTTGCACAGATCCCATTAATTCGCCATCCACAGGGCTATTGACAACTAGCTCTTTTCTTTTGTCATTTCGCTGACCAGGCAGAAATGATTACAAACTTAATTTCTTTGGGGGGTTATTTAGGTTAGAGAGGGCTCCTTGATAATGCAGAAATCATAACGGCCACCAGAGACAGGAGAACAATAGCTCCCAGTGCTTCCACAATGGAGAGAGAGATAACTGAATGTCATATTCGGAAGAAATTCAAACCATCATTGATTTTTTCAGATGAAAAAACTGAGGCTCAAAGAGGTTAGGGGGTTAACCAAAGTCAGTCAGTGTTTTAGTTTGCAGCAAAGCTGAAAGCAGGCGCTAAGCATTGCAACACCTGGTGTCTTCCTTCCTCCCCTCCATCCTGCTGCTAGTAGTGTCAGTGGCAAATACAAGCCAGTTCAAGGAAATGTGGCCTCAGCGAGGAGTACTAAGGACCAAGCACCAATGCATCTTGCCATTTACAACAAATTCCTTAATTACAAGGCTTCATTTATTCACAGAAGCTGCCTCTTTTGTACATAGCCAAATCACACACACACACACACAGTGTGACAGAGATAATTTATCATTATCTGAACGCACTCAGGGTGGTCAATTTCAGCCAGAGTGAAGAACAGAGAAAGGCAGGGTCAAGGGCACTATAGAAATAGCTGTTCCTGCTTCACTTTTCAGCCCTCCTTCCCCTCCCATCAGCCCACTTTCATTACTTTTCTCTTTGATGCAAAATCTGAAAATCTTGGTCAGGCAGCTCTGCTTATCAGTGGGTTCTGAATAACCCACTTTTATCAAACTTCATCTGATGGACCCAAAATATATTTGATCTTAGCAAAAAGTACCCTTATCAGTCCTAAAATGACACTGTCCCAAAGTGAATAGTGTTAGCAGCCAACTCTCTAGAACCAGAAAGAAGTATGTTTAAATCCTCAATCCATCACTTTCCAGCCATGCTGTCATGTCCAACTCATTCTTCTTAAACAATATCTCACTAAGCACACTAGACTGTAGAAATGCACACAGATAGGGCCTTACCTTTTCTGGCTTTATTCCTACAAGGCAGCAGTGGAAACTAACATATCTGTCACTCCAGTTAATGTAAAGGTTTAACTGGTACAAGTGCTGTGCAGGCAGGTCTCTGGAACAATGAGAGCACCCAGGAGAAGGCTTTGCTTTAGTTACAAAGGTCAGGAAAGGTTTCCCCTAGGGAGGGACTGAGATCAGAAGCATGAGTGGGCAGTAAGTGGGCAAAGTAAGGACGATCTGGCATTCCTGGCAAATATGTGGTGCAGGGGGACCTGGACCTTGGCCAGTACAAGATGCTGAGTCTTTGCAGTGCAGAGCAGAGAGGAGGGGCACGCCATGAGGACAGAGAAATGGAAAGAAGACTGTGGCCGTGGTGAGGAGGTTTGTCCTCATTCTAAGAAGGACTGGGAGGTATGGGGCATGGTCTGACTTACGTGGAGGACAGACTGGAGACAACATGGACACAGACACACAGGTGGAAGGCCAGGAGGTAATCCACAGAAGGGCTGCAATGAGAATTTTAATGGAAAGAAAAAACAGAAGCTAAGGGATATTTAAGAACTAAAATCAGCAGGCCTGAATGGTAAGTTGGATATGAGAAGTGAGAGAGAAAGGGATAAACCAGAGTTCACTCATAGGACTTTGGCTTGTGTGACTGGATAGGTGGTGGCACCATTTTCTAAAAACCAGAATGGAAGAAGGAGCAGACTAGTGACTTAAACCTCATAGCCTCAGTTTTCTCATCTGTAAAATGGGAATAGTCCTACATATATCACAATGTTTTTGAAAGCATTAGAAAATATTCCTAGAAAGTGCAGAGCAGAGAGGAGGGGCACGCCATGAGGACAGAGAAATGGAAAGAAGACTGTGGCCGTGGTGAGGAGGTTTGTCCTCATTCTAAGAAGGACTGGGAGGTATGGGGCATGGTCTGACTTACGTGGAGGACAGACTGGAGACAACATGGACACAGACACACAGGTGGAAGGCCAGGAGGTAATCCACAGAAGGGCTGCAATGAGAATTTTAATGGAAAGAAAAAACAGAAGCTAAGGGATATTTAAGAACTAAAATCAGCAGGCCTGAATGGTAAGTTGTATATGAGAAGTGAGAGAGAAAGGGATAAACCAGAGTTCACTCATAGGACTTTGGCTTGTGTGACTGGATAGGTGGTGGCACCATTTTCTAAAAACCAGAATGGAAGAAGGAGCAGACTAGTGACTTAAACCTCATAGCCTCAGTTTTCTCATCTGTAAAATGGGAATAGTCCTACATATATCACAATGTTTTTGAAAGCATTAGAAAATATTCCTAGAAAATGAAGCCTTCATACAAAGTGGTGTATGTTTCTCCCCCAAAAAATGGGACCTATTCTTATAGGCTTCTTTTTCTTGATCTGATTGGAAACTCAAGATCTCAGATATTCATTTCTTTTCATCCTCTTCTCTGATGGCTCTACCAAATTGCTGGTTTACTGATCTCATCACCCTAAACAACGTATGGTACTCCATACTAGTCAAATAGGCAAGTTGGCAATTGCTCTTCTGAACAAATTATTGTAAATGTCACTGCTACAGTGCAGCTCATATTGGCTCACTTGGCTGTTCAAGGGAAAAATTCTTGCAAATGCAGCTCTTATTATTTGCCAAATGATCATGCACAAATGCATTTATTTTACCAAGAGCGTAGTGTTGGGTCATTTAAGGAGAATGGGAAAATACCACTCACAATTGAAGAGGCAAAATAGCATACATACAGCACTCCAGAGCTTGCAAACCCCTTCATATACACTATACCAATGGTACCTCACACTGACTGTGGAGAGGCTGAGATGACGAGAAAGGGCAGGTATATTTATGATTATTTTTACAAGTAAGGTTAACTTAGACAAAGTAACTCTCTCCAGGTCACAACTCAAGGAAATAATACATTTCTGTGATGAAAATACAAGTCTTGGGGCTTCTGATTTTATCATGTGTTGATCAAAATCCCCCACCTGCCAACGTTGAGCCATACAATGTAGAACATAAAAACCATACAGCCTCTGAAACAGAGGAGAGGGGCGAGATCAAAACTCATTTGAACTTACATAATCATATTTTATCAATTCATTATTAGTCCACTATTATCATTGTGGTCATCATTAATAGACAAGACGTGTTGAGCAACTACTACCTGCCAGACCAAATAGGAAGGACTTCATCTGTGCTGTTTCACTGAACCTTTACTTTCAACAAAGGTGCTCTTAAAAATCAGAATTATGAAAGTACAGATGAGAAAATGGAAGCCGAGAAGGCTTGAGTTGCCTAAACCTGCTCCTAAATCCCAGCCTTTTGCCAAGGCCACTCTACTAGACTTGCTTCTGTGGGATCTATTGTATTCATAGTCAAATACCAATAAGGCCAAGACAATGAGTACTTTTGAGTTCTTCTGGGTTTTGGGGGAAATTTAAACAATGTCTCCCAATCTCCTGAATGCATTTAATGTATTCCGCCGATTCGATAAGCGAACAGGCATGAATGCTTATCTGAGATGATACCACTCTAGTTTCACTCTAACAGTACATTTTGTGTAGAATATTTCTATCTCAAATGCTGATCCTCATTCTGTTACTTACTGGCTGTATATCGTTGGACAAGTGGCTTAGCAGCTCAGACACTCAATTTAGTAGTCTGCGAAGTAGGGTTGATGATAGTTCCAATAGTAAAATAAAAGGGGAACCATCTGCAGAAAGCACTTGACATGGTTTCTAGAACATGGTTAGTAAGCCACACATATTAACTATGATTATTTTTTATTTTGAGGATCCTTGTGACCACAGAATAGAGGTTAGCTACATTCTACAGAGAGGAAACTGGTTCTAAGATATAAAGTGTTTTGTGTAAATTCACCCAGCTTGATAGAATAAAGATAAGGAAGCACGTCTCCTAAATGTGACAGAGAAAATTTTTGTTAGTAAAATCTCCAGCAACTCTCTGAGGAGGTGGGTCTTGGTAGCTTAAGAATTCTGAAAGTAGAAGTGGACAGAAGCTAAAATGCTCATTGGGAAAAGATAAGAAATCAAGAAACCTGAAAATGATTCAATAGTGAGCAAAGAGAAAAACAGGGGAGAGGGAGAATATGTTCAAAGGGATTTGAGAAATTTGCTCCCCACACACAATGTAAATTACTATGAAAATACTGTGTTAGAAAAAATATACAAGGCCCTTTTCTACACTATTTTAAAGTATATACACCGTCTCAATATTGGCTGTCTTGTAAAATACAAAAATTCTATTTTTATGCAGTTACAGAAAATGTAAATACTCTAATTTAACCTTAAAAAATTTACTCTGAAGACACTCTGATAGAAAAAATATACAATGCAATTTTCTACTATGTTTTAAAGTATATGCACCGACTCAATATTCTCTATCTTGTAAAATATGAAAATTCTAATTTTATGCGGTTACAGAATGTATACATACTCATTTTAACACAAATGTTAAACACAAAATTACTAAAAATATAAATATTCTCTTTTTACCCCAACGTTAAAAACAAAATTGTTCTGACAATACTCTGTTAGAAAAAATATACAATGCCCTTTTCTATTCTGTTTTAAGGTATATACACCATCTCCATATTCCCTCTTGTAAAACATGGAAATTCTATTATTACGTGGATAGAGAAAATGTAAGTATTTCCTTTGACTTCAATGTTAAAAACCAAATTACTCTAAAGACACTCTGTTAGAAAAAATACACAATGCTTTTTTTTACTATCTTTCTTAGAATATACACAATCTCAATATTCTCTCACATGTAAAATACAAAAATTCTAAATTTACGTGGTTAGACACAAATATAAATATTCTCTATGCACCCCAATGTAAAAAACCAAATTGCGTGGAAGATACTCTGTTAGAAAAAAAATACAATGCTCTTTTCTACTCTCTTATGGTGTATATATACCAACTCAATATTCTCTCTTATGTAAAATACTGAAAATCTAAATTTACGCTGTAAGAAATAAATATAAATATCCTCTATGTCCCCAAATGATATAAGCAAAATTGCTCGAAAAATAATCTGTTAAAAAAAGTATACAATGCCCTCTCCTACATTCTTTTGGAGTATATACACTATCTCAATATTCTTTGTCATGTAAAATACCAAAACTCTAAATTTCCATGAATAGAAAAACATATAAATATTATATATTTACCCAAATGCTGAAAGCAAAATTGCTGTAATGATAATCTGTATGAAAAAATATACAATGCCCTTTTCTACACTCTTTTGGAGTATATACACCAAATCAATATGCTCTCTCATGTAAAATATTAAAATTCTAAATTTACCGGATAAAAAAATATATAAATATTATCTATGTACCACAATGTTAAAAGCAAAATTGCTCTAAAGAAAATCTGTTCCAAAAAATATACAGTGCCCTTTTCTACTCTGTTTTGGAGTATATACACCATCTCAATAAGCTCTATTATGTAAAATATATAAATTCTCAATTTATGTGGTTACAAATAATATAAATATTTTCTATGTACACCAACGTTAAAAGCAAAATTGCACATAATATAGTGTGTAAGAGAAAATATACAATGACCTTTTTTACTCTTTCTTGGAGTATATACACCAAATCAATAGGCTCTCTCATGCAAAATACCGAAATTCTAAATTTACGCAAATAGAAAAAAATCTAAATATTATCTAGGCACCCCAATGTTAAAAGAACAATTGCACTGAATATCATCTGTCAGAAAAAATACACAATGCCCTTTTCTACTCTGTTTGGGAGTATATACACCAACTCAATATGCTGTCTCATGTAAAATAACGAAATTCTAATATTACGAGAATCAAAAAAAATCTAAATATTATCTAGGCACCCCAATGTTAAAATCAAAATTGCTCTGAATAAAATCTGTCAGAAAAAAATATACAATGCCTTCTTCTACTCTGTTTTGGAGTATATACACCAACTCAATATGCTCTCTCATGTAAAATACCGAAAATCTAAATATACGTAAATCGAAAAAAATGTAAATATAATCTAGGCACCCCATTGATAAAAGCAAAATTGTTCTGAATATAATCTGTCAGAAAAAATCTACAATGCCCTTTTCTACTCTGTTTCGGAGTATATACACCAACTCAATAGGCTCTCTCATGTAAAATACCGAAATTCTAAATTTACGCAAATCGAAAAAAATCTAAATATTATCTAGGTACACCAAGGAAAAAAGCAAAATTTCTCAGAATATAGTCTGTCAGAAAAAATATACAATGCCCTTTTCTACTCTGTTTTGGAGTATATACACCAACTCAATATGCTCCCTCATGTAAAATACCGAAATTCTAAATTTACGCAAATCGATAAAAATCTAAATATTATGTAGGCACCCCAATGGTGAAAGCAAAATTTCTCTGAATATAATCTGTTAGAAACAATATACAATGCCCTTTTATATTCTGTTTTGGAGTATATACACCAACTCAATATGCTGTCTCAAGTGAAATACCGAAATTATAAATTTACGCGAATAGAAAAAATCTAAATATTATCTAGGCACCCCAATGTTGAAAGCAAAATTGCTCAGAATGTAATATGTCAGAAAAAATATACAATGCCCTTTTCTACTCTGTTTTGCAGTATATACACCAACTCAATATGCTCTCTCATGTAAAATACCGAAATTCAAATTATACCCGAATCGAAAGAAATCTAAATACTATATAGGCACCGCAATGTTAAAAGAAAATGGCTCTAAAGATAATCTGTCAGAAAAAATATAAAATGCCCTTTTCTACTCTGTTTTGGAGTATATATAAATATATACCAACTCAATATGCTCTCTCATGTAAAATGCGGAAATTCTAAATTACGATAATCGAATAAAATCTAAATATTATCTAAGCACCCCAATGTTAAAAACAAAATTGTTCTGAATATAATCTGTCAGAAAAAATATACAATATTCTATTCTACTCTGTTTTGGAGTATATACACCAACTCAATATGCTCTCTCATGTAAAATACTGAAATTCTAAATGTATGAAAATCGAAAAAAATCTAAATATTATCTAGGCACCCCAATGTTAAAGGCAAAATAGCTCTGAATATAATCTGTCAGATAAAATATACAATGCCCTTTTCAACTCTGTATTGGAGTATATACACAAAATAAATAAACTCTCTCACGTAAAATACCAAAATTCTAAATTTACATGAATCGAGAAAAATCTAAATATTATCTAGACACCCCAATGTTAATTGAAAAATTTCTCTGAATATAATCTGTGAGAGAAAATATACAATGCCCTTTTCTACTATGTTTGGGAGTATATACACCAAGTCAATATGCTCTCTCATATAAAATACCGAAATTCTAAATTTACGCGAATAGAAATAAATTTAAATATTATCTGGGATCCCCAATGTAAAAGCAGAATTGCTCTGAATATAATCTGTCAGAAAAAATATACAATGCTTTTTTATACTGTGTTTTGGAGTATATACACCAACTCAATATGCTCTCCCTTGTAAAATACAGAAATTATCAATTAACACAAATCGAATAAAATCTAATTATTACCTAGGCACCCCAATGTTAAAAGCAAAATTTCTCTGAATATAATCTGTCAGAAAAAATATACAATGCCCCTTTCTACTCTGTTTTGGAGTATACACACCAAATCAATATGCTCTCTCATGTAAAATACCGAAATTCTAAATATACGCGAATCGAAAGAAATCTAAATATTATCTAGGCACCCCAATATTAAAAGAAAAAGTGCTCTGAAATAATCTGTCAGAAAAAATATACAATTCCTTATTTTACCCGTTTTTGGATTATATACACCAACTCAGTATGCTCTCTCATGTAAAATACAGAAATTCTAATTTTACTCCGAATAGAAAAAATCTAAATATTATCTAGGCACCCCAATGTTAAAAAGAAAATTGCTCTGAATATATTCTGTCAGAAATAATATACAAGGCCCTTTTCTACTCTGTTTTGGAATATATAAACCAACTCAATATGCTCTCTCATGTAAAATACAGAAATTTTAATTTGACACGAATTGAAAATAATCTAAATAATATCTAGGCGCTCCAAAGTTAAAAGAAAATGGTTCTCAAAATAGTCTGTTAGAAAAAATATACAATACCTTATTCTACTCTGTTTTGGAGTATATACACCAACTGAGTGTGCTCTCTCATGTAAAATACCGAAATTCTAATTTTACAAATATCGAAAATAACCTAAATATTATCTAGGCACCCCAATGTTAAAAGCAAAATTGCTCTGAATATAATCTGTCATAAAAAATATACAATGCCCTTTTCTATTCTGTTTTGTAGTATATACACCAACTCCATATGCTGTCTCATGTAAAATACAGAAATTCTATATTTAAGATAATCGAAAAAATCTAAATATAATCTAGGCACCCCAATGTAAAAAGAAAAATTTCTCTGAATGTAATCTGTCAGAAAAAATATATGATGCCCTTTTCTACTTTGTTTTGTGGTATATAAACCAACTCAATACACTCTCTCATGTAAAATACCGATATTCTAATTTTACGTGAATCAAAAATAATTTAAATAATATCTAGGCGCCCCAAAGTTAAAAGAAAATGGCTCTGAATATAGTCTGTTACAAATGAAAATACAATTCCTTATTCTACTCTGTTTTGGAGTATATACACCAACTCAGTAGGCTCTCTCATGTAAAATACAGAAATTCTAATTTTACGTGAATCGAAAGAAATCAAAATATTATCTAGGCACCCCAATGTTAAAAACAAAATTGCTCTGAATATAATCTGTCAGAAAAAATATATAATGCACTATTGTACTCTGTTTTGAAGTATATACACCAACTCAGTATGCTCTCTATTTTAAAATAGAGAAATTCTAATTTTACCCAAATCGGAAAAATCTAAATATTATCTAGGCACCCCAATGTTAAAAGCAAAATTGCTCTTAATATAATCTCTCAGAAAAAATATACAATGCCGTTTTCTACTCTTTTTTGCAGTATATACACCAAGTCAATATGCTCTCACATGTAAAATACAGAAATTCTAATTTTACCCGAATCGAAAATATCTAAATATTATCTAGGCACCCCAATATTAAAAACAAAATTGCTCTGAATATAATCTGTTAGAAAAAATATTCAATGCCCGTTTCTACTGTATTTTGGAGTACATAAACAAACTCAATATGCTCAATCATGTAAAATACCGAAATTCTAATTTTACGCGAATTACAAAAAATCTAAATATTATCTAGGTACCCCAATGTTAAAGGAAAATGGCTATGAATATAATCTGTCAGAAAAAATATACAATCCCCTTTTCTACTTTATTTTCGAGTATACACACCAATTCAATATGCTCTCTCATATAAAATACCGAAATACGAAATACACGTGAATCGAAGAAAATCTAAGTATTATCTAGGCACCCCAATGTAAAAAGCAAAATTTCTCGGAACAAAATCTGTCAGAGAAAGTATACAATGCTTTTTTCTACTCTCATTTGGAATATATACACCAACTAAATATGCTCTCTCATGTAGAATACCGAAATTCTAAGTTTACACGAACCGACAAAAATCTAAATATTATCTAGGCACACCAATGTTAAAAGCAAAACTGCTCTGAATATAATATTTCAGAAAAAATATACAATGCCCTTTTCTACTCTGTTTTGGAGTATATACACTAATTCAATATGCTCGCTCATGTAAAATACCCAAATTCTAATTATACGCGAATCGAAAAAAATCTAAATACTATCTTAGCACCCCAATGTTAAAATAAAATAGCTCTGAATATAATCTGTCAGAAAAAATATACAATGCCGTATTATACTCTGTTTTGGAGTATATACACCAACTCAATATGCTCTCACATGTAAAATACCGAAATTCTAAATTTACGCGAATCAAAAAAAATCTAAATATTATTGAGGTACCCCAATGTTAAAACAAAATCGGTCTGATTATAATCTGTCAGAAATAATATACAATGCTTTATTCTACTTTCTTTTGAAGTATATACACAAACTCAATATGCTCTCTCATGTAAAATACCGAAATTCTAATTTTACGGGAATTGAAAAAAATCTAAATATTATCTAGGAACCTTAATGTTAAAAGCAAAATTTCTCTGAATATAATTTGTCAGAAATAATATACAATAGCTTTTTCTACTCTGTTTTGGGGTATATACACCAACTAAAAATGCTGTCTCATGTAAAATACCGAAATTCTAATTTTACGCGAATCGAAAAAAATTTAACTATGATCTAGGCACTACAATGTTAAAAGCAAAATTGCTCTGAATATAACCCCTCAGAAAAAATATACAATGCCCTTTTCTACTCTGTTTTGGAATAAATACACCAACTCAATATGCTCTCTCAGGTACAATACAGAAATTGTAATTTTACGCTAATCGAAAAAAATCTAAATATTATCTAGGACCCCAATGTTAAAAGAAAATGACTCTTAATATAACCTGTCAATCAAAATATACTATTCCCTTTTCTACTGTGTTTTGCAGTATATACACCAACAGAATATGCTGTCTAATGTAAAATAAGGAAATTCTAATTTTACGTGAATCGAAATAAATCTAAATATTAACTAGGCACTTCAATGTTAAAAGCAACATTGATCTGAATATAATCTGTCAGAAAAAATATACAATGTTCTTTTCTACTCAGTTTTGAAGTATATACACAAACTCAATATGCTCTGTCAGCTAAAACACCGAAATTCTAAATTTACGTGAATCGAAAAAAATCTAAATATTATCTAGGCACTCCAATGTTAAACACAAAATTGCTCTGAATATAATCTGTCAGAAAAAAAAGACTATGCGCTATTCTACTCTGTTTTGGAGTATTCACCAACTCCATATGCTCTCTCATGTAAAATACAGAAATTCTATATTTACGCGAATTGAAAAAAATCTAAATTTTATCTAGGCACCCCAATGTTAAAATCAAAATTGCTCTGAATATAATCTGTCCTAAAAAATATACAATGCCCTATTCTACACTGTTTTGGAGTATATACACCAACTCAATATGCTCTCTCATGTAAAATATCGAAATTCTAATTTTACGTGAATTGAAAAAATCTAAATAATAACTAGGTGCTCCAAAGTTAAAAGAAAATGACTCTGAATATAGTCTGTGTGGAAAAATACACAATGCCTTATTCTACTGTGATTTGGAGTAAATACACCAACTCCATATGCTCTCTGATGTAAAATACCGAAATTCTATATTTAAGCGAATCGAAAAAAATCTAAATATTATCTAGGCACCCCAATGATAAAAACAAAATTGCTCTGCATATAATCTGTCAGAAAAAATGTACAATGCTTTTTTCTACTCTGTTTTGGATTATATACACCAACTCCATATGCTCTCTCATGTAAAATACAGAAATTCAATATTTAAACGAATTGAAAAGAATCTAAATATTATCTAGGCACCCCAATGTTAAAAACAAAATTTCTCTGAATATAATCTGTCAGAAAAAATATACAATGTTCTATTCTACTTTGTTTTGGAGTATATACACCAACTCCATGTGCTCTCTCATGTAAAATACAGAAATTTTTTATTTAAGCGAATCAAAAATATTTAAATAATATCTAGGCACCCCAAACTTAAAAGAAAATGTCTCTGAATATTATCTGTTAGAAAAGATATACAATGCCTTATTCTACTATGTTTTGGAGTATATACACCAACTCAGTATGCTCTCTCGTGTAAAATACAGAAATTCTAATTTTACTCAAATCGAAAAAATCTAAATATTATCTAGGCACTCCAATATTAAAAAAAAAATTTCTCTGAACATAAACTGTCAGAAAAAGTTTAAAATGAAATATTCTACTCTGTTTTTCAGTATATACACCAGCTCTACGTGCTCTCTCATGTAAAATACAGAAATTCAAATTTTACCCGAATCGAAATAAATCTAAATAATATCTAGACTCTCCAAAGTTAAGAGAAAATGCCTATGAATATAGTCTGTTAGAAAAAATATACAATGCCTCATTCTACTCTGTTTTGGAGTAAATACACCAACTCAGTATGCTCTCTCAAGTAAAATACAGAAATTCTAATTTTACCAGAATCGAAAAAATCTAAATATTATCTAGGAACCCCAATGTTAAAAACAAAATTGCTCTGAATATAAACTGTCAGAAAAAATATACAATGCCCTATTCTACTCTGTTTTTGAGTACATACACCAACTCTACGTGCTCTCTCATGTATAATACAGAAATTCTATATTTCAGCGAATCAAAAATAATCTAAATATTACCTAGGCACCCCAATGTTAATAGCAAAATTGCTCTGAAAGAATCTGTCAGAAAAAATATACAACACCATTTTCTACTCTGTTTTGGAGTATATACACCAAATCAATATGCTCTCTCATGTAAAATAAATAAAAAAAATATAATATATTTTTTCTTACAGGCACCCCAATGATAAAAACAAAATTGCTCTTAATATAATCTGCCAGAAAAAATATACAATGCCCTTTTCTACTTTGTTTTGGATTATATACACCAACTCCATATGCTCTCTCCTGTAAAATACAGAAATTCTAATTTTACCCGAATCAAAAAAATCTAAATATTATTTAGTCAACCCAATGTTAAAAACAAAATTTCTCTAAATATAATCTGTCAGAAAAA
Organism: Callithrix jacchus; assembly: GCF_049354715.1. Classification (NCBI taxonomy): domain Eukaryota; kingdom Metazoa; phylum Chordata; class Mammalia; order Primates; family Cebidae; genus Callithrix; species Callithrix jacchus. The sequence continues at coordinate 1,508,317 of NC_133507.1, forward strand.
ATATAGAATGCCCTATTCTACTCTGTTTTGGAGTATATACACCGACTCCATATCCTCTCTCATCTAAAATACAGAAATTCTATATTTAAGCGAATCGAAAAATATCTAAATATTATCTAGGCACCCCAATGTTAAAAGAAAAATTGCTCTGAAAATAATCTCTCAGAAAAAATACACAATGCCATTTTCTACTCTGTTTTGTAGTACATACATCAACTCAATATGCTCTGATAGGTAAACTACAGAAATTCTAATTTTATCCGAATCGAAAAAATCTAAAAATTATGTAGGCACGTCAATGTTAAAAACAAAATTGCTCGGAGTATAATCTTTCAGAGAAAATACACAATGCCATTTTCTACTCTGTTTTGTTTATATACACCAACTCAATATGCTCTCTCATGTAAAATACCGAAATTCTAATTTAAGCGAATCAAAAAAATCTGAATAATATCTAGGCGCCATAAAGTTAAAAGAAAATGGCTCTGAATATAGTCTGTAAGAAAAAATATACAATGCCTTATTCTACTGTATTTTGGAGTATATACACCAACTCAGGGTGCTCTCTCATGTAAAATACAGTAATTCTAATTTTAGCCGAATCAAAAAAATCTAAATATTATCTAGGCACCCCAGTGTTAAAATAAATATTGGTCGAATATAATCTGTCAGAAGAAATATACAATGCCATATTCTACTCTGTTTTGAAGTATATACACCAACTCCATATGCTCTCTCATGTAAAATACAGAAATTCTATATTTAACCGAATCGAAAAAAATCTAAATATTATCTAGGCACCCCAATGTTAAAAGGAAAATTTCTCTGAATATAATGTGTCAGAAAAAATATACAGTGCCCATTTCTACCCTGTTTTGTAGTATATACACAACCTCAATATTCTCTCTCATGTAAAATACCGAAATTCTAGTTTTATGCAAATCGAAAAAATCTAAATAATATCTAGGCGCCCCAAAGGTAAAAGAAAATGGCTCTAAATATAGTCTTTTAGAAAAAATATACAATGCCTTATTCTGTTTTGTTTTGGAGTATATACACTAACTCAGTATCCTCTCTCATGTAAAATACAGAAATTATATATTTAAGCAAATCGAAAAAAAATCTAAATATTATCTATGCACCCCAATGTTAAAAGCAAAGTTGCTCTGATTATAATCTGTCACAATAAATATACAGTGCCCTCTTCTACTCTGTTTGTAGTATATACACAAATTCAATATGCTCTCTCATGTAAAATAGAGAAATTCTAAGTTTACGCGAATGGAAGAAAATCTAAATAATATCTAGGTGCCCCAAAGTTAGAAGAAAATGGCTCTGAATATAGTCTGTTAGAAAAAAATACAATTCCCTATTCTCTGTTTTGTAGTATATACACAAACTCAGCTCAATATGCTATCTCATGTAAAATACAGAAATTCTAATTTTACCCGAATCAATAAAATCTAAATATTATCCAGGCTTCCCAATGTTAAAAACGAGATTGCCCTTAATATATTCTGTCACAGAAAATATACAATGCCGTATTCTACTCTGTTTTGGAGTATATACACCAACTTAGTATGCTCTCTCATGTAAAATACACAAATTCTAATTTTACCCAAATGGAAAAAATCTGAATATTATCTAGGCACCTTAATGTTAAAAACAAAATTGCTCTGAATATGATCTGTCAGAAAAAATATACAATACCCTATTCTCTGTTTTGTTTTGGAGTATGTATATACACTAACTCAGTATCCTCTCTCATGTAAAATAGAGAAATTCAAATTTTACCTGAATCGAAAAAATATAAATATTTTCTAGGCACCCCAATGTAAAAAGAAAAATTGCTCTGAATATAATCTGTCAGTAAAAATATACAATGCCCTATTCTACTCTGTTTTGGAGTATATACACCATCTCCATATGCTCTCTCATTTAAAATACAGAAATTCTATATTTAAGCATATTGAAAAAAATGTAAATATAATCTTGGCACCCCAATGTTAAAAGTAAAATTGCTCTGAATATAATCTGTCATAAAAAATATACAATGCCCTTTTCTACTCTGTTTTGGAGTATATACACAAACTCAATATGCTCTCTCATGTTAAATAGCGAAATTCTAATTTTACGCAAATCGAAAAACATCTAAATAATATCTAGGCGCCCCAAAGTAAAAAGAAAATGGCTCTGAATATATTCTGTTAGAAAAAATATACAATGCCTTATTCTACTCTGTTGTGGAGTGTATACACCAACTCAGTATGCTCTCTCATGTAAAACAGAGAAATTCTACTTTTACCAAAATGGAAAAAATCTAAAGTTTATCTAGGCACCCCAATGTTAAAAACAAAATTGCTCTGAATATAATCTGTCAGAAAAAATACACAATGCCCTATTCTCTGTTTTGTAGTATATACACCAACTCAACTCAATATGCTCTCTCATGTAAAATAAAAAAATTCTAATTTTACGCGAATCGAAGAAAATCAAAATAATATCTATGCACCCCAAAAATAAAAGAAAATGGCGCTGAATATAGTCTGTTAAAAAAATATACAATGCCTTATTCTACTCTGTTTTGGAGTATATACACCAACTCCATATGCTCTCTCATGTAAAATACAGATATTCTATATTTAGGTGAATCGAAAAAAAACCTAAATATTATCTAGACACCCCAATGTTATAAGCAAAATTGCTCTGAATATAATCTGCCAGGTGAAATATACAGTGCCCTTTTCTACTTTGTTTTGGTGTATATACACCAACTCACTATGCTCTCTAATGTAAAATTCAGAAATTCTAATTTTACCGGAAATGAAAAAATCTAATTAATATCTAGGTACCCCAATGTTAAAAACAAAATTGATCTGAATATGATCTGTCAGAAAAAATATACAATTCCCTAGTCTAATCTTTTTTGGAGTATATACACCCACTCAGTATGCTCTCTCATGTAAAATACAGAAATTCTATATTTAAGCGATGTGAGAAAAATTTAATATCATCTAGGCACCCCAATGTTAAAAGAAATATTGCTCTGAATATAATCTGTCATAAGAAATATACAATGCCCTTTTCAACTCTGTTTTGGAGTATATACACCAACTCAATATGCTGTCTCAGGTATAATACGGAATTTATAATTTTATGCGAATCCAAACAAATCTAAATAATATCTAGGCTCTCCAAAGTTAAAAGAAAATGGCTCTGAATATAGTCTGTTAAAAAAAATATACAATGCCTTATTCTACTCTGTTTTGGAGTATATACACCCACTCAGTATGCTCTCTCATGTAAAATACAGAAATTCTAATTTTACCCGAATCGAAAAAATCTAAATATTATCTAGGCACTCCAATGTAAAAAACAAAATTGCTCTGAGTATAATCTGTCTGAAGAAATATACAATGCTCTATTCTACTTTTTTCTGGAGTATATACACCAACTCCATATGCTCTCTCATGTAAAATACACAAATTCTATATTTAAGCAAATTGAAAATAATATAAATATTATCTACGCACCCCAATGTTAAAATCAAAATTGCTCCGAATATATTCTGTCAGAAAAAATATACAATGCCCTTTTCTACTCTGTTTTGGAGTTAATACACCAACTCAATATGCTCTCTCATGTAAAATAACAAAATTCTAATTTTACGCGAATCAAAAAAAATCTAAATAATATCTAGGCACCCCAAAGATAAAAGAAAAGGGTTCTGAATACAATTTGTTAAAAAAATATACAATGCCTTATTCTACTTTGTTATTGGGTAAATACATCAACTCAGAATGATCTCTCATGTAAAATACAAAAATTCTACTTTCACCCGAATCACAAAAATCTAAATATTATCTCTGCACACGAATGTTAAAAACAAAAGTGCTCTGAATATAATCTGTCAAAGAAAATATACAATGCCCTATTCTCTGTTTTGTAGTATATACACCAACTCAACTCAATATGCTCTCTCATGTAAAATACAAAAATTCTAATTTTACACGAATCGAAAGAATCTAAATATTATCTAGGCTTCCCAATGTTAAAAACAAGATTGCTCTTAATATATTCTGTCAGAGAAAATATACAATGCCGTATTCTACTCTGTTTTGGAGTATATACACCAACTCAATATGCTCTCTCATGTAAAATACAGAAATTCTAAGTTTACGTGAATCGAAAAAATATAAATATTATATAGGCACCCCAATGTTAAAAGCAAAATTTCTCTGAATATAATGTGTTATAAAAATTATACAAGGCCCTTTTTTACTCTGTATTGGAGTATATACACCAACTCAATATGCTCTCTCATGTAAAATACCCAAATTCAAATTTTACGTGAATCAAAAAAAATCTAAAAAATATCTAGGCTCCCCAAAGTTAAAAGAAAATAGCTCTGAATATAGTCTGTTAAAACAAAAATACAATGCCTTATTCTACTGTGTTTTGGAGTATAGACAGGAACACAGTATGCTTTCTTGTATAAAATAAAGATATTCAAATTTTACTCGAATCGAAAAAATCTAAATATTATCTACGCACCCCAATGTAAAAAACAAAATTGCTCTGAATATAATCTGTCAGAGAAAATATACAATGCCCTATTCTACTCTGTTTTTGAGTATATACACCAACTCTACCTGCACTCATGTAAAATACAGAAATTCTATATTTAAGCGAATCGAAAAAAATCTAAATATTATCTGGGCACCCCAAACTTAAACACAAAATAGCTCTGAATATATTCTGTCAAAAAAATAAACAATGCCATATTGTTTTCTGTTTTTGAATATATACACCAACTCAGTATACTCGCTCATGTAAAATACCGAAATTCTAAATTTACGTGAATCGGAAAAAATCTAAATAATATCTAGGCGCTCCAATGATAAAGAAAATGGCTCTAAATATAGTCTGTTAGAGAAAATATACAATGTCTTATTCCACTTTGTTTTGGAATATATACACCAACTCCACATGCTGTCTAATATAAAATACATAAATTGTATATTTAAGAGAATCGAAGAAAATCTAAATATTATCTAGGCACCCCAATGTTAAAAGCAAAATTTCTCTGAATATAGTCTGTCAGAGATAATATACAATGCCCTTTTCTACTCTGTTTTGTAGTATATACACCAACTTAATATGCTATCTCATGTAAAATACGGTAATTATAATTATACGCGAATCGAAAAAAATCTAAATAATTATTAGGCGCCCCAAAGTTAAAAGAAAAAGGCTCTGAATATAGTGTGTTAGAAAAATATAAAATGTTTTATTATACACTGTTTTAAAGTATATACGCAAATTTCGTGTACTCTCTAATGTAAAATATATAAATTCTAATTTTACCAGAATAGTTAAAATCTAAATATTACCTAGGCACCCCAATGTTTAAAACAAAATTGCTCTGAATATAGTCTGTCAGAAAAAATATACAATGCCCTATTCTACTCGGTTTTGGAGAATATACACCAACTCCATATGCTCTCTCATGTAAAATAACGAAATTATAAATTTAGGTGAATCGAAAAATATCTAAATAATATCTAGGCACCCCAAAGTTAAAATAAAATGGCTCTTCATGTACTCTGTTAGTAAAAACATACAATGCCTTATTCCACTCTGTTTTGGAGTATATACACCAACTCAGTATGTTCTCTCATGGAAAATACAGAAATTCTAATTTACGTGAATCGAAAAAAATCTAAATGTTATCTAGGCACCTGAATGTTAAAAACAAAATTGCTCTGAATAAAATTTGTCAGAAAAAATATACAATGCCATCGTCTACTCTGTTTTGGAGTATATACACCAACTCAGTATGCTCTCTCATGTAAAATACGGAAATTCTAATTTTATGTGAATCGAAAAAATCTAAATATTATCTAGGCACCCCAATGTTAAAAAAAATTGCTCTAAATATATTCTGTCAGATAAAATATACAATGCTTTTTTCTACTCTGTTTTGGAGTATATACAGCAACTCAATATGCTCTCTCATGTAAAATACAAAAATGCTAATTTTACGTGAATCGAAAAAATATGAATATTATCTAGGCACCCCAATGTTTAAAACAAAATTGCTCTGAATATAATTCGTCAGAAAAAATATAAAATTCCCTCTTCTACTCTCTTTTGGAGTATATACACCAACTGAGTATGCTCTCTTATGTAAAATACCGAAATTCTAGTTTTATGCGAATTGAAAAAAATCTAAATAATATCTAGGAGCCCCAAAGTTAAAAGAAAATGGCTCTTAATATAGTCTGTTATTAAAAATATACAATGCCCTATTCTACTCTGTTTTGGAGTATATACACCAAATCCATATGCTCTCTCATGTAAAATACAGAAATTCTATATTTAAGCGAATCAAAAAAAATCTAAATATTATATAGGCACCCCAATGTTAAAAACCAAATTTCTCTGAATATAATCTGTAAGAAAAAATATACAATGCCCTATTCTTCTCTGTTTTGGAGTATATACACAAACTCCATATGCTCTCTCATGTTAAATACCGAAATTCTAATTTTACGTGAATCAAAAGAATTCTAAATATTATCCAGGCACCACAATGTTAAAAACAAAATTGCTCTGAATATAATTTGTCATAAAAAATATACAATGCCCTTTTCTACTCTGTTTTGGAGTATATACACCAGCTCAATATGCTTTTTCACTTAAAATACCGTAATTATAATTTTACGCAAATCGAAAATTCTAAATAATATCTAGGTACCTCAAAGTTAAAAGAAAATGGCTATGAATATAGTCTGTTAGAAAAAATATACAATGCCTTATTCTACTCTGTTTTGGAGTATATACACCAACTCAGTATGCTCTCTCATGTAAAATACAGAAATTCTAATTTTACCCGAATCGAAAAAATCTAAATATAATCTAGGAACCCCAATGTTAAAAACAAAATAGCTCTGAATATAAACTGTCAAAAAACATGTACAATGTCCTATTCTACGCTGTTTTGGAGTATATACACGAACTCAGTACGCTCTCTCATTTAAAATACCGAAATTCTTACTTTACGTGAATCGAAACAAATCTAAATATTATCTAGGCACCGCAATGTTAAAAGCAAAATTGCTGTGAATATAATCTCTCAGAAAAAATATACAATGCCCTTTTCTACTCTGTTTTGGAGTATATAAACCAACTCAGTATTCTCTCTCATGTAAAATACATAAATTCTAATTTTACCCGAATCTAAAAAAATCTAAATAATATCCAGGCGCCCCAAAGTTAAAAGAAAATGGCTCTGAACGCAGTCTGTTAGAAAAAATATACAATGCCTTATTCTACTTTTTTTTGAAGTATGTACACCAACTAAGACTGCTCTCTCATGTAAAATACAGAAATTAAAATTTTACCCGAATTGAAAATATCTAAATATAATCTAGGCACCCCAATGTAAAAAAAAAATTGTTCTGAATATAATCTGTCAAAAAAATATACAATGCCCAATTCGACTCTGTTTTCGAGTATATACACTAACTCCATATGCTCTCTCATGTAAAATACAGAAATTCTATATTAAAGCGAATCGATAAAAATATAAATATTATCTAGGCACCCCAACGATAAAAGCAAAATTGCTCTGAATATAATCTGTCAGAAAAAATATACAATGCCCTTTTCTACTGTTTTTCGAGTATATACACCAACTCCATATGCTCTCTCATGTAAAATAAAGAAATTGTAATTTTACCCAAATGGAAAAAATCTAAATATAATCTAGGAACCACAACGTTTAAAACAAAATTTCTCTGAATATAATCTGTCAAAAAGAATATACAATGCCCTATTCTACTCTGTTTTGGAGTATATACACCAACTCAGTATGCTCTCTCATGTAAAATAGAGAAATTCTTATTTTACCAAATCTAAAAAAATCTAAATAATATCTAGGTGCCCCAAAGTTAGAAGAAAATGGCTCTAAATTTAGTCTGTTAGAAAAAATATACAATGCTTTATTCTACTCTGTTTTAAATTATATACACTAACTCAGTGTGCTCTCTTATGTAAAATACAGAAATTATAATTTTACCCGAATCGAAAATATCTAAATATTATCTAGGCACCCCAATGTAAAAAAAAAATTGCTCTGAATATAATCTGACAGAAAAAATATACAATGCCCTATTCTACTCTGTTTTGGTGTATATACACCAACTCTAACTGCTCTCTCATGTAAAATACAGAAATTGTATATTTAAGCGAATCGAAAAATATCTAAATATTGTCTAAGCACCCGAATGTTAAAAGAAAAATTGCTCTGAATATAGTCTGTCAGAAAAAATATACACTGCCCTATTCTACTCTGCTTTGGAGTATATAAACCAAATCCATATGCTCTCTCATGTAAAATACAGAAATTCTATATTTAAGCGAATCGAAAAAAAATCTAAATACTACCTAGGCACCCGAAGGTTAAAAACAAAATTGCTCTGAATATAATCTGTCAGAAAAAATATACAATGCCCTTTTCTACTCTGTTTTGGAGTATATACACCAACTCCATATGCTCTCTCATGTAAAATAATATAATTGTTTATTTAAGTAAATTGACAAAAATCTAAAAATTATCTAGGCACCCCAATGTTAAAAGCAATATTGCTCTGAATATAATCTGTCAGAAAAAATATACAATTTCCTTTTCTACTTTGTTTCGGAGTATATACACCAACTCAATATACTCTCTCATGTAAAATACCGAAATTCTAATGTTACGTGAATCAAAGAACATCTAAATACTATCTAGGCACCCCAAAGATAAAAGAAAATAGCTCTGAATATAGTCTGTTAGAGAAAATATCCAATGCCTTATTCTACTCTGTTTTGGAATATATACACCAACTCAGTATGCTCTCTATTTTAAAATACAGAAATTCTAATTTTACCCAAATCGAAAAAATCTAAATATTATCTAGGCACCCCAATGTTAAAAACAAAGTTACTCTGAATATAATCTGTCATTAAAAATATACAATGCCCTTTTCTGCTTTTTATTGGAGAATATACACCAACTCAATATGCTCTCTCATGTAAAATACCCAAATTCTAATTTTACGTGAATCGAAAAAAATCTAAATTATATCTAGGTGCCCCAGAGTTAACAGAAAATGGCTCTGAATATAGTCTGTTAGAATAAATATACAATGACTTATTCTACTATGTTTTGGAGTATATACACGAACTCAATATGCTCTCTCGAGTAAAATTAAGAAATTATACTTTTACCCGAATCGACATTATCTAAATATTATCTAGGAACCCCAATATTAAAAACAAAATTGCTCTTATTATAGAGTGTCAAAAAAATTATACAATGCCCTATTCTTCTCTGTTTTGGAGTATATACACCAACTCCATATGCTCTCTCAGGTTAAATACAGAAATTCTATATTTAAGCGAATCGAAAAAAATCTCAATATTATCTAGGCACCGCAATGTTAAAAACAAAATTGCTCTGAATATAATCTGTCAGAAAAAATATACAATTTCCTTTTCTACTTTGTTTCGGAGTATATACACCAACTCAATATACTCTCTCATGTAAAATACCGAAATTCTAATGTTACGTGAATCGAAGAACATCTAAATACTATCTAGGCACCCCAAAGATAAAAGAAAATAGCTCTGAATATAGTCTGTTAGAGAAAATATCCAATGCCTTATTCTACTCTGTTTTGGAGTATATACACCAACTCAGTATGCTCTCTATTTTAAAATACAGAAATTCTAATTTTACCCAAATCGAAAAAATCTAAATATTATCTAGGCACCCCAATGTTAAAAACAAAGTTACTCTGAATATAATCTGTCATTAAAAATATACAATGCCCTTTTCTGCTTTTTATTGGAGAATATACACCAACTCAATATGCTCTCTCATGTAAAATACCCAAATTCTAATTTTACGTGAATCGAAAAAAATCTAAATTATATCTAGGTGCCCCAGAGTTAACAGAAAATGGCTCTGAATATAGTCTGTTAGAATAAATATACAATGACTTATTCTACTATGTTTTGGAGTATATACACGAACTCAACATGCTCTCTCGAGTAAAATTAAGAAATTATACTTTTACCCGAATCGACATTATCTAAATATTATCTAGGAACCCCAATATTAAAAACAAAATTGCTCTTATTATAGAGTGTCAAAAAAATTATACAATGCCCTATTCTTCTCTGTTTTGGAGTATATACACCAACTCCATATGCTCTCTCAGGTTAAATACAGAAATTCTATATTTAAGCGAATCAAAAAATCCTAAATATTATCTAGACACCCCAATGTTAAAAGCAAAATTGCTCTGAATATAATCTGTCAGAAAAAATATAAAATGCCCTATTCTACTCTGTTTTGGAGTATATACATTAACTCCATATACTCCCTCATGTCAAATACAGAAATTCTATATTTAAGCTAATAGAAAAAAATCTAAATAATATCTATGTGCCCCAAAGTTAATAGAAATGGCTCTGAATATAGGCGGTTAGATGAAATATACAATGCCTTATTCTACTCTGTTTTGGAGTATATACACCAACTGAATATGCTCTCTCATGTAAAATACCAAAATTATAATTTTACCTGAATCGTAAAAATCTAAATATTATCTAGGCACCCCAATGTAAAAAACAAAATTGCTCTCAATATATTCTGTCAGAGAAAATATACAACGCCCTATTCCACTCTGTTTTGGAGTATATACACCAACTCCATATGCTCTCTCATGTAAAATACAGAAATTCTATATTTAAGCGAATCGAAAAAAATCTAAGTATTATCTGGGCAAACCAAAGTTAAAAGGAAAATTGCTCTGAATATAATCTGTCAGAAAAAATATACAATGCCCTTTTTTACTCTGATTTCTAGTATATACACCAACTCAATATGCTCTCTCATGTAAAATAAGGAAATTCTAATCTTACCCGAAATGAAAGAATCTAAATATTATCTGGGCACTTATTGTTAAAAGCAAAATTGCTGTGAATATAATATGTCAGAAAAAATATACAATGCCCTTTTCTACTCTGATTTGTAGTATATACACCAACTCAATATGCTCTCTCATGTAGAATAAGGAAATTCGAATCTTACCCGAAACGAAAAAATCTAAATATTACCTAGGAACCCCAATATTAAAAACAAAATTGCTCTGAATATAATCTGTCAGAAAAAATATACAATGCCTATTCTACTCTGTTGTTCAGTATATACACCAATTCACTATGCTCTCTCATGTAAAATTCCGAAATTCTAATTCTACGTGAATCGAAAAAAATCTAAATAATATCTAGGCGCCCCAAAGTTAAAAGAAAATGGCTCTCAATATAGTCTGTTAGAAAAAATATACAATGCCTTATTGTACTCTGTTTTGCAGTATATACATCAACTCAGTATGCTCTCTCATGTAAAATACAGAAATTTTAATTTTACGTGAATCGAAAAAATCTAAATATTATCTAGGCACCCCAATGTTAAAAGGAAAATTGCTCGTAATATAATCTGTCAGAAAAAATATACAATGCCCTTTTCTACTCTGTTTTGGAGTATTTACACCACCTCAATATGCTCTCTCATGTAAAATACAGAAATTCTAATTTTACGTGAATCGAAAAAAATCTAAATAATATCTAGGCACCCCAAAGTTAAAAGAAAATGGCTCTTAATACAGTCTGTTAGAGAAAATATACAATGCCTTATTCTACTCTGTTTTGGTGTATATACACCAACTCAGTATGCTGTCTCATGTAAAATACAGAAATTCTAATTTTACGTGAATTAACAAAAACCTAAATATTATCTAGGAACCTTAATGTTAAAAACAAAATTTCTCTGAAACTAATCTGTCAGTAAAATATAAAGTGCCCTATTCTACTCTGTTTTGGAGTATATACACCAACTCCACATGCTATCTCATGTAAAATACAGAAATTCAATATTTAAGCGAACTGAAAAAAATCTAAATAGTATCGAGGCACCCCAATGTTAAAAGCAAAATTGCTCAGAATATAATCTGTCAAAAAAATATACAATGCCCTTTTCTCCTCTCTTTTGTAGTATATACACCAACTAAATATCCTCTCTCATGTAAAATACAGAAATTCTAATTTTACCCGAATAGAAAAAATCTAAATATTATCTAGGCACCCTAATGTTAAAAACAAAATTTCTCTGAATATAATCTGTGAGAAACATTACAGAATCCCCTATTCTACTCTATTTTGGAGTATATACAACAAATCAGTATGCTCTCTCATTTAAAATACTGAAATTCTAATTTTACCCGAATCGAAAAAAATTGAAATATTATCTATGCACCCCAATGTTAAAAGCAAAATTGCTCGGAATATAATCTGTCAGAAAAAATATACAATGCCCTTTTCTACTCTGTTTTGTAGTATATATACCCCATTAATATGCTTTCTCAAGTAAAATACAGAAATTCTATATTTAAGCGGATCGAAAAAAATCTAAATATTATCTAGGCACCCCAATGTTAATAACAAAATTGCTCTGAATATAATGTGCCAGAAAAAATATACAATGCCCGAATCTACTCTGTTTTGAAGTATATACACCAACTCAATATGCTCTCTCATGTTCAATACCGGAATTCTAATTTTACGTGAATAAAAACTAATCTAAATATTATCTTGGCACCCGAATGTTAAAAGCAAAATTTCTATGAATATAGTCTGTTAGAGAAAATATACAATGCCTTATTCTACTCTGTATTGGAGAATATACACCAACTCAGTATGCTCTCTCATGTAAAATACAGAAATTCTAATTTTACGTGAATCGAAAAAAATCTAAATATTATCTAGGCATCTCAATGTTAAAAACAAAATTGCTCAGAATATTATCTTTCAGAAAAAATATACAGTGCCCTATTGTACTCTGTTTGGGAGTATATACACCAACTCCATATGCTGTCTCATGTAAAATACAGAAATTCTATATTTATGCGAATTGAAAAAAATCTAAATATTATCTAGGCACCCCAATATCAACAGAAAATTGCTCTGAATATAATCTGCCAGAAAAAAATATAGAATGCCCTTTTCTACTCTGTTTTGTAATATATACACCAACTGAATATGCTCTCTCTTGTAAAACACCAAAATTTTAATTTTACCTGAATCGAAAAAATCTAAATATTATCTAGGCACCCCAATGTAAAAAACAAAATTGCTCTCAATATATTCTGTCAGAGAAAATACACAAGGCCCTATTCTACTCTGTTTTGGAGTATATACACCAACTCCATATGCTCTCTCATGTAAAATACAGAAATTCTATATTTAAGTGAATCGAAAAAAATCTAAATATTATCTAGGCACCCCAATGTTAAAAGCAAAATTGCTCTGAATATAATCTGTCAGAAAAAATATACAATGCGATTTTCTACTCTGTTATGGAGCATATACACCAACTCAATATGCTCTCTCATATAAAACACCGGAATTCTAATTTTACCCAAATCCAAAAAAATCTAAATAATATCTAGGCGCCCCAAAGTTAAAAGAAAATGGCTCTGAATATAGTCTGTTAGAAAAAATATACAATGCCTTATTCTACTCTGTTTTGCAGTATATACACCAACTCAGTATGCTCTCTCATGTAAAATACCGAAATTCTAATTTTAGGTGAATCGAAAAAAATCTAAATATTATCTAGGCAACCCAATGTTAAAAGCAAAATTGCTCTGAATATAATCTGTCAGAAAAAATATACAACGCCCTTTTCTACTCTGTTTTGGATTATATACACCAACTCAATATGCTCACTCATGTAAAATACCGAAATTATAATTTTACGTGAATAGAAAATAATCTAAATAATATCTAGGTGCCCCAATGCTAAATGAAAATGGCTCTGAATATAGTTTGTTAGAAAAAATATACAAGGCCTTTTTCTACTATGTTTTGGAGTATATACACAAATTCAGTATGCTCTCTCATGTAAAATACCGAAATTCTAATTTTACGTGAATCGAAAAAAATCTAAATATTATCTAGGCACCGTAATATTAAAAACAAAATTGCTCTGAATATAATCTGTCAGAATAAATATACAATTACATATTCTACTCTGTTTTTTAGTATCTACACCAACTCCATATGCTCTCTCATGTAAAATACAGAAATTCTATATTTAAGCGAATCGAAAAAAATCTAAATATTATCTAGGCACTCCAATGCTAAAAGCAAAATTGCTCTGAATATAATCTATCAGAAAAAATATCCAATGCCCTTTTCTACTCTGTTTTGTATTATATACACCAACTCAATATGCTCTCTCATGTAAAATAGGGAAATTCTAATTTTACACGAATCGAAATAAATCAAAGTAATATCTAGGCGCCCCAAAGTTAAACGAAAATGGCTCTGAATATAGTGTGTTAGAAATAATATACAATGATTTATTCTACTCTTTTTTGGAGTATATACACCAACTCAGTATGCTCTCTCATGTAAAATAAGGAAATTCTAATTTTACCCGTATCGAAAAAATCTAAATATAATATAGGCACCCAAATGTTAAAAACAAAATTTCTCTGAATATATTCTGTCAGAAAAAAAATAGAATGCCATATTCTACTCTTTTGTGGAGTATATACACCAACTCCATATACTCTCCCATGTAAAATACAGAAATTCTATACTTAAGAGAATCGAAAAAAATCTAAATACTATCTAGGCACCCTAATGTTAAAAACACAATTGCTCTGAATATAATCTGCCATAAAAAATATTCAATGCCCTATTCTACTCTGTTTTGGAGTTTATACACCAACTCCATATGCTCTCTCATGTAAAATACAGAAATTCTATATTTAAGCAAATCGAAAAGAACCTAAGTATTATCTAGGCACCCCAATGTTAAAAGCAATATTGCTCTGAGTATTATCTGTCAGAAAAAATGTCCAGTGCCCTTTTCTACTCAGTTTTGTAGTATATAAACCAACTCAATATGCTTTTTCATGTAAAACACCGAAATTTTAATTTTTCGCCAATCGAAAAAAATTTAAATAATATCTAGGCCCCCAAAAGTTAAAAGAAAATGGCTCTGAATATAGTCTGTTAGAAAAAATATACAATGACTTATTCTACGTTGTTTTGAAGTATACACACGAACTCAGAATGCTCTCTCATGTAAAATACCAAAATTCTAAATTTATGTGAATCGAAATAAATCTAAATATTACCTAGGCAACCCAATTTTATAAACAAAATTGCTCTGAATATAATCTGTCAGAAAAAATATACAATGCCCTATTCTGCTCTGTTTTGGAGTATATACACCAACTCCATATGCTCTCTCATGTAAAATACGGAAATTCTATATTTAAGATAATCGATACAAATCTAAATACTATCTAGGCACCACAATGTTAAAAACAAAATTCCTCTGAATAAAATCTGTCAGAAAAAATATACAATGCCCTATTCTACTCTGGTTTGGAGTATATACACCAACTCCATATGCTCTCTCATGTAAAATACAGAAATTCTATATTTAAGCAAATCGAAAAATATCTTTATATTATCTAGATACCCCAATGTTAAAGGCAAAATTGCTCTGAATATGTTCTGTCAGAAAAAATATACAATACTTTTTTCTACTCTTTTTTGGAGTATATACACCAACTCAATATGCTCTCTCATGTAAAATAATGAAATTCTAATTTTACGCAAATCGATAAAAATCTGAATAATATCTAGGAATCCTAAAGTTAAAAGAAAATGGCTCTGAATACAGTATGTTAGAAAAAATATACAATGCTTTATTCTACTCTGTTTTGGAGTACATACACCAACTCAGTATGCTCTCTTATGTAAAATACCGAAATTCTAATTTTACACGAATTGAAAGAATCTAAATATTATCTAGGCACCCCTATGTTAAAAACAAAATTGCTCTGAATATAATCTGTAAGATAAAATATACAATGCCCTATTCTACTCTGTTTTTGAGTATATACACCAACTATACCTGCTCTCTCATGTAAAATACAGAAATTCCACATTTAAGCGAATCAAAAAAAATCTAAATATTCTCTAAGCACCCCAATATTGAAAACAAAATTGCTCTGAATATAATCTGTCCGAATAAATATACAATGCCTTATTCTACTCAGTTTTGGAGTATTTACACCAGCTCTATATGTTGCCATTTAAAATACAGAAATTTTATATTTAAGCGAATCGAAAAAAATCTAAATATTATCTATGCACCCCAATGTTAACAGCAAAATTGCTCTGAATATAGTCTGTCATAAACGATATACCATGCCCTTTTCTACTTTGTTATGGAGTATATTCACCAACTGAATTTTCTCTCTCATGTAAAATACCGAAATTCTAATTTTACACGAATCGAAAAAATTCTAAATAATATCTAGGTGCCCCAAAGTTAAAAGAAAATGGCTCTGAATATAGTCTGTTAGAAAAATATACAATGACTTATTCTACTCTGCATTGGAGTATATACACCAACTCAGTATGCTCTCTGATGTAAAATACCGAAATTCTAATTTTACGTGAATCAAAGAAAATCTAAATAATATTTAGGCTCCCCAAAGTTAAAAGAAAATGGCTCTGAATATAGTCTGTTGAACAAAATATACAATGCCTTATTCTACTCTGTTTTGGAGTATATACACCAACTCAGTATGCTCTCTCATGTAAAATACAGAAATTCTAATTTTACCCGAATTGAAAAAATCTAAATATTATCTAGGCACCCCAATATTAAAAGCAAAATTGCTCTGAATATAATCTGTCAGAAAAAATATACACCGCCCTATTCTACTCTTTTTTGAGTATATACACCAACTCCATATTCTCTCTCATGTAAAATACAGAAATTCGATATTTAAGCGAATCGAAAAAAATCTAAATATTATCTAGGCATCTTAATGTTAAAAACAAAATTGCTCTGAATATTATCTGTCAGAAAAAATACATAATGCGCTATTCTACTCTGTTTTGTAGTATATAAACCAACTCCATATGCTCTCTCATTTAAATAATAAAATTGTTTATTTAAGTAAATCGAAAAAAATCTAAAAATTATCTATGCACCCCAATGTTAAAAGCAATATTGCTCTGAATATAATCTGTCAGAAAAAAATATACAATGCCAATTTCTACTCTGTTTTGGAGTATAAACACCAAGTCAATATGCTCTCTCATGTAAAATACAAAAACTCTAATTTTACACGAATCAAAAAAAATCTAAATAATATCTAGGCACCCCAAAGTTAAAAGAAAATGGCTCTGAATATAGTCTGTTAGAAAAAATATACAATGCTTTATTTTACTCTGTTTTGGAGTACATACACCAACTCAGTATGCTCTCTCATGTAAAATACCGAAATTCTAATTTTACCTGAATCGAGAAAATCTAAATATTATCTAGGCTCCCAAAGTTAGAAACAATATTGCATTGTATATAGTCTGTTAGAAAAAATATACAATGCCTTTTTCTACTATGTTTTGGAGTATATACAGCAACTCATGTAAAATACCGAAATTCTAATTTTAACCGAATCGAAAAAATCTAAATATTATCTAAGCACCGCAATGTTAAAAACAAAATTTCTCTGAATATAATCTGTAAGAAAAAATATACAATGCCCTATTCTACTCTCTTTTTGAGTATATACACCAACTATACATGCTCTCCCATGTAAAAACAGAAATTCTAATTTTACCCGTATCGAAAAAATCTAAATATTATCTAGTCACCCCAATGTTAAAAACAAAATTTCTCTGAATATATTCTGTTAGAAAAAATATAAATTGCCCTATTCTACTCTTTTGTGGAGTATATACACCAACTCCATATGCTCTCTCATGTAAAATACAGAAATTCTCAATTTAAGCGAATCGAAAAAAATCTAAATATTATCTAGGCACCCTAATGTTAAAATCAAAATTGCTCTAAATATAATCTGTCATAAAAAATATACAATGCCCTATTCTACTCAATTTGGAGTATATACACCAACTCCATATTCTCTCTCATGTAAAATACAGAAATTCTATATTTTAGCAAATCGAAGAAAATCTAAATATTATTTAGGCACCCCAATGTTAATATCAAAATTGCTCTGAGTATTATCTGTCAGAAAAAATATCCAATGCTTTTTTTTATTCTGTTTTGTAGTATATAAACAAACTCAATATGCTCTCTCATGTAAAATACTGAAATTCTAATCTTTCGCGAATAGAAAAAAATTTAAACAATATCTAGGCGCCCAAAAGTTAAAAGAAAATGGTTCTCAATATAGTCTGTTAGAAAAAACATACAATGCCTTATCCTACTCCGTTTTGGAGTATATACACCAACTCAGTATGCTCTCTCAAGTAAAATACCGAAATTCTAAATTTATGTGAATTGAAATAAATCTAAATATTACCTAGGCAACCCAATTTTAAAAACAAAATTGCTCTGAATATATCCTGTCAGAAAAAATATACAATGCCCTATTCTACTATTCTACTCTTTTTTGGAGTATATACACCAACTCCATATGCTCTCTGATGTAAAAAACAAAAATTTTATATTTAAGCGAATCGAAAAAAATCTAAATATTTTCTAGGCACCACAATGTTAAAAACAAAATTGCTCTGAATATAATCTGTCAGAGAAAATATACAATGCCACATTCTACTCTGTTTTGGGGTATATACACACACTCCATATGCTCTCTCATGTAAAATACAAAAATTCTATATTTAAGCGAATCGAAAAAAATCTAAATATTTTCTGGGCACCCCAATGGTGAAAGCAAAATTGCTCTGATTATAATCTGTCAGAAAAAATATGCAATGCTTTTTTCTATTGTGTTGTTTAGTATCTACACCAACTCAAAATGCTCTCTCATGTAAAATGCAGAAATTATAAATTTATGCCAATCGAAAAAAAATCTAAATAATATCTAGGCGCCCCAAAGTTAAAAGAGAATTGCTCTGAATATAGTCTGTTAGAATAAATATAAAATGTCTTATTCTACTCATTTTTGGAGTGTATACAAAAACTCAGTATGCTCTCTCATTTAAAATACCGAAATTCTAATTTTACCCTAATCGAAAAGATCTAAATATTATCTAGGCAATCCTATGTTAAAAACGAAATTGCTCTGAATATAATCATTAAGAAAAAATACAGAATGTTATATTCTACATTATTTTGGAGTATATACACCAACTCAGTATGCTCTCTCATGTAAAATACAAAAATTCTAATTTTAAGTGAATCAAAAAAAATCTAAGTATTATCTAGGCACCCCAATGTTAAAAGCAAAATTGCGGACTCAAGATGGCGCTGTGAGAACAACCCAGGATTGGAGCCCACGTTGAATTCGCAAACGGTGAGTCAGTGCTGCATTTCCAGACTGATCTTTGTGGCCCACAGAACGGGGAAACTCCCAAGTGTAAAAAGACACGGGACGCCAGGCAGTAGGTCTGCCTGGCGAAGCCGGCAGCCGGGGCGGTGGTGGCCGGCCCTACCCAGCAATCCCCACAGGGCGCGCTTGTCCGGGTGCCTTGTTGAACCAGCAACCTGAGACTTGAGAGGGCTGGACTTGAGACTGAACGAGACTTGCACAGTAGCCCAGCCCAGGGGATTGCAGGGACAGATCGTTTGGGATACACAGTGGGACGAACAAAACCGCGATTTCAAACTCTCCCAGGCAGACGGTCCGAGATGCTCTGTGGGGGAGGGGCGTCCACCACTACGGAGGCAACCTACCCCAACTGATATACACGCCCACTGCTGAGGCAGCCAGCCGTTGCCGAGGCAACCCCCCCCCAACTGAGATACACGCCCACTGCTGATGCAGCCTGCCTTTGCTGAGGCAACACGCTACAATGAAGAGACTCCGCCGCAGGGCGTGGCGGAGACCACAGCAGAGCTGGCAGGAACAGCGCGAATCACACAACAGCAGGGCGGAGCCTTGGCAGCCAAACAGTGGCTAGTCTGCCTTCGAGCTGGGCAGGACACCTGATCGGACATCCAAAAATATAGCCCAAACCCCTCAACACAGAGCATTTGAGAAAAAAAAAAAGGGTTGTTTAATGAGCTGTGTTGCAGCAGAATCAAACATAGCAGCCTAACAGCCGTGAATGAACAACAGAGTGCACAGCTCAGCAATTAAACCCCTATAAAGTACAAACTGTCTCCTCAAGCAGCTCCCTGACCCCTCTATATCCAAAAGACTGTCATTAGGCAGGCATCATCCTGAAACAAAGAGAGCAGAAAAAGAAACTGGTAGCATCCCTCACTGTGCCATGGCTACTAGAGGTGCACCCCAGACAAGCAGGGTCTGGAGCAGACCTCAACAGTCGTACAGCGAAGGGGCTAGACTGGTAGAAGGAAAACCAAGCAACAGAAATACTTCATCATTAACATTCTGGGTGTCCACTCAGAGACCCAAACGAAAAGTCAGTACTACGCAGACGACCAGCGGACAAATCCACAAAGATGGGAAGAAACCAGCGCAAAAAGGAGGAAAACACCCGAAACCAGAACACATCACCTCCTAGAAAGGACCAAATCTCCTCACCAGCAAGGGAACAAAGCTAGACGGAGAATGACTGTGACGAAATGACGGAATTAGACTTCAGAAGATGGATAATGAGAAACTTTTGTGAGCTAAAAGATCATGTATTAAATCAATGCAAAGAAACTAAGAACCTTGAAAAAAGATTCGAGGAAATGATAACAAGAATGGATACCTTAGAGAGGAATATGAATGAATTAAAGGAGCTGAAAAACACAATACGAGAACTTCGCGAAGCATGCACAAGTTTCAATAGCCGAATTGACCAAGCAGAAGAAAGAATATCTGAAGTCGAAGACCAACTCAATGAAATAAAACGAGAAACCAAGATCAGAGAAAAAAGCGCAAAAAGGAATGAACAAAGTCTCCAAGAAATGTGGGACTATGTGAAAAGACCTAACATACGTTTGATAGGTGTACCAGAAGGGGACGAAGAGAATGAATCCCAGCTGGAAAATACTCTTCAGGACATCATCCAGGAAAATTTCCCCCACCTAGCAAGACAAGCCAACACTCAATTGCAGGAAATACAGAGAACACCATAAAGATATTCCGCAAGAAGAGCAACCCCAAGGCACATAATCGTCAGATTCAACAGGGTTGAAATAAAGGAGAGAATACTAAGGGCAGCCAGAGAGAAAGGTCGGGTCACCCACAAAGAAAAGCCCATCAGACTCACAGCAGATCTCTTGGCAGAAACACTACAAGCCAGAAGAGAGTGGGGGCCAATATTCAACATTCTTAAAGAAAAGAACTTTCAATCCAGAGTTTCATATCCAGCCAAACTGAGCTTCAGAAGTGAAGGAAGAATAAAATCCTTTGCGAACAAGCAAGTACTCAGAGATTTTGTCACCACCAGGCCTGCTTTACAAGAGCTCCTAAAAGAGGCACTACACATAGAAAGGATCAATCAGTACCAGCCATTCCAAAATCACACTGAATGCTAAAGAGATTCAACATAATGAAGAATCTACAACAACTAACAGGCAAAACAGCCACTTAGCATCAAAATGGCAGTATCAAATTCACACATAACAATATTAACTCTAAATGTAAATGGACTAAATGCACCAATCAAAAGACACAGACTGGCAAATTGGATAAAAATCCAAAACCCATCAGTGTGCTGTATCCAGGAAACCCATCTCACATGCAAGGATAAACAAAGGCTCAAAATAAAGGGATGGAGGAAGATTTACCAAGCTAATGGAAAGCAAAAAAAAGCAGGAGTTGCAATTCTCATCTCTGATAAAATAGACTTTAAAGCAACAAAGATCAAAAGAGACAAAGAAGGCCATTACATAATGGTAAAAGGATCGATACAACAAGAAGAGCTAACGATCCTAAACATATGTGGACCCAACACAGGAGCACCCAGATACATAAGGCAAGTTCTTAGTGACTTACAGAAGGACTTGGACTCCCACAAAATAATAGTGGGAGACTTTAACACTCCACTGTCAATACTAGACAGATCAACCAGACAGAAAATCAACAAGGATACCCAGGGCTTGAACTCAGACCTGGAGCAAGCAAACCTGGTGGACATTTACAGAACTCTCCACCCCAAATCCACAGAATACACATTCTTCTCGGCACCACATCACACCTACTCTAAAATTGACCACATAATTGGAAGTAAAGCACTGCTCAACAAATGCAAAACAACTGAAATCATAACAAACAGCCTCTCAGACCATAGTGCAATCAAGTTACAACTCAGAATTCAGAAACCAACCCAGAACCGCACAGCTTCATGGAAACTGAACAACTGGCTCTTGAATGTTGACTGGGTAAACAACGAAATGAAGGCAGAAATAAAGAAGTTCTTCGAAACCAATGAGAACGAAGACACAACGTGCCAGAACCTCTGGGACACATTTAAAGCAGTCTCTAGAGGAAAGTATATAGCAATAAGTGCCCATATGAGGAGAATGGAGAGATCCAAAATTGACACCCTATCGTCAAAATTGAAAGAGCTAGAGGAGCAAGATCAAAAAAACTCAAAACCCAGCAGAAGACAAGAAATTACTAAGATCAGAGCTGAGCTGAAGGAGATTGAGACACGAAAAACCCTTCAAAAAATCAATAAATCCAAGAGCTGGTTTTTTGAAAAGATCAACAAAATAGACAGACCACTAGCCAGATTGATTAAAAATAAAAGAGAGAACAACCAAATAGATGCAATAAAAAATGATAAAGGGGAAATCACCACAGATTCCACAGAAATTCAAACCATCATCAGAGAATATTACAAACAACTCTATGCACATAAACTAGTAAACCTGGAAGAAATGGATAAATTCCTGGACTCCTGTGTCCTCCCAAGCCTAAACCAGGAGGAAGCTGAAACTATGAATAGACCAATAACAAGGTCTGAAGTCGAGGCAGCAATTAAGAGCCTACCTCACAAAAAAAGCCCAGGTCCAGATGGGTTCACAGCCGAATTCTACCAGACACACAAGGAGGAGCTGGTACCATTCCTTCTAAAACTATTTCAAACAATCCAAAAAGAGGGAACCCTTCCCAAATCATTTTATGAGACCAACATCATCCTGATACCAAAACCCGGCAGAGACCCAACGAGAAAAGAAAACTTCAGGCCAATATCAATGATGAACATAGATGCAAAAATCTTCAAAATAATATTGGCAAGCCGATTTCAACAGCAAATCAAAAAACTTATTCATCATGATCAAGTAGGATTCATCCCAGGGATGCAAGGCTGGTTCAACATACCCAAGTCTATCAACGTAATTCACCACATAAACAGAACCAAAACCAAAAACCACATGATTATCTCAATTGACGCAGAGAAGGCATTTGACAAAATTCAACAGCCCTTTATGCTAAAAACCCTCAATAAACTCGGTATCTATGGAACGTATCTCAAAGTAGTAAAAGCTATTTATGACAAATCAACAGCCAATATCATACTGAATGGGCAAAAACTGGAAGCATTCCCTTTGAAATCTGGTACTAGACAAGGATGCCCTCTCTCACCACTCCTATTCAATATAGTACTGGAAGTTCTAGCCAGAGCAATCAGGCAAGAAAAAGAAATAAAGGGTATTCAAATAGGAAAGGTGGAAGCCAAATTGTCTCTATTTGCAGACGACATGATAGTATACCTAGAAGACCCCATCGCCTCAGCCCAAAAACTCCTGAAACTGATAAACAACTTCAGCAAAGTCTCAGGATATAGAATCAATGTGCAAAAATCACAAGCATTCGTCTACACCAATAACAGACTTAAAGAAAGCCAAATCAAGAGCGAACTGCCATTCGCAATTGCTACAAAAAGAATAAAATACCTTGGAATACAACTCACAAGGAACGTAAGGGACCTCTTCAAGGAGAACTACAAACCACTGCTCAACGAAATCAGAGAGGACACAAACAGATGCAGAAACATTCCATGTTCATGGTTAGGAAGAATTAATATCGTGAAAATGGCTATACTGCCCAAAGTAATTTACAGAATCAACGCTATCCCCATCAAGCTACCATTGACTTTCTTCACAGAACTGGAAAAAACCACCATGAACTTCATATGGAACCAAAAGAGAGCCCGCATAGCCAAGTCAATTCTAAGCAAAAAGAACACAGCGGGGGGCATCACACTGCCGGATTTCAGGCTATACTACAAGGCTACAGTAATCAAAACAGCATGGTACTGGTACCAAAACAGAGATATAGACCAATGGAACAAAACAGAGGCACCGGAAGCAACACAACATACATACAACTATACAATCTTTTATAAACCTGACAAAAACAAGCAATGGGGCAAGGATTCCATGTTTAACAAATGGTGTTGGGAAAACTGGCTAGCCATGTGCAGAAAGCAGAAACTGGACCCCTTCCTGACACCTTACACTAAAATTAACTCCAGATGGATTAAAGACTTAAACATAAGACCTGGCACCATAAAAACCCTAGAAGGAAATCTAGGCAAAACTATCCAGGACATAGGAGTAGGCAAGGACTTCATGAACAAAACACCAAGAGCATTGGCAACAAAAGCCAAAATAGACAAATGGGACCTAATGAAACTCCACAGCTTCTGCACGGCAAAAGAAACAGTCACTAGAGTGGATCGGCAACCAACAGAATGGGAAAAAATTTTCGCAGTCTACCCATCTGACAAAGGGCTGATATCCAGAATTTACAAACAACTCAAGCAGATTTACAGGAAAAAAACAAACAAGCCCATTCAAAAGTGGGCAAAGGATATGAACAGATACTTTACGAAAGAAGACATATATGAGGCCAACAATCATATGAAAAAATGCTCATCGTCACTGGTCATCAGAGAGATGCAAATCAAAACCACATTGAGATACCATCTCACGCCAGTTAGAATGGCGATCATTAAAAAATCTGGAGACAACAGATGCTGGAGAGGATGTGGAGAAAAAGGAACACTTTTACACTGTTGGTGGGAGTGTAAATTAGTTCAACCATTGTGGAAGACGGTGTGGCGATTCCTCAAGGCCTTAGAAACAGAAATTCCATTTGACCCAGCAATCCCATTACTGGGTATATATCCAAAAGACTATAAATCGTTCTACTATAAGGAGACAAGTACACGAATGTTCATTGCAGCACTGTTTACAATAGCAAAGACCTGGAATCAACCCAAATGCCCATTGATAATAGACTGGATTGGAAAAATGTGGCACATATACACCATGGAATATTATGCAGCAATCAGAAATGATGAGTTCGTGTCGTTTGTAGGGACATGGATGAATCTGGAAAACATCATCCTCAGCAAACTGACACAAGAACAGAAAATGAAACACCGCATATTCTCACTCATAGGTGGGTGATGAAAAATGAGAACACATGGACACAGAAAGGGGAGTACTAAACACTGGGGTCTATTGGGGGGAAAAGGGGAGGGCCAGTGGGAGGGGGAGGTGGGGAGGGATAGCCTGGGGAGAAATGCCAAATGTGGGTGAAGGGGAGAAGAAAAGCAAAGCACACTGCCATGTGTGTACCTACGCAACTGTCTTGCATGCTCTGCTCATGTACCCCAAAACCTATAATCCAATAAAAAATTAAAAAAAAAAAAAGCAAAATTTCTCTGAACATAATCTTTCAGAAAAAATATACAAAGCCCTTTTCTGCTCTTTTTTGTAGTATATACACCAACTCAATATGCTCTCCCATGTAAAATACCGAAATTCTAATTTTACGCGAATCGAAAAAAATCTAAATAATATCTAGGCGTTTCAAAGCTAAAAGAAAATGACTCTAAATATAGTCAGGTAA
Source organism: Callithrix jacchus (assembly GCF_049354715.1). Lineage (NCBI taxonomy): Eukaryota > Metazoa > Chordata > Mammalia > Primates > Cebidae > Callithrix > Callithrix jacchus. The sequence goes on from NC_133507.1 coordinate 1,534,224, forward strand.
AAAAAATATACAAAGCCTTATTCTACTCTGTTTTGGAGTATATACACCAATCCAGTATGCTCTCTCATGTAAAATACCGGAATTATAATTTTACTTGAATCGAAAAAAATCTAAATAATATCTAGGCGCCCCAAATTTAAAAGAGAATGGCTCTGAATATAGTCTGTTAGAAAAAATATACAATGCCCTTTTCTACTCTGTTTTGGAGTATATACACCAACTCAATATGCTCTCTCATGTAAAATACTGAAATTCTAATGTTACACGAATTGAACAAAATCTAAATAATATCTAGGCCGCATAAAGTTAAACGAAAATGGCTCTGAATATAGTCTTTCAAAAATATAAACAATGCCTTATTCTACTCTGTTTTGGAGTATATACACCAACTCAGTATGCTGTCTCATATAAAATACCGAAATTCTAATTTTACGTGAATAAAAACATCTAAATATTATCTAGGCACCCCAATGTTAAAAGCAAAATTGCTCGGAATATAATCTGTCAGAGAAAATATTCAATGCCCTTTTCTAGTCTGTTTTGTAGTATATATACCAACTCAGTATGCTCTCTCATGTAAAATACCGAAATTCTAATTTTACGTGAATCGAAAAAATATAAATATTATCGAGGCAACCCAATGTGAAAAAAAAATGGCTCTGAATATAATCTGTCAGAAAAAATATACAATGCACTAATCTACTCGATTTTGCAGTATATACACCAACTCCATATTCTCTCTAACTTACAATACAGAAATTCTATATTTACGCAAACTGAAAAAAATCTAAATATTATCTAGGCACCCCAATGTTAAAAGCAAAATTGCTGTGAATATAATCTGTCAGAAAAAATATAGAATGCTTTTCTACTTTGTTTTGGAGTATATACACCAACTCAATATTCTCTCTCATGTAAAATACCGAAATTCTAATTTTACTGGAATCAAAAAGAATCTAAATGATATCTACGTGCCCCAAATTTAAAAGAAAATGGCTCTGATTATAGTCTGTTAGACAAAATATACAATGCCTTATTATACTCTGTTTTGGAGTATATACACCAACTCAGTATGCTCTCTCATGTAAAATACTGAAATTCTAATTTTACGTGAATCGAAAAAAATCTAAAAAATATGTAGAAGTTCCAAAGTTAAAAGAAAATGGCACTGCATATACTCTGTTAGGAAAAATACACAATGCCTTATTCCACTCTTTTTTGGAGTATATACACCAACTCAGTATGCTCTCTCATGTAAAATATCATAATTCTAATATTACGTGAATCAAAAAAAATCGAAATATTATCTAGGCACCTCAATGTTAAAAACAAAATTACTCTGAATATAATCTGTAAGAAAAAATATAGAATGCTTTTTTCTACTCTGTTTTCGCATATATACACCAACTCAACCTGCTCTCTCATGTAAAATACAGAAACTCTAATTTTACTTGAATCGAAAAAAATCTAAATGATATCTAGGCTCCCCAAAGTTACAAGACAATGGTTCTGAATATAGTCTGTTAGAAAACATAGACAAATCCTTATTCTACTCTGTCTTTGAGTATATACACCAACCCAGTATGCTCTCTCATGTAAAATACCAAAATTCTAAATTTATGTGAATCAAAAAAAAATCTAAATATTATCTAGCCACCCCAATGTTTTAAACAAAATTGCTCGTAAAATAATCTGTCAGAAAAAATATACAATGCTTTTTTCTACTTTGTTTTGGAGTATATACACCAACTCAATATACTCTCTCATGTAAAATGCCGAAATTTTAATTTTACACGATTCGAAATAAATCCAAATAATGTCTAGGCGGCCCGAAGATAAATGAAAATGGCTCTGAATATAGTTTGTAAAAAAAATATACAATGCCTTATTCTACTCTGTTTTGGAGTATATACACCAACTCAGTATGCTCTCTCATGTAAAATGACGAAATTCTAATTTTACGTGAATTGAAAAAATCTAAATATTATCTAGGCACACCAGTGTTAAAAAAAATTGCTCTGAATATAATCTATTAGAAAAATTTTACAATACCCTATTCTACTCTGTTTTGGAGTATATACACCAACTCCATATGCTCTCCCATGTAAAATAGAGAAATTCTATATTTAAGAAAATCGGAATAACTTTAAATATTTTCTATGCACCCCAATGTAAAAAACAAAATTGCTCTGAATATAATCTGTCAGAGAAAATATTCAATGCCATTTTCTAGTCTGTTCTGTAGTATATAAACCAACTCAGCATGCTCTCTCATGTAAAATACCGCAATTCTAATTTTACATGAATCGAAAAAATCTAAATATAATCTAGGCATCCCAGTTTTAAAAACAAAATTACTCTGAATATAATCTGTCAGAAAAAATATACAATGCCCTATTCTACTCTTTTTTGGAGTATATAAACCAACTCAATATGCTCTCTCATGTAAAATTCAGAAATTCTATATTTAAGTGAATCGAAAATAAATCTAAATATTATCTAGGCACCCCAATGTTAAAAGCAAAATTACTCTGAATATAATCTGTGAAAAAAATATACAATGCCGTTTTCTACTCTGTTTTGGAGTATATACACCAACTCAATATGCTCTCTCATGTAAAATAACAAAATTCTAATTTTACTTGAATAGAAAACAATCTAAATGATATCTAGGTACCCCAAATGTAAAAGAAAATTTCTCTGAATATAGTCTGTTAGGAAAAATACACAATGTTTAATTCTACTTTGTTTTGGAGTATATACACCAACTCAGTGTGCTCTCTCATGTACAATACCGATATTCTAAATTTAGGTGAATCGAAAAAATCTAATTATTATCTAGGCACCCCAGTTTAAAAACAAAATTACTCTGAATATCGTCTGTCAGAAAAAATATACAATGTTCTATTCTACTCTGTTTTCAAGTAAATACACCAACTCAATATGCTCTCTCATGTAAAATAAAGAAATTCTATATTTAAGCGAATCGAAAAAAAGATCTAAATATTATCCAGGCACCCCAATGTTAAAAGAAAAATTGCTCTGAATATAATCTGTCAGAAAAAATATACAATGCCCTTTTCTACTCTGTTTTGGAGTTTATACACCAACTCAATATGCTCTCTCATGTAAAATACCAAAATTTTAAATTTACTCGAATTGAAAAGAATCTAAATAATATCTAGGTGCCCCAAATTTAAAAGAAAATGGCTCTGAACACAGTGTGTTTGAAAAAATATACAATCCCTTATTCTACTCTGTTTTGGAGTATATAAACCAAATCAATATGCTCTCTCATGTAAAATACCGATATTCTAATTTTACGTAAATTGAAAAAATCTAAAATTTATTTAGGCACCCCAGTGTTAACAACAAAATTGCTCTGAAGTTAATCTGTCAAAAAAAATATACAATGCCCTATTCTACTCTCTTTTGGCGTATATACATTAACTCCATATGCTCTCTCATGTAAAAAACAGAAATTCTATATTTAAGCAAATCAAAAATAATCTAAATATTATCTAGGCACCTCAATGTTAAAAACAAAATTGCTCTGAATATAATCTGTCAGAAAAAATATACAATGCCGTATTCTACTCTGTTTTGGAGTATATACACCAACTCAATATGCTCTCTCATGTAAAATACAGAAATTCTATATTTAAGGGAATCGAAAAAAATCGAAATTTTATCTAGGCACCCCAATGCTAAAATCAAAATTTCTCTGAATATAATCTGTCAGAAAAAATATACAATGTCCTTTTCTAGTCTGTTTTGTAGCATATACACCAACTCAATATGCTCTCTCTTGTAAAATACCAAAATACTAATCTTACACGGATCAAAAAAAATCTAAATAATATCTAGGCACCCTAACGTTAAAAGAAAATGGCTGTGAATATAGTGTGTTAAAAAAAATATACAATGACTTATTCTACTCTTTCTTGTAGTTAATACACCAACTCAGTGTGCTCTCTCAAGTAATATACCGAAATTCTAATTTTACGTGATCGAAAAAAATCTAAATAATATGCAGTAGTTCCAAAGTTATAAGAAAATGGCACTAAATATAGTCTGTTAGAAAAAATACACAATGCCTTATTCCACTCTGTTTTGGAGTATATACACCAACTCAGTATGCTCTCTCATGTAAAATACCGAAATTCTAAATTTACGTGAATCGAAAAAAATCTAAGTATTATCTAGGCACCCCAATGTTAAAAATAAAATTGCTCTGAATATAATCTGTTAGAAGAAATATACAATGCCCTATTCTACTCTGTTTCAAAGTATATAAACCAACTCCATATTCTCTCATGTAAAATACAAAAATTATATATTTAAGCAAATTGAAAAAAATCTAAATATCATCTAGGCAACCCAATATTAAAAGCAAAATTGCTCTGAATATAAACTGTCAGAAAAAATATACAATGGTCTTTTCTACTCTCTTTTCGAGTATATACACCAACTCAATATGCTCTCCCATGTAAAGTACAAAAATTCTAATTTTACGCGAATCGAAAAAAGTCTAAATAATATCTAAGCGACCCAAAGTTAAAAGAAAATGGTTCTGAATATAGTCTGTTAGAGAAAATATACAATGCCTTATTCTACGCTGTTTTGTATTATATACTCCAACTCAGTATGTTCTCTTATGTAAAATACAAAAATTCTAATTTTGCGTTAATCGAAAAAAATCTAAATATTATCTAGGCACCCCAATGTTAAAAACAAAATTTCTCTGAATATAGTCTATCAGAAAAAATATACAATACCCTATTCTACTCTGTTTTGGAGAATATAAAATAACCCCATGTGCTCTCTCATGTAAAATACAGAAATTCTATATTTAAGCGAATCGAGAAAAATCTAAATATTATCTAGGCACCCCAATAATAAAAGTAAAATTGCTCTGAATATAATCTGTCAGAAAAAATATTCAATGCCCTTTACTACTTTTTTTTTGTAGTATATACATCAACTAAATATGCTCCCTCATGTAAAATACCGAAATTCAAATTTTACCCGAATTGAAAAAATCTAAATATTATCTAGGCACCGCAATGTTAAAAACAAAATTGTTCTGAATATAATCTGCCAGAAAATATATAAAATGCCCTATTCTACTCTGGATTGGAGTATATACACCAACTCAATATGCTCTCTCATGTAAAATACTGAAATTCTAAATTTACGTGAATCGAAAAAAATCTAAATAATATCAAGGCGCCCCAAAGTTACAAGAAAATGGTTCTGAATATAGTCTGTTAAAAAACATATACAATGCCTTATTCTACTCTATTATTGAGTATATACACCAACCCAGTTTGCTCTCTCATGTAAAATACCAAAATTCTAATTTTACGTGAATCGAAAAAAATCAAAATATTATCTAGGAACCCCAAGGTAAAAAACAAAATTTCTCTGAACATAATATTTCAGAAATAATATGCAATGCCCTTTTCTATTCTGTGTTGGAGTATATACACCAACTCAATATGCTCTCTCATGTAAAATACCGAAATTTTAATTTTACACGAATCGAAAAAAATCTAAATAATATCTAGGCGGCCCAACGTTAAACGAAAATGGCTCTGAATATAGTCTGTTAGAAAAAATATACAATGCCTTATTCTACTCTGTTTTGGAGTATATACACCAACTCAGTATACTCTCTCATGTAAAATAATATAATTCTAATTTTACGTGAATCCAAAATATCTAAATATTATCTCGGCACCCCAGTGTTAAAAACAAAATTGATCTGAATATAATCTGTCAGAAAAAATATACAATTCCCTATACTACTCTGTTTTGGAGTATATACACCAACTCCTTATGCTCTCTCATGTAAAATACACAAATTCTATATTTAAGCAAATCGATAAAAATCTAAATATTATCTAGACACACCAATGTTAAAAGCAAAATTGCTCTGAATATAATCTGTCAGAAAAAATATTCAATGCCCTTTTCTAGTCTGTTTTGTAGTATATACACCAACTTAGTATGCTCTCTCATGTAAAATACAGAAATTCTAATTTTACATGAATCGAATAGAATCTAAATATTATCTAGGCACCCCAATGCTAAAAGCAAAATTGCTCTGATTATAATCTGTCAGAAAAAATATACAATGCTTTTTTCTACTCTGTTGTGGAGTATATACACCAACTCAGTATACTCTCTCATGTAAAATACAGAAATTCTAATTTTACGCAAATCGAAAACAATCTAAATAATATCTAGGGGCACCAAATTAAAAAGAAAATTTCTCTGAATATAGTGTGTTAGAAAAAATATACAATGCCGTTTTCTACTCGGTTTTGGAGTATATAAGCAAACTCAATATGCTCTCTAATGTAAAATTTGGAAATTCTAAATATATCCAAATCGAAAAAAATCTAAATATTATCTAGCACCCCAATGTTAAAAGCAAAATTGCTCTGAATATAATCTGTCAGAAAATATACACAATGCCTTTTTCTACTCTGCTTTGGAGTACATACATTAATTCAATATGCTCTCTCATGAAAAATACCGAAATTCTAAATTTACTCGAATCGAAAATAATCTAAATATTATCTAGCACCCCAATGTTAAAAGCAAAATTGCTCTGAATATAATCTGTCAGAAATAATATACAATGCCCTATTATACTCTGTTTTGGAGTGTATACACTAACTCAATATTCTCTCTCATATAAAATATCGAAATTCTAAATTTACGGGGATCGAAAAAAATCTAAATATTACCTAGGATCCCTAATGTCAAAAGCAAAATTACTCTGAATATCATCGGGAAGAAAAAATATACAATGCCTTTTTCTACTCTTTTTGGGAGTATATACAGCAACTCAATATGCTCCCACATGTAAAATACAGAAATTCAAATTTTACATGAACTGAAATAAATCTGAATATTATCTAGGCACACCAATGTTAAAATCAATATTGCTCTGAATATAATTTATCAGACAAAATATACAATGCCTTATTCTACTATGTATTGGAGTATATACACAAACTCAGTATGCTCTCTCGTGTAAAATACAGAAATTAAAATTTTACACAAATCGAAAAAATCTCAATATTATCTAGGCACCCCAATGTTAAAAACAATATTGCTCTGAATATAATCTGTCAGAGAAAAAATACAATGCCCTATTCTACTTTGTTTTGGACTATACACACCAACTCCATATGCTGTCTCATGTAAAATACAGAAATTCTATATTTAAGCGAATCGAAACAAATCTAAATATTATCTAGGCACCGCAATGTTAAAAGCAAAATTGCTCTGAATATAATCTGTCATAAAAAAAATAATATGCTCTTTTCTACTCTTCTTTGTAGTATATACACCAACTAAATATTCTCTCTCATGTAAAATACCGAAATTCTAATTTTATGTGAATTGAAATAAATCTAAATATTATCTAGGCACCACAATGTTAAAAGCAAAATTGCTCTGAATATAATTTGTCAGAAAAAAAATAATATGCTATTTTCTACTCTTCTTTGTAGTATATACACCAACTAAATATTCTCTCTCATGTAAAATACCGAAATTCTAATTTTACGTGAATTGAAATAAATCTAAATATTATCTGGGCACCCCAATGTTAAAAAAAATTGCTCTGAATATATTCTGTTAGAAAAAATATACCATGCTCATTTATACTTTGTTTAGGAATATATACACCAACCCAATATGCTCTCCCATGTATAATAGCGAAATTCTAATTTTATGTGAATCGAAAAAAATCTAAATATTATCCACGTACCCCAATGTTAAAAGCAAATTTTCTCTGAGAATAATCTGTCAGAAAAAATATACAATGCCCTTTTCTACTCTGTTTTGCAATACATACACCAACTCAATATGCTCTCTCATGTAAAATACAGAAATTCTAATTTGACACGAATCGAAAAATATTTCAATATTATCTAGGCACTCCAGTGTTAAAAGCAAAATTTCTCTTAATATAATCTGTCAAAAAAATATACAATGCCCTTTTCTACTCGGTTTTGCAGTATATACACCAACTCAATATGCTCTCTCGTGTAAAATACCGAAATTCTAACTTTACGTGAATCGAAAAAAATCTAAATAGTATCTAGGCACGCCAATGTTAAAAGCAAAATTGCTCTGAATATAATCTGTCAGAAAAAATATACAATGACCTTTTCTACTCTGTTTTGGAGTATAAACACCAACTCAATATTCTATCTCATGTCAAATACAGAAATTCTAATTTTACGCTAATCGAAAAAAATCTAAATATTATCTACGCACCCCACTGTTAAAAGAAAATGTCTCTGAATATAATCTGTCAGAGAAAATATACAATGCCCTTTTCTACTCTGGTTTAGGGTATATACACCACTCAATATACTTTCTCATGGAAAGTACAGAAATTCGAATTTTACCTGAATCGAAAAAATCTAAATATTATCTAGGCGCCCCAATGTTAAAAACAATTTTTTTCTGAATACAATCTGTCAGAAAAAATATACAATGCCCTACTCTACTCTGTTTTGAAGTATATACACCAACTCAATATGCTCTCTCATGTAAAATACAGAAATTCTAATTTTAAGGGAATCGAAAAAAATCTCAATATTATGTAGGAACCCCAATATTAAAAGAAAAATAGCTCTGAATATAATCTGTCAGAAATAATATACAATGCTTTTTTCTACTCTGTTTTGGAGTATATACACCAACTCAATATGCTCTCTCATGTAAAATACCGAAATTCTAATCTTATGTGAATCGAAAAAAATCTCAATATTATCTAGGCACCCAAATAGTAAAAGGAAAATTGCTTTGAATATAATCTTTCAGAAAAAATATACAATGCCCTACTCTACTTTGTTTTGGTGTATATACATCAACTCAATATGCTCTATCATACAAAATACCGAAATTCTAAATTTAAGAGAATCGAAAAAAATCTAAATATTATCTAGGTACCCCAGTGTTAAAAGCAAAACTGCCCTGATTATAATCAGTCAGAAAAAATATACAATGCCCTTTTCTACCCTGTTTTGGAGTATATACACCAACTCAATATGCTATCTCATGTAAAATACCGAAATTCTAAATATATGCGAATCCAAAAAAATCTACATATTATCTAGGCACCCCAATGTTAACAGCAAAATTTCTCTGAATATAATCTGTCAAAAAAATATACAATGCCCTTTTATACTCTGTTTTGGCGTGTATACATCAACCCAATATGCTCTCTCATGTAAAATAACAAAATTCAAATTTTACTCAAATCGAAAAAATCTAAATATTATCTAGGCACACCAATGTTAAAAGCATAGTTGCTCTGAATATAATCTGTCAGATAAAATATACAATGCCCTTTTCTACTTTGTTTTGGAGTATATACATCAACTCAATATGCTCTCTCATGTAAAATACCGAAATTCTAAATATACGCGAATCAAAAAAAATCTAAATATTACCTACTTACCCCAACGTCAAAAGCAAAATTTTTCTGAATACTCTCTGTCAGACAAAATATACAATGCTTTTCTCTCCTTAGTTTTGGAGTGTATACACAAACTCAATATGCTCTCTCATGTAAAATACTGAAATTTTAAATTAATGCGAATCGAAAAAAATCTAAATATTACCTAGGAAACCCAACGTTAAAAGAAAATTTTTTTGAATATAATCTGTCCGAAAAAATGTACAATGCCCTTTTCTACATTGTTTTGGAGTATATACACCAACTCAATATGCTCTCTCATGTAAAATACCGAAATTCTAACTTTACGCAAATCGAAAAAAATATAAATCTTATCTAGGCACCCCAATGTGGAAAGAAAATGGATCTGAATATAATCTGTCAGAGAAAATATACAATACCCATTTCTACTCTGTTTTGGAGTATATACACCAACTCAATATGCTCTCTCTTGTAAAATACCAAAATTCTAAATTTAGGCTAATCAAATGAAATCTAAATATTATCTAGGCACCCCAATGGTAATAGCAAAATTTCTCTGAATATAATCTGTCAGGAAAAATATACAATGCCCTTTTCTACTCATTTTTGGAGTATATACACGAACTCAATATGCTCTCTCATGTAAAATACCGAAATTCTAAATTAATTCAAATAGAAAAAAATCTAAATATTATCTAGGCACCCCAATGAAAAAAGCAAAATTGTTCTGAATATAATCTGTCAGAAAAAATATACAATGCCCTTTATACTATGTTTTGGAGTATATACACCAACTCAATATGCTCTTTAAGGTAAAATACAAAAATTCTAAATTAACGTGAATCGAAAAAAATTCAAATATGACCTAGGCACCCCAATGTTAAAAGAAAAATTGCTCTAAATATACACGGTCAGAAAAAATACACAATGCCTTTTTCGACTCTTTTTTGGAGTATATACACCAACTCAATATACTCTCTAATGTAAAATACAAAAATTTTAATTATACCTGAATCACAATAAATCTAAATATTATCTAGGCACCCCAATGTTAAAAGCAAAATTGCTCTCAATATAATCTTTCAGAAAAATTACACAACGCCTTTTTCTAATTTGTTTTAGAGTATATAAAGCAACTCAATATGCTCTCTAATGTAAAATACTGAAATTCTAAGTTTACACGAATCGAATAAAATCTAAATATTATCTAGACATTCCAATGTTAAAAGAAATATTGCTCTGAATACAGTTTTTCAGATGAAATATACAATGCCCTTTTCTACTCTATTTTGGAGTATATACACCAACTCAATATGCTCTCTCCTGTAAAATATGCAAATTCTAATTTTACCCGAATCGAAAAAATCTAAATATTATCTAGGCACCCCAATGTTAAAAACAAAATTGCTCTGAATATAATCTGTCAGAAAAAATATACAATGCCTTATTCTACTCTGGTTTGGAGTATACACACCAACTCCATATCGTCTCTCATCTAAAATAGAAAAATTCTCTATTTAAACTAATCAAAAAAATCTAAATATTATCTAGGCACCCCATTGTTAAAAACAAAATTGCTCAGAATATTATCTGTCAGAAAAAATATACAATGCCCTATTCTACTCTGTTGTGGAGTATTTACACCAACTCCATTTGCTCTCTTATATAAAATACAGAAATTCTAAATTTAAGCGAATCGAAAAAAATCTAAATATTATCTAGGCACCCAAATGTTAAAAGCAGAATTGCTCTAAATATAATCTGTCAGAAGAAATATACAATGCCCTTTTCTACTTTTTCTTGTTAGTATATAAACCAACTCAATATGCTCTCTCATGTAAAATAACGAAATTCTACTTTTACACGAATCGAAAAAAATCTAAATAATAGCTAGGAGCTCAAAAGTTAAAAGAAAATGACTCTGAATATAGTCTGTTAGAAAAAATATACAATGTCTTATTCTACTCTGTTTTGTAGTATATACACGGACTCAGTATGCTCTCTCATGTAAAATACAGAAATTGTAATTTTACCCAAATCAAAAAATCTAAATATTATCTAGGCACCCCAATGTAAAAAACAAAATTGCTCTTAATATAATCTGTCAGAAAAAATATACAATGCCCTATTCTACTCTGTTTTGGAGTATATACACCAACTCAGTATGCTCTCTCTTGTAAAATACAGAAATTCTAATTTTACCCGAATTGAAAAAATCTAATTATCTAGGCACCCATATGTTAAAAACAAAATTGCTCTGAATATAATCTGTAAGAAAAAATATACAATACCCAATTCTACTCTGTTTTGGAGTATATAAACCAAATCAGTATACTCTCTCATGTAAAATACCGAAATTCTAATTTTACGTGAATCGAAAAAAATCTAAACTTAATCTAGGCACCCCAATGTAAAAAATAATATTGCTCTGAATATAATTTGTCAGAGAAAATACACAATGCTCTACTCTACTATGTTCTGGTGTATATAAACCAACTCCATATACTCTGTCATGTTAAATGCAGAAATTTTAATTTTACACGAAACGAAAGAATCTAAATATTATCTAGGCACCCCAATGTTAAAAACAATATTACTCTGAATATAATCTGTCAGAAAAAATATACAATGCCCTATTCTACTCTGTTTTGGTGTATATACACCAACTCATAATGCACTCTCATGTAAAATACAGAAATTCTATATTTAAGCGAATCGAAAAAAAAGTAAATATTATCCAGGGACCCCAATGTTAAAAGCAACATTGCTCTGAATATAATCTGTCAGTATAAATATACAATGCCCTTTTCTACACTATTTTGGAGTATATACACCAACTCCATATGTTCGCTCATGTAAAATACAGATATTCTATATTTAAGTGAATCGAAAAAAATCTAAATAATATCTAGGCACCCTAAAGTTAAAAAAAAATGGCTCTGAATATAGTCTGTTAGAAAAAATATACAATGCCTTATTCTACTCTGTTTTGGAGTATATACACAAACTCAGTATGCTCTCTCATGTAAAATACAGAAATTCAAATTTTACCCGAATAGAAAAAATTTAAATATTATCTAGGCACCCCAATGTTAAAAACAAAAAACTCTGAATATAATCTCTCAGAGAAAATATAAAATGCCCTATTCTACTCTGTTTTGGAGTATATACACCAACTCCATATACTCTCTCAATTAAAATACTGAAATTCTATATTTAACCGAATCAAAAAAAATCTAAGTATTATCCAGGCACCCCAATGTTAAAAGCAAAATTGTTCTAAATATAGTCTGTCAGAAAAAATATACAATGTCTTTTTCTACTCTGTTTTGGAGTATATACACCAACTCCATATGCTCTCTCATGTAAAATATATAAATTCTATATTTAAGTGAATCGAAAAAAATCTAAATAATATCTAGGTGCCCCAAAGTTAGAAGAATATGGCTCTGAATATAGTCTGCTAGAAGAAATATACAATGCCTTATTCTACTCTGTTTTGGTGTATATACACCAACTCCATATGCTCTCTCATGTAAAATACAGAAATTATATATTTAAGCGAATTGAAAAAAATCTAAATATTGCCTAGGCACCCCAATGTTAAAAGCAAAATTTCTCTGAATATAATGTGTCAGAAAAAATATACAATTCCCTTTTCTACTCTGTTTTTAATATATACACCAACTCAATATGCTCTCTCATGTAAAACACCGAAATTCCAATTTTATGCGAATCGAAAAATATCTAAATAATATCTAGGCGACACAAATTTAAAAGAAAATGGCTCTGAATATAGTCTGTTAGAAAAAATATACAATGCCTTATTCTACTCTGTTTTGGAGTATATACACCAACTCAGTATGCTCTCTCATGTAAAATACAAAAATTCTAATTTTACGTAAATTGAAAAAACTCTAAATATTATCTAGGCACCCCAATGTTAAAAGCTAAATTATTCTGAATATAATCTGTCAGAAAAAATATACAATGCTTTTTTCTACTCTGTTTTGAAGTATATACACCAACTCAATATGCTCTCTCATGTACAATAACGAAATATTAATTTTACGCGAATCGAAAAAAATCTAAAGAATATCTAGGCCCCCAAAGTTAAAAGAAAATGGCTCTGAATATCGTCTGTTAAAACAAATATACAATGCCTTATTCTGCTCTCTTTTAGAATATATACAGCAACTCAGTATGCTGTCTCATGTAAAATACAGAAATTCTAATTTTACGTGAATTGAGAAAAATCTAAATATTATCTAGGCACCCCAATGTTAAAAGCAAAATTTCTCTGAATATAAACTGTCAGAAAAAATATACAATGCCCTATTCTACTGTTTTGGAGTATATACACCAACTCCATATGCTCTCTCAGGTAAAATACAGAAATTCTATATTTAAGCGAATCGAAAAAAATTTAAATATTATCTAGGCACCCCAATATTAAAAGCAAAATTGCTCTGAACATAATCTGTCCGAAAAATATACAATGCCCTTTTCTACTCTGTTTTGTATTACATAAACCAACTCAATATGCTCTCTCATGTAAAATACCGAAATTGAAATTTTACGTGAATCGAAAAATATCTAAATAATATCTAGGAGCCCCAAAGTTTAAAGAAAATGGCTCTCAATATAGTCAGGTAGAAAAAATATACAATGCCTTATTCTACTCTTTTTTGGAGTATATACACCAACTCAGTATGCTCTCTCATGTAAAATATCGAAATTATAATTTTACCCGAATCGAAAAAATCTTAATATTTTCTAGCCACCCCAATGTTAAAAACAAAATTGCTCTGCAAAATAATCTGTCAGAAAAAATATATTATATCCTATTCCACTCTGTTTTAGAGTTTATACACCAACTTCATATGCTCTCTCATGTAAAATACAGAAATTCTATATTTAAGTGAATCGAAAAAAGCTAAATATTATCTAGGCACCTTAATGTTAAAAGCAAAATTGCTCTGAATATAATCTGTCAGAAAAAAATATACAATGCCTTATTCTACTCTGTTTTGGAGTATATACACGAACTCAGTATGCTCTCTCATGTAAAATACCGAAATTCTAATTTTACATGAATCGAAAAAAATCTAAATATTATCTAGGCACCGGAATGTTTAAAGCAAAATTGATCTGAATATAATCTGTCAGAAAAAATATACAGTGCCCTTTTCTACTCTGTTTTGTAGTATATACACCAACTCAGTATGCTCTCTCATGTAAAATACCGAAATTCTAATTCTACGGTAACCGAAAAAAATTTAAATATTATCTAGGCACCCCAATGTTAAAATCAAAATTGCTCTGAATATAATCTGTCAGAAACAATATACAATGCCCTATTCTACTCTGTTTTGCAGTATAAACACCTACTCAATATGCTCTCTCATGTAAAATACCGAAATTCTAATTTGACAGGAATCGAAAAAAATCTAAATATTATTTAGGAAACCCAATGTTAAAAGCAAAATTTCTCTGAATATAGTCTGTAAAGAAAAATATAAAATGCCCTTTTCTACTCTTTTTTGTAGTATATACACCAAATCAATATGCTCTCCCATGTAAAAAAATGAAATTCTAATTTTACGAGAATCGAAGAAAATCTAAATATTATATAGGCAATCCAATGTTAAACGCAAAATTGCTCTGGAAATAATCTGTCAGAAATTTTATACAATGCCCGTTTATACTCTGTTTTCGAGTATGTACTCCAAATCAATATGCTCTCCCATGTAAAATACTGAATTTCTAATTTTACGCGAATCGAAAAAGTCTAAATATTATCTAGGCACCCCAATGTTAAAAGCAAAATTTCTCTAAATATTATCTGTCAGAAAAAATATACAATGTCTTTTTCTACTCTGTTTTGGAGTATATACACCAACTCAATATGCCCTCTCATGTAAAATACCGGAATTCTAATTTTACGCGAATCGAAAAAAATCTAAATATTATCTAGGCACACCAATGTTAAAAGAAAATGGCTCTGAATATAATCTGTCATAAAAAATATACACTGCTATTTTCTACTTTGTTTTGGAGTATATACACCAACTCAATATGCTGTCTCATGTAAAATGCCGAAATTCTAATTTTACAGGAATCGAAAAATATCTAAATATTATCTAGGCACCCCAATGTTAAATGGAAAATTGTGAATATGATCTGTCAGTAAAAATATACAATGCCTTTTTCTACTATTTTTTGGAGTACATACACCAACTCAATATTCTCTCCCATGTAAAATATTGAAATTCTAAATTTACACGAATCGAAAAAAATCTAAATATTATCTAGGAACCCCAATTTTAAAAGCAAAATTGTTCTGAATATAACCTGTCAGAAAAAATATACAATGCCCGTTTCTACTTTGTTTTGGAGTATATACACCAACCCAATATGCTCTCTCAGGTAAAATACCGAATTTCTAACATTATGCAATTCGAAGCAAATTTAATATTATCTAGGCACCTAATGTTAAAAGCAAAATTGCTCTGAATACAATTTGTCAAAAAAAATGTACAATACCCTTTTCTACTCTGTTTTAAAGTATATACACCAACTCAATACACTCTCTCGTGTAAAATACCGAAATTCTAATTTTACGCGAATCCAAATAAATGTAAATAATATCTAGGCACCCCAATGTTAAATGCAAAATTGCTCTGAATACAATTTTTCAGAAAAAAATATACAATGCCATATTATACTCTGTTTTGGAGTATATACACCATCTCGATATTCTCTCTCATGTAAAATACCGAAATTCTAAATTTATGTGCATCGAAAAAAATCTAAATATAATCTAGGCACTTCAATGTGACAAGAAAATGGCTCTGAATATAATCTGTCAGAAAAAATATGCAATGCCCTTTTCTACTTTGTTTTGTAGTATATACACCAACTCAATATGCTCTCTTACATAAAATACCGAAATTGTAAATTTATGTGAATCGAAATAAATCAAAATATTATCTAGGCACCCCAATGTTAAAAGCAAAATTGCTCTGAATATAATGTGTCAGAAAAAATATACAATGCCCTTTTCTACTTTGTTTTGAACTATATACACCAACTCAAAATGCTCTCTCATGTAAAATACCCAAATTCTAATTTTACAGGAATCAAAATAAATCTAAACATAATCTGGTCACCCCAATGTTAAAAAAAAATTGCTCTGAATATAATCTGACAGAATAAATATTCCATGCCCTTTTCTACTTTATTTAGGAGTATATTGACCAACTCAATTTGCTCTCCCATTTAAAATACCTAAATTCTAATTTTATGCGAATCAAAAAAAATCTAAATATTATCTAGGCACCCCAATGTTAAAAGCAAAAATTCTCTGAATATAATCTGTCAAAAAATATATACAATGACCCTTTCTACTCTGTTTTAAAGTATATACACCAACTCAATATGCTCTCTCATGTATAATACCAAAATTCTAATTTTACACGAATCGAATATTATCTCTAAATTATCTAGGCATCCCAATGTTAAAAGCAAAATTGCTCTGAATATAATCTGTCATAAAAAATATACAATGTCCTTTTCTACTCTGTTTTGGAGTATATACACAAACTCAATATGCTCTCTGATGTAAAATAACAAAATACTAATATGTGAATCGATAAAAATCTACATATTATCTAGGCACCCAAATGTTAAAAGAAAATGGCTCTGAATACAATATGTCAGAAAGAAGATACAATGTCTTTTTCTACTCTGTTTTGGAGTATATACACCAACTCAATATGCTCTCCATGTAAAATACCGAAATTCTAACTTTTCGCGAATCAAAATATTTAAATATTATCTAGGAACACCAATGTAGAAAGAAAAATTTCTCTGAACATCATCTGTCAGGGAAAATATACAATGCCATTTTCTACACTGTTTTGGAGTATATACACCAACTCAATATGCTCTCTAATGTAAAATACAGAAATTTCAATTTTACCTGAATCAAAAAAAACGTAAATATTATCCAGGCACCCCAATGTTAAAAGCAAAATTCCTCTGAATATAATCTGTCAGAAAAAATATATAATGACCTATTCTACTCTGTTTTGGAGTATATACATTAACTCCATATGCTCTCTCATGTAAAATTCAGAAATTCAATATTTTACCGAAGCAGAAAAAGTCTAAATATTATCTAGGCACCCCAATGTTAAAAGAAAAATTGCTCTGAATATTATCTGTCAGGTAAAATATACAATGCCGTTTTTTACTCTGTTTTGTAGTATAAACACAAACTCAATATGTTCTCTCATGTAAAATACCCAAATTCTAAATTTTCTCAAATCCAAAAAAAATCTAAATAATATCTAGGAACCCCACTCTTCAAAGCAAAATTGCTCTGAATATAATCTATCACAAAAAATATACAATGCCCTATTCTACTCTGTTTTGGAGTATATACACCAACTCAGTATGCTCTCTCATGTAAAATACAAAAATTCTAATTTTACGTGTATCAAAAAAAATCTAAATATTATCTAGGCACCCCATGTTAAAAGCAAAATTACTCTGAATATAATCTCTCAGAAAAAATGTACAGTGCAGTTTACTACTCTCTTTTGAAGTATATACACCAACTCAATATGCTCTCTCATGTAAAATACCGAAATTTTAAAATTACGTGAATTGAAAAAATCTAAATAATATCTAGGCACCCCAAAGTTAAAAGAAAATGGCTCTGAATATAGTCTGTTAATAAAAATACACAATGCTTTATTCTAATCTGTTTTAAAGTATATACACCAACTCAGTATGCTCTCTCATGTAAAATACCGAAATTGTAATTTACCCAAATCGAAAAAAATCTAAATATTATCTAGGCACCCCAATGTTAAAAACCAAATAGCTCTGAATATAGTCTGTCAGAAAAAAATATACAATGCCCTATTATACGCTGTTTTCGAGTATATACACCAATTCCATATGCTCTCTCATGTAAAATACAGAAATTCTATATTTAAGAGTATTGAATAAAATCTAAATATTATCTAGGCACCCCAACGTTAAAAGCAAAATTGCTCTGAATATAGTCTGTCAGAGAAAATATTCAATGCCCTTTTCTAGTCTGTTTTGTAGTATATACACCAACTCAATATGCTCTCTCATGTAAAAAAGAGAAACCTTAATTTTACCTGAATCGAAAAAATTTAAATATTATCTAGGCAACCCAATGTTAAAAACAAATTTCATTGGAATATAATCTTTCATAAAAATTATACAATGCCCTATTCAACTCTGTTTTGGAGTATATACACCAACTCCATATGCTCTCTCATGTAAAATACAGAAATTCTATATGTAAGCGAATGGAAAAAAATCTAAATATTATCTAGGCACCCCAATGTTAAAAGCAAAATTGCTCTGAATATAATCTGTCATAAAAAACATACAATGTCGTTTTCTACTCTGTTTTGGAGTATATACACCAACTCCATAGGCTCTCTCCTGTAAAATACCGAAATTCTAATTTTACGTGAATCGAAAAAAATCTAAATAATATCTAGGCGCCCCAATGTTAAAAGAAAATGGCTCTGAATATAGTCTGTTAGAAAGAATATACAATGCCTTATTCTACTGTGTTTTGGAGTATATACACCAACTCCATATGCACTCTCATGTGAAATAGAGAAATTCCATATTTATGCAAATCGACAAAAATCTAAATATAATCTAGGCACCCAAAAGTTAAAAGCAAAATTGCTCTTAAATAAAATGTCAGAAAAAATATACAATGCCATTTTCTACTCTGCTTTGGAGTATATATAGTAAATCATTATGCTCTCTCATGTAAAATACCGAAATTCGAATTTTACGTGAATTGAAAAAAATCTAAATAATATCTAGGCGTCCCAATGTTAAAAGAAAATGGGTATGAATATAGTCTGTTAGAAAAAATATACAATAACTTATTCTACTCTGTTATAAAGTAAATACAACAACTCCGTATGCTCTCTCATATAAAATACAGAAATTTAATTTTACCAGAATCGAAAAAATCTAAATATTATCTAGGCACCCCATTGTTAAAAACAAATTGCTCTGAATATAATCTGTCAGAAAAAATATACAATGCCCTTTTCTACTATGTTTTGGAGTATATACACCAACTCAATATGCTCTCTCATGTAAAATACCGAAATTCTAATTTTACGTGAATCGAAATAAATCTAAATAATATCTAGGCACCCCAAAGTTAAACGAAAATGTCTCTGAATATAGTCAGTTAGAAAAATTATAGAATGCTTTATTCTACTCTATTTTGGAGTATATACACCAACTCCATATGCACTCTCATGTAAAATACAGAAATTCTATATTTAAGCGAATTGAAAAAATCTGAATATTATCTATACACCCCAATATTAAAAACAAAATTTCTCTGAATATAATTTGTCAGAAAAAATATACAATGCCCTTTTCTACCCTGTTTTGGAGTATATACACCAACTCCATAAGCTCTCTCATGTAAAATACAGAAATTCCATATTTAAGCGAATCGAAAAAATTCTAAATATTATCTAGGTACCCCAATGATAAAAACAAAATTGCTCTGAATACAGTCTGTCAGAAAAAATATACAATGCCCTATTCTACTCTATTTTGAAGTATATACACCAACTCCATATGATCTCTCATTTAAAATTCAGGAATTCTATATTTAAGCGAATCGAAAAAATTCTGAATATTATCTAGGCACCCCAATGTTAATAGAAAAATTGCTATAAATATAGTCTGTCTCACAAAATATAAAGTGCCCTTGTCTACTTTGTTTTGGAGTATATACACCAACTAAGTATGCTCTCTCATGTAAAATACAGAAATTCTAATTTTATGCGAATCGAAAAAAATCTAAATAATATGTAGGCCCCCCAATGTTAAAAAAAAATAGCTGTGAATATAGTCTGTTAGAAGAAATATACAATGCTTTATTCTACTATGTTTTGGAGTATATACACCAACTCAATATGCTCTCTCATGTAAAATACCGAAATTCTATCGTTAAGCAAATCGAAAATATCTAAATATTATCTAGGCACCCCAATGTTAAAAACAAAATCGCTCTGGATATAATTTGTAAGAAAAAAATATACAATGCCCTTTTCTACTCTGTTTTGGAGTATATACACCAACTCCATATGCTCTCTCATGTAAAATAC
Organism: Callithrix jacchus; assembly: GCF_049354715.1. Taxonomy (NCBI): domain Eukaryota; kingdom Metazoa; phylum Chordata; class Mammalia; order Primates; family Cebidae; genus Callithrix; species Callithrix jacchus. Next base: position 1,554,900 of record NC_133507.1, read on the forward strand.
AGAAATACTATATTTAAGCGAATCGAAAAAAATTTAAATATTAATTAGGCACCCCAATGTTAAAAACAAAATTGCTATGAATATAATCTGTCATAAAAAATATACAATGCCTTATTTTACTCTGTTTTGGTGTATATACACCAACTCAATTTGCTCTCTTATGTAAAATACAAAAATTCTATATTTAAGAGAATCGAAAAAAATCTAAATATTATCTAGGCACACCAATGTTAAAAACAAAATTGCTCTGAGTATAATCTGTCAGAAAAAATATCCAATGCCCTATTATACTCTGTTTTGGAGTATATACACCAACTCAATATGCTCTCTCATATAAAATAGAGAAATTCTATATTTAGCGAAAAAAATCTAAATATTATCTAGGCAACCCAATGTTACAAGCAAAATTGCTCTGAATATGAACTGTCAGAAAAAATATACAATGCCCTTTTCTACTCTGTTTTTTAGTATATACACCAAATCAATATGCTTTCTCATATAAAATACCGAAATTCTAATTTTACGCGAATCGAATAAAATCTAAATATTATCTAGGCACCGCTATGTTAAAAGCAAAATTGCTCTGAATATAATCTGTCTGAAAAAATAAACAATGTTTTTGTCTACTTTGTTTTGGAGTGTATAAACCAACTCAATATGCTCTCTTATGTAAAATACCAAAATTCTTTTTTTATGTGAATCAAAAAAAATCTAAATAATATCTAGGCACCACAATAATAAAAACAAAATTCCTCTGAATATAATCTGTCAGAAAAAATATACAATGCCCTTTTCTACTCTGTTTTGGGGTATATAAAACAACTCTAAATGCTCTCTCATATAAAATACAGCAATTCTATATTTAAGCGAATCAAAAACAATCTAAATATTATCTAGGCACCCTAATGTTGAAAGCAAAATTGCTCTGAATATAATCTATCAGAGAATATATACAATGCCCTATTCTACTCTATTTTGTAATATATACACCAACTCCATATGCTCTCTTATGTAAAATACAGAAATTCTAATTTTAGCAGAATCGAAATAATCTAAATATTATCTAGGCACCCCAATGTTAAAAAAAATGCTCTGAATATAATCAGTCAGAAAAAATATACAATGTCCTATTCTACTCTGTTTTGGAGTATGTACACCAACTCAATATGCTCTCTTATGTAAAATAACGAAATACAAATTTTACGCAAATCGAAACAAATCTGAATAATATCAAGGCGCACCAAAGTTAAAAGAAAATGGGTCTGAATATAGTCTGTTAGAAAAAATATACAATGCCTTGTTCTACTCTGTTTTGGAGTATATACACCAGTTCACTATGCTCTCTCACGTAAAATACAAAAATTCTATATTTAAGAGAATCGAAAAAAATCTAAATATTATCTAGGCACCCCAATGTTAGTAGCAAAATTGCTCTGAATATAGTCTGTCAGAAAAAAATATACAATGCCATTTTCTACTCTGCATTGTAGTATATACATCAACTCAATATGCTCTCTCATGTAAAATAAAGAAATTCTAATTTTACCCGAAGCGAAAAAATCTAAATATAATCTAGGCACCACTATGTGAAAAACAAAATTGCGTTGAATATAATCTGTCAGAAAAAACATAGAATGCCCTATTCTACTCTGTTTTGGAGTATATACACCAACTCCATATGCTCTCTCATGTAAAATAAAAAAATTCTGTATTTAAGCGAATGGAAAAAGATCTAAAAATTATCTAGGCTTCCCAATATTAAAAGCAAAATTGCTCTGAATATAATCTGTCAGAAAAAATATACAATGTCATTTTCTACTCTATTTTGGAGTATATACACCAACTCAATATGCTCTCTCATGTAAAATACCGTAATTCTAATTTTACGCGAATCAAAAAATATCGAAATAATATCTAGGTTCCCAAAAGATAAAGGAAAATTGCTCTGAATATATTTTGTCAGAAAAAATATACAATGCCTTATTCTACTCTGTTTTGGAGTGTATACACCAAATCGGTATGCTCTGTCATGTAAAATACAGAAATTCTAATTTTACCTGAATCGAAAACATCTAAATATTATCTAGGCACCCCAACGTTAAAAACAAAACTTCTATGAATATAATCTGTCAGAAAAAATATACAATGCCCTTTTCTACTTTTTATCAGAGTATATACACCAACTCAAAATGCTCTGTCATGTAAAATACCGAAATTCAAATTTTACGTGAATCGAAAAAAATCTAAATAATATCTAGGCGCCCTAACGTTAAAAGAAAATGGCTCTGAATATAGTGTGTTAGAAAAAATATACAATGCATTATTCTACTCTCTCTTAAAGTATATAAACAAACTCCGTATGCTCTCTAATGTGAAATACCGAAATTCTAATTTTAACAAAATGGAAAAAATCTAAATATTATCTAGGCACCTAAATGTTAAAAACAAAATTTCTCTGAATATAATCTCTCATAAAAAATATACAATGCCCTATTCTACTCTTTTTTGGAGTATATACACCAACTCCATATGCTCTCTCATGCAAAATACAGAAATTCTTATTTTACCCAAATCGAAAATATCTAAATATTATCTAGGCATCACAATGTTAAAAACAAAACTGGTCTGAATATAATCTCTCAGATAAAATATACAATGCCCTATTCTACTCTGTTTTGGAGTATATACACAAACTCCATATGCTCTCTCATGTAAAATACAGAAATTCTATATTTAAGTGAATCGAAAAATTCTAAATATTATCTAGGCTCCCCAAACGTAAAAGAAAATGTCTCTGAATATAGTCTGTTAGAAAAAATATACAATGCCTTATTCTACTCTGATTTCAAGTATATACACCAACTCGGTATGCTCTCTCATGTAAAATACCAAAATTCTAATTTCACATGAATCGAAAAGAATCTAAATATTATCTCGGCACCCGAATGTTAAAAGCAATTTGTCTCTGAATATAATCTCTAATAGAAAATATACACTGCCCTAATCTAGTCTGTTATTGAGTATATAAACCAACTCAAAATGCTCTCTCATGTAAAATACTGAAATTCTAATATTACACGAATCGGAAAAAATCTAAAGAATATCTAGGCGCCCCAAAGTTAAAAGAAAATGGCTCAGAATATAGTCTGTTAGGGAAAATATACAATGCCTTATTTTAATCTGTTTTGGAGTATATACACCAACTCAGTTTGCTCTCTCATGTAAAATAACGAAATTCTAATTTTACCCCAATCGCCCAATGGAGAAAATCTAAATATTATCTAGGCATACCAATGTTCAAATCAAAATTGCTCTGAATATAATATGTCATAAAAAATATACAATGCCCTTTTCTACTCTGATTTGGAGTACATACACCAACTCTATATGCTCTCTCATGTAAAATACAGAAATTCTATATTTAAGGGAATCGAAAAAAATCTAAATATTATCTAGGCACCCGAATGTTAAAAACAAAATCTCTCTCAATATACTCCGTCAGAAAAAATATACAATGCCCTTTTCTACTCTGTTTTGGAGTATATACACGAACTCAGTTTGCGCTCTCATGTAAAATACAAAAATTCTAATATTACACAAATCTAAAAAATCTAAATATTCTGTAGGCACCCCAATGTTAAAAACAAAACTGCTCTGAATATAATCTGTCAAATAAAATATACAATGCACTATTCTACTCTTTTTTGGAGTATATACACCAACTCCATATGCTCTCTCATGTAAAATACAGAAATTCTAATTTTTGTCGAATCGAAAACATCTAAATATTATCTACGCACCACTATGTTTAAAACAAAATTGCTCTGGAAATAATCAGTCAGAAAAAATATACAATGTTCTATTCTACTCTGTTTTGGTGTATATACACAAACTGCATATGCTCTCTCAGGTAAAATACCGAAATTCTAATTTTACGTGAATCTAAAAAAATATAAATAATATCTAGGCACCCCAAAGTTAAAACAAAATGGCTCTGAATATAGTCTGTCAGAAAAAATATACAATGCCTTATTGTACTCTGTTTTGGAGTATATACACTAACTCAGTATGCTCTCTCATGTAAAATCCCGAAATTCTAATTTTATGCGAATCGATATAAATCTAACTAATATGTAGCCACCCCAAATATAAAAGAAAACGGCTCTGAATATTGTCTGTTAGAAAAAATATACAATGCCTTATTCTACTCTGTTTTGGAGTACATACAACAACTCAGTATGCTCTCTCATGTAAAATACAGAAATTCTAAGTTTTCCCGAATCAAAAAAATCTAAACATTATCTAGGCACCCGAATGTTAAAAACAAAATTGCTCTGAATATAATTTGTCATAAAAAATATACAATGCCCTTTTCTACTCTGTTTTGGAGTACATACACCAACTCCATATGCTCTATCATTTAAATATAGGAATTCTATATTTAAGCAAATCAAAAATAATCTAAATATTATCTAGGCACCCCAATGTTAAAAACAAAATTTCTCTGAATATAATCTGTAAAAAAATATATACAATGCCCGATTCTACTCTAATATGGAGTATATAAGGCAACTCTGTATGCTCTCTCATGTAAAATACCGAAATTCTAATTTTACGTGAATCGAAAAAAATCTAAATATTATCTAGATACCCGAATGTTAAAAGGAAAATTGCTCTGAATACAATGTGTCAGAAAAATGTGGAATGTCTTATTCTACTCTGTTTTGGAGTATATACACAAATTCAGTATGCTCTCTCCTGTACAATAAAGTAATTCTAATTTTACGTGAATCTAAAAAAATCTAAATATTATCTAGACACCCCAAAGTTAAAAGCAAAATTGCTCTGAATATAATCTGTCAGAAAAAATATACAAAGCCTTATTCCACTCTGTTTTGGAGTATATACACCAACTCAGTATGCTCTCTAATGTAAAATACAGAAATTCTATATATAGGCGAATCGAAAAATCTAAATATTATATAGACACCCCAATGTTAAAAGCAAAATTGCTCTGAATATAATCTGTGAGATAAAAAATACAATACCCTTTTCTACTCTGTTTTTTAGTACATAAACCAACTCAGTATGCTCTCTCATGTAAAATAGAGAAATTCAAATTTTACCCGAATTAAAAAAATCTAAATATTATCTAGGCACCCCAATGTTAAAAACAAAATTGCTCTGAATACAATTTGTCAGAGAAAATATGCAATGCCCTATTCGACTCTGTTTTAGAGTATATACAACAACTCCATATGCTCTCTCATGTAAAATACAGAAATTCTATATTTAAGCGAATCGAAAAAAATCTAAATATTATCTTGGCACCCTAATGTTAAAATAAAAATTTCTCTTAATATAAACTGTCAGAAAAAAAATACATTGCCCTATTCAACTATTTTTTTGGAGCATATAAACCAACTCCATATGCTCTCTCATGTAAAATACAGAAATTCTATATTTAAGCGAATCGAAAAAAATCTAAATATTATCTAGTCACCCCAATGTTAACAGCAAAATTTCTCTGAATATAATCTGTCAGAAAAAATATACAATGCCCTTTTCCACTTTGTTTTGGAGTATATACACCAACTCAATATGCTCTGTCTTGTAAAATGCCGAAATTATAATTTTACGAGAATCGAGAAAAATCTAAATAATATCTAGGCGACCCAAAGTTAAAAGTAAATGGCTCTGAATATAGTCTGTTAGTAAAAATATACAATACCTTATTCTACTCTGTTTTGGAGTATATACACCAACTCAGTATGATCTCTAATGTAAAATAAAGAAATTCTAATTTTAACCGAATCAAAAAAATCTATATATTTTTTAGTCAACCCAATGTTAAAAACAAAATTGCTCTTAATATAATGTCAGAGAAAATATACAATGACCTATTCTACTGTGTTTTGTATTATATACACCAACTCAATATGCTCTTTCATGTAAAATACAGAAATTCTATATTTAAGCGAATCGAAAAATATCTAAATATTATCTAGGCACCTTAATGTTAAAAGCAAAATTGCTCTGAATATAATCTGTCAAAAAAAATACACAACGCCATTTTCTACTCTGTTTTGTAGTATATACACCAACTCAATATGCTCTGACATGTAAAATACAGAAATTCCAATGTTATAAGTATCGAAAAAATCTAAATATTATGTAGGCACGTCAATGTTAAAAACAAAATTGCTCTGAATATAATCTTTCAGAAAAAATACACAATGCCCTATTCTACTCTGTTTTGGAGTATGTACACCAACTCAGTATGGTCTCTCATGTAAAATACCGAAATTCTAATTTTACCCGAATCGAAAAAATCAAAATATTATGTAGGCAACCCAATGATACAAACAAAATTGCTCTGAATATAATCTGTCACAAAAAAATATTCAATCCCCTATTCTACTCTGTTTCGGAGTATATACACCAACTCAATATGCTCTCTCATGTAAAATACAGAAATTATAATTTTACTAAAATTGAAAAAATCTATTATCTAGGCACCTCAGTGTTAAAAGAAAATGGCTCTGAGGTCTGTTAGATAAAATTTGCAATGCCTTATTCTACTCTTTTTTGGAGTATATACACCAACTCAGTATGCTCTCTCATGTAAATCAAAGAAATTCTAAATTTACGTGAATCAAAAGAAATCTAAATATTATCTAGGCACCCCAATGTTAAAAAAAAAATTCCTCTGAATATAATCTGTCAGAAAATATATACAATGCCATATTCTACACTCTTTTAATGTATATACACAAACTCCATATGCTCTCTCACGTAAAATAAAGAGATTCTATATTTAAGCGAATCGAAAAAATTCTAGATATTATCTAGGCACCCCAATGTTAAAAGCAAAATTGCTATTAATATAATCTGTCAGATAAAATATACAACGCCCTTTACTTCTCTGTTTTGTAGTATATACACCAACTCAATATGCTCTCTCAAGTAAAATACAGAAATTCTAATTCTACCCAAATCGAAAAAATATAAATATTATCTAGGCACCCCAATGTTAAAAAATAAATTGCTCTGAATATAATCTGTCATAAAAAATATACAATGCCCTATTCTACTCTGTTTTGGAGTATATACAACAACTCAGTATGCTCTCTCATGTAAAATACCGAAATTCTAATTTTAAGTGAATCGATAAGTTTCTAAATATTATCTAGGCACCGCAATGTTAAAAACAAAATTGCTCTGAAAAAAATCTGTCAGAATAAAGGTACAATGGCCTTTTCTAATCTGTTTTGTAGTATATAGAGCAACACAATATGCTCTGTCATGTAAAATACAAAAATTATAATGCTACCCAAATCGAAATATTTAAATATTATTTAGTCAACCCAATGTTAAAAACAAAATTGCTCTGAATATAATCTGTCAGAAATAATATACAATGCCCTATTCTACTCTGTTTTTGAGTATATACACCAACTCAATATGCTCTCTCATGTAAAATACCGAAATTCGAATTTTACGCGAATCGAAAAAAATCTAAATAATATCTAGGCGCTTCAAAGTTAAAAGAAAATGGCTCTGAATATAGTCTGTTAGAGAAAATATACAATGCCTTATTCTACTGTTTTGGAGTATATACACCAACTCAGTTTGATCTCTCATGTATAATACAGAAATTCTAATTTTACCCGAATCAAAAATATCTATATATTATTTAGTCAACCCAGTGTTAAAAACAAAATTGCTCTGAATATAATCTGTCAGAGAAAATATACAATGTCCTATTCTACTCTGTTTTGGAGTATATACACCAACTCCATATGCTCTCTCATGTAAAATATTGAAATTCTAATTTTACGCGAATCGAAAAAAAACCTAAATAATATCTAGCCGCCCCAAAGTTAAAAGAAAATGGGTCTGAATATAGTCTGTTGAAAAAATATACAATGCCTTATTCTACTCTGTTTTGGAGTATATACACCAACTCTGTATGCTCTCTCATGTAAAATACAGAAATTCTAATTTTACATGAATCAAAAAAAATCTAAATATTATCTAGGCAACCCAATGTTAAAAACAAAATTGCTCTGAATATAATCTGTCACAATAATTATACAATGCCCTATTCTACTCGGTTTTGGGGTATATACACCAACTCAGTATGCTCTCTCATGTAAAATAGAGAAATTATATATTTAAGCAAATCGAAAAGAATCTAAATATTATCTAGGCACCCCAATGTTAAAAGCAAAATTGCTCTGAATATAATCTGTCAGAAAAAATATATAATGCCGTCTTCTACTCTGTTTTGTAGTGTATACACAAACTCAATATGCTCTCTCATGTAAAATACAGAAATTCTAACTTTACCCGAACCGAAAAAATCTAAATATTATCTAGGCACCCCAATGTTAAAAGCAAAATTGCTCTAAATATAATCTGTCAGAAAAAATATACAATGCCCTCTTCTATTCTGTTCTGTAGTATAAACACCAACTCAATATGCTCTGTCATGTAAAATACAGAAATTCTAATTCTACCCGAATCGAAAAAATATAAATATTATCTAGGCACCCCAATGTTAAAAGCAAAATTGCTCTGAATATAATCTGTCAGAAAAAATATACAATGCTCTTTTCTACTCTGTTTTGGCGAATATACTCCAACTCAACATGCTCTCTCATGTAAAATACGGAAATTCTAATTTTAGGTGAATCAAAAAAATTCTAAATAATATCTAGGCTCACCAAAGTTAATAGAAAATGGCTCTGAATATAGTCTTTTAGAAAAAATATACAATGCCTTATTCCACTCTGTTTTGGAGTATATACACCAACTCAGGATGCTCTCTCATGTCAAATACCGAAATTCTAATTTTACCCGAATCGAAAATAATCTAAATATTATCTAGGCCCCCCAGTGTTAAAAAAAAATTTTCTCTGAATATAATTTGTCACAAAAAATATTTAATGTTCTATTCTACTCTGTTTTGGATTATATACACCAACTCCATATGCTCTCTCATGTAAAATACAGAAATTCTATATTTAAGCGAATCGAAAAAAATCTAAATATTATCTAGGCACTCCTATGTTAAAAGCAAATTTGCTCTGAATAAAATCTGTCAGAGAAAATACACAATGCCATTTTCTACTCTGTTTTGTATTATATAAACCAACTCAATATGCTCTTTCATGTAAAATACAGAAACTCTAATTTTACCCGAATCGAAATAAATCTAAATATTATCTAGGCACCACAATGTTAAAAGCAAAATTGCTCTGAATATAATCTGTCAGAAAAAATATACAATTCCCTATTCTACTCTGTTTTGGAGTATATACACCAACTCATTAAGCTCTCTCATGTAAAATACCGAAATTCTAATTTTAGGTGAATCAAAAAAAATCTAAATAATATCTAGGCGCCCCAAACTTAAAAGAAAATGGCTCTCAATATAGTCTGTTAGAAAAAATATACAATGCCTTATTCTACTCTGTTTTGGAGTATATACACCAACTCAGTATGCTCTCTCACGTAAATCACAGAAATTCTAATTTTACGTAAATCGAAAAAAAACTAAATATTATCTAGACAACCCAATGTTAAAAACAAAATTGCTCTGAATATAATCTGTCACAATAATTATACAATGCCCTATTCTACTCGGTTTTGGAATATATACACCAACTCAGTATGCTCTCTCATGTAAAATAGAGAAATTCTATATTTAAGCAAATCGAAAAAAATCTAAATATTATCTAGGTACCCCAATGTTAAAAGCAAAATTGCCCTGAATATAATCTGTCAGAAAAAATATACAATTCCGTTTTCTACTCGGTTTTGTAGTGTATACACCAACTCAATATGCTCTCTCATGTAAAATACAGAAATTATAATTTTACCCGAACCGAAAAAAATCTAAATATTATCTAGGCCCCCCAATGTTAAAAGCAAAATTGCTCTAAATATAATCAGTCAGAAAAAATACACAATGCTCTTTTCTACTCTGTTTTGGCGTATACCCACCAACTCAACATGCCCTCTCATGTAAAATATGGAAATTCTAATTTTAGGTCAATCAAAAAAAACTTAAATAATATCTAGGCTCCCCAAAGTTAATAGAAAATGGCTCTGAATATAGTCTTTTAGATAAAATATACAATGCCTTATTCCACTCTGTGTTGGAGTATATACACCAACTCAGGATGCTCTCTTATGTCAAATACCGAAATTTTAATTTTACCCGAATCGAAAATAATCTAAATATTATCTAGGCTCCCCAGTGTTAAAAAAATTGCTCTGAATATAACTTCTCACAAAAAATATCTAATGCCCTATTCTACTCTCTTTTGGAGTATATACACCAACTCCATATGCTCTCTCATGTAAAATACAGTAATTCTATATTTAAGCGAATCGAAAAAATTCTAAATATTATCTAGGCACTCCAATGTTAAAAGCAAATTTGCTCTGAATAAAATCTGTCAGAGAAAATACACAATGCCATTTTCTACTCTGTTTTGTATTATATAAACCAACTCAATATGCTCTCTCATGTAAAATACAGAAATTCTAATTTTACCCAAATCAAATAAATCTAAATATTATTTAGGCAACCCAATGTTAAAAACAAAATTGCTCTGAATATAATCAGTAAGTAAAAATATAGAATGCACTATTCTACTCTGTTTTAAAGTATATAAGCCAACTCCGTATGCTCTATCATGTAAAATACAGAAATTCTATATTTAAGCGAATCAAAAACAATTGAAATATTATCTCGGCACCCCAATGTTAAAAACAAAATTGCTCTGAATATAATCTGTCAGAAAAAATATACAATGCCCTATTCTACTCTGTTTTGGAGTATGTACACCAACTCAGTATGCTCTCTCATGTAAAATACAGAAATTCTAACTTTACGTGAATCGAAAAAAATGTAAATATTATCTAGACACCCTAATGTTAAAAGGAAAATTGGTCTGAATATAATCTGTCAGAGAAAATATACAATGTCCGATTCTACTCTGTTTTGGAGTATATACATTAGCTCCATATGCTGTCTCATGTAAAATACAAAAATACTAATTTTACACGAATCGAAAAAAATCTAAATTATATCTAGGTGCCACAAAGATAAAAATAAATGGCTCTTAATATAGTCTTTTAGAGAAAATATACACTGCCTTATTCTACTCTGTTTTGGAGTATATACACCAACTCAGTATGCTCTCTTAGTAAAATACAGAAATTCTAAATTTACACGAATCGAAAAAATCTAAATATTATTTAGTCAACCCAATGTTAAAAACAAAATTGCTCTGAATATAATGTGTCAGAAAAAATACACAACGCCCTATTCTACTCTTTTTTGGAGTATATACACCAAAATCATATGCTCTCTCATCTAAAATACAGAAATTCTATATTTAAGTGAATCGAAAAATATCTAAATATTACCTAGGCACCCCGAAAGTAAAAAGCAAAATTGCTCTTAATATAATCTGTCAGAAAAAATACACAATGCCATTTTCTACTCTGTTTTGTAGTATATAGACAAACTCAATATGCTCTCTCATGTAAAATACAGGAATGCTAATTCTACCCAAATCGAAAAAATCTAAATATTATCTAGGCACCTCAGTGTTAAAAAAAAATTGCTCTGAATATAATCTCTCAGAGAAAATATACAATGCCCTATTCTACTCTGTTTTGAAGTATATAAACCAACTCCACATTTTCTCTCATGTAAAACACAGAAATTACATATTTAAGCAATCGAAAAATATCTAAATATTATCTAGGGACCCCAAAGTTAAAAACAAAATCGATCTGAATATAATCTGACAGAAGAAATACACAATGCCCTATTCTACTCTGTTTTGGAGTATATACACAAACACAGTGTGCTCTCTCATGTAAAATACAGAAATTCTATAATTAAGCGAATCGAAAAAAATCTAAATATTATCTAGGCACCCCAATGTTAAAAGAAAAATTGCTCTGATAGTAATCTGTTAAAAAAAATATGCAATGTTTTTTCTAGTCTGTTTTGTAGTATATACACCAACTCAATATGCTCTCTCATGTAAAATACCGAAATTCTAATTTTACGCGAATCGAAAAAAATCTAAATAATATCTAGACGCCCCAATGTTAAAAACAAAATTGCTCTGAATATAATCTGTCAGAAAAAATATACAATGCCCTATTCTACTCTTTTTTGGAGTACATACAGAAATTCCATATGCTCTCTCTTGTAAAATACCGAAATTCTAATTTTATGCGAGTCAAAAAAAAAATCTAATATCTAGGCGCCACAACGTTCCAAAAAAATAGCTCTGAAGATAGTCTGTTAGAAAAAATATACAATGCCTTATTCTATTTTGTTTTGGAGTATATACACCAACTTCACATGCTCTCTCATGTAAAATACAAAAATTATAATTCTATCCCAATTGAATAAATATAAATATTGTCTAGGCACCCCAATGTTAAAAACAAAATTGCTCTGAATATAATCTGTCTGGAAAAATATACAATGACCTACTCTACTCTTTTTTGGAGTATATACACCAACTCCATATGCTCTCTCATGTAAAATACCGAAATTCTAATTTTAAGTGAATCAAAAAAAATCTAAATAATATCTAGGCGCCCCAAACATAAAAGAAAATGGCTCTCAATATGGTCTGTTATAAAAAATATACAATGCGTTATTCTACTTTGTTTTGGAGTATATACACCAACTCAGTATGCTCTCTCATGTACAATACAGAAATTCTAATTTTACGTGAATGAAAAAAAATCTAAATATTATGTAGGCAACGCAATGTTAAAAACAAAATTGCTCTGAATATAATCTGTCACAATAATTATACAATGCACTATTCTACTCGGTTTTGGAGTATATACACCAACTCAGTATGCTCTCTCATGTAAAATACAGAAATTCTATATTTAAGCAAATCGAAAAAAATCTAAATATTATCTAGGCACCCCAATGTTAAAAGCAAAATTGCTCAGAATATAATCTGTCAGATAAAATATACAATGCCCTTTACTTCTCTGTTTTGTAGTACATACACCAACTCAGTATGCTCTCTCATGTAAAATACAGAAATTCTAATTTTACGTGAATCGATAAAAATCTAAATATTATCTAGGCACCCGAATGTTAAAAGCAAAATTGCTCTGAACATAATCTGTCAGAAAAAATATACATTGACATTTTCTACTCTGTTTTTTAGTATATACACCAAATAAATATGCTATGTTATGTAAAATACAGAAATTCTAATTTTATAAGAATCGAAAAAATCTAAATATTATGTAGGCACGTCAATGTTAAAAAGAAAATTGCTCTGAATGTAATCTTTCAGAAAAAATATACAATGCTCTATTCTACTCTGTTTTTGAGTATATACACCAACTCAGTTTGCTCTCTCATGTAAAATAGAGAAATTCTAATTTTACACAAATCGAAAGAATCTAAATATTATCTAGGCACCCCAATGTTAAAAACAAAATTGCTCTGAATATAATCTGTCAGACAAAATATACAATGCCCTATTCTACTCTGTTTTGGATTATATACACCAACTCAATATGATCTCTCATGTAATATACCGAAATTCTAACTTTAGGCATATTTAAAAAAATCTAAATAATATCTAGGTGCCATAAAGCTAAAAGAAAATGGGTCTGACTATAATCTGTCAGAAAAATATACAATGCCCTATTCTACTCTGTTTTGTAGTATAGACACCAACTTCATATGCTCTCTCATGTAAAATAGAGAAATTCTATATTTATGCGAATCAAAAAAAATCTAAATATAACCTAGGGTCCCCAATGTTAATAGCAAAATTGCTCTGAATATAATCTGTCAGGAAAAATATACAATGCCTTATTCTACTCTCTTTTGGGGTATATACACCAACTCAGTGTGCTCTCTCATGTAAAATACCGAAAATATATTTTTACGTGAATCGAAAAAAATCTAAATATTATCTAGGCACCCCAATGATAAAACCAAAATTGCTCTGAAAATAATCTGTCAGAAAAAATATACAATGCCCTTTTCCATTTTTTTTTTTTGCAGTATATAAACCAACTCAGTATGCTCTCTCATGTAAAATAGCAAAATTCTAATTTTACGAGAATGGAAAAAAATCTAAATAATATCTAAGCCTCCCAATGTTAAAAGAAAATGGCTCTAAATATAGTCTGTTAGAAAAAATAGACAATGCCTTATTCTACTCTGTTTTGGAGTATATACACCAAGTCAGTATGCTCTCTCATGTAAAATACCGAAATTCAATTCTGATGCGAATCAAAAAAAATCTAAATAATATCTAGGCGCCTCAAAGTTCAAAGAAAATGGCTCTCAATATAGTCTCTTAGAAAAAATATACAATGCCTTATTCTACTCTGTTTTGGAGTATATACACCAACTCAGGATGCTCTCTCATGTAAAATACATAAATTCTAATTTTACCTGATTCGAAAAAATCTAAATATTATCTAGGCAACACAATGTTAAAAACAAAATTGCTCTGAATATAATCTGTCAGAAAAAATATACAATGCCCCATTCTACTCTGTTTTCGAGTATATACACCATCTCAATATGCTCTCTCTTGTAAAATACAGAAATTCTATATTTAAGCAAATTTAAAAAAATCTAAATATTATCTAGGCACCCCATGTTAAAAACAAAATTGCTCTGAATATAATCTGTCAGAGAAAATATACAATACCCTATTCTACTCTGTTTTGGGGTATATACACCAACTGCATATGCTCTCTCATGTAAAATACAGAAATTCTATATTTAAGCGAATCGAAAAATATCTAAATATTATCTAGGCACACCAAAGTTAAAAGCAAAATTGTTCTGAATATAATCTGTCAGAGAAAATACACAATGCCATTTTCTGCTCTGTTTTGTATTATATTGTTTTGTATTATATAAACCAACTCAATATGCTCTTTCCTGTAAAATACAGAAACTCTAATTTTACCAGAATTTTACAAATCTAAATATCATGTAGGCACGCCAATGTTAAAAACAAAATTGCTCTGAATATAATCTGTCAGAAAAAATATACAATGCCCTATTCTACTCTGTTTTGGAGTATATACACCAACTCAGTATGCTTTCTCATGTAAAATACCGATATTCTAATTTTACGTGAATCGAGAAAACTCTAAATATTATCTAGGCACACCAATGTTAAAAACAAAATTGCTCTGAATATAATCTGTCATAAAAAATATACAATGCCCTTTACTACTCTGTTTTGCAGTATATACACCAGCTCAATATGCTCTCTCATGTAAAATACCGTAATTCTGATTTTACACGAATCGAAAAAAATCAAATAATATCTAGGCGACCCAAAGGTAAAAGAAAATGCCTCTGAATATAGTCTGTTAGAAAAAAAACAATGCCTTATTCTACTCTGTTTTGGAGTATATACACCAACTCAGTAAGCTCTCACATGTAAAATACCGAAATTCTTATTTTACGTGAATCAAAAAATATCTACACATTATTTAGGCACCCCAATGTAAAAAACAAAATTCCTCTGAATATAATCTGTCAGAGAAAATATACAATGCCCTATTTTACTCTATTTTAGAGTATATACATTAACTCCATATGCTCAATCATTTAAAATACAGAAATTCAATATTTAAGCGAATCAAATAAAATCTAAATATTATCTAGGCACCCCAACGTTAAAAGCAAAATTACTCTGAATATAATCTGTCAGAGCAAATATACAATGCCCCTTTCTACTCTGTTTTGTAGTATATACACCAAATCCATACGCTCTCTCATGTAAAATAAATAAATTCTATTTTTACCAGAATTGAAAAATCTAAATATTATCTAGACACCCCAATGTTAAAAGCAAACTTGCTCTGAATATAATCTGTCAGAAAAAATATAAAATGCCCTATTCTACTCTGTTTTGGATTATATACACCAACTTACTATGCTCTCTCATGTAAAATGCCGAATTTCTAATTTTACGTGAATCGAAAAAAATCTAAATGATATCTAGGCGCCCCAAATTTAAAAGAAAATGGCTCTGAATATAGTCTGTTAGAAAAACATACAATGCTTTATTCTACTCTGTTTTGGAGTGTATACACCAACTCAGTATGCTCTCTCATGTAAAATACAGAAATTCTAATTTTACGTGAATCGATAAAAATCTAAATATTATGTAGGCACCCAATTGTTAAAAACAAAATTGCTCTGTATATAGTCTGTCAGAGAAGATATACAATGCCCTATTCTACTCTATTTTGGACTATACACACCAACCCCATATGCTCTCTCATGTAAAATACCAAAATTCTAATTTTACCCAAATAGAAAACATCTAAATATTATCTAGGCACCCCAATGTTAAAAAGAAAATTGCTCTGAATATAATTTGTCAGAAAAAATATACAA
Organism: Callithrix jacchus; assembly: GCF_049354715.1. Lineage (NCBI taxonomy): Eukaryota > Metazoa > Chordata > Mammalia > Primates > Cebidae > Callithrix > Callithrix jacchus. The sequence goes on from NC_133507.1 coordinate 1,571,359, forward strand.
TGCCTTATTCTACTCTGTTTTGGAGTATATACACTAACTCAGTGCCATCTCATGTAAAATAAAGAAATTCTAATTTTATGTGAATCGAAAAAAATCTAAATATTATCTAGGCACCCCAATGTTAAAAGCAAAATTGCTCTAAATATAATCTGTCAGAAAAAATATACAATGATCTTTTCTACTGTGTTTTGTAGTATTTTCACCAACTCAATAAGCTCTCTCATATAAAATACTGAAATTCTATATTTCAGTGAATCGAAAAAAATCTAAATATTATCTAGGCACCCCAATGTTAAAAACAAAATTGCTCTAAATATAGTCTGTCAGATAAAATATACAATGCCCTTTTCTACTTTGTTTTGGAGTATATACACCAACTCAGTTTGCGCTCTCAAGTAAAACAGAGAAACTCTAATTTTACCCTAATCAAAAAATCTAAATATTCTTTAGGCACCCCTATGTTAAAAACAAAACTGCGCTGAATATAATCTGTCAGAAAAAATATACAATGCCCTGTTCTACCCTTTTGGAGTATATACACCAACTCCATATGCTCTCTCATGTAAAATACATAAATTCTAATTTTACTCGAATCGAAAAAATGTAAATATTATCTAGGAACCACAATGTTAAAAACAAAATGGCTCTGAATATAATCAGTCAGAAAAAATATACAATGCCCTATTCTACTCTTTTTTGGAGTATATACACAAACTCCATATGCTCTCTCATGTAAACTACAGAAATTCTATATTTAAGCGAATCTAAAGAAATCTAAATATTATCTAGGCACGCCAATGTTAAAAGCAAAATTTCTCTGAATATAATCTTTGAGAAAAAATATACAATGCCCTTTTCTACTCTGTTTTGGATTATATAAACCAACTCAATATGATCTCTAAGGTAAAATACCGAAATTCTAATTTTACACGAATCGAAAAAAATCTAAATGATATCTAGGCGTCCCTAAGTTAAAAGTTAATGGCTCGGAATATAGTCTGTTAAAAAAAATATACAATGCCTTATTCTACTCTGTTTTGGAGTATATAAACCAACACAGTATGCTCTCTCATGTAAAATACAGAAATTCTATATTTAAGCGAATCTAAAAAAATTTAAATCTTATTTAGGCACCCGAATATTAAAAGAAAAATACCTCTGAATATAATCTGTCAGAAAAAATATACAATGCCGTATTCTACTATGTCTTTAGTATATATACCAACTCAATATGCTCTCTCATGTAAAATATAGAAATTCTAATTTTACCCGAATCGAAAAAAATCAAAACAATATGTAGGCACCCTAATGTTAAAAACAAAATTTCTCTGAATATAATCTGTCAGAAAAAATATACAATGCTCTATTCTACTTTGTTTTGAAGTATGTACACAAAGTCACTATGCTCTCTCAAGTAAAATAGAGAAATTCTATATTTAAGCGAATCGAAAAAAATTTAAATATTATCTAGGCACCACAATGTTAAAAGCAAAATTGCTCTGAATATAATCTTTCAGAAAAAATATACAATGCCCTTTTCTACTCTGTTTTGTAGTATATAAACCTACTCAATATGCTCTCTCATGTAAAATACAGAAATTCTATTTTTATCCGAATTGAAAAAAATCTAAATATTATCTAGGCATCCCAATGTTAAAATCAAAATTTCTCTGAATATAATCTGTCAGAAAGAATATACAGTGTTTTTTTCTACTCTTTTTTGGAGTATATACACCAACTCCATATGCTCTCTTAGGTAAAATACAGAAATTCTAATTTTACGTGAATCGAAAAAAATCTAAAAAATATCTAGGCACCTCGATGTTAAAATAAAATGGCTCTTAATATAGTCTGTTAGAAAAAGTATAGAATGCCTTATTCTATTCTGTTTTGGAGTATATACACCAACTCCATATGCTCTATCATGTAAAATACAGAAATTTTATATTTAAGTAAATTGAAAACAATTTAAATATTATCTAGGCACCCCAATGTTAAAAACAAAATTGCGCTGAATATAATCTGTCAGAAAGAATATAGAATGCTCTATTCTACTCTGTTTTGGAATATATAAACCAACTCAGTATGCTCTCTCATGTAAAATACAGAAATTCTATATTTAAGCGAATTGAAAAAAATCTAAATATTATCTAGGCACCCCAATGTTAAAAGCAACATTGCGCTGAATATAATCTGTCAGAAAAAATATACAATGCCCTATTCTACTCTGTTTTGGAGTATATACACCAACTCAATACGCTCTGTCATGTAAAATACCGAAATTCTAATTTTACGCGAATTGAAAACAATCTAAATAATATCTAGGCGCCACAAAGTTAAAAAAAAATGGGTCTGTATATAGTCTGTTAGAAAAAATATACAATGCCTTATTCTACTCTGTTTTGGAGTACATACACCAACTCAGTATGCTCTCCCATGTAAAATACAGAAATTCTAATTTTACCAGAATTGAAAAAATCTAAATATTATATAGTCACCCGAATTTTAAAAACAAAATTTCTCTGAATATAATCTGTCGGAAAAAATATACAATGCCCTATTCTACGCTGTTTTGGAGAATATACACCAACTCACTACGCTCTCTATATAAAATACCGAAATTCTTATTTTACGTGAATCGAAAAATAACTAAATATTATCTGGGCACCCCTATGTTAAAAGCAAAATTGCTGTGAATATAATCTGTCAGAAAAAATATACAATGCTTTATTCTACACTATTTTGGAGTATATACAACAACTCAGTATGCTCTCTCATGTAAAATACCGAAATTCTAAATTGACGCGAGTCAAAACAAATCTAAATATTATATAGGCATCCCAATGTTAAAAACAAAATTGCTCTGAATATAATCTGTCAGAAAAAAAAGACTATGCGCTATTCTACTCTGTTCTGGTGTATTCACCAACTCCATATTCTCTCTCATGTTAAATACAGAAATTCTATATTTACGCGAATCGAAAAAATCTAAATATTATCTAGGCCCCCAATGTTAAAATCAAAATTGCTCTGAATGTAATCTGTCAGAAAAAATACAAAATGCCCTCTTCTCTGTTTTATAGTATATACACCAACTCAATATGCTCTCTCATGTACAATACCGAAATTCTAATTTTACGTTAATCGAAAAAAATCTAAATAATATCTAGGCGCCCCAAAGATGAAAGAAAATGGCTCTGAATATAGTCTGTTATAAAAAATATACAATGCCTCATTCTACTCTGTTTCGGAGTATCTACAACAACTCAGTATGCTCTCTCATGTAAAATACAGAAATTCTAATTTTTCCCGAATCGAAAAAATCTAAACATTATCATGGCACCCCAATGTTAAAAACAAAATTGCTCTTAATATAATCTGTCAGAAAAAATATACAATGCCCTTTTCTACTCTGTTTTGGAGTACATACACCAACTCCATATGCTCTCTCATGTAAAATACTGAAATTCTATATTTAAGCGAATCAAAAAAAATCTAAATATTATCTAGAAACCTCAATGTTAAAAACAAAATTTCTTTGAATATAATCTGTCAGAAAAAATACACAATGCCTTTTTCTACTCTGTTTTGGGATATATACATCAACTCAGTTTGCGCTCTGAATTAAAATAGAGAAATTCTAATTTTACCCTAATCAAAAAAATCTAAATATTTTTTAGGCACCCCAATATTAAAAACAAAACTTCTCCGAATATAATCTGTCAGAGAAAATATAAAATGCCCTATTCTACTTTTTCTTTGGAGTATATAAACCAACTCCACATGCTCTCTCATGAAAAATACAGAAATTCTAATTTTACTCGAATCGAAAAAATCTAAATATTATCTAGGCACCCAAATGTTAAAAGCAAAATTGCTCTGAATATAATCTGTCATAAAAAAATATACAATTCCCTATTCTACTCTGCTTTGGAGTATATACACCAACTCAATATGCTCTCTCATGTAAAATACAGAAGTTCTATATTTAAGCAAATCGAAAAAAATCTAAATATTATCTAGGCACACCAATGTTAAAAGCAAAATTGCTCTGAATATAATCTGTCAGAAAAAATATACAATGCCCTTTTCTACTCTCTTTTGGATTATATAAATCAACTCAATATGCTCTCTAAGGTAAAATACCGAAATTCTAACTTTACGCGAATCGAAAAAAATCTAAATAATATCTAGGCACCCCAAAGTTAAAAGAAAATGGCTCTGAATATAGTTTGTTAGGAAACATATACAAGGCCTTATTCTACTATGTTTTCGAGTATATATACCAACTCAGTATGCTCTCTCATGTAAAATACAGAAATTTTATTTTTACCCGAATCAGAAAAATCTCAATATTATATAGGCACCCCAATAATAAAAACAAAATTGCTCTGAATTTAATCTGTCATAAAAAATATACAATGCCCTTTTCTACTCTGTTTTGGAGTATATACACCAACTCCATATGCTCTCTCATGTAAAATACAGGAATTCTATATTTAAGCGAATCGAAAAAAATCTAAATATTATCGAGGCACCCCAATGTTAAAAACAAAATTGCTCTGAATATAAACTGTCAGAAAAATATACAATGCCCTATTCTACTCTATTTTGGAGTATATACACCAACTCCATATGCTTTCTCATGTAAAATACAGAAATTCTGTATTTAAGCGAATCGAAAAAAATCTAAATATTATCTAGGCACCCCAAAGTTAAAAGAAAAATTTCTCTGAATATAATCTGTCAGAAAAAATATACAATGCCCTTTTCCAGTTTGTATTGGAGTATATACACAAACTCAATATGCTCTGTCATGTAAAATACCGAAATTCTAATTTTACGTGAATCGAAAAAAATCTAAATAATATCTAGGCGCCCTAAAGTTAAAAGAAAATGGCTCTGAATATAGTATGTTAGAAAAAATATACAGTGCCTTATTCTACTCTCTCTTAAAGTATATAAACAACCTCAGTATGCTCTCGCATGTGAAATACCAAAATTCTAATTTTAACAAAATCGAAAATATCTAAATATTATCTAGGCACCCGAATGTTAAAAACAAAATTGCTCTGAATATAATCTGTCAGAAAAAATATACAATGGCCTATTCTACTCTGTTTTGGAGTATATCCACCAACTGCATATGATCTCTCATGTAAAATACAGAAATTCTATATTTAAGCAAATCGAAAAATATCTAAATATTATCTAGGCACCCCAATGTTAAAAACAAAATTGCTCTGAATATAATCTGTCAGAAAAAATATACACTGCCCTTTTCTACTCTGTTTTGGAGTATCTGCAGCAACTCAATATGCACTCTCATGTAAAATACCGTAATTCTAATTTTACGTGAATCGACAAAAATATAAATAATATCTAGGCACCCCAAAGTTAAAAGAGAATGGCTCTCCATATAGTCTGTTAGAAAAAATATACAATAGCTTATTCTACTCTGTTTCGGAGTATATACACCAACTCAGTGTGCTCTCTCATGTAAAATACCGAAATTCTAATTTTACCCGAATCAAAAAAATCTAAATATTATCTAGGCACCCCAATGTTAAAAACAAAATTGCTCTGAATATAATCTGTCAGACAAAATATACAATACCCTATTCTACTCTGTTTTGGAGTATATACACCAACTCACTATGGTCTCTCATGTAAAATAAAGAAATCCTTATTTCACCCGAATCGAAACAATCTAAATATTATCTAGGCACACCAACGTTAAAAACAAAATTTCTCTGAATGTAATCTGTCAGAAAAAATATACAATACCCTATTCTACTTTGTTTTGGAGTATATACACCAACTCCATATGCTCTCTAATGTAAAATACAGAAATTCTATATTTAAGCGAATCGAAGAAAATCTAAACATTATCTAGGCACCACAGTGTTAAAAACAAAATTGCTCTGAATATAATCTGTCAGATAAAATATACAATGCCCTATTCTACTCTGTTTTGGAGTATATACAACAAGTCCATATGCTCTGTCATATAAAATACAGAAATTCTAATTTTACGTGAATCGAATAAAATCTAAATAATATCTAGGACCCTGAAAGTTAAAAGAAAATGTCTCTGAATATAGTCTGTTATAAAAACTATACAATGCCTAATTCTACTCTGTCTTGGAGTATATACACCAAGTCAACATGCTCTCTCATGTAAAATACAGAAATCATAATTTTACCCGAATCGAAAAAATCTAAATATTATCTAGGCACCCAAATGTGAAAAACAAAACTGCTCTGAAAATAGTCTGTCAGAAAAAATATACAATGCCCTATTGTACTCTGTTTTGGAGTATATACCCCAACTCCATGTGCTCTCTTATATAAAATACAGAAATTCTATATTTAAGAGAATTGAAAAAAATCTAAATATTATCTAGGCAACCCAATGTTAAAAGGAAAATTTCTCTGAAATTAGTCTGTCAGAAAAAATATACAAGGGTTTTTTCTTCTCTGATTTGGAGTATATAAACCAACTCAAAATGCTCTCTCATGTAACATACTGAAATTCTAATTTTACGAAAATCGAAAAAAAATCTAAGTAATATCTAGGCTCCCCAAAGTTAAAAGAAAATGGCTCTGAATATAGTCTGTTAGAAAAAATATACAATGCGTTATTCTACTTTGTTTTGGAGTATATATACCAACTTAGTATGTTCTCTCAAGTAAAATATCGATATTCTAATTTTACGTGAATCGAAAAATATCTAAATATTATCTAGGCACCCCAATGTTAAAAGCAAAATTGCTCTGAATATAATCAGTCAGGAAAAATATACAATGCCCTTTTCTACTCTGTTTTGTGTTGTATACACCAAATCAATATGCTCTCTCATGTAAAATACCGAAATTCTAATTTTACGCGAATCGAAATAAATCTAAATATTACCTAGGCGACCCAAAGTAAAAAGATAATGGCTCTGAATATAGTCTGTTAGAAAAAATATACAATGCCTGATTCTACTATGTTTTGGAGTATATACACCAACACTGTATGCTCTCTCGTGTAAAATACAGAAATTCTAATTTTACCCGAATCGAAAAAATCTAAATATTATCTAGGCACCCCAATGTTAAAAACAAAATTGCTCTGAATATAATCTATCAGAGAAAACATACAATGCCCTATTCTACTCTGTTTTGGAGTATATACACCAACTCAGTACTCTCTTAAGGAGAAATGCCGAAATTCTAATTTTAAGTGAATCGAAAAAAATCTAAATATTATCTAGGCACACCAATGTTAAAAGCAAAATTGCTCTGAATATAATCTGTCAGAAAAAATATTCAATGCCCGATTCTACTCTGTTTTGGAGTATAGACACCAACTCCATATGTTCTCTCAAGTAAAATACAGAAATTCTATATTTAAGCAAATCGAAAAATATCTAAATATTATCTAGGCACCCCAATGTTAAAAGCAAAATTGCTCTGAATATAATCTGTCAGAGAAAATACATAATGCCATTTTCTACTCAGTTTTGTTTTATATAAACCAACTTACTATGCTCTCTCATGTAAACTACCGAAATTCTGATTTTACGTGAATCGAAAAAAATTTAAATATTCTCTAGGCACCCCAATGTTAAAAGCAAAATTCCTCTAAATATAATCTATCAGAAAAAATACACAATGCCCTTTTCTACTCTGTTTTTAGTATATGCACCAACTCAATATGCTCTCTCATGTAAAATAAAGAAATTCAAATTTAACCAGATTAGAAGAAATCAAAATATTATGCAGGCACAACAATGTTAAAAACAAACTTGCTCTGAATATAATCTGTCAGAAAAAATATACAATGCCCTATTCTACTCTGTTTTGGAGTATACACACCAACTCCATATGATCTCTCATGTAAAATACAGAAATTCTATATTTAAGCAAATCGAAAAATATCTAAATATAATCTAGGCACGCCAATGTTAAAAAGAAAATTGCTCTGAATATAATCTGTGAGAAAAAATATACAATGCCCTATTCTACTCTTTTTTGGAGTATATACACCAACTCCATATGCTCTCTCATGTAAAATACTGAAATTCTATATTTAAGCGAATCGAAAAAAATATAAATATTATCTAGGCACCCCAATGTTAAAAGCAAATTTACTCTGAATATAATCTGTCACAAAAAATATACAATGCCCTTTTCTACTCTGTTTGGTAGTATATACACCAACTCAGTATGCTCTCTCATGTAAAATACAGAAATTATAATTTTACCCGAATCGAAAAAATCTAACTATTATCTAGGCACCCCAATGTTAACAACAAAATTGCTCTGAATATAATCTGTCAGAAAAAATATACAATGCCATATTCTACTCTGTTTTGGAGTATATACACAAATTCCATATGCTCTCTCATGTAAAATACAGAAATTGTATATTTAATCGAATCGAAAAAAATCTAAATATTATCTAGGCACCCCAATTTTCAAAGCAACATTGCTCTGAATATAGTCTGTCACAAAAAATATACAATGCCCTTTTCTACTCTGTTTTGTAGTATATACACCAACTCAGTATGCTCTCTCATGTAAAATACAGAAATTCTAATTTTACCCAAATCGAAAAAATCTAAATATAATCTAGGCATTCAAATGTTAAAAACAAAATTTCTCTGAATATAATCACTCAGAAAAAATATACAATGCCCTATTCTACTCTGTTTTGGAGCATGTACACGAACTCAATAAGTTCTCTCATGTAAAATACCGTAATTCTAATTTTACGCAAATCAAAAAAAATCTGAATAATATCTAGGCACCTGAATGTTAAAAAAAAATGGATCTGAATATTGTTTGTTAGAAAAAATATACAATGCCTTATTCTACTCTGTTTTGGAGCATATAGACCAACTCAGAATGCTCTCTCATGTAAAATACCGAAATTCTAATTTTACGCGAATCGAAAGAAATCTAAATAACATCTAGGCGCCCCAAAGTTAAAAGAAAATGTCTCTGAATATAGTATGTTATAAAAAATATACAATTCCTTATTGTACTCTGTTGCGGAGTATATATACCAACTCCATATGCTCTCTCATATAAAATACAGAAATTCTATATTTAAGCGAATCGAAATAAATCAAAATATTACCTAGGCACCCCAATGTTAAAAGCAAAATAGCTCTGAATACAGTCTGTCAGAAAAAATATACAATGCTCTTTTCTACTCCGTTTTGTAGTATATAAAACAACTCAATATGCTCTCTCACGTAAAATACCGAAATTCTAATTTTACGTGAATCGAAATAAATGGAAATATTATCTAGGCACCCGAATGTTAAAAGCAAAATTGCTCTGAACATAATCTGTCAGAAAAAATATACAATGCCCTTTTCTACTGTGTTTTGGAGTATATACACTAACTCAATATGCTCTCTCATATAAAATACCGAAATTCTAATTTTACGTGAATCAAAAAAAATCTAAATAATATCTAGGCGCCCCAAAGTTAAAAGAAAATAGCTCTGAATATTATCTTTCAGAAAAAAACTACAATGTCCTATTTTATTTTCTTTTGATGTATATACACAAACTCAATATGCTCTCACATGTAAAATAGCAAAATTCCAATTTTACGCGAACCGAAAAAAATCTAAATAATATCTAGGCGCTTCAAAGTTAAAAGAAAATGGCTCTGAATATAGTCTGTTAGAAAAAATATACAATGCCTTATTCTACTCTGTTCTAAAGTATATACAAAAACTCAGTATGCTCTCTCAGGTTAAATACCGAAATTCAAATTTTACGTGAATCAAAAAAAAATCTAAATATTTTCTAGGCACCCCAATGTTAAAACTAAATTTGCTCTGATTATAATCTGTCAGAGAAAATATACAATGCCGTATTCTATGCTGTTTTGGAGTATATACACCAACTCTGTATGCTCTCTCATTTAAAATACCGAAATCCTAATTATACGCAAATCAAAAAAAAATCTAAATAGTATCTAGGCGCTTAAAAGTTAAAAGAAAATGGCTGTAAATATAATCTGTTAGAAAAAATATAGAATGCCTTATTCTACTCTGTTTTGGAGTATATACACCAACTCCATATGCTCTCTCAAGTAAAATACAGAAATTCTATATTTAAGCGAATTGAAAAAATCTAAATATTATCTAGGCAACCCAATGGTAAAAGTAAAGTTGATCTCAATATAATCTGTCATAAAAATTATACAATGCCCTTTTGTACTCTGTTTTGGAGTATATACACCAACTCAATATTCTCTCTCATGGAAAATAACGAAATTCTAATTTTATGTGAATGAAAACAATCTAAATAATATCCAAGCGCTTAAAAGTTACAAAAAATGGCTCTGAATATAGTCTGTTAGAAAAAATATACAATGCCTTATTCTACTCTGTTTTGGAGCATATACACCAACTCAGAATGCTCTCTCATGTAAAATACCGAAATTCTAATTTTACGCGAATCGAAAGAAATCTAAACAATATCTAGGCGCCCCAAAGTTAAAAGAAAATGTCTCTGAATATAGTATGTTAGAAAAAATATACAATGCCTTATTATAGTCTGTTGTGGAGAATATACACCAACTCCATATGCTCTCTCCTGTAAAATACAGAAATTCTATATTTAAGCGAATCGAAAAAAATCTAAATATTACCTAGGCACCCCAATGTTAAAAGCAAAATTGCCCTGAATATAGTCTGTCAGAAAAAATATACAATGCTCTCTTCTACTCCGTTTTGTAGTATATAAAACAACTCAATATGCTCTCTCATGTAAAATAACAAAATTCTAATTTTATGTGAATCGAAAAAAACGGAAATATTATCTAGGCACCCGAATGTTAAAAGCAAAATTGCTCTGAACATAATCTGTCAGAAAAAATATACAATGCCCTTTTCTACTCTGTTTTGTAGTATATACACCAACACAATATGCTCTCTCATGTAAAATTCAGAAATTCTAATTTTACGTGAATCTAAAAATATCTAAATAATATCTAGGTGCCCCAAAGTTAAAAGAAAATGTCTCTGAATATAGTCTGTTAGAAAAACTATACATTGCCTTATTCTACTCTGTTTTGGAGTATATACACCAACTCAGTATGCTCTCTCATGTAAAATACAGATATTCTAATTTTACCCGAATCGAAAAATTCTACATATTATCTAGGCAACCCAATGTGAAAAGTAAAATTGTTCTGAATATAATCTGTCATAAAATATACACAACGCCATTTTCTACTCTATTTTGTATTATATACACCAACTCAATATGCTCTCTCATGTAAAATACAGAAATTCTGATTTTACCTGAATCGAAAAAAATCTAAATATTTTCTGGCACCCCAATGTTAAAACAAAATTGCTCTGCATAAAATTTGTCAGAAAAAATATACAGTGTCCTTTTCTACTTCCTTTTGGAGTACATACACCAATTTCATATGCTCTCTCATGTAAAATACCGAAATTCTAATTTTACACGAATCGAAAAAAATCTAAATGATATCTAGGCGCCCCGAAGTTAAAAGTTAATGGGTCGGAATATAGTCTTTTAAAAAAAATATACAATGCCTTATTCTACTCTGTTTTGGGGTATATAAACCAACTCAGTATGCTCTCTCATGTAAAATACAGAAATTCTATATTTAAGCGAATCGAAAAATTCTACATATTATCTAGGCAACCCAGTGTGAAAAGCAAAATTGCTCTGAATATAATCGGTCAGAAAATATACACAATGCCATTTTCTACTCTATTTTGTAGTATATACACCAACTCAATATGCTCTCTCATGTAAAACACAGATATTCTAATTTTACCCGATTCGAAATAATCAAAATATTATGTTGGCACCCCAATGTTAGAAACAAAAGTGCTCTGAATATAATCTGTCAGAAAAAATATACAATGCCTTATTCTACTCTGTTTTGGAGTATATAAACCAACTCCATATGATCTATCATGTAAAATACAGAAATTTCAGATTTAAGGAAATCGAATAAAATCTAAATATTTTCTAGGCACCCCAATGTTAAAAGAAAAATTGCTCTGAATATAATCTGTCAGAAAAAATACACAATGCCATTTTCTACTCTGTTTTGTAGTATATACACCAACTCAATATGCTCTGATATGTAAAATACAGAATTTCTAATTTCATCCGAATCAAAAAAATCTAAATATTATGTAGGCACGTCAATGTTAAAAAAAAATTGCTCTGAGTATAATCTTTCAGAGAAAATACACAATGCCATTTTCTACTCTTTTTTGTTTATATACACCAACTTAATATGCTCTTTCATGTGAAATACAGAAATTCTAATTTTAAATGAATTGAAAATATCTAAATATTATCTAGGCAACCCAATGTTAAAAACAAAATTGCTCTGAATATAATCTGTCAGAAAAAATATACAATGCCTTATTCTACTCTGTTTTGGAGTATATACACCAACTCAATATGCTCTCTCATGTAAAATACAAAAATTTTATATTTAAGTGAATTGAAAAAAATCTAAATATTATCTAGGCACCCCAATGTTAAAAACAAAATTTCTCTGAATATAATCTTTCAGATAAAATATACAATGCCCTATTCTACTCTGTTTTGGAGTATATAAACCAACTCAGTATGCTTTCTCATGTAAAATAGAGAAATTCTATATTTAAGAGAATCGAAAAAATTTAAATATTATCTAGGCACCCGAATGTTAAAAGCAAAATTTCTCTGAATATAATCTGTCAGAAAAAATATACAATGCCCTATTCTACTCTGTTTTGGAGAATATACACCAACTCCATATGCTCTCTCATGTAAAATACAGAAATTCAATATTTAAGCGAATCGAAAACAATCTAAATATTATCTAGGCACCACAATGTTAAAAGCAAAATTGCTCTGAATATAATCTATCAGAAAAAATATACAATTCCCTTTTCTACTTTGTTTTTAGTATATACACCAACTCAATATTCTCTCTCCTGTAAAATACAGAAATTCTAATTTTACCCGAATCGAAAAAATGAAAATATTATGTAGGCACCCCAATGTTAAAAACAAAATTGCTCTGAATATAATTTGTCAGAGAAAATAAACAATGCCCTATTCTACACTGTTTTGGAGTATATACACCAACTCAGTACGCTCTGTCATGTAAAATACAGAAATTCTAATTTTACGTGAATCAACGAAAATCTAAATATTATCTAGGCACCCCAATGTAAAAAGCAAAATTTCTATGAATATAATCTGTTAGAAAAAATATAAAATGCCCGATTCTACTCTGTTTTGGAGTATATACACCAACTCCATATGCTTTCTCATGTAGAATACCGAAATTCTAATTTTACGTGAATCGAAAAAAATCTAAATAATATCTAGGCTCCTCAAAGTTTAAAGAAAATGGCTCTGAATATAGTCTGTCAGAAAAAATATATAATGCCTTATTCTACTTTATTTTGGAGTATATGCACCAACTCAGGATGCCCTCTCATGTAAAATAGAGAAATTCTAATTTTACCCGAATCGATAAAAACTAAATATTATCTAGGCACCCCTTGTAAAAAACAAAATTGCTCTGAATATAATCTGTCAGAAAAAATATACAATAACCTATTCTACTCTGTTTTGGAGTATATACACCAACTCCATATGCTCTCTAATGTAAAATACAGAAATTCTAATTTTACGCGAATCAAAAAAAATCTAAATAATATCGAGGTGGCCCAAACTTAAAAGAAAATGGGACTGAATATAGTCTGTTATAAAAAATATACAATGCCTTATTCTACTGTGTTTTGGAGTATATACACAAACTCAGTGTGCTCTCTCATGTAAAATACAGAAATTCTAATTTTAAACGAATCTAAAAAATCTGAATATTATCTAGGCACCCCAATGTTAAAAGCAAAATTGCTCTGAATATAATCTCTCAGAAAAAATATACAGCGCCCTATTCTACCTGGTATTGTAGTATATACACCAACTCAATATGCTCTCTCATGTAAAATACTGAAATTCTAATTTTACGCGAATCGAAAAAAATTTAAATAATATCTAGGCGCCCCAAAGTTAAAAAAAAAGGCTCTGAAGATAGTCTGTTAGACAAAATATAAAATGCCTTATTTTACTCTGTTTTGGAGTATATACACCAACTCAGTATGCTCTCTCATGTAAAATACAGAAATTTTAATTTTACATGTATCTAAAAACATCTAAATATTTTCTAGGCAACCCAATGTTAAAAACAAAATTTTTCTGAATATAATCTGTCAGAAAAATTATACAATGCCCTATTCTACTCTGTTTTGGAGTATATACACCAATTCAGGATGCTCTCTCATGTAAAATAGAGAAATTCTAATTTTACTCGAATTGAAAAAAACTGAATATTAACTACGCACCCCAATGTTAAACGCAAAATTGCTCTGAATATAATCTGTCAGCAAAAATATACAAGGCCCTTTTCTACTCTGTTTTGTAGTATAAACACCAACTCAATATGCTCTGTCATGTGAAATACAGGAATTCGAATTCCACCGGAATCAAAAAACCTAAATATTATCTAGGCACCCCAATGTTAAAAACAAAATTTCTCAGAATATAATCTGTCAGAAAAAATATACAATGCCATATTCTCTGTTTTGTAGTATATACACCAACTCAACCCAATATGCTCTCTCATGTAAAATAACGAAATTCTAATTTTACGTGAATCGAAGAAAATCTAAATAATATCTATGCGCCCCAAAAATAGAAGAAAATTGCGCTGAATATAGTCTGTTAGAAAAAATATACAATGCCTTATTCTACTCTGTTTTCAAGTATATAATCCAACTCAGTATGCTCTCTCATATAAAATACAGAAATTCTAATTTTACCCGAATCGAAAATATCTAAATATTATCTAGGCACACCAATGTTCAAATCAAAATTGCTCTGAATATAATCTGTCAGAAAAAAATATACAATGCCCTATTCTACTCTGTTTTGGAGTATATACACCCACACAGTTTGCTCTCTCATATAAAATACAGAAATTCAAATTTTACCCAAATTGAAAAAATCTAAATATTATGTAGGCACCCCAATTCTAAAAGCAATATTGCTCTGAATATAATCTGTCATAAAAAATATACAATGCCGTATTCTACTCTTTTTTGAAGTATATACACTAACTCCATATGCTCTCCCATGTAAAATACAGAAATTCTATATTTAGGTGAATCAAAAAAAAACCTAAATATTATCTAGGCACCCCAATGTTAAAAGGAAAATTGCTCTGAATATAATCTGCCAGAAAAAATATACAGTGCCCTTTTCTACTCTGTTTTAAAGTATATACACCAACTCAATATGCTCTCTCATGTAAAATATCGAAATTATAATTTTAAGCAAATCCAAAAAAATCTAAATAATATCTATGCGCCCCTAAGTTAAAAGAAATTGGCTCTGACTATAGTAGGTTAGAAAAAATAAACAATGCCTTATTCTACTCTGTTTTAAAGTACATACACCAACTCAGTATGCTCTCTCATGTAAAATACTAAAATTCTAATTTCACGCGAATCGAAAAAAATCTAAATAATATCTATGCGCCCCAAAGTTAAAAGAAAATTGCTCTGAATACAGTATATTCGAAAAAATATACAATGCCTTTTTCTACTCTGTTTTGGAGTATATACACCAACTCAGTATGCTCTCTCATGTAAAATACCGAAATTCTAATTTTACAAGAATCGAAAAAAATCTAAATATTATCTAGGCACCCCTATGTTAAAACCAAAATTGCTCTCAATATATTCTGTCAGAAAAAATACACAATGCCCTTTTATACTCTGCTTTTTAGTATATACTGCAACTCAATATGCTCTCTCATGTAAAATACAGAAATTCTAATTTTACGCCAATCAAAAAAAATGTAAATAATATCTAGGCGCCCCAAAGTTAAAAGAAAATAGCTCTGAATATAGTCTGTCAGAAAAAATATACAATTCTTTATTCTACTCTGTTTTAGAGTATATACACCAACTCCATACGCTCTCTCATGTAAAATACAGAAATACTATATTTAAGCGAACTGAAAAATATCTAAATATTATCTAGGCACCCAAATGTTAAAAGCAAAGTGGCCCTAAATATAGTCTGTTAGAAAATATATACAATGCCTTATTCTACTCTGTTTTGGAGTATATACACCAACTCACTATGCTCTCTCACGTAAAATACCGTAATTCTAATTTCACGTGAATTGAAAGAAATCTAAATATTATGTAGGCACACCAATGTTAAAAGCAAAATCGCTCTGAATATAATATGTCAGAAAAAATATACAATGCCCTTTCTACTCTGTTTTGGACTATATACACCAACTAAATATGCTCTCTCATGTAAAATAGCGAAATTTTAATTTTACGCAAATAGAAAAAAATCTAAATAGTATCGAGGTACCCCAAAGTTAAAAGAAAATGGCTCTGACTATAGTCTATTAGAAAAAATAAACAATGCCTTATTCTACTCTGTTTTGGAGTACATACACCAACTCAGTATACTCTCTCATGTAAAATACAGGAATTCTAAATTTACGTGAATTGAAAAAAATCTAAATATTATCTAGGCACCGCAATGTTAAAAGTAAAATTGCTCTGAATATAATCTGTCATAAAAAATATATAATGCCCTTTTCTACTCTGTTTTGTAGTATATATACCAACTCAATATGCTCTCTCATGTAAAATACGGAAATTCTAATTTTCCGTGAATCGAAAAAAATCTAAATTATATCTATCCGTTCCAAAGTTAAAAGAAAATGGCGCTGAATATAGTCTGTTAGAAAAAATATACAATGCCTTATTCTACTCTGTTTTGGAGTATATACACCAACTCAGTATGCTCTCTCATGTAAAATACCGAAATTCTAAATTTACGTGAATCGAAAAAAATCTAAATATTATCTAGGTACTCCAATGTTAAAAACAAAATTGCTCTGAATATATTCTGTCAGAATAAATATACAGTGCCTGATTGTACTCTGTTTTGGAGTATATACACCAACTCCATATGCTCTCTCATGTAAAACAGAGAAATTCTATATTTAAGGGAATTGAAAAAAATCTAAATATTATCTAGGCACCCCAATGTTGAAAGCAAAATTGCTCTGAAAATAATCTGTCAAAAAAATATACAATTCTCTATTCTATTCTGTTTTGTAGTATATACACCAACTCGATATGCTCTCTCATGTAAAATACCGAAATTCTAAATTTACGTGAATCGAAAAAAATCTAAATATTTTCTAGGCACCCCAATGTTAAAAGCAAAATTGCTATGAATATAACCTGTCACAAAAAATATACAATGCCCTTTTCTACTCTGTTTTTGGGTACATACACCAACTCAGTATGCTCTCTCATGTAAAACACCGAAATTCTAATTTTACGTGAATCGAAAAATAACTAAATATTATCAGGGCACCCCAATAATAAAAGCAAAATTGCTCTTAATGTAATCGGTCAGAGAAAATATATAATGCCCGATTCTACACTGTTTTGGAGTATATACACGAACACAATATGTTCTCTCATGTAAAATACCGAAATTCTAATTTTACGCGAATAGAAACAAATCTAAATAATATCTAGGCACCCCAAATTTAAAAGAAAATGGCTATGAATATAGTCTGTTAGAAAAAATATACAAGGCCTTCTTCTACTCTGTTTTGGAGTAAATACACCAACTCCGTATGCTCTCACATATAAAATACAGAAATTTAATTTTATCAGAATCGAATAAATCTAAATATTATCTAGGCACCCCAATGTTAAAAACAATATTGTTCTGAATATAATCTGTCAGAACAAATATACAATGCCCTATTCTACTCTGTTTTGGAGTATATATACCAACTACATACGGTCTCTAATGGAAAATACAGAAATTCTAATTTTACGAGAATCGAAATAAATCTGAATAATATCTAGGCACCCCAAAGTTAAACGAAAATGGCTCTGAATATACTCAGTTAGAAAAAATATAGAATGCTTTATTCTACTCTATTTTGGAGTATATACACCAACTGCATATGCTCTCTCATGTAAAATACAGCAATTCTATATTTAAGTGAATCGAAAAAATCTAAATATTATCTAGGCACCCCAATGTTAAAAACAAAATTAGTCTGAATATAATTTGTCAGAAAAAATATACAATGCCCTTTTCTACTCTGTTTTGGAGTATATACATCAACTCCATAAGCTCTCATGTAAAATACAGAAATTCTATATTTAAGCAAATTGAAAAAAATCTAAATATTATCTAGGCACCCCAATGTTAAAAACAAAATTGCGCTGAATATAATCTTTCAGAAAAAATATACAATGCCCTATTTTACTCTGTTTTGGAGTATATACACCAACTACATACGGTCCCTAATGTAAAATTTAGAAATTCTAATTTTACGAGAATCGAAATAAATCTGAATAATATCTAGGCACCCCAAAGTTAAACAAAAATGGCTCTGAATATAGTCAGTTAGAAAAAATATAGAATGCCTTATTCTACTATGTTTTGGAGTATATACCCCAACTCAGTATGCTCTCTCGTGTAAAATACAGAAATTGAAATTTTACCTGAATCGAAATAATGTAAATATTATCTAGGCACCCCAATGTTAAAAACAATATTTGTCTGAATAAAATCTGTCAGAAAAAATGTACAATGCCCTTTTCTACTCTGTTTTGTAGTATATACACCAACTCCATATGCTCTCTCATGTAAAATACAGAAATTCTAATTTTCCGCGAATCGAGAAAAATCTAAATATTATCTAGGCACACCAATGTTAAAAAAAAATTTCTCTGAATATAATATGTCAGAAAAAATATACAATGCCCTTTTCTACTCTCTTTTGTAGTATATACACCAAAACAATATGCTCTGTCATGTAAAATACAGAAATTCTAATTCTACCCGAATCAGAAAAATCTAAATATTATTTAGTCAACCCAATGTTAAAAACAAAATTGCTCTGAATATAATATGTCAGAAAAAATAAACAATGCCCTATTCTACTATGTTTTGTAATATATATACCAACTCAATATGCTCTTTCATGTAAAATACAGAAATTCTATATTTAAGCGAATCGAAAAAAATCTAAATATTATCTAGGCACCCCAAAGTTAAAAACAAAATCGATCTGAATATAATCTGTCATAAAAAATTACAATGCTCTATTATACTCTGTTTTGGAGTATATACACCAACTCCATATGCTCTCTCATCTAAAAGACAGAAATTCTATATTTAAGGAAATTGAAAAATATCTAAATATTATCTAGGCACCCCAATGTTAAAAGAAAAATTGCTCTGAATATAATCTGTCAGAGAAAATACACAATGCCATTTTCTACTCTGTTTTGTAGTATATACACCAACAAAATGCAGAAATACCAATTTTACCCGAATCGAAAATATCTAAATATTATGAAGGCACGCCAATGTTAAAAACAAAATTGCTCTGAATATAATCTGTCAGAAAAAATATACAATGCCCTATTCTACTCTGTTTTGGAGTATATACACCAACTCACTATGCTCTCTCATGTGAAATACCAGAATTCTAATTTTACGTGAATCGAAAAAAATCTAAATATTATCTAGGCACTCTAATGTTAAAAACAAAATTGCTCTGAATATAATCTGTCAGAAAAATTATACAAAGCCCTATTCTACTCTGCTTTCGAGTATATTCACCAACTCCATATGCTCTCTGATGTAAAATACAGAAATTCTAAATTTAAGGAAAACGAAATATATCTAAATATTATCTAGGCAACCCAATGTAAATAGCAAAATTTATCTGAATATCATCTGTCAGAAAAAATGCGCAATTACATTTTCTACTTTGTTTTGTAGAATATACACCAACTCAATATGCTCTCTCATGTAAAATTTCGAAATTCTAATTTTACACGAATCAAAAAAAAATCTAAATAATATTTAGACCCCAAAAGTTTAAAGAAAATGGCTCTTAATATAGTCTGTTAGAAAAAATATACAATGCCTTATTCTACTCTGTTTTGGAGTATATACACCAACTCAGTATGCTCTCTCATGTAAAATACAGAAATTCTAATTCTACCCGAATCGAAAAAATCTAAATATTATCTAGGAACCCCAATGTTAAAAGCAAAATTTCTCTTAATAAAATCTGTCAGAAAAAATATAGAATGCCCTTTTCTACTCTGTTTTGGAGTATATACACCAACACAATATGCTCTCTTTTGTAAAATACCGAAATTCTAATTTTAGGCGAATAAAAAAAATCTAAATAATATCTAGGCACTCCAAAGTTAAAAGAAAATGGCTCTGAATATAATCTGTTATTAAAAATATACAATGCCTTATTCTACTTTGTTTTGGAGTATATACACGAACTCAGGATGCTCTCTCATGTAAAATACAGAAGTTCTAATTTTATCCGAATAGAAAAAATCTAAATATTATCTAGGCACCTCAATGTTAAAAACAAAATTTCTCTGAATATAATCTATCAGAAAAAATATACAATGCCGTATTCTACTCTGTTTTGGAGTATATACAGCAACTCCATATGCTCTCTCATGTAAAATACAGAAATTCTATATTTAAGCGAATCAAAAAAAATCTAAATATTATCTAGGCACCCCAATGTTAAAAGCAAATTTGCTCTGAATATAATCTGTCAGAAAAAACATACAATGCCCTTTTATACTCTGTTTTGTAGTATATACACCAACTCAATATACTCTCTTTTATAAAATACCGATATTTTAATTTTATGTGAATCGAAAAACATCTAAATAATATCTAGGCGCCCCAAAGTTAAAAGAAAATGGTTCTAAATATAGTCTGTAAGAAAAATATAGAATGCCTTATTCTTCTCTGTTCTGTGGTATATACACCAACTCAATATGCTGTCTCATGTGAAATACCGAAAGTCTAATTTTAGGTGAATCAAAAAGATCTAAATAATATCTAGGCGCTCCAAAGTTAAAAGAAAATGGCTCTTCATATAGTCTGTTAGAAAAAATATACAATGCCTTATTCTACTCTGTTTTGGAGTATATACAGCAACTCAGGATGTTCCCTCATATAAAATACAGAAATTCTAATTTTACCCGAATCGAAAAATTCTAAATGTTATCTAGGCACCTCAATGTTAAAAACAAAATCGCTCTGAATATAATCTGTCAGAAAAAATATACAATGCCCTATTCTACTTTGTTTTCGAGTATATACAACAACTTTATATGCTCTCTCATGTAAAATACAGAAATTCAATATTTATCCGAATCGAAAAAAATCTAAATATTATCTAGGCACCCCAATGTTAAAAGCAAAATTTCTCTGAATATAATCTGTCAGAAAAAACATACAATGCCCTTTTCTACTCTGTTTTGGAGTATATACACCAACTCCATATGCTCTCTCATGTAAAATACAGAAATTCTAATTTTACACGAATCGAAAAATATCTAAATAATATCTAGGTGCCCCAAATTTAAAAGAAATTGGCTCTGAATATAGTCTGTTAGCAAAAATATACAATGCCTTATTCTACTCTGTTTTGGAGTATATACACCAACTCAGTATGCTCTCTTATGTAAAATACAGCAATTCTAATTTTACGTGAATCAAAAAAATCTAAATATTATCTAGGCACTCCAATGTTAAAAAAAAAATTGCTCTGAATATAATCTGTCAGAAAAAATATACAATGCCCTATTCTAATCTGTTTTAAAGTTTATACACCAACTCCATATGCTCTCTCATGTAAAATACAGAAATTCTATATTTAAGCGAATCTAAGAAAATCTAAGTATTATCTAGGCACCCCAATTTTAAAAGTGAAATTGCTCTGAATATAATCTGTCAGAAAAAATATACAATGCCCATTTCTACTGGGTTTTGTAGTATATACACCAACTCAATATGCTCTCTCATGTAAAATACAGAAATTCTAATTATACGCGAATCGAAAAAAATCTAAAAAATATCTACGTGCCCCAAAGTTAAAAGGAAATGGCTATGAATATAGTCTGTTAGAAAAAATATACAATGCCTTATTCTACTCTGTTTCGGAGTAAATACACCATCTCAGGGTGCACTGTCATGTAAAATACAGAAATTCTAATTTTACATTAATCGAAAAAACCTAAATATTATCTAGGCACTTCAATGTTAAAAACAAAATTGCTCTGAATATAATTTGTCAGAGAAAATAAACAATGCCCTATTCTACTTTGTTTTGGAGTATATACACCAACTCTGTATGCTCTGTCATGTAAAATACAGGAATTCTATATTTACATGAATCGAAAAAAGTCTAAATATTATGTAGGCACCCCAATGTTAAAAGCAAAATTGCTCTGAATATAATCTGGCAGAAAATATATACAATGCCCGATTCTACTCTGTTTTGGAGTATATACACAAACTCCTTATGCTCTATCATGTAAAATACCGAAATTCTAATTTTACCCGAATCGAAAAAATCTAAATATTATGTAGGCACCCCAATGTTAAAAACAAAATTGCTATGAATATAATCTGTCAGAAAAAATATACAATGCCCTATTCTAAAGGAGTATATACACCAACTCCATATGCTCTCTCATGTAAAATACAGAAATTCCATATTTAAGCAAATCGAAAAAAAGCTATATATTATCTAGGCACCTGAAAGTTAAAATCAAAATTTTTCTGAATAAAA
This sequence comes from Callithrix jacchus, assembly GCF_049354715.1. Taxonomy (NCBI): domain Eukaryota; kingdom Metazoa; phylum Chordata; class Mammalia; order Primates; family Cebidae; genus Callithrix; species Callithrix jacchus. Next base: position 1,594,121 of record NC_133507.1, read on the forward strand.
TTTGTCAGAAAAAATAAACAATGCCCTATTCTACTCTGTTTTGGAATATATACACCAACTCAGTATGCTCTTTCATATAAAATATCGAAATTCTAAATTTACGTGAATAGAAAAAATCTAAATATTATCTAGGCACCCCAATGTTAAAAGCAAAATTGCTCTGCATATAATCTGTCAGGATAAATATACAATTCCCATTTCTACTCTGTTCCGGAGTATATACACCAACTCAATATGCTCTCTCATGTAAAATACCGAAATTCTTATTTTACGCGAATCGAAGAAAATCTAAATAATATCTAGGGGCCTCAAAGTTAAAAGAAAATGGCTCTGAATATAGTCTGTTAGAAAAATATACAATGACTTATTCTACTCTGTTTTGGAGTATATTCACCAACTCAGTATGCTCTTTCAGGTAAAATACAGAAATTGTAAGTTAACCAAAATCAAAAATATCTGAATATTATCTAGGCATTCCAATGTTAAAAACCAAATTCCTCTGAATATAATCTGTCAGAAAAAATATACACTGCCCTTTTCTACTCGGTTTTTGAGTATATAAACCAACTCCATATGCTCTCCTATCAAATACAGAAATTTTATATTTAAGCGAATCAAAAAATATCTGAATATAATCTGCCAGAAAAAATATACAATATTCTAGTCTGTTTGGAGCATATACACAAAATCCATATGCTCTCTCACGTAAAATACAGAAATTCTATATTTAACCGAATCGAAAGAAATCAAAATATTATTTAGGCACCCCAATGTTAAAAACAAAATCGCTCTGAATATAATCAGTCAGAAAAAATATACAATGCCCTCTTCTACTCTGTTTTGGAGTATATACACCAACTCCATATGCTCTCTCACGTAAAACAGAGAAATTCTATATTTAAGCGAATCGAGAAAAATTTAAATATCATCTAGGCACCCCAATGTTAAAAGAAAAATTGCTCTGAATATAATCTGTCAGAAAAAATATACAATGCCCTTTACTTCTGTTTTTTGTAGTATATACACCAACTCCATATGCTCTCTCATTTAAAATACAGAAATTCTATATTTAAGCGAATCGAAAAAATCTAAATATTATCTCGGCACCCCAATGATAAAAGCAAAATTGCTCTTAATATAAACTGTCAGAAAAAAATATACAATGCCCTTTTCTACTCTGTTTCAGTAGCATAAACACCAACTCACTATGCTCTCTCATTTAAAATACTGAAATTCTAATTTTACGCGAATAGAAAAAAATCTAAATAATATCTAGGCACCCCAAAATTAAAAGAAAATGGCTATGAATATAGTCTGTTACGAAAAATATACAATGCTTTATTCTACTCTGTTTTGGAGTAAATACACCAACTCCGTATGCTCTCTCATGTAAAATACAGAAATTAAATTTTACCAGAATCGAAAAAATCTAAATATAATCTAGGCACCCTAATGATAAAAACAAAATTGCTCTGAATATAATCTGTCAGAAAAAATATACATTGCTCTATTCTACTCTGTTTTTGAGTATATACACCAACTCCATATGCTCTCTCATGTAAAATAGAGAAATTCTATCTTTAAGCGAATCGAAAAAATCTAAATATTATCTAGGCACACCAATGTTAAAAACAAAATTGCTCTGAATATAATTTGTAAGAAAAAGTATACAATGCCCTTTTCTACTCTGTTTTGGAGTATATACACCAACTCCATAAGCTCTCTCATGTAAATTACAGAAATTCTATATTTAAGCGAATCGAAAAAAATCTAAATATTTTCTAGGCACCCCAATGTTAAAAACAAAATTGCTCCGATTATACTCTGTCAGAAAAAATATACAATGCCCTATTCTACTCTGTTTTGGAGTGTATACACCAACTCAATATGCTCTCTCATTTAAAATACAGGAATTCTATATTTAAGCGAATCGAAAAAAATCTAAATATTATCTAGGCACCCCAATGTTAAAAACAAAATGGCTCTGAATATTGTCTGTCAGAAAAAATATAAAATGCCTTTTTCTACTCTGTTTTGGAGTATATACACCAACTCAATATGCCCTCTCATGTAAAATACCGAAATTCTAATTTTACGTGTATCAAAAAAATCGAAATTATATCTAAGCGCCCCAAAATTAAAAGAAAATGGCTCTGAATATAGTCTTTTAGAGAACATATACAATGCTTTATTCTACTCTTTTTTGGAGTATATACACCAACTAAGTATGCTCCCTCATGTAAAATACTAAAATTCAAATTTTCCCGAACCAAAAAAATCTAAATATTATCTAGGCACCCCAATGTTATAAACAAAATTGCTCTAAATATAATCTGTCAGAAAAAATATACAATGCCCTATTCTACTCTGTTTTGAAGTATATACCCCAACTCCATATGCTCTCTCATTTAAAATTCAGGAATTCTAAATTTAAGCGAATCGAAAAAGTTCTAAATATTATCTAGGCACCCCAATGTTAATAGCAAAATTGCTATGAATATAGTCTGTCTCACAAAATATAAAATGCCCTTGTCTACTCTGTTGTGGAGTATACACAGCAACTCAATATGCTCTCTCATGTAAAATACAGAAATTCTAATTTTATGTGAATCGAAAAAAATCTAAATAATATCTAGGCGCCCCAATGTTAAAAGAAAATTGCTCTAAATATAGTCTGTTATAAAAAATATACAATACCTTATTCTACTATGTTTTGGAGTATATACACCAACTCAGTATGCTCTCTCGTGTAAAATAGAGAAATTATAATTTTACCCGAATTGAAATAATCTAAATATTATCTATGCACCCCAATATTAAAAACAAAATTGCTCTGAATATAAACTGTCAGAAAAAATATAAAATGCCCTATTCTACTCTGTTTTGGAGTATTTACACCAACTACATATGCTCTCTCATATAAAATACAGAAATTCAATCGTTAAGCAAATCGAAAATATCTAAATATTATCTAGGCACCCCAATGTTAAAAACAAAATCGCTCTGAATACAATTTTTAAGAAAAAATATACAATGCCATTTTCTACTCTGTTTTGGAGTATATACACCAACTCCATATACTCTCTCATGTAAAATACAGAAATTCTATATTTAAACAAATCGAAAAATATCTAAATATTATCTAGGCACCCCAATGTTAAAAACAAAATGGCTCTGAATATAATCTGTCAGAAAAAATATACAATGCCTTATTCTACTCTGTTTTGGAGTATATACAACAATTCCATTTGCTCTCTCATGTAAAATACAGAAATTATAATTTTAAGCGAATCGAAGAAAATCTAAATAATATCTAGGCGCCCCAAAGTTAAAAGAAAATGGCTCTGAATATAGTCTGTTAGAGAAAATATATAATGTCTTATTCTACTTTGTTTTGCAGTATATACACCAACTCAGTATGCTCTATTATGTAAAATACAGAAATTCTAATTTTACCCAAATTGAAAAAATCTAAATATTATCTAGGCACCCCAATGTTAAAAACAAAATTGCTGTAAATATAATCTGTCAGATAAAATATACAATGCCCTATTCTAGTCTCTTTTGGAGTATATACACCAACTCAATATGCTCTCTCATATAAAATACAGAAATTCAATCATTAAGCAAATCGAAAATATCTAAATATTAACTAGGCACCCCAATGTTAAAAACAAAATCGCTCTGAATATAATTTGTAAGAAAAAATATACGATGCCCTTTTCTACTCTGTTTTGGAGTATATACACCAACTCCATATGCTCTCTCATGTAAAATACAAAAATTCTGTATTTAAGCGAATGTAAAAAAATCTAAAAATTATCTAGCACCCCAATTTTAAAAGCAAAATTGCTCTGAATATAATCTGTCAGAAAAAATATACAATGTCCTTTTCTACTTTGTTTTGGAGTATATACACCAACTCAATATGCTCTCTCATGTAAAATACCGTAATTCTAATTTTACCCGAATCAAAAAAATCTAAATATTATCTAGGCACCCCAAAGTTAAAAACAAAATTGCTCTGAATATAATCTATCAGAAAAAATATACAATGTCCTTTCCTACTCTGTTTTGGAGTATATACACCAACTCAAAATGCTGTCTCATGTAAAATATTGAAATTCTAATTATACACAAATTGAAAGAAATCTACAGAATATCTAGGCGCCCCAAAGTTAAGAGAAAATGGCTCTGAATGTAGCCTGTTAGAAAAAATATACAATGCCTTATTCTACTCTGTTTTAAAGTATATACACCAACTCACTCTGCTCTCTCATGTAAAATATCAAATTCTAATTATACCCGAATCGAAAAAATCTAAATATTATCTAGGCACCCCAATGTTAAAAACAAAATTGCTCTGAATATAATCTGTCAGAAAAAATATACAATGCCCTATTCTACTCTGTTTTGGAGTATATACACGAACTCCATATTGTCTCGAATAGAAAATACATAAATTCTATATTTAAGCGAATCGAAAAAAATCTAAATATTATCTAGGCATCCCTATGTTAAAAGCAAAATTGCCTAGAATATAATCAGTTAGAAAAAATATACAATGCCTTTTTTTACTCTGTTTTGGAGTATATACACAAACTCAATATGCTCTCTCATGTAAAATACCGACATTCTAATTTTACGCGAATCGAAAAAAATCTAAATTATACCCAGGGTGCCCAAAGTTAAAAGAGAATGGCTCTGAATATACTCTGTTAGACAAATTATACAATGCCTTATTCTACACTTATTTGGAGTATATACACCAACTAAGTATGCTCTCTTATGTAAAATATCGAAATTCTAATTTTATGTGAATCGAAAAAAGTCTAAATATTATCTAGGCACCCGAATGTTAAAAGCAAAATTTCTCTGAATATAATCTTTCATAAAAAATATAAAATGACATAATATAGTCTGTTTTGGAGTAAATACACCAACTCAATATGTTCTCTCATGTAAAATACCGAAATTCTAATTTTACGCGAATCGAAAATAATATAAAGAATATCTATGCGCCCCAAAGTTAAAAGAAAATGGCTCTGAATATAGTCTGTTAGAAAAAATATACAATGCCTTATTCTACTCTCTTTTGGAGTATATACACCAACTCAGTATGCTCTCTCATTTAAAATACAGAAATTCTAATTTTTCCTGAATCGAAAAAATCTAAATATTATCTAGGCACCCCAAAGTTAAAAACAAAATTTCTCATAATATAATCTGTCAGAAAAAATATACAATGCCCTATTCTACTTTGTTTTAAAGTATATACACCAACTCCATATGCTCTCTCATGTAAAATACAGAAATTCTATATTTAAGCGAATCGAAAATAATCTAAATATTATCTAGGCACCCCAATGTTAAAAGCAAAATTGCTCTGAATATAATCTGTCAGAGAAAATATACAATGCCCTTTTCTACTTTGTTTTGTAGAATATACACCAACTCAATATGCTCTCTCATGTAAAATACCGAAATTCTAATTTTATGCGAATAAAAAAATCTGAATAATAACAAGGCACGCCAAAGTTTAAAGAAAATGGCTCTGAATATAGTCTATTAGAAAAAATATAAAATGCCTTATTCTAATTTGTTTTGGAGTATATACACCAACTCAGTATGCTCTCTCATGTAATATACAGAAATTAGATATTTAAGCAAATCGAAAAAAATCTAAATATTATCTACGCACCCAAATGTTAAAATCAAAACTGCTCTGAATAGAATCTGTCAGAAAAGATATACAATGCCCTTTTCTACTCTGTTTTGTAGTATGTACACCAACTCAATATGCTCTCTCATATAAAATACAGAAATTCTAATTTTACCCGAATCGAAAAAATGTAAATATTATCTAGGCACCCAAATGTTAAAAACAAAATTGCTCTGAATATAATCTGTCAGAAAATATATACAATGCCCTATTCTACTCTGTTTTAAAGTATATACACCAACTCCATATGCTCCCTCATGTAAAATACCAAAATTCTAATTTTACACGAATCGAAAAAAATCTAAATAATATCTAGGTGTCCCAAAGTTAAAAGAAAATGGCTCTGAATATAGTCTGTTAGAAAAAATATACAATGCCATATTCTACTTTGTTTTGGAGAATATACACCAACTCCATATGCTCTCTCATGTAAAATAGAAAAATTCTATATTTAAGCGATTCAAAGAAAATATAAGTATAATCTAGGCACCCCAATGTTAAAAGGAAAATTGCTCGGAATATAATCTGTCAGAAAAAATATACAATGCCCTTTTCTACACTGTTTTGTAGGATATACACCCCATTAATATGCTCTCTCAAGTAAAATACAGAAATTCTATAATTCAGCGGATCGAAAAAAATCTAAATATTACCTAGGCAGCAGAATGTTAAAAACAAAATTGCTCTGAATATAAGCTGTCAGAAAAAAATATACAATGCCCTATTTTCCTCTGATTTGTAGTATATACACCAACTCAATATGCTCTCTCATGTAAAATAACGAAATTCTAATTTTACAAGAATCGAAAAAAATCTAAATTATATCTTGGCGCTTCAAAGATAAAACAAAATGTCTCTGAATATAGTGTGTTAGAAAAAATATACAATGCATTATTCTACTCTGTTTTGTAGTATATACACTAACTGAATATGCTCTCTCATGTAAAATACCAAAATTCTAATTTTACCCGAATCTAAAAAATCTAAATATTATCTAGGCAACCCAAAGTTAAAAGCAAAATTTTTCTGAATATAATCTGTAAGTAAAAATATACAATGTTCTTTTCTACTCTGTTTTGTAATATAAACCAACTCAATATGCTCTCTCATGTAAAATACAGAAATTCTAATTTTACGAAATTGAAAAAATCTAAATATTATCTAGGCATCCCAATGTTAAAAACAAAATTGCTCTGAATATAATCTGTCAGAAAAAATGTACAATGCCCTATTTTACTCTGTTTTGGAGTACACACAACAACTCCATATGCTCTCTCATGTAAAATAAAGAAATTCTATATTTAAGTGAATCGAAAATAATCTAAATATTATATAGGCACGCCAATGTTAAAAGCAAAATTGCTCTGAATATAATCAGTCATAAAAAATACACAATGCCCTTTTCTACTCTTTTTTGTAGTATATACACCAATTGAACATGCTCTCTCATGTAAAATACCGAAATTCTAAATTTGCGCGAATCGAAAAAAATTTAAATAATATCTAGGTGCCCGAAAGTTATAAGAAAATGGCTCTTAATATAGTCTGTTACAAAAAATATACAATGCCTTATTCTACTCTGTTTTGGAGTATATACACCAACTCAATATGCCCTCTCATGGAAAATACCAAATTTCTAATTTTACGCGAATCGAAAAACTAAATAATATCTTGGCGCCCCAAAGTTAAAAGGAAATGTCTATGAATATAGTCTGTTATATAAACTATACAATGCCTTATTCTACTCTGCTTTGGAATATATACACCAACTCAGTATGCACTCTCATGTAAAATAGTGAAATTCTAATTTTACGTGAACCAAAAATAATCTAAATAATATCTACGCACCCTAAAGTTGAAAAAAAATGGCTCTGAATATAGTCTGTTAGAAAAAATATACAATACCTTATTCCACTTTTTTTTGGAGTATATACACCAACTCAGTATGCTCTGTCATGTAAAATACAGAAATTCTAATTTTACTCGAATCGAATTAATCTAAATATTATCTAGGAACCCCAATGTTAAAAACAAAATTTCACTGAATATAATCTGTCAGAACAAATATACAATGCCCTATTCTACCCTGATTTTGAGTATATACACCAACTCCGTATGCTCTCTCATTTAAAATACAGAAATTCTAATTTTACATGAATCAAAAAAAATCTAAATATTATCTAGGCACCCCAATGTTAAAAACAAAATTGCTCTGAATATAATCTGTCAGAAAAAATATAGAATGCCCTTTTCTACTCTATTTAGGAGTATATAAACCATCTCCATATGCTCTCTCATGTAAAATACAGAAATTATATATTTAAGTGGACCGAAAAAATCTAAATATTATCTAGGAACCCCACTGTTAAAAACAAAATTGCTCTAAATATAATCTGTCAGAAAAAATATACAATGCATTACTCTACTCTGTTTTAGAGTACATACACCAACTCAGTATGCTCTCTCATGTAAAATACAGAAATTCTAATTTTACGCAAATCGAAATAAATCTAAATAATATCTAGGCGTTCCAAAGTTAAAATAAAATGTCTCTGAATATAGTCTGTAAAAAAAATATACAATTCCTTATTCTACTCTGTTTTGGAGGATATACACAAAGTCAGTATGCTCTCTCATGTAAAATACAGAAATTCTAATTTTACTCAAATCAAAAAAATCTAAATTTTATCTAGGAAACTCAATGTTAAAAATAAAATTGCTCTGAATATAAACTATCAGAAAAAATATACAATGCCCTATTCTACTCTGTTTTTGAGTACATACACCAACTCATTATGCTCTTTCATGTGAAATAACGAAATTCTAATTTTACCAGAATCGAAAAATATCTAAAATAATCTAAAGATTATCTAGGCACCGCATGTTAAAAGCAAAATTTCTCTTAATATAATCTGTCAAGAAAAATATACAATGCATTATTCTACTCTGTTTTGGAGTATATACACCAACTCAGTATGCTCTCTCATGTAAAATACCGAAATTCTAATTTTACCCGAATCGAAGAAAATCTAAATAATATCTAGGCGCCTGACAGTTAAAAGAAAATGACTCTGAATATAGTCTGATAAAAAAATATGCAATGCCTTATTCTAATTGCTTTTGGAGTATATACACCAACTCAGTATGCTCTTTCATGTAAAATACAGAAATTCTAATATTACCCGAATCGAAGAAAATCTAAATATTATCTAGGCACCCCAATGTTAAAAAAAAATAGCTCTGAAAATAATCTGTCAGATAAATATACAATGTCCTTTTCTACTCTGTTTTGGAGTACATAAACCAACTCAATATGCTCTCTCATGTAAAATACAGAAATTGTAATTTTTCGCGAATTGAAAAAAATCTAAATAATATGTAGCCGCACCAGAGTTAAAAGAAAATTGCTCTGAATATACTCTGTTTTATAATAATACACAATGCCTTATTCTACTCTTTTTTGGAGTATATACACCAACTCAGTATTCTCTCTCATGTCAAATACAGAAATTCTACATATAAGCGAAATAAAATAAAAATCTAAATATTATCTAGGCACGCCAAAGTTAAAAATAAAATTGCTCTGAATATAATCTAATAAAGAAAACATACAGTGCCCTCTTCTACTCTGTTATGCTGTATATACACTAACTCAGTATGCTCTCTTACGTAAAATACCTAAATTCTAATCTTACCTGAATCAAAAAAAATCTAAATATTATCTATGCACCCGAATGCTAAAAGCAAAATTGCTCTGAATACAATCTGTCAGAAAAAATATACAATGCTTATTCTACTCTGTTTTGGACTATATATACCAACTCCATATGCTCTCTCATGTAAAATACAGAAATTCTATATTTACGCGAATCGAAAATAATCTAAATATTATCTAGGCACCCCAATGTTAAAAGCAAAACTGCTCTGAATATAACCTGTCCGAAAAAATATACAATGCCCTTTTCTACTTTGTTTTGGAGTATATACACCAATTCAATATGCTCTTTCATGTAAAATACCGAAATTCTAATTTTACGCAAATCGAAAAAAACTTAATAATATCTAGGTGTCCCAAAGTTAAAAGAAAATGGCTCTGAATATAGTCTGTAAGGAAAAATAAACAGTGCCTTATTCTACTCTGTTTTGGAGTATATACACCAACTCAGTATGCTCTCTCATGTAAAATACAGAAATTCTAATTTTACCCGAACGAAAAAATTTATATATTATCTAGGCACCCCAATGTTAAAAAAAAAATTGCTCTGAATATAATCTGTCAGAAAAAATATACAATGTTCTTTTCTACTCCGTTTTGGAGTATATACACCAACTGAATATGCTCTCTCAAGTAAAATACGGAAATTGTCATTTTACCCGAATCTAAAAAAACCTAAATAATATCTAGGTGCCCCAAAGGTAAAAGAAAATGGCTCTGCATATAGTCTGTTAGAAAACATATACAATGCCTTATTCTACTCTGTTTTGGAGTATATACACGAACTCAATATGCTCTCTCATGTAAAATAGAGAAATTCTAATTTTACCTGAAGCGAAAAAATCTAAATATTATCGAGGCACCCCAATGTTAAAAACAAAATTGCTCTGAATGTAATCTGTCAGAAAAAATATACAATACCCTATTCTACTCTGTTTCGGAGTATATACACCAACTCAGTATGGTCTCTCATGTAATATACCGAAATTCTAATTTTACGTGTATCGAAAAAAATCTAAATAATATCCAGGCACCCCAAAATTAAAACAAAATGGCTCTGAATATATTGTATTATAAAAAATATACAATGCCCTATTCTACTCTGTTTTGGAGTATATACACCAACTCAGTATGCTCTCTCATGTAAAATATCGAAATTCTAATTTTACGCAAATTGAAAAAAATTTAAATAATATCTAGGCGCCCCAATGTTAAGAGAAAATTGCTCTGAATATAGTCTGTTAGAAAAAATATACAATACCTTATTCTACTATGTTTTGGAGTATATACACCAACTCAGTATGATCTCTCGTGTAAAATACAGAAATAATAATTTTACCCAAATCGAAATAATCTAAATATTATCTATGCACCCCAAAGTTAAAAACAAATTTGCTCTGAATATAAACTGTCAGAAAAAATATACAATGCCCTATTCTACTCTGTTTTGGAGTATATACACCAACTCAATATGCTCTCTCATGTAAAATACAGAAATTCAATCGTTAAGCAAATCGAAAATATCTAAATATTATCTAGGCACCCCAATGTTAAAAACAAAATCGCTCTGAATATAGTCTGTCATAAAAATATACAATGCCTTATTCTACTCTGTTTTGGAGTATATACACCAACTCCATATACTCTCTGAAGTAAAATACAGAAATTCTATATTTAAACGAATCGAAAATCATCTAAATATTATCTAGGCACCCCAATGTTAATAGCAAAATTGCTATGAATACAGTCTGTCTCACAAAATATACAATGCCCTTTTCTACTCTGTTTTGTAGTATATACACCAACTTAATATGCTATCTCATGTAAAATACGGAAATTCTAATTATATGCGAATAAAAAAAAATCTAAATAATTACTAGGCGCCCCAAAGTTTAAAGAAAATGTCTCTGAATATAGTCTGTTAAAAAAATATACAATGTTTTATTATACCCTGTTTTGGAGTATATACACTAACTTCGTGTACTCTCTCATGTAAAATATAGAAACTCTAATTTTACCAGAATAGTTAAAATCTAAATATTACCTAGGCACCCCAATGTTTAAAACAAAATTGCTCTGAATATAATCTGTCAAAAAAATATACAATGCCCTTTTCTACTCTGTTTTGGAGTATATACACCAACTCCATATGCTCTCTCATGTAAAATACCAAAATTATAAATTTAGGCAAATTGAAAAATATCTAAATAATATCTAGGCACCCCAAAGTTAAAAGAAAATGGCTTTTTATGTACTCTGTTAGTAAAAATATACAATGCCTTACTCCACTCTGTTTTGGAGTATATACACCAAATCAGTATGTTCTCTCATAAAAAATACAGAAATTCTAATTTACGTGAATCGAAAAAAATCTAAATATTATCTAGGCACCCGAATGTTAAAAACAAAATTGCTCTGAATAAAATCTGTCAGAAAAAATATACAATGCCCTATTCTACTCTGTTTTGGAGTATATACACCAACTCCATATGTTCTCTTATGTAAAATACAAAAATTCTATATTTAAGCGAATCAAAAAAAATCTAAATATTATCTAGGCACCCGAATGTTAAAAACAAAATTTCTCTAAATATAATCTGTCAGATAAAATATACAATGCCCTTTTCTACTCTGTTTTGGAGGATAAACACCAACTCAATATGCTGTCTCATGTAAAATACGGAAATTCTAATTATATGCGAATCGAAAATAATCTATATAATATCTAGGTGCCCCAAAGTTAAAAGAAAATGGCTCTTAATATAGACTGGTAGAAAAAATATACAATGCCTTTTTCTACTCTGTTTTGGAGTATATACACCAACTCAGTATGCTCTCTCATGTAAAATAACGAAATTCTAATTTTACGTGAATCAAAAAAAATCTAAATAATATCTAGGGGACCAAAAGTAAAAAGAAAATGGCTCTAAATATAGTCTGTTAGAAAAAATATACAATGTTTTATTCTACTTTGTTTATGAGTATATACACCAACTTCGTGTACTCTCTCATGTAAAATACAGAAATTCTAATTTTACCGGAATAGTTAAAATCTAAATATTACCTAGGCACCCCAATGTTTAAAACAAAATTGCTCTGTATATAATCTGTTATAAAAAATATACAATGCCCTATTCTACTCTGTTTTGGAGTATATACACCAACTCCATATGCTCTCTCATGTAAAAAACAGAAATTCAATATTTAAGCAAATCGAACCAAATCTAAATATTATCTACGCACCCCAACGTTAAAAGCAAAAGTGCGGTGAATATTTTCGGACAGAAAAAATATACAATGCCCGTTTCTACTCTGTTTTGTAGTATATACACCAACTGAATATGCTCTCTCATGTAAAATAGAGAAATTCTAATTTTACTCGAATCAAAAAAATATAAATATAATCTAGGCACCCCAATGTTATAAACAAAATTGCTCTGAATATAATCTGTCAAAAAAAATATACAATGCCAAATTCTACTTTGTTTTGGAATATATACACCAACTCAGTGTACTCTCTCATGTAAAATACTGAAATTCTAATTTTACGTGAATCGAAAAAATATAAATATTATATAGGCACCCCAATGTTAAAAGCAAAATTGCTCTGAATATAATCTGTCATAAAAATTATACAATGCCCTTTTTTACTCTTTATTGGAGTATATAGACCAACTCAATATGCTCTCTCATGTAAAATACCCAAATTCAAATTTTACGTGAATCAAAAAAAATTTAAAAAATATCTAGGCTCCCGAAAGTTAAAAGAAAAAAGCTCTGAATATACTCTGTTAGAACAAATATACAATGCCTTATTCTACTATGTTTTGGAGTATATACAGGAACTCAGTATGCTCTCTCCTGTAAAATAAAGGTATTCAAATTTTACCAGAATCGAAAAAATCTAAATATTATCTAGGAACCCAATGTTAAAAACAAAATTGTTCTGAATATAATCTGTCAGAAAAAATATACAATGCCCTATTCTACTCTGTTTTTGAGTATATACACCAACTCTACCTGCTCTCTCATATAAAATACAGAAATTCTATATTTAAGCGAATCGACAAAAATCTAAATATTATCTAGGCACCCCAAAGTTAAACACAAAATAGCTCTGAATATACTCTGTCAGAAAAAATATACAATGCCCTCTTCTACTCTGTTTTCGAGTATATACACCAACTCCATATGCTCTCTCATGTAAAATACAGAAATTTTATATTTAAGCGAATCGACAAAAATCTAAATATTATCTACGCACCACAACGTTAAAAGCAAAAGTGCTATGAATATATTCGGTCAGAAAAAATATACAATGCCCTTTTCTACTTTGTTTTGTAGTATATACACCAACTCAATATGCTCTATCATGTAAAATACAGACATTCTAATTTTACCTGAATCGAAAAAATCTAAAAATTATCTAGGCACCCCAATGTTAAAAACAAAATTGCTCTGTATATAATCTGTCAAAAAAAATGTACAATGCCATATTGTCCTCTGTTTTTGAATATATACACCAACTCAGTACACTCTCTCATGTAAAATACCGAAATTGTAATTTTACGTGAATAGAAAAAAATCTAAATATTATCTAGGCACCCCGATGTTAAAAGCAAAATTGCTCTGAATACAATCTATCATAAAAATTATACAATGCCCTTTCTACTCTGTATTGGAGTATATACACCAACTCAGTTTGCTCTCTCATGTAAAATACTGAAATTCAAATTTTACGTGAATCGAAATAAATCTAAATAATATCTAGCCGACCCAAAGTTAAAAGAAAGTGGCTCTGAATAGTCTGTTAGACAAAATATACAATGCCTTATTCTACTCTGTTTTGGAGTATATAAGCCAACTCAGTATGCTCTCTCATGTAAAACACAGCAATTAAAATTTTACCCAAATCGAAAAAATATAAATATTATCTAGGCACCCCAATGTTAAAAACAAAATTGCTCTGAATATAATCTGTCATAAAAAATATACAATGCCCTTTTCTACTCTGTTTTGGAGTATATACACCAACTCAATATGCTCTCTCATGTAAAATACCGAAATTCTAATTTTACGCGAATCGAAAAAAATCTACATAATAACCTGGTGACCCAAAGTTAAAAGAAAATGGCTCTGAATATAGTCTGTTAGAACAAATATACAATGCTGTATTCTACTATGTTTTGGAGTATATACACCAACTCAGTATGCTCTGTCATGTAAAATACAGAAATTCTAATTTTACCCGAATCGAAAAAATCTAAATATTATCTAGGCACCCCAATGTTAAAAACAAAATGGCTCTGAATATAATCTGTCAGAAAAAATACACAATGCCCGATTCTTCTCTGTTTTAAGGTATACATCAACTCCATATGCTCTCTCATGTAAAATACAGAAATTCTATATTTAAGAGACTCGAGAAAAATCTAAATATTATCTAGGCACCCCTATGTTAAAAACAAAATTGCTCTAAATATAATCTGTCAGAAAAAATATACAATGCTTTTTTCTACTGTGTTTCGTAGTATATACACTAACTCAATATGCTCTTTCATGTAAAATACGGAAATTCTAATTATACGCGAATCGAAAAAAATCTAAATAATATCTAGGCCCCCCAAAGTTAATAGAAAATGGCTCTTAATATAGACTGTTAGATAAAATATACAATGCCTTATATTACTCTCTTTTGGGGTGTATACACCAACTCAGTATGCTCTCTAATGTAAAATAACGAAATTCTAATTATACACAAATCAGAAAAATTCTAAATAATATCTAGGCGCCCCAAAGATAAAGAAAATGTGTCTAAATATAGTCTGTTAGAGAAAATATACAATGTCTTATTCTACTTTGTTTTGGAATATATACACCAACTCCCCATTCTGTCTCATGTAAAATACATAAATTGTATATTTAAGCGAATCAAAGAAAATCTAAATATTATCTAGGCACCCCAATGTTAAAAGCAAAATTGCTCTAAATATAGTCTGTCAGAGAAAATATACAATGCCCTTTTCTACTCTGTTTTGTAGTATATACACCAACTTAATATGCTATCTCATGTAAAATACGGAAATTCTAATTATAGGCGAATTGAAAAAAATCTAAATAATTCCTAGGCGCCCCAAAGTTAAAAGAAAATGTCTCTGAATATAGTCTGTTAAAAAAATATGCAATGTTTTATTATACACTGTTTTGGAGTATATACACAAACTTCGTGTACTCTCTCATGTAAAATATAGAAATTCTAATTTTACCAGAATAGTTAAAATTAAAATATTACCTAGGCACCCCAATGTTTAAATCAAAATTTCTCTGAATATAATCTGTCAGAAAAAATATACAATGCCCTTTTCTACTCTGTTTTGGAGTATATACACCAACTCCATATGCTCTCTCATGTAAAATACCGAAATTATAAATTTAGGTGAATCTTAAAAAATCTAAATAATATCTAGGCACCCCAAAGTTAAAAGAAAATGGCTCTTCATGAACTCTGTTAGTAAAAATACACAATGCCTTATTCCACTCTGTTTTGAAGTATATACACCAACTCAGAATGTTCTCTCATGGAAAATACAAAAATTCTAATTAACGTGAATCGAAAAAATCTAAATGTTATCTAGGCACCTGAATGTTAAAAACAAAATTGCTTTGAATAAAATCTGTCAGAGGAAATATACAATGCCCTATTCTACTCTGTTTTGGAGTATATACACCAACTCCATATGATCTCTCATGTAAAATACAGAAATTCAATATTTAAGCGAATCGAAAGAAATCTAAATACTATCCAGGAACGACAATGTTTAAAACAAAATTTCTCTAAATATAATCTGTCAGATAAAATATACAATGCCCTTTTCTACTCTGTTTTGGAGTATATACACCAACTCAATATGCTGTCTCATGTAAAATTTGGAAAATCTAATTATATGCGAATCGAAAATAATCTATATAATATCTAGGCACCCCAAAGTTAAAAGAAAATGGCTCTTAATATAGACTGGTAACAAAAATATACAATGCATTATTCTACTCTGTTTTGGAGTATATACAGGAACTCAGTATGCTCTCTCATATAAAATACAGAAATTCTAATTTTATCCGAATCGAAAAAATCTAAATATTATCTAGGAACCCCAATGTTAAAAACAAAATTGCTCTGAATATAAACTGTCATAAAAAATATACAATGCTCTATTCTACTCTGTTTTGGAGTATATACACCAACTCAATATGCTCTCTCATGTAAAATACAGAAATTCTAATTTAACCCAAATTGAAAAAAATCTAAATATTATCTAGGCACCCCAATGATAAAAGCAACATTTCTCTGAATATAATCTGTCAGAAAAAATATGCAATGCCTAATTCTACTCTTTTTTGGAGTATATACACAAACTCTATATGCTCTTTCATGTAAAATACGGAAATTCTAATTATACGCGAATCGAAAAAAATCTAAATAATATCTAGGCACCGCAAAGTTGTTAATAGAAAATGGCTCTTAATATAGACTGTTAGATAAAATACACAATGCCTTATATTACTCACTTTTGGTGTCTATACACCAACTCTGTATGCTCTCTAATGTAAAATAACAAAATTCTAATTATACGCGAATCGGAAAAAATCTAAATAATATCTAGGCGCCCCAAAGATAAAGAAAATGGCTCTAAATATAGTCTGTTAGAGAAAATATACAATGTCTTATTCTAGTTTGTTTTGGAATATATACATTAACTCCACATGCTGTCTCATGTAAAATACAGAAATTCTATATTTAAGCGGATTGATAAAAATCTAAATAATATCTAGGCACCCCAGTGTTAAAAGCAAAACTGCTCTGAATATAATCTGTCAGAAAAAATATACAATGCCCTATTCTACTCTGTTTTGTTGTATATACACCAACTGCATATGCTCTCTTAGGTAAAATACCAAAATTATAATTTTACACGAATTGAAAAAAATTTAATAATATCTAGGCATCCCAAATTTAAAAGAAAATGGCTCTGAATATAGTCTGTTAGAAAAAATATACAATGCCTTATTGTACTGTGTGTTGGAGTATATACACCAACTCCATATGCTCTCACATGTAAAATACAGAAATTCTATATTTAAGAGTATCGAAAAAAATCTAAAAATTATATAGGGACCGCAATGTTTGAAGAAAAATTGCTCTGTAAATAATCTGTCAGAAACAATATACAATTCCCTTTTTTACTCTGTTTTGTCGTATACAAACCAACTCAATATGCAATCTCATGTAAAATACAAAAATTCAAATTTTACCTGAATCGAAAAAATCCAAATATTACCTAGGCACCCCAATGTTAAAACAAAATTTCTCTGAATATAATCTGTCAGAAAAAATATGCAATGCCCTATTTTACTCCGTTTTGGAGTATATACACCAACTCAGTATGCTCTCTCATGTAAAATACCGAAATTCTAATTTTAGGTGAATCAAATAAGATCTAAATATTATCGAGGCACCCCAATGTTAAAAACAAAATTTCTCTGAATATAATCTGTCAGAAAAAATATACAATTCCCTATTCTACTCTGTTTTGGAGTATATACACCAACTCGATATGCTCTCTCTTGTCAAATACAGAAATTCTACATTTAAGCGAATCGAAAAAAATCTAAATATTATCTATGCACCCCAATGTTAAAAGCAAAATTGCGCTAAATATAATCTGACATAAAAAATATACAATGCCCTTTTCTACTCTGTTTTGGAGTATATACACCAACTCAATCTGCTCTCTCATGTAAAATACAGAAATTCAAATTTTATGCAAATCGACAAAAATCTAAATAATATCTAGGCGCCCCAAAGTTAAAAGAAAATGGCTGTGAATATAGTCTGTTAGAAAAAATATACAATGCCTTATTTTACTCTGTTTTGGAGTATATACACCAACTCCATATGCTCTATCATGTAAAATACAGAAATTCTAATTTTACGTGAATCAAATAAATCTAAATATTATCTAGGCACCCCACTGTTAAAAAGAAAATTTCTCTGAATATAATCTGTCAGAAAAAATATACAATGCCCTTTTCTACTCTGTTTTGGAGTATATACAACAACTCCATATGCTCTATCATGTAAAATACAGAAATTGTATATTTAAGCAAATTGAAAAAAATCTGCAATGCCTTATGCTACTTTATTTTGGAGTATATACACCAACTCAGTATGCTCTCTCATGTAAAATACAGAAATTCTAATTTTACGTGAATTGAAAGAAATCTAAATATTATCTTGGCACCCCAATGATATAAACAAAATTGCTCTGAATATAATCTGTCAGAAAAAATATACAATGCCCTATTCTACTCCGTTTTGGATTATATACACCAACTCCATATGCTGTATCATGTAAAATACAGAAATTCTATATTTAAGCAAATCGAAAAAAATCTAAATATAATCTGTCAGAAAAAATATACAATGCCCTATTCTACTGTATTTTGGAGTATGTACAACAACTCAGTATGCTCTCTCATGTATAATACAGAAATTCTGTATTTAAGCGAATTGAAAAAAACCTAATATTATCTAGGTACCCAATTTTAAAAGCAAAATTCCTTTGAATATAATATTTCAGAAAAAATATACAATGCCCTTTTCTCCTCTGTTTTGGAGTATATACACCAACTCAATATGCTCTCTCATGTAAAATAGAGTAACTCTAAATTTACACGAATCGAAAAAATTCTAAATAATATCTAGGTACCCCAAAGTTAAAAGAAAATGGGTCTGAATATAGTGTGTTAGAGAAAATGTACAATGCCTTATTCTACTTCATTTTGGAATATATATACACCAACTCAGTATGCTCTCTCATGAAAAATACCGAAATTCTAATTTTACGTGAATCGAAACAAATCTAAATATTATATAGGCACCCCAATGTTAAAAACAACATTTCTCTGAATATAATCTGTCAGAATAAATATACAATGCCCTATTCTACTCTGTTTTGGAGTATATACACCAACTCCATATGCTCTCTCATGCAAAATACAGAAATTCTATATTTAAGTAAATAAAAAAAAACTAAAATATATCTAGGCACCCCAAAGTTAAAAGAAAATGGCTCTGAATATAGTCTCTTAGAGAAAGTATACAATGCTTTATTCCACTCTGTTTTGTAGTATATACACCAACTCAGTATGCTCTCTCATGTAAAATACAGAAATTCTAATTTTAACAGAATCAAAAAAATTAAAAAATCTAAATATTATCTAGGCACCCCAATATGAAAAGCAAAATTGCTCTGAATATAATATATCAGAAAAAATGTAGAATGCCCATTTCTACTCTGTTTTGTAATATATACACAAACTCAATATGCTCTCTCATGTAAAATACCGAAATTCTAATTTTACGCGAATCAAAAAAAAATCTAAATAATATCTAGGTGTCCCAAGGTTAAAAGGAAATGGCTCTGAATATAGTCTGTTAGAAAAAATATACAATGCCTCATTCCACTTTGTTTTGGAATATATACACGAACTCAGTATGCTCTCTCATATAAAATACAGAAATTCAAATTTTACGTGAATCGAAAATAATCTAAATATAATCTAGATAGCCCAATGTTAAAAACAATATTGCTCTGAATATAATCTGTCAGAATAAATATATAATGCCCTATTCTACTCTGTGTTGGAGTATATACACCAACTCCATATGCTCTCTTATGTAAAATATAGAAATTCTATATTTAAGCGAATCGAAAAAAATCTTAATATTATCTAGGCACCCCAATGTTAAAAGCAAGATTTCTCTGAATATAATCTGTGAGAAAAAATATACAATGCCCTTTTCTACTCTGTTTTGGAGTATATACACCAACTCAATATGCTCTCTCATGTAATATACTGAAATACTAAATTTACGCGAATCGAAGAAAATCTAAATATTATCTAGGCACCCCAATGTTAAAAGCAAAATTGCTCTGAATAAATTCTGTTAGAAATCATATACAATGCCCTATTTTAATCTGTTTTGGAGTATATACACCAATTCAATATGCTCTCTCAGATAAAATACCGAAATTATAAATCTACGAAATTAAAAAAATTCTAAATGTTATCTAGGCAACCCAATGTAAAAAGAAAAATTGTTCTGAATGTAACCTGTCAGAGAAAATACACAATGCCTTTTTCTACTCTGTTTTCGAGTATATACACCAACTCATTATGCTCTCCCATGTAAAATACAGAAGCTCAAATTTTACACGAACCTAAAAAAATCTAAACATTATCTAGGCATTTCAATGTTAAAAGCAAAATTGCTCTGAATATAGTCTGTCAGAGAAAATACACAATGCCCTCTTCTACTCTTTTTTGGAGTATATAAACCAACTCAATATGCTCTCTCATGTAAAATACCGAAATTCTAATTTTACCTGAATCGAAAAATATCTAAATATTATCTAGGCACCCCAATGTTAACAGAAAAATTGCTCTGAATATAGTCTTTCAGAAAAAAATATACTATGCCCTTTTGTATTCAGTTTTGGATTATATACACCAACCCAATATGCTCTCTCATGTAAAATACCGAAATTCTAAATTTACACGAATCGAAAAAAATCTAAATATTATTTAGGCACCCAATGTTTAAAGCAAAATTGCTCTGAATATAATCTGTCAGAAAAAATATACAATTCCCTTTCCTACTCTGTTTTAAAGTATATACACCAACTCAATATGCTCTCTCATGTAAAATACCAAAATTATAAATTTACGCAAATTAAAAAAATTCTAAATATTATCTAGGCACCCGAATGTTAACAGCAAAATTGCTCTGAATGTAATCAGTCAAAAAAATATACAATGCCCTTTTCTACTCTGTTTTGGAGTATATACACCAACTCAATATGCTCTCTCATGTAATATACTGAAATACTAAATTTACGCGAATCGAAGAAAATCTAAATATTATCTAGGCACCCCAATGTTAAAAGCAAAATTGCTCTGAATAAATTCTGTTAGAAATCATATACAATGCCCTATTTTAATCTGTTTTGGAGTATATACACCAATTCAATATGCTCTCTCAGATAAAATACCGAAATTATAAATCTACGAAATTAAAAAAATTCTAAATGTTATCTAGGCAACCCAATGTAAAAAGAAAAATTGTTCTGAATGTAATCTGTCAGAGAAAATACACAATGCCTTTTTCTACTCTGTTTTCGAGTATATACACCAACTCATTATGCTCTCCCATGTAAAATACAGAAGCTCAAATTTTACACGAACCTAAAAAAATCTAAACATTATCTAGGCATTTCAATGTTAAAAGCAAAATTGCTCTGAATATAGTCTGTCAGAGAAAATACACAATGCCCTCTTCTACTCTTTTATGGAGTATATAAACCAACTCAATATGCTCTCTCATGTAAAATACCGAAATTCTAATTTTACCTGAATCGAAAAATATCTAAATATTATCTAGGCACCCCAATGTTAACAGAAAAATTGCTCTGAATATAGTCTTTCAGAAAAAAATATACTATGCCCTTTTGTATTCAGTTTTGGATTATATACACCAACCCATTATGCTCTCTCATGTAAAATACCGAAATTCTAAATTTACACGAATCGAAAAAAATCTAAATATTATTTAGGCACCCAATGTTTAAAGCAAAATTGCTCTGAATATAATCTGTCAGAAAAAATATACAATTCCCTTTCCTACTCTGTTTTAAAGTATATACACCAACTCAATATGCTCTCTCATGTAAAATACCAAAATTATAAATTTACGCAAATTAAAAAAATTCTAAATATTATCTAGGCACCCGAATGTTAACAGCAAAATTGCTCTGAATGTAATCAGTCAAAAAAATATACAATGCCTTTTTCTACTCTGTTTTGGAGTATATACACCAACTCAATATGCTCTCCCATGTAAAATACAGAAATTCAAATTTTACACGAACCGAAAAATCTAAATGGTATCTAGGCATTCCAATATTGAAAGCAAAATTGCTCTGAATATAATTTGTCAGAAAAAATAAAAAATGCTTTTTTCTACTCTGTTTTGGAGTATATTAACCAACTCAATATGCTCTCTCATATAAAATACAAAAATTCTAATTTTACCTGAATCGAAAAAAATCTAAATATTATCTAGGCACCCCAATGTTAAAAGCAAAATTTCTCTGAATATAATCTGTCAGAAAAATATACAATGCATTTTTCTACTCTGATGTGGAGTATATACTCCAACCCAATATGCTCTCTCATATAAAATACAGAAATTCTAAATTTACGATAATCGAAAAAAATCTAAATATTATTTAGGCACCCAATGTTAAAAGCATAATTGCTCTAAATATAATCTGTCAGAAATAATCTACAATTCCCTTTCCTACTCTGTTATAAAGTATATACACCAACTCAATATGCTCTCTCATGTAAAATACCAAAATTATAAATTTACGAAATTAAAAAAATTCTAAATGTTATCTAGGCAACCCAATGTAAAAAGCAAAATTGTTCTGAATGAGATCTGTCAGAGAAAATATACAATGCCTTTTTCTACTCTGTTTTCGAGTATACACACCAACTCATTATGGTCTCCGATGTAAAATACAGAAGTTTAAATTTTACATGAACCTAAAAAAATCTAAACATTATCTAGGCATTTGAATGTTAAAGCAAAATTGCTCTGAATATAGTCTGTCAGAGAAAATACACAATGCCCTCTTCTAATCTTTTTTGGAATATATAAACCAACTCAATATGCTCTCTCATGTAAAATACCGAAATTCTAATTTTACATGAATCGAAAAATATCTAAATATTATCTAGGCACACCAATGTTAAAAGCAAAATTGCACGGAATATAATCTGTCAGAAAAAATATACAATGCCCTTTTCTACTCTGTTGTTCAGTATATACACCAACTCAGTATGCTCTCTCATGTAAAATACCGAAATTCTATATTTATGCAAATTGAAAAAAATCTAAATATTATCTATGCACCCCAATATTAAAAGCAAAATTGCTCTGAATATAATCTGCCAGAAAAAATATACAATGCCCTTTTCTACTCTGTTTTGTAGTATATACACCAACTGAATATACTCTCTCATGTAAAGTACCAAAATTCTAATTTTACCCGAATCGAAAAAATCTAAATATTATCTACTCACCCCAATGTAAAAAACAAAATTGCTCTCAATATATTCTGTCAAAGAAAATATACAATGCCCGATTCTACTCTGTTTTGGAGTATATACACCAACTCCATATGCTCTCTCATGTAAAATACAGAAATTCTATATTTAAGCGAATTGAAAAAACTCTAAGTATTATCTAGGCAACCCAAAGTTAAAAGGAAAATTGCTCTGAATATAATCTGTCAGAAAAAATATACAATGCCCTTTTTTACTCTGATTTGTAGTATATAAACCAACTCAATATGCTCTCTCATGTAAAATAAGGAAATTCTAATCTTACCTGAAACGAAAAAATCTAAACATTATCTAAGAACCCCAATATTAAAAACAAAATTGCTCTGAATATAATCTGTCAGAAAAAATATACAATGCCCTATTCTACTCTGTTGTTCAGTATATACACCAACTCAGTATGCTCTCTCATGTAAAATACCGAAATTCTAATTTTACGTGAATCGAAAAAAATCTAAATAATATCTAGGCGCACCAAAGTTCAAAGAAAATGGCTCTCAATATAGTCTGTTAGAAAAAATATACAATGCCTTATTGTACTCTGTTTTGCAGTATATACATCAACTCAGTATGCTCTCTGATGAAAAATACAGAAATTTTAATTTTAGGTGAATCGAAAAAATCTAAATATTATCTAGGCACCCCAATGTTAAAAGAAAAATTGCTCGTAATATAATCTGTCAGAAAAAATATACAATGCCCTTTTCTACTCTGTTTTGGAGTATATACACCACCTCAATATGCTCTCTCATGTAAAATACAGAATTTCTAATTTTACGTGAATCGAAAAAAATCTAAATAATATCTAGGTTCCCCAAAGTTAAAAGAAAATGGCTCTGAATATAGTCTGTTAGAGAAAATATACAATGCCATATTCAACTCTGTTTTGGAGTATATACACCAACTCAGTATGCTGTCTCATGTAAAATACAGAAATTCTAATTTTATGTGAATTAACAAAAATCTAAATATTATCTAGGAACCTTAATGTTAAAAAAAAAATTGCTTTGAAAATAATCTGTCAGTAAAATATAAAGTGCCCTATTCTACTCTGTTTTGGAGTATATACACCAACTCAATATGCTCTCTCATGTAAAATACAGAAATTCTATATTTAAGCGAATTGAAAAAAATCTAAATAGTATCGAGGCACCCCAATGTTAAAAGCAAAATTGCTCAGAATATAATCTGTCAAAAAAATATACAATGCCCTTTTCTACTCTCTTTTGTAGTATATACACCAACAAATATGCTCTCTCATGTAAAATAGAGAAATTCTAATTTTACCTGAATCGAAAAAATCTAAATATTATCTAGGCACCCCAATGTTAAAAACAAAATTGCTCTGAATATAATCTGTCAGAAACATTACAGAATCCCTTATTCTACTCTATTTTGGAGTATATAAAACAACTCAGCATGCTCTCTCATGTAAAATACTGAAATTCTAATTTTACCCGAATCAAAAAACATTGAAATATTATCTAGGCACCACAATGTTAAAAGCAAAATTGCTCGGAATATAACCTGTCATAAAAAATATACAATGCCCTTTTCTACTCTGTTTTGTAGTATATACACCCCATTAATATGCTCTCTCAAATAAAATACAGAAATTCTATATTTAAGCGAATCGAAAAAAATCTAAATATTATCAAGGCACCCGAATGTTAAAAGTAAAATTGCTCTGATTAGAATCTGTCAAAAAAAATATACAATGCCCATTTCTACTCTGTTTTGGAGTATATACACCAACTCAATATGCTCTCTCATGTAAAATACCTAAATTCTAATCTTACGTGAATAAAAAAAAATCTAAATATTATCTATGCACCCGAATGTTAAAAGCAAAATTGCTCTGAATATAATCTGTCATAAAAAATATACAATGCCTTATTCTACTCTGTTTTGGAGTATATACACCAACTCAGTATGCTCTCTCATGTAAAATACCCAAATTCTAATTTTACGTGAATCGAAAAAAATCTAAATATTATCTAGGCACCCCAATCTTAAAAACAATATTGCTCTGAATATAATCTGTCAGAAAAAATATACAATGTTCTATGCTACTCTGTTTTGGATTATATACACCATCTCCATATGATCTCTCCAGTAAAATACAGAAATTCTATATTTAAGCGAATCGAATAAAATCTAAATATTATCTAGGCAACCCAATGTTAAAAACAAAATTTCTCTGAATATAATCTGTCATAAAAAATATACAATGCCCTATTCTACTCTGTTTTGAAGTATATACACCAACTTCATATGCTCTCTCATGTAAAATACAGAAATTCTATATTTAGCGAATCGAAAAAAATCTAAATATAATCTAGGCACCCCAATTGTTAAAAACAAAACTGCTCTGAATATAATCTGTCAAAAAATATACAATGACCTATTCTACTCTGTTTTGGAGTATATACACCAACTCAATATGCTCTCAAATGTAAAATACAGAAATTCTAATTTTACTCGAATCAAAAAAATCTAAATATTATCTAGGCAATCCAATGTTAAAAGCAATATTGCTCTGAATATAATCTGACAGAAATAATATAAAATGCCCTTTTCTACTCTTTTTGTAGTATATACAAGACCTCAATATGCTCTCTCACGTAAAATAGAGAAATTTGGAATTACGTGAATCGAAAAAAATCTAAATAATATCTAGGCACACAAAAGTTAAAAGATAATGGCTCTGAATATATTCTGTTAGAAAAAATATACAATGCCTTATTGTTCTCTGTTTTAAAGTATATACACCAACTTAGTATGGTCTCTTATGTAAAATACTGAAATTATAATATTACCGTAATTGAAAAAATCTAAATATCATCTAGGCACCCCAATGTTGAAAACAAAATTGCTCTGAATATAATCTGTCAGAATAAATATAAAATGCCCTATTATACTCTGTTTTGGAGTATATACACCAACTTCATATGCTCTCTCATGTAAAATACAAAAAATCTATATTTAGCAAATCGAAAAAAATCTGAATATAATCTAGGCACACCAATGTTAAAAACAAAATTGCTCTGAATATAATCTGTCAGAAAAAATATACAATGCCCTATTCTAATCGGTTTTTGCGTATATACACCAACTCCACATGCTCTCTCATATAAAATACAGAAATTCTATATTGAATCGAATTGAAAAAAATATAAATATAATCTAGGCACCACTATGATAAAAGCAAAATTGCTCTGAATATTATCTCTCAGACAAAATATACAATGCCCTTTTCTACTCTCTTTTGGCGTATATACAGCAACTCAATATGCACTCTCTTGTAAAATAACGAAATTCTAATTTTACGTGAATCGAAAAAAATCTAAATAATATATAGGCGCCACAAAGTTAAAAGAAAATGGCTCTGAATATAGTCTGTAAAAAATATATACAATGCCCTATTCTACTCTGTTTTGGAGTATATACAACAACTCAGTATGCTCTCTCATGTAAAATACTGAAATTTTAATTTTATGTGAATCCAAAAAATCTAAATATTATCTAGGCACCCCAATGTTAAAAGCAAAATTGCTCTGAATATAATCTGTCTTAAAATATTTACAATGCCCTTTTCTACTCTGTTTGGGAGTATCTACACCAACTCAATATGCTCTCTCATGTAAAATACCGAAATTCTAATTTTACGCGAATCAAAAAAAATCTAAATAATATCTAGGCACCCCAAAGTTAAAAGAAAATGGCACTGAATATAGTCTGTTAGGAAAAATATACAATGCCTTATTCTACTGTGTATTGGAGTATATACACAAACTCAGTATGCTCTCTCATGTAAAATACCGAAATTCTAAATTTACGTGAATGAAAAAAATCTAAATAACATCTAGGGACCCCAATGGTAAAAACTAAATTGCTCTGAATATAATCTGTCATATAAAATAAAAAATGCCCTATTCTACTGTGTTTTGGAGTATATGCACCAAATCCATATGCTCTCTCATTTAAAATACAGAAATTCTATATTAAAGCGAATCGAAAAAAATCTAAATATTATCTAGGCACCCCAATGTTAAAAGCAAAATTGCTCTGAATATAATCTGTCAGAAAAAATATAGAATGCCTTATTCTACTCTGTTTTGGAGTATATACACCAACTGAGTATGCTCTCTCATATAAAATACCGAAATTCTAATTTTACGGAAATCAAAAAAAATCTAAATATTACCTAGGCACCCGAATGTTAAAAGCAAAATTTCTCTGAATATAATCTGTCAGAAAAAATTTACAATGCCGTTTTCTACTCTGTTTAGGTGGATCTACACCAACTCAATAGGCTCTCTCATGTAAAATAGCGTAATTCTATTTTTACGCGAATCGAAAATTCTAAATAATATCTAGGCACCTCAAAGTTAAAAGAAAATGGCTCTGAATATAGTCTGTTAGAAAAAAAATACAACGCCTTATTCTACTCTGTTTTAAAGTATATGCACCAACTCAGTGTGCTCTCTCATGTAAAATACAGAAATTCAAATTTTACATGAATAAAAAAATTTAATATTATCTACGCACCCCAATGTTAACAACAAATTTGCTCTGAATATAGTCTGTCATAAAAAATATACAATGCCCTTTTCTACTCTGTTTTGGAGTATATACACCATCTCCATATGCTCTCTCTAGTAAAATATCGAAAATCTATATTTAAGCGAATCGAAAAAAATCTAAATACTATCTAGGCAACCCAATGTTAAAAGCAAAATTTCTCTGAATATAGTCTGTCATTAAAAATATACAATGCCCTTTACTACTTTGTTTTGCAGTATATACACCAACTCAATATGCTCTCTCATGTAAAATACCGAAATTCTAATTTACGCGAATAGAAAAAAATCTAAATAATATCTAGGCGACCCAAAGTTAAAAGAAAATGCCTCTGAATATAGTCCGTTAGAAAACTATACAATGCCTTATTCTACTCTGTTTTGGAGTATATAAATTAACCCCATATGCTCAATCATGTAAAATATAGAAATTCTATATTAAAGCGAATCGATAAAAATCTAAATATTATCTAGGCACTCCAATGTTAACAACAAAATTGCTCTGAATATAATCTGTCAGAGAAAATATACAATGCCCTTTTCTACTCTGTTTTGTAATATATACACGAACTAAATATGCTCTCTCGTGAAAAATACAGAAATTCTAATTTTAAAAGAATCGAAAAACCAAAATTTATCTAGGCACCCCAATGTTGAAAACAAAATTGCTCTGAATATAATGTGTTGGAAAAAATATACCCTGCCCTATTCTACTTTGTTGTGGAGTATATATACCAACTCAGTATGCTCTCTGATGTCAAATACCAAAATACTCATTTTAGGTGAATCGAAAAAAATCTAAATATTATTTAGGCATCCCAATTGGAGAAACAAAATTGCTCTGAATATAATCTGTTAGAATAAATATACAATGCCCTATTCTACTCTGTTTTGGAGTATATACACCAACTCAGTATGCTCTCTCATGTAAAATACCAAAATTCAATCTTTACATGAATCGAAAAAATTCTAAATATTATCTAGGCACCCCAATGTTAAAAGCAAAATTTCCCTGAATATAATCTGTCATAAAAAATATAGAATGCCCTTTTCTACTCTGTTTTGGAGTATATACACGAGCTCAATATGCTCTGTCATGTAAAATACAGAAATTCTAATTTTACGTGAATCGAAAACAATCTAAATAATATCTCCGCACCCCAAAATTAAAAGAAAATGGCTCTGAAAGTAGTCTGCTATAAATAATATACAATATCTTATTCTACTCTGTTCTGGAATATATACATCAACTCAGTATGGTCTCTGATGTAAAATAACGAAATTCGAATTTTACGTGAATCAAAGAAAATCTAAATATTATCTAGGCACCGGAATGTTAACAGTACAGTTGCTCTGAATATGTGTCATAAAATATATACAATACCCTTTTCTACTCTGGTTTGGAGTAGATACACCAACTCAATATGCTCTCTCATGTAAAATAAAGCAATTCTAATTTTACGCAAATAAAAAAATCTAAATATTATCTAGGCACCCCAATGTTAAAAGCAAATTTGCTCTGAATATAGTCTGTCAGAAAAAATATACAATGTTTTATCTACTGCGTTTTGGAGTATATACACCAACTCAATCTTCTCTCTTAAGTAAAATACTGAAATTCTAATTTTACGCGACTCGAAAAAAATCTAAATAATATCTAGGCTCCCCAAAGTTAAAAGAAAATGGCTCTGAATATAGTCTGTTAGAAAACATATACATTGCCTTATTCTACTCTGTATTGGAGTATATACACAAACTCAGTATGCTCTCTCATGTAAAATACAGAAATTCTAATTTTACGTGAATCGAAAAAAATCTAAATATTATCTAGGCACCCCAATGTGAAAAACAAAATTGCTCTGCATATAATCTGTCAGAAAAAATATACAATACCCTATTCTACTCTGTTTAGGAGTATATACACCAACTCAGTATGCTCTCTCTTGTGAAATACAGAAATTCTAATTTTACGTGAATCGAAAAAAATTTAAATATTATCTAGGCACCCCAATGTTAAAAGCAAAATTGCTCTGAATATCATCTGTCAGAAAAAATATACAATGCCCTTTTCTACTCTGTTTTGGTGTATATACACCAACTCAATATGCTCTCTCGTGGAAAATATGGAAATTATAATTTCAC
This sequence comes from Callithrix jacchus, assembly GCF_049354715.1. Lineage (NCBI taxonomy): Eukaryota > Metazoa > Chordata > Mammalia > Primates > Cebidae > Callithrix > Callithrix jacchus. The sequence goes on from NC_133507.1 coordinate 1,624,530, forward strand.
ACGAATCGAAAAAAATCTAAATAATATCTAGGCGCCCCAAAGTTAAACGAAAATGCCTCTGAATATAGTCTGTTAGACAAAATATAAAATGCCTTATTCTACTTTGTTTTGGAGTCTATACACCAACTCAGTATTCTCTCTGATGTAAAATACTAAAATTCTAATTTTACGTGAATCGAAAAGAATCTAAATAATATCTATGCACCCCAATGTTAAAAACAAAATTGCTCTGAATATAGTCTGTCAGAAAAAATAAACAATGCCTTATTCTACTCTGTTTTGGAGTATATGCACCAACTCCATATGCTCTCTCATGTAAAATACAGAAATTCTATATTTAAGCGAATCGAATACAATCTTAATATTATCTAGGTTCCCCAATATTATAAGCAAAATTGCTCTATATGTAATCTGTCAGAGAAAATATACAATGTTCTTTTCTACTCATTTTTGGAGGATATACACCAACTTAATATGCTCTCTCATGTAAAATACGGAGATTCTAATTTTTCGAGAATTGAAAAAAATCTAAATAATATCTAGGCACTCCAAAGTTAAAAGGAAATGGCTCTGAATATAGTCTGTTAGGAAAAATATACAATACTTTATTCTACTCTGTTTTTGAGTATATACACAAACTTAGTTGCTCTCTCATGTAAAATAGAGAAATTCTAATGTTACCCAAATCGAAAGAATCTAAATATTATCTAGTCACTCCAGTGTTAAAAACAATATTGCAGAGGGGGACTCAAGATGGCGCTGGGAGAACAACCCAGGATTGGAGCCCGCATTGAATTCGCAAACGGTGAGTCAGTGCTGCATTTCCAGACTGATCTTTGTTGCCCACAGAACGGGGAAACTCCCAAGTATAAAAAGACACGGGACGCCAGGCAGTAGGTCTGCCTGGCGAAGCCGCCATCCGCGGCGGCGGCGGCCGGCCCTACCCAGCAATCCCCACAGGGCGCGCTTGTCCGGGTGCCTTGTTAAACCGGCAACCTGAGACTTGAGAGGGCTGGACTTGAGACTGAACGAGACTTGCACAGCAGCCCAGCCCAGGGGATTGCAGGGACAGATCGTTTGGGATACCCAGTGGGACGAACAAAACCGCGATTTCAAACTATCCCGGGCAGACGGTCCGAGACGCTCTGTGGGGGAGGGGCGTCCACCACTACGGAGGCAACCTGCCCCAACTGATACACACGCCCACTGCTGAGGCAGCCAGCCGTTGCCGAGGCAACCCGCCCCAACTGAGATACACGCCCACTGCTGACGCAGCCTGCCGTTGCTGAGGCAACACGCTACAACGAAGAGACTCCACCGCAGGGCGTGGCGGAGACCACAGCAGAGCCTGCAGGAACAGCGCAAATCACACAACAGCAGGGCGGAGCCTCGGCAGCCAAACAGTGGCTAGTCTGCCTTTGAGCTGGGCAGGACACCTGATCGGACATCCAAAAATAAAGCCCAAACCCCTCAACACAGAGCATTTGAGAAAAAAAAAAGGGTTGTTTAATGAGCTGTGTTGCAGCAGAATCAAACATAGCAGCCTAACAGCCCTGAATGAACAACAGAGTGCACAGCTCAGCAATTAAACCCCTACAAAGTACAAACTGTCTCCTCAAGCAGCTCCCTGACCCCTCTATATCCAAAAGACTGACATTAGGCAGGCACCATCCTGGGACAAAGAGAGCAGAAAAAGAAACTGGTAGCATCCCTCGCTGTACCACGGCTACTAGAGGTGCACCCCAGACAAGCAGGGTCTGGAGCGGACCTCAACAGTCGTACAGCGAAGGGGCTAGACTGGTAGAAGGAAAACCAAGCAACAGAAATACTTCATCATCAACATTCTGGGTGTCCACTCAGAGACCCAAACGAAAAGTCAGCAACTACGCAGACGACCAGCGGACAAATCCCCAAAGATGGGAAGAAACCAGCGCAAAAAGGAGGAAAACACCCGAAACCAGAACACATCACCTCCTAGAAAGGACCAAAACTCCTCACCAGCAAGGGAACAAAGCTGGACGGAGAATGACTGTGACGAAATGACGGAATTAGACTTCAGAAGATGGATAATGAGAAACTTTGGTGAGCTAAAAGATCATGTATTAAATCAATGCAAAGAAACTAAGAACCTTGAAAAAAGATTTGAAATAAGATTCGAGGAAATGATAACAAGAATGGATACCTTAGAGAGGAATATGAATGAATTAAAGGAGCTGAAAAACACAATACGAGAACTTCGCGAAGCAAACGCAAGTTTCAATAGCCGAATTGACCAAGCAGAAGAAAGAATATCTGAAGTCGAAGACCAACTCAATGAAATAAAACGAGAAACCAAGATCAGAGAAAAAAGCGAAAAAAGGAATGAACAAAGTCTCCAAGAAATGTGGGACTATGTGAAAAGACCTAACCTACGTTTGATAGGTGTACCAGAAGGGGATGAAGAGAATGAATCCCAGCTGGAAAATACTCTTCAGGACATCATCCAGGAACATTTCCCCCACCTAGCAAGACAAGCCAACACTCAATTGCAGGAAATACAGAGAACACCACAAAGATATTCCGCAAGAAGATCAACCCCAAGGCACATAATCGTCAGATTCAACAGGGTTGAAATAAAGGAGAGAATACTAAGAGCAGCCAGAGAGAAAGGTCGGGTCACCCACAAAGGGAAGCCCATCAGACTCACAGCAGATCTCTCGGCAGAAACACTACAAGCCAGAAGAGAGTGGGGGCCAATATTCAACATTCTTAAAGAAAAGAACTTTCAACCCAGAGTTTCCTATCCAGCCAAACTGAGCTTCAGAAGTGAAGGAAGAATAAAATCCTTTGCCAACAAGCAAGTACTCAGAGATTTTGTCACCACCAGGCCTGCTTTAGAAGAGCTCCTAAAAGAGGCACTACACATAGAAAGGATCAATCAGTACCAGCCATTCCAAAATCACACCGAATGCTAAAGAGCTTCAACATAATGAAGAATCTACAACAACTAACAGGCGAAACAGCCACTTAGAATCAAAATGGCAGTATCAAATTCACACATAACAATATTAACCCTAAATGTAAATGGACTAAATGCACCAATCAAAAGACACAGACTGGCAAATTGGATAAAAATCCTAAACCCATCAGTGTGCTGTATCCAGGAAACCCATCTCACATGCAAGGATACACAAAGGCTCAAAATAAAGGGATGGAGGAAGATTTACCAAGCTAATGGAAAGCAAAAAAAAGCAGGAGTTGCAATTCTCATCTCTGATAAAATAGACTTTAAAGCAACAAAGATCAAAAGAGACAAAGAAGGCCATTACATAATGGTAAAAGGATCGATACAACAAGAAGAGCTAATGATCCTAAACATATATGGACCCAACACAGGAGCACCCAGATACATAAGGCAAGTTCTTAATGACTTACAGAAGGACTTCGACTCCCACACAATAATAGTGGGAGACTTTAACACTCCACTGTCAATACTAGACAGATCAACCAGACAGAAAATCAACAAGGATACCCAGGGCTTGAACTCAGACCTGGAGCAAGCAAACCTGGTGGACATTTACAGAACTCTCCACCCCAAATCCACAGAATACACATTCCTCTCAGCACCACATCACACCTACTCTAAAATTGACCACATAATTGGAAGTAAAGCACTGCCCAACAAATGCAAAACAACTGAAATCATAACAAACAGCCTCTCAGACCATAGTGCAATCAAGTTAGAACTCAGAATTCAGAAACCGACCCAGAACCGCACAGCTTCATGGAAACTGAACAACTGGCTCTTGAATGTTGACTGGGTAAACAACGAAATGAAGGCAGAAATAAAGAAGTTCTTCGAAACCAATGAGAATGAAGACACAACGTGCCAGAACCTCTGGGACACATTTAAAGCAGTCTCTAGAGGAAAGTATATAGCAATAAGTGCCCATATGAGGAGAATGGAGAGATCCAAAATTGACACCCTATCGTCAAAATTGAAAGAGCTAGAGGAGTAAGATCAAAAAAACTCAAAACCCAGCAGAAGACAAGAAATTACTAAGATCAGAGCTGAGCTGAAGGAGATTGAGACACGAAAAACCCTTCAAAAAATCAATAAATCCAAGAGCTGGTTTTTTGAAAAGATCAACAAAATAGACAGACCACTAGCCAGATTGATTAAAAATAAAAGAGAGAACAACCAAATAGATGCAATAAAAAATGATAAAGGGGAAATCACCACAGATTCCACAGAAATTCAAACCATCATCAGAGAATATTACAAACAACTCTATGCACATAAACTAGTAAACCTGGAAGAAATGGATAAATTCCTGGACTCCTGTGTCCTCCCAATCCTAAACCAGGGGGAGCTGAAACTATGAATAGACCAATAACAAGGTCTGAAGTCGAGGCAGCAATTAAGAGCCTACCTCACAACAAAAGCCCAGGTCCAGATGGGTTCACAGCCGAATTCTACCAGACACACAAGGAGGAGCTGGTACCATTCCTTCTAAAACTATTTCAAACAATCCAAAAAGAGGGAATCCTTCCCAAATCATTTTATGAGACCAACATCATCCTGATACCAAAACCCGGCAGAGACCCAACGAGAAAAGAAAACTTCAGGCCAATATCCATGATGAACATAGATGCAAAAATCTTCAATAAAATATTGGCAAGCCGATTGCAACAGCAAATCAAAAAACTTACTCATCATGATCAAGTACGATTCATCCCGGGGATGCAAGGCTGGTTCAACATACGCAAGTCTATCAACGTAATTCACCACATAAACAGAACCAAAAACAAAAACCACATGATTATCTCAATTGACGCAGAGAAGGCATTTGACAAAATTCAACAGCCCTTTATGCTAAAAACCCTCAATAAACTCGGTATCGATGGAACGTATCTCAAAGTAATAAAAGCTATTTATGACAAACCAACAGCCAATATCATACTGAATGGGCAAAAACTGGAAGCATTCCCTTTGAAATCTGGTACTAGACAAGGATGCCCTCTCTCACCACTCCTATTCAATATAGTACTGGAAGTTCTAGCCAGAGCAATCAGGCAAGAAAAAGAAATAAAGGGTATTCAAATAGGAAAGGTGGAAGCCAAATTGTCTCTATTTGCAGACGACATGATAGTATACCTAGAAGACCCCATCGCCTCAGCCCAAAAACTCCTGAAACTGATAAACAACTTCAGCAAAGTCTCAGGATATAGAATCAATGTGCAAAAATAACAAGCATTCGTCTACACCAATAACAGACTTAAAGAAAGCCAAATCAAGAGCGAACTGCCATTCACAATTGCTACAAAAAGAATAAAATACCTTGGAATACAACTCACAAGGAACGTAAGGGACCTCTTCAAGGAGAACTACAAACCACTGCTCAACGAAATCAGAGAGGACACAAACAGATGGAGAAACATTCCATGTTCATGGTTAGGAAGAATTAATATCGTGAAAATGGCTATACTGCCCAAAGTAATTTACAGAATCAACGCTATCCCCATCAAGCCACCATTGACTTTCTTCACAGAACTGGAAAAAACCACCATGAACTTCATATGGAACCAAAAGAGAGCCCGCATAGCCAAGTCAATTCTAAGCAAAAAGAACACAGCGGGGGGCATCACACTACCGGATTTCAAACTATACTACAAGGCTACAGTAATCAAAACAGCATGGTACTGGTACCAAAACAGAGATATAGACCAATGGAACAAAACAGAGGCACCTGAGGCAACACAACATACATACAACTATACAATCTTTGATAAACCTGACAAAAGCAAGCAATGGGGCAAGGATTCCATGTTTAACAAATGGTGTTGGGAAAACTGGCTAGCCATGTGCAGAAAGCAGAAACTGGACCCCTTCCTGACACCTTACACTAAAATTAACTCCAGATGGATTAAAGACTTAAACATAAGACCTGGCACCATAAAAACCCTAGAAGGAAATCTAGGCAAAACTATCCAGGACATAAAAGTAGGCAAGGACTTCATGAACAAAACACCAAGAGCATTGGCAACAAAAGCCAAAATAGACAAATGGGACCTAATGAAACTCCACAGCTTCTGCACGGCAAAAGAAACAGTCACTAGAGTGGATCGGCAACCAACAGAATGGGAAAAAATTTTCGCAGTCTACCCATCTGACAAAGGGCTGATATCCAGAATTTACAAACAACTCAAGCAGATTTACAGGAAAAAAAACAAACAAGCCCATTCAAAAGTGGGCAAAGGATATGAACAGATACTTTACGAAAGAAGACATATATGAGGCCAACAATCATATGAAAAAATGCTCATCGTCACTGGTCATCAGAGAGATGCAAATCAAAACCACATTGAGATACCATCTCATGCCAGTTAGAATGGCGATCATTAAAATATCTGGAGACAACAGATGCTGGAGAGGATGTGGAGAAAAAGGAACACTTTTACACTGTTGGTGGGAGTGTAAATTAGTTCAACCATTGTGGAAGACAGTGTGGTGATTCCTCAAGGCCTTAGAAATAGAAATTCCATTTGACCCAGCAATCCCATTACTGGGTATATATCCAAAAGACTATAAATCGTTCTACTATAAGGACACATGTACACGAATGTTCATTGCAGCACTGTTTACAATAGCAAAGACCTGGAATCAACCCAAATGCCCATTGATAATAGACTGGATTGGAAAAATGTGGCACATATACACCATGGAACATTATGCAGCAATCAGAAATGATGAGTTCGTGTCGTTTGTAGGGACATGGATGAATCTGGAAAACATCATCCTCAGCAAACTGACACAAGAACAGAAAATGAAACACCGCATATTCTCACTCATAGGTGGGTGATGAAAAATGAGAACACATGGACACAGAAAGGGGAGTACTAAACACTGGGGTCTATTGGGGGGAAAAGGGGAGGGCCAGTGGGAGGGGGAGGGGGGGAGGGATAGCCCGGGGAGAAATGCCAAATGTGGGTGAAGGGGAGAAGAAAAGCAAAGCACACTGCCATGTGTGTACCTACACAACTGTCTTGCATGCTCTGCTCATGTACCCCAAAACCTATAATCCAATAAAAATTAAAAAAAAAAACAAAAAAACAATATTGCTCTTAATATAATCTGTCAGACAAAATATACAATGCCCTATTCTACTCTGTTTTGGAGTATAAACACCAACTCCATATGCTCTCTTTTGTAAAATACAGACATTCTATATTTAAACGAATCCATAAAAATCTACATATTATCTTTGCACCCCAATTTTAAAAGCAAAATTGCTCTGAATGTAATCTGTCAGAAAAAATATACAATGCCTTATTCTACTCTGTTTTGGAGTATGTACACCAACTCAATATGCTCTCTCATGTAAAATACGGAAATTCTAATTTTACGTGAATCAACAAAAATATAAATATTATCTAGGCACCCGAATGTTAAAAGCAAAATTTCTCTGAATATAATCTGTCAGAAAATATATATGCTCTCTCATGTAAAATACCGAAATTCTAATTTTACGTGAATCGAAAAATATCTAAATAATATATAGGCGCCCCAAAGCTAAAAGAAAATGGCTCTGAATATAGTCTGTTAGAGAAAATATACAATGCCCTATTCTAGTCTCTTTTGGAGTTCATACACCAACTCAGTATGCTCTCTCATGTAAAATACCGAAATGCTAATTTTATGAGAATTAAAAAAAATCTAAATATTATGTAGGCACCCCAATGTTAAAACAAAATTGCTCTGAATATAATCTGTCAGAAAAATAAACAATGCCCTATTCTACCCTGTTTTGTAGTATAGACACCAACTTCCTATGCTCTCTCATGTAAAATACAGAAATTCTATATTTATGCGAATCAAAAAAAATCTAAATATAATCAAAGGACCCCAATGTTAATAGCAAAATTGCTCTGAATATAATCTGTCAGAAAAAATATACGATGCCTTATTCTACTCTGTTTTTGAGTATATACACCAACTCAGTGTGCTCTCTCATGTAAAATACCAAAATTCTATTTTTACGTGAATCAAAAAAAATCTAAATATTATCTAGGCAACCCAATAATAAAACCAAAATTGCTCCGAAAATAATCGGTCAGAAAAAATATACAATGCCCTTTTCCACTCTTTTTTGGAGCATATACACCAACTAAATATGCTCTCTCATGTAAAATACCAAAATTCTAATTTTATGAGAATGGAAAAAAATCTAAATAGTATCTAGGCGCCCCAAAGTTAAAAGAAAATGGCTCTGAATATAGTCTGTTAGGAAAAATATGCAATGCCTTATTCTACTGTGTTTTGGAGTATATGCACCAACTCCATATGCTCTCTCTTTTAAAATACAGAAATTCTAAATTTAAGCGAATCGAAAAATATCTAAATATTATCTAGGCACACCAATGTTAAAAGCAAAATTGCTCTGAATATAATCTGTCAGAATAAATATGCAATGCCTTATTCTACTCTATTTTGGAGTATATACACCAACTGAGTATGCTCTCTCATTTAAAATACAGAAATTCTAATTTTACGTGAATCGAAAAAAATCTAAATATTACCTAGGCACCCGAATATTAAAAGCAAAATTTCTCTGAATATAAACTGTCAGAAAAAATAAAGGATGCCCTTTTCTTCTTTGTTTTGGAGTATATACACCAACTCAATATGCACTCTAAGTTAAAATACCAAAATTATAATTTTACGCGAATCGAAAAAAATCTAAATAGTATCTAGGCGCCCCAGAGTTAAAAGAAAATGGCTCTGAATATAGTCTGTTAGAAAAAATATACAATGCCTTATTCTAATCTTTTTGGGAGTATATGCACCAACTCAGTGTGCTCTCTCATGTAAAATACAGAAATTCTAACTTTACCTGAATCGAAAAAATCTAAATATTATCTAGGCACCCCAATGTTAAAATCAAAATTGCTCTGAATATAATCTGTCAGAAAAAATATACAATACCCTATTCTACTCTGCTTAAAAGTATATACATTAACCCCATATGCTCTCTCATGTAAAATACCAAAATTCTATATTTAAGGGAATCGAAAAAATCTAAATGCAATCTAGGCACCACAATGTTAAAAGCAAAATTGCTCTGAATATAATCTTTCAGAAAAAATATACAATGCCCTTTTCTAATCTGTTTTGGCGTATATACACCAACTCAATATGCACTCTCAGGTAAAATACCGAAATTCTAATTTTAGGTGAATCAAAAGAAATCTAAATAATATTTAGACGCCACAAAGTTAAAATAAAATGGCTCTGAATATAATCTGTTAGAAAAAATATACAATGCCCTTTCTACTCTCTTTTGGAGTATATACACCAACTCAGTATGCTCTCTCATGTAAAATACCGAAATTCAAATTTTACGTGAATAAAAAAATCTAAATATTATCTAGGCACCCCAATGTTAACAACAAATTTGCTCTGAATATAGTCTGTCATAAAAAATATACAATGCCCTTTTCTACTCTGTTTTGGAGTATATACACCATCTCCATATGCTCTCTCTTGTAAAATACCGGAAATCTATATTTAAGCGAATCGAAAAAAATCTAAATACTATCTAGGCAACCCAATGTTAAAAGCAAAATTTCTCTGAATATAGTCTGTCATTAAAAATACAAATGCCCTTTACTACTCTGTTTTGCAGTATATACACCAACTCAATATGCTCTCTCATGTAAAATACCGAAATTCTAATTTACGCAAATAGAAAAAAATCTAAATAATATCTAGGCGACCCAAAGTTAAAAGAAAATGCCTCTGAATATAGTCCGTTAAAAAAATATACAATGCCTTATTCTACTCTGTTTTGGAGTATATAAATTAACTCCATATGCTCAATCATGTAAAATATAGAAACTCTATATTAAAGCGAATCGAAAAAAATCTAAATATTATCTAGGCACCCCAATGTTAACAACAAAATTGCTCTGAATATAACCTGTCAGAAAAAATATACAATGGCTTATTCTACTCTGTTTTGGAGTATACACACCAACTCAGTATGCTCTCTCATGTAAGATAAAGAAATTCTAATTTTACGCGAATCGAAAAAAATCTAAATAATATCTAGGTGCCCCAAAGTTAAAAGAAAATGCCTGTGAATATAGTCTGTTAGAAAAAATATACAATGCCTTATTCTACTCTGTTTTGGAGTATATGCACCAACCCAATTTGCTCTTTCATGTAAAATAGAGAAATTCTAATTTTACCCTATTTGAAAATGTGTAAATATTTTCTAGACACCCCAATGTTAAAAACAAAATTGCTCTGAATATAATCTGTCAGAAAAAATATACAATGCCCTATTCTTTTCTGTGTTGGAGTATATACACCAACTCAATATGCTGTCTCATGTAAAATACCAAAATTCTATATTTAAGCGAATTGAAAAAAATATAAATATAATCTAGGCACCACTATGTTAAAAGCAAAATTGCTCTGAATAGAATCTCTCAGAAAAAATATACAATGCCCTTTTCTACTCTCTTTTGGCGAATATACACGAACTCAATATGCACTCTCATGTAAAATACCGAAATTCTAATTTTACGTGAATCAAAAAAAATCTAAATAATATATAGGCGCCACAAAGTTAAATGAAAATGGCTCTGAATATAGTCTGTTAAAAAAAATATACAATGCTCTATTCTACTCTGTTTTGGAGTATATACACCAACCCACTATGCTCTCTTATGTAAAATAACGAACTTCTAATTTTACGGGAATCCAAAAAATCTAAATATTATCTAGGCAACCCAATGTTAAAAGCAAAATTGCTCTGAATATAATCTGTCTGAAAAAATATACAATGCCCTTTTCTACTCTGTTTTAGAGTGTCTACACCAACTCAGTATGCTCTCTCATTTTAAATACCGAAATTCTAATTTTAGGCAAATCGAAAAAAATCTAAATAATATCTAGGCGCCCCAAAGTTAAAAGGAAATGGCTCTTAATATAGTCTGTTAGGAAAAATATACAATGCCTTATTCTACTCTGTATTGGAGTATATGCACCAAATCCATATGCTCTCTCATTTAAAATACAGAAATTCTATATTTAAGCGAATCGAAAAAAAATCTAAATATTATCTAGGTACACCAATGTTAAAAGCAAAATTGAGATGAATATATTCTCTCATAAAAAATATACAATGCCTTATTCTACTCTGTTTTGGAGTATATACACCAACTGAGTATGCTCTCTCATGTAAAATACAGAAATTCTATATTTATGCGAATCAAAAAAAATCTAAATATAATCTAGGGACCCCAATGTTAATAGCAAAATTGCTCTGAATATTATCTATCAGAAACAATATACAATGCCTTATTCTACTCTGTTTTGGAGTATATACACCAACTCAGTGTTCTCTCTCATGTAAAATACCGAAATTCTATTTTTACGTGAATCGAAAAAAATCTAAATGTTATCTGGGCATTCCAATGTTAAAAGAAAATGGCTCTGAATATAGTGTGTTTGAAAAAATAAACAATGCCTTATTCTACCCTGTTTTGGAGTATATACACCAAGTCAGTATGCTCTCTCATATAAAATACCGAAATTCTAATTTTACCCGAATCGAAAAAAGCTAAATATTATCTAGGCACCCCAATGTTAAAGAAAAAATGCTCTGAATATAATCTGTCAGTAAAAATATACAATGCCCTTTTCTACTCTGTTTTAAAGTATATAAACCAACTTAATATGCTCTCTCATGTAAAATACAGAAATTCTATATTTAAGCGAATCGAAATAATCTAAATATTATCTAGGCACACCATTGTTAAAAACAAAATTGCTCTGAATATAATCTGTCAGAAAAAATATACAATACCCTATTCTATTTTGCTTTGGAGTATATACACCAACCCAATATGCTCTCTCATGTAAAATTCAGAAATTCTATATTTAATCGAATCGAAAAAAATCTAAATATTATCTAGGCACCCCAATGTTAAAAGCAAAATTGCTCTGAATATAATCTCTCAGAAAAAATATTCAATGCCTTTTTCTACTCTGTTTTGTAGTATATACACCAACTCAATGTGCTCTGTCATGTAAAATACGGAAATTATGATTATACGTGAATCGAAAAAAATCTAAATATTATCTAGGCACCCCAATGTTACAAACAAAATTTATCTGAATATAGTCTGTCAGAAAAAATATACAATGCCCTATTCTACTCTTTTTAGGAGTATATACACCAACTCAGTATGCTCTCTTATGTAAAATACCGAAATTCTAATTTTACGCGAATCGAAAAAAATCTAAATAGTATCTAGGCTCCCAAAAGTTAAAATAAAATGGCTCTGACTATAGCATGTTAGAAAAAATATACAATGCCTTATTCTACTATGTTTTAGAGTATATACACCAACTGAGTGGGCTCTCTCATGTAAAATAGAGAAATTCTAATTTTACCCGAATTGAAAAAATCTAAATATTATCTAGTCACCCCAATGTTATAAACAAAATTGCTCTGAATGTAGTTTCTCCGAAAAAATATACAATGCCCTATTCTACTCTTTTTTGGAGTATATACACCAACTCCATATGCTCTCTCATGTAAAACACAGAAATTCTATATTTAAGCAAATCGAAATAAATCTAAATATTATCTAGGCACCCCAATGTAAAAATCAAAATTGCTCTGAATATAAACTGTCATAAAAATATACAATGCCCTATTCGACTTTGTTTTGGCATATATACACCAACTCCATATGCTCTCTCATGTAAAATACAGAAATTCTATATTTAAGCGAATCGAAAAATATCTAAATATTATCTTGGCACCCTAAGGTTAAAATCTAAATTGCTCTGAATATAAACTGTCAGAAAAAATATACAATGCCCTATTAAACTATTTTTTGGAGCATATAACCAACTCCATATGCTCTCTCATGTAAAATACAGAAATTCTATATTTAAGCGAATCGAAAACAATCTAAATATTATCTAGTCACCCCAATGTTAAAAGCAAAATTTCTCTGAATTTAATCTGTCAGAAAAAATATACAATACCCTTTTCCACTTTGTTTTGGAGTATATACACCAACTCAATATGCTGTCTTGTAAAATACCAAATTCCAATTTTACGTGAATCGAGAAAAATCTAAATAATATCTAGGCGACCCAACGTTAAAAGAAAATGGCTCTGAATATAGTCTGTTATAAAAAATATACAATGCCTTATTCTACTCTGTTTTGGAGTATATACATCAACTCAGTATGCTCTCTCATGTAAAATAACGAAACTCAAATTTTACTTGAATCGAAAAACTCTAAATAATATATAGGCGCCGCAAAGTTTAAAGAAAACGGCTCTAAATATAGTCTGTTAGAGAAAAGATACAATGCCCTATTCTACTCTGTTTTGGTGTATATACACCAACTTCATATGCTCTCAAATAAAAAATACATAAATTCTATATTTAAGCGAATCAAAAACAATCTAAATATTATCTAGTAATCCCTATGTTAAAAGCAAAATTGCTCTGAATATAATCTGTCAGAAAAAATATACAATGCCCTTTTCCATTCTGTTTTGGTGTATATTGACCAACTCAATATGCTCTCTAATAGAAAATACCTAAATTCTGTATTTAAGCGAATCGAAAAATATCTAAATACTATCTAGGCATCCCTATGTTAATAGCAAAATTTCACTGAATATAATCTGTCAGAAGAAATATACAATGCCGTTTTCTACTCTGTTTTGGAATATATACAACAACTCAATAGGCTCTCTCATGTAAAATACGGAAATATAAATTTTACGTGAATAAAAAAATCTAAATATTATCTAGGCACACCAATGTTAAAAAGAAATTTGCTCTGAATATAGTCAGAAAAAATATACAATGCCCTTTTCTACTCTGTTTTGGAGTATATACACAAACTCAGTATGCTCTCTCATGTAAAATACAGAAATTCTAATTTTACGTGAATCGAAAAAAATCTAAATATTATCTAGGCACCCCAATGTTAAAAGCAAAATTGCTCTAAATATCATCTGTCAGAAAAAATATACAATCCCCTTTTCGACTCTGTTTTGGTGTATATACACCAACTCAATATGCTCTCTCGTGGAAAATACGGAAATTACAATTTCACGCTAATAAAAAAAAATCTAAATAATATCTAGGCACCCCAAAGTTAAACGAAAATGCCTCTGAATATAGTCTGTTAGAAAAAATATAAAATGCCTTATTCTACTTTGTTTTGGAGTCTATACACCAACTCAGTATTCTCTCTGTTGTAAAATACCGAAATTCTAATTTTACATGAATCAAAAAAAATCTAAATGTTATCTAGGCACCCCAATATTAAAAGCCAAATTGCTCTAAATATATTCTGTCAGAAGAAATATACAATGCCCTTTTCTAATCTGTTTTGGAGTATATACAACAACTCCATATGCTATCTTATGTAATATACCGAAATTCTAATTTTACGAGAATGAAAAAAATCTAAATAATATCTAGGCGCCCCTAAGTTATAAGGAAATGACTCTGAATATAGTCTGTGAGAAAAAATATACAATGCCTTATTCTACTCTCTTTTGGAGTATATACACCAACTCAGTTTGCGCTCCCATGTAAAATACAGAAATTCTAATTTTACCCGAATCGAAAAAATCTAAATAATATCTAGGCACCCCAATGTTAAAAGCAAAATTTCTCTGAATATAATCTGTCAGAAAAAATATACAATGCCCTATTCTACTCTGTTTTTGAGTAAATACACAAACTCCATATGCTCCCTCATGTAAAATACGGAAATTCTAAATTTGCATGAATCGAAAAAAATCTAAATATTATCTAGGCACCCCAATGTTAAAAGCAAAATGATCTAAATATAATCTGTCATAAAAAAATATACAATGCTTCTTTCTACTCTTTTTTGTAGTATATACACCAACTCAATATGCTCTCTCATATAAAAAACCGAAATTCTAATTTTACGCGAATTGAAATAAATATAAATAATATCTAGGTGCCCGAAAGTTAAAAGGAAATGGCTGTCAATATAGTCTGTTTGAAAAAATATACAATGCCTTATTCTACTCTGTTTTGGAGTAAACACACCAACTCAGTATGCAATCTCATGTAAAATACAGAAATTCTAATTTTACGTGAATCGAAAAAAATTTAAATATTATCTAGGCACCCCAATTTTAAAAACAAAATTGCTCTAAATATAAACTGTCAGAAAAATTATAGAATGCCCTATTCTACTCTGTTTTGGAGTATATAAACCAACACCTTATGCTCTCTCACATAAAATAAAAAAATTCTATATTTAAGCAAATGGAAAAGAATCTAAATATTATCTAGGCACCCGAATGTTAAAAGCAAAATGATCTAAATATAATCTGTCATAAAAAATATACAATGCTTCTTTCTACTTTTTTGTAGTATATACACCAACTCAATATGCTCTCTCATGTAAAATACAGAAATTCTAATTTTACCAGAATACAAAATATCTAAATATTATCTAGGCACCCCAATGTTAAAAAGAAAATTGCTCTGCATATAATCTGTCAGAAATAATACACAATGCCTTATTCTACTATGCTTTGGAGTATACACACAAACTCAGTATGCTCTCTCATGTAAAATACAGAAATCCTAATTTTAACAGAATCGAAAAAATCTAAATATAATCTAGGCACCCCAATGTTAAAAACAAAATTGCTCTGAATATAATCTGTCGGAAAAAATATACAATGCCCTATTCTACTCTGTTTTGAAGTGTATACACCAACTCCATATGCTCTCTCATGTAAAATACAGAAATTCTATATTTAAGCGAATAGAAAAAAATCTAAATATTATCTACGCACCCCAGTGTTAAAACCAAAATTGCTCTGAATATAATCTGTCAAAAAATATATACAATGCTTTATTCTACTGTGTTTTGTGGTATATACACGAACTCAGTATGCTCTCTCATGTAAAATACCAAAATTCTAATTTTTCGTGAATCGAAAAAAATCTAAATATTATCTAGGCACCCCAATGTTAAAAGCAAAATTTCTCTGAATATAATCTGTCATAAAAATTATACAATGCCCTTATCTACACTGTACTGGAGTATATACACCAACTCAATATGCTCTCTCATGTAAAATACTTACATTCTAATATTACGTGAATTGAAAAAAATCTAAATAATATCTAGGCGCCCCAAAGTTGAAAGAAAATGGATCTGAATATAGTCTGTTAGAATAAATATACAATGCCTTATTCTACTATGTTTTGGAGTATATACACCAACTCAGTATGCTCTCTCATGTAATATAACGAAATTCTAATTTTACGCGAATCAAAAAAAATCTAAATAATATCTAGGTGCCCCAAAGTTACAGGAAAATGTCTCTGAATATAGTCTGTTAGAAAATATATACAATGCCTTATTCTACTCTGTTTTGGAGTATATACACCAACTCAATATGCTCTCTCATGTAAAATACAGAAATTCTAATTTTACCCGAATTGAAAAAATCTAAATATTATCCTGGCACCCCAATGTTAAAAACAAAATTGCTCTGAATATAGTCTGTCAGAAAAAATATACAATGCCCTATTCTACTCTGTTTTGGAGTATATACACCAAATCCATATGCTCTCACATGTAAAATATAGAAATTCTATATTTAAGCGAATAGAAAAAAATCTAAATATTATCTAGGCACCCCAATGTTAAAAGCAAAATTGTTGTGACTATAATCTGTCAGAACAAATATTCAATGCCTTATTGTACTCTGTTTCCGAGTATATACACCAACTCCATATGCTCTTTAATGTAAAACACAGAAATTCTATATTTAAGCGAATAAAAAAAAATCTAAATATTACCTAGGCACTCCAACGATAAAAGCAAAATTGCTCTGAATATAATCTGTCAGAAAAAATATACAATGCCCTCTTCTACTGTGTTTTGTAGTATATTCACCAACTCAATATGCTCTCTCATGTAAAATACAAAATTCTATATTTAAGCAAATCGAAAAAAATCTATATATTATCTAGGCACCCCAATGTTAAAAATAAAATTTCTCTGAATATAATCTGTCAGAAGTAATATGCAATGCCCTTTTCTACTTTGTTTTGGAGTATATACACCAACTCCATATGCTCTCCCATGTAAAATACAGAAATTCTATATTTAAGTGAATCGAAAATAATCTAAATATTATCTAGGCACCCCAATGTTAAAAACAAAATGGCTCAGAATATAGTCTGCCAGAAAAAAAATACAAAGCCCTATTCTACTTTGTTTTTGAGTATATACACCAACTCAATATGCTGGCTCATGTAAAATACAGAAATTATAATTTTAGCCGAATTGAAATAATCTAAACATAATCTAGGCACCCCAATTTTAAAAACAAAATTGCTCTGAATATAATCTGTCAGAAAAAATATTCAATTCCTTATTCTACTCTGTTTTGGAGTATATACACCAACTCACTATGCTCTCTCATGTAAAATACCGAAATTCTAATTTTACGTGAATCGAAAAAAATCTAAATATTATCTAGGCACTTCAATGTTAAAAACAAAATTGTTCTGAATATAATCTGTCAGAAAAAATATACAATGCCCTATTCTACTCAGTTTTGGAGTATATACATCAACTCCATATGCTCTCTCATGTAAAATACCGAAATTTCAATTTTACGCGAATCGAAATAAATCTAAATAATATCTAGGCGCCCCAAAGTTCAAAGAAAATGGCTCTGAATATAGTCTGTTAGAAAAAATATACAATCCCTTATTCTACTGTGTTTTGGAGTATATACACCATCTCAGGATGCTCTCTCATGTAAAATAGAGAAATTCTAATTTTATCCGAATTGAAATAATCTAAATATAATGTAGGCACGTCAATGTTAAAAACAAAATTGCTCTGAATATAATCTTTCAGAAAACATATACAATACCCTATTCGACTCTGTTTTGGAGTATATACACCAACTCAGTATGCTCTCTCATGTAAAATACCTAAATTCTAATTTTACCCGCATCGAAAAAATCAAAATATAATTTAGGCAACCCAATGTTACAAACAAAATTGCTCTGAATATAATCTGTCAGAAAAAATATTCAATTCCCTATTCTACCCTGTTTTGGAGTATATACACCAACTCAGTATGCTCTCTCATGTAAAATACAGAAGTTCAAATATTATGTGAATCGACAAAAATCTAAATAATATCTAGGTGCCCCAAAGTAAAAAGAAAATGGCTGTGAATATAGTCTGTTAGAAAAAATATACAATGCCTTATTTTACTTTGTTTTGGAGTATATACACCAACTCCATATGCTCTATCATGTAAAATACAGAAATTCTAATTTTACGTGAATCGAATAAATCTAAATATTATCTAGGCACCCCACTGTTAAAAAGAAAATTGCTCTGAATATAATCTGTCAGAAAAAATATACAAGGCCCTTTTCTACTCTGTTTTGGAGTATATACACGAACTCCATATGCTCTATCATGTAAAATACAGAAATTCTAATTTTACGAGAATAGAAAAAAATTTAAATATTATCTAGGCACACCGATGTTAAAAACAAAATAGCTCTGAAAATAATCTGTCAGAAAAAATATATAATGCCCTATTCTACTCTGTTTTGGAGTATATACACCAACTCCATATGCTCTATCATATAAAATACAGAAATTCTGTATTTAAGCGAATCGAAAAAAATCTAAATATTATCTAGGCACCCCAATGTTAAAAGCAAAATTGCTCTGAATATAATCTGTCAGAAAAAATATACAATGCCCTATTCTACTCTGTTTTGGAGTATATACACCAACTCCATATGCTCTCTCATGTAAAATACAGAAATTCTATATTTAAGCGAATCGAAAAAAATTTAAATATTATCTAGGCACCCCAATGTTAAAAACAAAATGTCTCTGAATACAATCTGTCAGAGAAAATATATAATGCCCTTTTCTACTTCGTTTTTGGAGTATATACACCAACTCCATATGCTCTCCCATGTAAAATACCGAAATTCTAATTTTATGCGAATCAAAAAAATCTAAATGATATCTAGGCGCCCCAAAGTTAAAAGAAAATGGCTCTGAATATACTCTGTTCAAAAAAATATACAATGCCTTATTCTACTTGTTTTAGAGTATATACCTTAACTCAGTATACTCTCTCATGTAAAATACCGAAATTCTAATTTTAAGTGAATCGAAAAAATCTAAATATTATCTAGGCAACCCAATATTAAAAACAAAATTGCTCTGAATATAATCTGTCAGAAAAAATATACAGTGCCCTATTCTACTCTGTTTTGGAGTATATACACCAACTCCATATGCTCTCTTATGTAAAATAAAGAAATTCTATATTTAAGCAAATCCAAAAGAATCTAAATATTACCTAGACACGCCAATGTTAAAAACAAAATTGCTCTGAATATATTCTGTCAGAAAAAATATACAGTGCCTTATTCTACTCTGTTTTGGAGTATATAAACCAACTCCATATGCTCTTTCATGTAAAATACAGAAATTCTATATTTAAGCGAATCGAAAAAAATCTAAATATTATCTAGGCACTCCAATGTTAAAAGCAAAATTTCTCTGAAAATAATCTGTCAGAAAAAATATAAAATGACCTCTTCTACTCTGTTTTGGAGTATATACACCAACTAAATATGCTCTCTCATGTAAAATACAGAAATTCTATATTTAAGCGAATTGAAAAAAATCTACATAGTATCTAGGAACCCCAATGTTAAAAGCAAAATTCCTCTGAATATAATCTGTCATAAAAAATATAAAATGACATTTTCTACTCTGTTTTGGAGTATATATACCAACTCAATAAGCTCTCTCATGTAAAATACCGAAATTTTAATTTTACAAAAATCGAAAATAATCTAAATAATATCTAGGTGCCCCACAGATAAAGGAATATGGCTCTGAATACAGCCTGTTAAAAAAAAATATACAGTGCCTTATTCTACTCTGTTTTGGAGTATATACGCCAACTGATTATGCTCTCTCATATAAAATACCAGAATTCTAATTTTACGTGAATCAAAAAAATCTAAATATTATATAGGCACCCCAATGTTATAAGCAAGATTGCTCTGACTATAATCTGTCAGAAAAATATACAATGCCCTTTTCTACTCTGTTTTGGAGTATATACACCAACTCAACATGCTCTCTTCTGTAAAATACCGATATTCTAATTTTAGGCGAATCGAAAAAAATCCAAATAATATCTAGGCGCCGCGAAGTTCAAAGAAAATGGCTCTGAATATAGTTTGTTAGTAAAAATATACAATGCCTTATTCTACTCTGTTTTGGAGTATATACACCAACTCAGTATGCTCTCTCATCTAACATACAGAAATTCTAATTTTACCCAAATCGAAAAAATCTAAATATTATGTAGGCACCCAAAAGATAAAAACAAAATTGCTCTAAATATAGTCTGTGAGAAAAAATATACAAGGGCCTATCCTACTCTGTTTTGGAGTATATACACCAACTCCATATGCTCTCCCATGTAAAATACAGAAATTCTATATTCAAGCGAATTGAAAAAAATCTAAATATTATCTAGGCACCCCAATGTTAAAAGAAAAATTGCTCTGAATATAATATGTCAGAAAAAATATACAATGTCTTATTCTACTCTGTTTTGGGGTATATACACCAACTCAGTATGCTCTCTCATGTAAAATACCGAAATTCTAATTTTACGTGAATGAAAAAAATCTAAATATTATCTAGGCATTCCAATGTTAAAAGCAAGATTGCTCTGAATATAATCTGTCAGAAATAATATACAATGCCCTTTCCTACTCTGTTACAAAGTATATAAACCAACTCAATATGCTCTTTCATGTAAAATACAGAAATTGTAAATTTACGCAAATTAAAAAATTCTAAATATTATCTAGGCACCCCAATGTTATAAGCAAAATTCTTCTGAATGTAGTCTGTCAGAAAAAATATACAATGCCTTTTCTACTTTGTTTTGGAGTATATACACCAACTCAATATTCTCTCCCATGTAAAATACAGAAGTTCAAATTTTACACGAACCAAAAAAAATCTAAATATTATCTAGGCATTCCAATGTTAAAAGCAAGATTGCTCTGAATATAGTCTGTCAAAGAAAGAACACAATGCCCTCTTCTACTCCTTTTTGGAGTACATAAACCAACTCAATATGCTCTCTCATGTAAAATACAAAAATTCTAATTTTACCTGAATCAAAAAAAATCTAAATATTATCTAGGCACCCCAATGTTAAAAGCAAAATTGCTCTGAATATAATCTGTCACAAAAATATACAATGCATTTTTCTACTCTGATTTGGAGTATATACATCAACCCAATATGCTCTCTTATATAAAATAGAGAAATTCTAAATTTACGATAATCGAAAAAAATCTAAATATTATTTAGGCACCCAATGTTAAAAGCAAAATTGCTCTAAATATAATCTGTCAGAAATTATCTTCAATTCCCTTTCCTACTCTGTTATAAAGTATATACACCAACTCAATATGCTCTCTCAGGTAAAATACCGAAATTATAAATTTACGAAATTAAAAAAATTCTAAACGTTATCTAGGCAACCCAATGTAAAAAGAAAAATTGTTCTGAATGTAATCTGTCAGAGATAATATACAATGCCTTTTTCTACTCTGTTTTCGAATATATACACCAACTCATTATGCTCTGCCATGTAAAATACAGAAGTTCAAATTTTACACAAACCTAAAAAAATTTAAACATTATCTAGGCATTTCAATGTTAAAAGCAAAATTGCTCTGAATATAGTCTGTCAGAGAAAATACACAATGCCCTCTTCTACTCTTTTTTGGAGTATATAAACCAACTCAATATGCTCTCTCATGTAAAATACCGAAATTCTAATTTTACCTGAATCGAAAAATATCTAAATATTATCTAGGCACCCCAATGTTAACAGCAAAATTGCTCTGAATATAGTCTTTCAGAAAAAAATATACTATATTCTTTTGTATTCAGTTTTGGATTATATACACCACCCCAATATGCTCTCTCATGTAAAATACCGAAATTCTAAATTTACACGAATCGAAAAAAATCTAAATATTATTTAGGCACCCAATGTTAAAAGCAAAATTGCTCTGAATATAATCTGTCAGAAAAAATATACAATTCCCTTTCCTACTCTGTTTTAAAGTATATACACCAACTCAATATGCTCTCTATTGTAAAATACCGAAATTATAAATTTACACAAATTAAAAAAATTCTAAATATTATCTAGGCACCCGAAAGTTAACAGCAAAATTTCTCTGATTGTAATCAGTCAAAAAAATATACAATGCCTTTTTCTACTTTGTTTTGGAGTATATACACCAACTCAATATGCTCTCCCATGTAAAATACAGATATTCATATTTTACACGAACCGAAAAATCTAAATATTATCTAGGCATTCCAATGTTAAAAGCAAAATTGCTCTGAATATAATCTGTCAGAAAAAATAAACAATGCTTTTTTCTACTCTGTTTTGGAGTATATTCACCAACTCAATATGCTCTCTCATGTAAAATACCGAAATTCTAAATTTCCGTGAATCGAAAATAATCTAAATATTTTCTAGGCCCCCCAATGTTAAAAGCAAAATTGCTCTGAATAAAATCCTTCAGAGAAAATATACAATGCCCTTTTCTATTCTGTTTTGGAGAATATAAACCAACCCAATATGCTCTCTCATGTAAAATACCAAAATTCTAAATTTACGCGAATCGAAAATAATCTAAATATTATCGAGGCACCCAATGTAAAAAGCAAAATTTCTCTGAATATAATCTGTCAGAAATAATATACAATGCGCTTTCAAACTCTGTTATAAAGTATATACAGCAACTCAATATGCTCTCTCATGTAAAATACAGAAATTATAAATTGATGAAAATTAAAAAATTCTAAATATTATCTAGGCACCCCAATGTTAAAAGCAAAATTTCTCTGAATATAATCTGTCAGAAGAAATATACAATGCCCTTTTCTACTCTATTTTGGTGTATATACACCAACTCAATATGCTCTCTCATATAAAATACCGAAATCCTAATTTTACGCAAATCGAAAATAATCTAAATAATATCTAGGCTTCGCAAAGTTAAAAGAAAATGGCTCTAAATATAGTGTGTTAGAAAAGATATACAATGCCTTATTCTACTCTGTTTTGGAGTATATACACGAACTCAATATGCTCTCTCATGTAAAATACAGAAATTCTATATTTAAGCAAATCGAAAAAAATCTAAATAATATCCAGGCACCCCAAAATTAAAAGAAAATGGCCCTGAATATATTGTATTAGAAAAAATATACAGTGTTCTATTCTACTCTTTTTTGGAGTATATACAACAACTCCATAAGCTCTCTCATGTAAAATACAGAAATTCTATATTTAAGCGAATTGAAAAAAATCTAAATATTATCTAGGCTCCCCAGTGTTAAAAGCAAAATCGCTCTGAATAAAATCTGTTAGAAAAAACATAAAATACCCTTTTCTACTCTGTTTTGGAGTATGTACACAAACTCAATATGCTCTCTCATGTAAAATACCGAAATTCTAATTTTACGGGAATCGAAAAAAATCTAAATAATATCTAGGCGCTTCAAAGTTAAATGGAAATGGCTCTGAATATAGTCTGTTAGACAAAATATACAATGCCTTATTCTACTCTGTTTTCGAGTATATACACCAACTCAATATGCTCTCTCATGTAAAATACCGAAATTGTAATTTTACGAGAATCAAAATAAATCTAAATAATATCTAGACGCCCCAAAATTTAAAGCAATATTGCTCTGAATATAATCTGTCAGAAAAAATATACAATGCCCTTTTCTACTTAGTTTTGGTGTATATACACCAACTCAGTATACTCTCTCATGTAAAATACCGAAATCCAAACATTACTCTAAGTATCTCATTAATTGCACAAGACCCCCGTGATGTTGTTTTTAATAACTAGGGGATTACAGATGACATTACTCACGATATGACTGCAGCTGTTTGCCGGTCCTGTGATAATGTTTCTAATATCCAGAGAAGTAGAGGAGAATGTTTCTGCCCATAGGAAAATCCTCTGAATACGGCAAGAGGAGTACACCGTGCTGTGGTATGGTCACTAATGTAAACAAGAAAACAATTATATTGAATTAAATATTGCAAGGTGTTAACCCCCCGTATAATTTTTTTTCTAATTTCAAGTGGGTGAGGAGGACATTTTTGTCAAAATGGCGGAGGTGTAACTACAGCTATTGCCTAATATATAATAAAAAAAGATAAAATTATTATTTACATATGATATG
This sequence comes from Callithrix jacchus, assembly GCF_049354715.1. Classification (NCBI taxonomy): domain Eukaryota; kingdom Metazoa; phylum Chordata; class Mammalia; order Primates; family Cebidae; genus Callithrix; species Callithrix jacchus. Next base: position 1,648,942 of record NC_133507.1, read on the forward strand.
ATTGCCAGTATCATATTACACCACATTTTCAAAATATCTGGGCCCCAGCAGCTGTGGGCATGGCAGCCAAGCGAGGGTGTCCCTATGCAACCAGGTTGGACATTGCAGCTGCTACGGGCCCTTTGTGGTATATCTGGGGCTGCTACGGGCCCTCTGGCGGTGGCTGTGGTAACAGCCACATAGCCAGAGGGTCTCTCAGCATCCAGGGAGGGCCTGGCGGCTGCTACTGACACTCTGGCAGGGGCTATGGGCACAGCCACCTAACCAGGGGTCCCTACGTAGCCAGGGAGGAGCTGGAAGCTGCTATAGGCCCTTTGGCGGAGGTGTGGGGATACCCTGCTCTTCACAGGTACATAGTTTGCACCTATTTCTACATGTGTAGATGGTTTAGATAATGGGCACATATTTGTACACATGTACATATGTTACTATCACAATAAACATATATGTACATAATATGTGTACAATAAATATGTACTTTATACGTACCTAATATAAACAATATGTACTTTTTGGTGATATGTGATATATACATATTATTAATTATATATCTTATTGTGATAATATGTATGTTACCACTGAAATTTTTAGAAATGTTCATAGAGTACACTTTATGTACCTATGCATTGTGTACACATTATAGAAATAAATAGGTACATATTTTACAGATTAGGTACATTTTTTCTACATGTGTATTTTGTACACATATGTACAGCAGAGTAAATGTACAGACTATACCTATTTTATACATTTATTGTGATATGTCAATAAATGTACACATGAGTACATTCTGGGATATAATTTTTAGCATATTAGATAGGAATTACACCGGTGACCAAAGTGGGTTTACACCCAGGTGCGCACATAGTTTATACATGTACATGTTGTGCATATTATGTACTCATGTACAGAATGTACATGTCTACATTATATATACATAGGTGTACGCAGCATACATATGTACATACTGTGCACACATGTACACGTGCATATATTGTACATCTGTACATAATGGGTACATGATGTACATGTGTACACATCATATCACAATAAGTGTAAATATACATAATGTTTGCAATATGTACGTTTATATTATGTATTACATTTATTGTGATTATATATGCTGTTGTGATATGATATCATTGTGACATTACAAATGTACATATTATACACATTATGTACCTATGCATTGTGCACAGATTATAGAAATAGAAAGAAACATATTTTACAGGTTATGTACATTTTATTTACTTGTGTATTGGGTACACAGAGTAAATGTACAGATCTTACTTACTTTAGACATTTATTGTGATATATGCCAATAAATGTACACATTATGAGTACATTCTGTGATATTACATTTAGAATATAAGATAGAAATTACTCTGGTTACCAAAGTGGGTGTAAACTTATGTGTGCACATACTTTGTACATGTACATACTGTGCATATTACGTACTTGTGTACAGAAGGTAAATATCTACATTATATGTATGTATGGGTACAGAGCGTACATATGTACATACTATGTACATATATCTACACCTGAATTTATTGTACATCCGTACATAATGGGTCCATGCAGTACATGTAAACACATCGTCATACCACAATAAATGGAAATGTACATAATGTGTGAAATACGTACATTTATATTATGTATTACATGTGTATTGTGATTGTATATGCTGTTCTGATATCATTGTGATATTACAAATGTACATATTGTACACATTATGGACATACCTATTGTGTACATATTATGTACACATAAATGTACATATTGTACAGATTATGTATATTTATTGTACATCTGTATGGTGCACACATATGTACATCACAGTCAACGTACATATGGTACATATTCTCTGCATTGTTTGTAATATTTCAGTAAGAGTACACATTATAAGTATATTCTGGGATATGATTTTTAGTATGTTAGATAAAAATTACTTTCAATATCAAAGTGGGTATACACTTATGTGTGTCCATTTTGTGATATTATCCATCATATCCTGAGTAGATATTTCTCTCATTGTGAAAGCAGGTTTACACTCTCGGATTGCTCCAATATCAAGGCAAACTAAAACTCGTCTGTGATGTAGTTAATAATATCCTGAGGACAAAGGATGACCATACCCTGAATATCGCAGGAAGTGTACACCACCACTGTAGTATTGTTTCTAATGTTCAAAAACGGAAAGGATATTACTCCAAATATCTCAGAAAGCACACAAGCCCCCCGTGATATTGTTTCTAATAACTAGAGAATTACAGATGACATTACCCACGACGTGACTGGGGTTGTACTCTGGTCCTGAAATATTGTTCCTAATATCCAGAGAAGGAGAGGAAAATGTTACTGCCCATAGGGAAATACTCTTAATACGGCAAGAGGTGTACACCATGCTTTGATATGGTCACTAATGTAAGCGAGAAAACAATTACATTGAATTAAGCATTGCAAAGAATGAAACTCCCCTATGATTTTCATTCTAATGTCAATGGGGGTGAGGATGACATTTTTGTCAATATGGCAGAGGTGTAACTGGAGCTATTGCCTAATATACAAAAAAACAGAATAAGATTATCATTTTTATATAATATGGTTGCCAGTATCATATTACACCGGATTTGCAAAATAGCTGGGCCTCAGCAGCTGTGGGCAGAGCCCACAAGCGAGGGGACCCCTAAGCAGCCAGGGTGGGCCTGGGGGCTGCTCTGGGCTTTTTGGTGGGATCTGTGAGCACATCGACCCAGCCAGGGGTCCCTGAGCAGCCATGGTTGGCCTGGGGGCCGCTACGGGCACTCTGGCATGGGCTGTGGGCACAGACACCTAGTCAGGGGGTCCCTAAGCAGCCAGGGTGGGCATGGGGGCTGCTACAGGCATTCGAGCAGTGTTTGTGGGCACAGCCCAATTGCCAGGGGGTCTCTAAGCAGCCAGGCTGGGCCTGGGGGCTGCTATAAGGGGGGCTTTGGTAATAGCGTGCAGTGCATCGGTACATAGTTTGCACCTATTACTACATGTGTAAATAGTTTTAATATCGGGCATATATATGCACATGCGTACATATGGTGTTATCACGATAAATTTATATTTACATAACATGTGCAAAATACATATGTACCTAATGCATACCTAATGTGTACAATATGTACTTTTTTGTAATATTAGACAATATATATTACTGTGATTATATATCTTATTGTGATTAAATATATTGTATCACTAATATTTTAAGGAATGTGCATAGTGTACACATTATATACCTATGTATTGTGTACACAATATAGAAATATATAGGTACATATTTTACAGATTATGTACACTTTTTCTACATGTGTATTGTGTACACCTATGCACAGCAGAGTAAATGTACAGACTGTACCTATTTTATACATTTCTTGTGATATGCCAATAAATGTACACATTATGAGTACATTCTAAAATATAATTTTTACCATATTAGAAATTACTCCATTGACCAAAGTGGGTGTACACCCAGGTGTGTACATAGTTTATACGTGTACATATTGTGCATATTAGGTACTCATGTACAAAATGTACATGTCAACATTATATGTATTTATGTGTAGTGTGCAAATGTACATACTGTTCACACATATGTACATGTGCACATTTTGTACATGTGTACATAATGGGTACATGATGTGCATGTGTACACACTGTGATACCACAATAAATGTAAATGTACACGATGTGTGCAATATGTACATTTATATTATGTATTACTTGTGTATTGTGATTTTATATGCTGTTGTGATATGATATCATTGTAATATTACAATAAATGTACATATTGCACACATTTCGTACATACCTATTGTGTACACATTATGTACCTGTAATTGCACATATTGTACAGATTATGTACGTTTTTGGTACATCTGTATTGTGTACACATATGTACATAACACTCTATGTACATATGGTACGTATTCTGCACATTGATTGTAACATCTCAATAAGTGTACACATTATGAGTATATTGTGATATATGATTTTTAGTATATTAGATAAAAATTTCTTTCTATATCAAAGTGGGTATACACCCATGTGTGTCCATTTTTTGATATTATCCATCATATTTTAAGTAGGTAGTACTCTCATTTTGAAAGCAAGTGTTCACTCTGTGATTGTTCCAATATCACAGGCAAAGTACAAGGCTTCTTTAATGTACTACCTAATATCCTGGGGACAAAAGATTATTATACCCTGAATATCGCAGGAAGTGTACACCACCACTGTAGTATCGTGTCTAATATCCAAAAACGGAAAAGATATTACTCCAAGTATCTGATAAAGCACACAAGACCCCCGTGATATTTTTTCTAATAACTAAGGGATTACAGATGACATTACTCACGATATGACTGGGGCTGTCCGCCGGTCCTGTGATATTGTTCCTAATATCCAGAGAACGAGAGAATAATGTTGCTGCCCACAGGCAAATCCTCTGAATACGGCAAGAGGAGTACACTGTGCTCTGATATGGTCACTAATGTAAACAAGAAAACAATTATATTGAATTTAACATTGCAAGGGGTGAAACCCCCTTATGATTTCAATTCTAATGTCCAGGGGTGTGAGGATGACATTTTTGTCAATATGGCAGAGGTGTAACTAGAACTATTGCCTAGTATATCAAAAACCAGAATAACATCATTTCCATATGATATGGTCGACAGCATCATATTACACCACATTTTCAAAATAGCCGGGCACAGCGCCCTAGCCGGGGGGTCCCTAAGCAGCCAGCGTCAGCCTGGGAGCTGTTACGGGCCCTCTGGCGGGGAATGTGGTTACAGCTCCCTAGCCAGAAGGTCTTTAAGCAGCCAGGGTGGGCCTTGGGGCTGCTACGAGGGGGGATGTGGTAATAGCCTGTTCTGCACAGGTACATAGTTTTATTTTATTTATTTATTTTTATTTTTTTTGAGACGGAGTTTCGCTCTTGTTACCCAGGCTGGAGTGCAATGGCGCGATCTCGGCTCACCGCAACCTCCGTCTCCTGGGTTCAGGCAATTCTCCTGCCTCAGCCTCCCGAGTAGCTGGGATTACAGGCACGCGCCACCATGCCCAGCTAATTTTTTGTATCTTTAGTAGAGACGGGGTTTCACCATGTTGACCAGGATGGTCTCGATCTCCTGACCTCGTGATCCACCCGCCTCGGCCTCCCAGAGTGCTGGGATTACAGGCTTGAGCCACCGCGCCCGGCCTAGGTACATAGTTTTAATAATGAACTCATATTTGTATAAGTGTACACATGGTGTTATGATAAATATATATGTACATATGTGCACAATACATATAGACCTAATGCGTATCTACTGTGTACAATATGTACTTTTTTGTGATATTACATGATATATATATATTACTGTGATTATATGCGTTATTTTGATTATATATATTTTATCACTGATATTTTAAGGAATGTGCATAGTGTACACATTATGTACCTATACATTGTTTACACATTATAGAAATATGTAGGTACATATTTTACAGAGTATGTACATTTTTTGTACATGTGCATTGTGTACACATAAGTACAGCAGAGTAAATGTACAGATTGTACCTATTTTATACATTTATTGCAATATGCCAATAAATGTACACACTATGACTACATTCTGAATTATTATATTTTGTATATTAGATAGAAATTTCTCCGGTTACCAAAGTGGTTGTACACCCAGGTGTGTACATCGTTTATATGTGTACATATTGTGCATAGAATGTACTCGGGTACAGAAGGTACATATCTACATTATATGTACACATGTGTAGTGTACATATGTACATACTGTACGTACATATGTACATACTGTACCCACATATGTACACTTGCATATATTGTGCATCTGTACATAATGGGTACATGATGTACATGTTCACATATCATATCACAATAAATGTAAATGTACATCTTGTTTGCAACAAGTACATTTATATTGATATTACATATTACATGTGTATTGTGATTTTATATGCAGTTGTGATTATATAACATTGTGATATTACAATAAATGTACATATTGTACACATTATGTGCATACCTATTGTGTGCACATTTTGTACATATATTCGTACAAATGATACAGTTTATGTACATTTATTGTACATCTGTATTGTGTACATGTGTGTACATCACAGTCAATGTACATATGTTACATATTCTGTACATTGAGTGTAATATCCCAATAAGTCTACACATTATGAGTTTTTTCCGGGTTATGACTTTTAGTATATTAGATAAAAATGACCTCCAATATCACAGTGGGTATATACCCATGTGTGTCCATTTTGTGATATTATCCATCATATCCTAAGTAGGTATTTCTCTCACAATGAAAGAAGGTGTACACTCTGTGATTGTTCCAATATTATAGGCAAAGTGCAACGCTTCTGCGATGTAGTTCCTAATATCCCAGGGACAGAGGATGAGTACACTCTTAATATCGCAGGAAGTGTACACCACCACTGTAGTATTGTTTCTAATATCCAGAAACTAAAAGGATATTACTCCAAATATCTCCAAAAGCACACGAGATCCCCGTTACATTGTTCTTAATAACTAGGGGATTACAGATGACATTGCTCACGATGTGACTGGCGCTGTAAGCCGGTCCTGTGATATTCTTTCTAATATCCAGATAAGGAGAGAAAAATGTTGCTGCCCATAGAGAAATATTCTGAATACTGCAAGGGATGTACACCATGCTCTGATATGGTCACTAATGTAAACAAGAAAACAATTATATTGAATTAAACATTGCAAGGGGTGAAATACTCCTATGCTTTCAATTCTAATGTCAATGGGGTGAGGATGACATTTTTGTCAATATGCCAAATGTGTAACTAGAACTATTGCCTAATATGTAAAGAACCACAATAACATTATCATTTCTGTGTGATAGGTTGCCAGTATCATATTACACCACATTTTCAAAATAGCCGGGCCCCAGCAGCTGTACCCACAGCCCCCTAGCCAGGGGGTCTTTAAGCAGCCAGGGTGGGCATTGAGGCTGCTACGAGCAGAACTGTAGTGATAGCCTGCTGTGCATAGGCATGTAGTTTGCACCTATTTCTGCATGTGTACATTGTTTAAATAGTAGGCACATATTTGTATACGTGTACATACGGTGTTATCATGATACATATATATTTTCATAATATGTGCACTATACATATGTACCTAATACATACCTAATGTGTACTATACGTACTTTTTGGTGATATTACACGACATATATGTATTAGTGTGATTATATATCTTACTGTGATTATATATATTTTATCACTGATATTTTAAGGAATGTGCATAGTGCACACATTATGTACCTATGCATTGTGTACACATTATAGAAATATATAGGTACATATTTTACAGATTATGTACATTTTTTGTACATGTGCATTGTGTACACCTATGTACAGCAGAGTACATGTACAGATTGTGCCTATTTAATACATTTATCACAATACGACAATAAATGTACACACTATGACTACATTCTGGGATTTTATACTTAGTATATTAGATAGAAATCTCTCCGGTTACCAAAGTGGGTATATACCTATATGTGTACCTAGTATATACGTGTACATATTGTACATACTGTGTACTCCTGTACAGAAGGTACATATCTTCATTATATGAACATATGTGTAGTGTACATATGTACTGTGCACTTACGTACACGTGTATATACCGCAAATCTGCACGTGTGCATGATGTACATGTGTACATATCGTAATATCACAATAAATGTAAATGTATATAATGTGTGCAATATGTACATTTATATTGATATTATGTATTATATGTGTATTGTGATTATATATGCTGTTGTGATTATATGAAATCATTGTATTACAATATATTTACATATTGTACACATTATGTACATACCTACTGTGTACACATTATGTACATATAAATGTAATATTGTACAGATTATGTACATTTTTTGTACATCTGTATTGTGTACACATATGTACATCACAGTCAATGTACATAAGGTACATATTTTGTACGTTGATTGTAATATCCCAATAAGTGTACGCATTATGAGTATATTCTGGGATATGATTTATAGTATATAAGAAAAAAGTTACTTCCAATATCAATGTGGGTATACTCGCATGTCTGTCCATTTTGCTGTACCTTCTATTAATCTTTGCCATTGAACATGATAGTGAGAGGTGGTTCTTTTCTCTAACAAGGTTTTCTGTTAATATAACTCAACTCTACTACCTTGTGGCCTCTGTATCTTCCATTGTAAATTGTAATTACCTATAAAAGAGAATATTTTGACATCACGTATCTACCTCTTGGATCCATCAGCCAGAGGCCTAAAATAAAAAAGACATTCACCCCACTAATGGTTATATAGTGGTTGACAACCCCACTTTCTTCTAGGTAAATAATATCCTCTCTTTAACAGTAGCTACTTACAAGATTTGTGCATAAAGAATGTGACTTTTTTATCAGTATCTAGTTTATTCTTACATAAATTTCTAAAATACTGAGAGAATATTCTGATCATTGGTTATATACTATTTTAATTTAATTTTTTCCTCTCAAATTTTATCTTAACTGCATACTCTACCCTGTTTATAAGACTGCCCTATGGTTAAATTTAGTAGGTAGTAAATTATCCTGGGCACACAGAACAATTCTTTTTGTAATCAACTCTGAAACATCATAGAAAGAGCAAGGATATGGGAATGAGATTTATCTGGCTTTTATTTCTGGTACTTACTTGCTCTCTGATCTTGGGCAACTTATGTATTGCTCTGAGTCTCATCTTCTTCATCTGTAAAATGATCATAGTAATACCTAATTCATATGCAGCTTGGAAATGTGTAATTTAGTGATTGATATAAAGTTCCTGATACAATTTCTGACAAAATAATAGACACCCCACGAGAGATAACCATAACAATCAGAGTTTATATTCACATTAACTGGGATAAAATTGATCTGAAAATACAGCATAAAAAAGCAGCCAAAAATTCACAAGCATATATTTCGCTTGCCTTTTTATACAGAGCTGGAAAAGTTCTCATCATTATCTCATCCATTGCCTGCAGCACGATCCTTCCAAAACTCCTCCTAAGACCGTCTGCCAAGGTGGAACACACTGAACCGCATGTGACTCTGCCTTTTCTGACTATTTTTGCAAGATTTTTCTCATAGAGTATTACTAACAGAAAATGGGGCTGTTATCAAGGTGACTAGGAATGGTGCATTCTCAGTTCAGGCTCTGATGGAATGTCTACTTGATCTGGTGCAACTCCAGCTGTGCTCTTGGCTTTCCTCACTTTTGTGGTTCCGAGAATGCAAATATTCTCCCATGGCTTCCTGATTTTGTCTTTCTCCATGAGGTCTCATTCAAGTATAAACATTCCCTTCAATTTTCTCAACTCATTTTATATTGTCTGAATAACCTTGATAATTTTCCCTTTCCTAAAGCTATAGACCTTCTTTTTGTGTGTAAGAACAGATTACTCACAAATGTTTACTGTCCGCTAAACATTTATGTGTAATCGGTCCTTAATTCTACACACAAAATATCATCTCTACCAACATTTTACAACTATAGACTTTCTATAGAGAACTATGAAAGGAACTTGCTCTAAAGGAGAAACTTCCAGAGCTAAACCAAGGGTCTGACAATTGTTAACAATATGTTATTCAGTAAAAATATTTTTTCAGTTAACAGAGAAGAATGCCATGGACAAAATGGCAAAACAGAACTTTTCAGCACTTATTCCTTCACAGAAACATCAATTTGAACAGCCATCCGTGCATCAAAGTGTCTTCAAAAGAGACAAGGAATCCAGGTGAGAGGTTATAGCACGTTTTTGGAGTAGAAAAGTAAGAAAAACGGCATAAAATAGAGTATAAAAGAGAGTTTTCTATTATCTGCATTACCCCGCCCCTAAACCTGGGTAGTGCAGCATGGAAAGAGATACTATGTATGTGCAGAGAGGAGAGTAAATGTAACACCTGACTTCAACATCAACTCCAATGCCAGGCACAATTCAGTGAACTCAACACCAGGCAGGTTTCTATAGCCACAGGCTATGGGACAGACCCTGTCAACCCAAGCTCCAGGCCTTCCCCTATGGCTCTAAGATCTAATGCCTCCAACCTCCATGGCTCCTATCGACATAGGCTCCAGGCCTTCGCCACAACCAGGCCATTTATGGCTTCCCCAGGCTCCACACTGCTTACTATAGACTCGTAAGTGCCTGGATAAACAAACCTCTACATCGACACAGTGGAATATTATTCAGCAATGAAAGCAATCATCTTTGAATGTGGCTTTTGTTGAAGAAAAAAAGCACGTGAGCTATGAAGCCATTAAAAGACATAGAGGAAACTCAAATACATACTACTAAGTGAAAGAAACCAATCTCAAATGACCACTTACTATATGAATCCAACTATATGACATTCTGGAAAAGGCAAAACTATAGAGACATCAAAACGTTCAGTGATTGCTGGGGGTTGAAAAGTGGGGAAGGATAAATGGGCAGAGCATAGAGGATGTTTAGGGCAATGAAACTACTCTGTGTGTTACTATAATGGTAGACACATGCCATTACACCCTTGTCAAAACTCACTGAATACACGACAGCAAGAATGGTCCCTAATGTCAATTATAAACTATGGGTGACAGTGATAAGTCAATGTTGGTTCATCCATTGTAACAAATGTACCTCTCTAGTGAGGAAGGCTGATAGTGGAGGAGGCTGTGCATTTGGGGAGGTGGGAATGTAGGAACTCTCTGTACTTTCCACTATGCCTCACTATTAACTTTACACTGCTCTAAAAATAAAGCGTTTTTTAAAAAAGATTGAGCTGTTGATATAAGCCCAATGTCTACTTTGACGTCCAGAAATGTTTCTTTTAAAACGCTAATACACCACTTCCTGGAAGAAAATATTTGTTAACAAATTCTTTTCTAGAACAATTATTTTTGTGGGTGTTCCTGTCACAACTATACATAAAAATCAGAATATGCAGCAACATCTTGATACTCTAAAAACACAATACCAAAAACGTTAAGAAAATCATTTCTAAATTTGATCTAAGCCAAAATGTGGAGAAGCAAAAGGGAAGAAAATTATTTCTCTATAATGAGATTATAGGTTGTTTCTCCGAACTCCTCTACAGTTTTCAGTATTTTCCAACTTCTATCATGGAGATATATAAATATAGAAGTAGATATGTAGATATATACTCATTAGATATATATTTATATATAATAAACAAACAGATACCGTTTTTATTTTTTATTATTTATTTATTTTTTGAGGCAGAGTTTCGCTCTTGTTTCCCAGGCTGGAGTGCAATGGCGCGATCTTGGCTCACCACAACCTCCACCTCCTGGGTTCAGGCAATTCTCCTGACTCAGCCTCCTGAGTAACTGGGATTACAGGCACGCGCCACCAAGCCCAGCTAATTTTTTGTATTTTTAGTAGAGACGGGGTTTCACCATGTTGACCAGGATGGTCTCGATCTCTTGACCTCGTGATCCACCAGCCTCGGCCTCCCAAAGTGCTGGGATTACAGGCTTGAGCCACTGCGCCCGGCCTACAGATACCATTTTTAAAAGATATATTTATGTATTTTATATATTTATATAATATATACATGTTCATATATACATCATGTTATCACCATTATGGATATAAAGAAGGACATTAAAATAGTGAAAAGATTAAAATAAAATGTACCAAAATGGAAACAGTGATTTAACTCTGCCTAGCTTTATGTGATTAAACAAGGTATTTTTCAAATCTATTTTTCTTTGCTTTCTAGAGGCTTTATAATAAATCTATATTTTTATATTTAAAAGCCTAATTTTTATTAAACAAATAAAAATTCAGCAACACTGTCTTTAGAACATTTTTTAAATCAACTTGAGCATGAAGAAAATGTTATGACTATGGTGGTGAGCATTTTGAAAGATTAGCAGAAGCAGGGATAATGTGACATTTAGCTGATCTTTCAAGGGAAGCTAGACAAATGACACTTTTCGAAAAGAAAATAGTCACTAGTGTTGAAACCTGGTATTGCCAGTATGATTAAGAAGGAAAGTGTCAACTTCTTCTGTGGAAAATCCTAACATTACCAAACGTAAGAAGGCAAATACTTCAACAACAGAAATGAAAAAGATCTTGATTCATTTATTTAACACTTTTTTAGAGTTTAATCCCAAAAAGTCTATTTTGAAGAAAAGAAAAAATCTTACTCGTGTATATTACCCTTTGCAGTGAACTGGCCAAATAAGTCTATCCAAGGTACGTTCAATACCGAGCATGCTGGAAACATTTTTATTGACATCATCTCTAATCCCTACAACAATAGTGCAAGGAAAGGTTTAACATCTTCTTTTTACAGAGAGGAAAGCTGAGGCTCAAAGAGGTATAGTAGCTCATTTAACATTACACATCTAATACGTGGTGGAGGTGAGACCTATACTTACATCTGTCAGACCTTAAAGTCTGTGTTCTTCTTTCTACCTCTCTGCCTCAGTCCAACAATTGGGATCTTTGCCATGATGCCTCACGAGTTCACGAGGCACTTTTCAGGAAGTTTTTGACTCAGACTTTATCACTCAGCAAGATACCTCAACTAATTTACAAAATGTGACTTGAAAAGCAGGTTGTAATTCCAAAAGCAAAAATCCAACCACAAAAGATAAAGTCTTAATCAGTAGAGCTTTACAGAAGGAAGTAATGTAGGTAGTAAGGGCACTTTCGGAAATGTCTGGAATCAGAGGAGTCGATGTATCACCTGTTAGAAATTGTACTCGCTTGGTAGCAAAATTTTCCTTGCGTTCACTTAAAATAATAGTCTTGTTGTTTTAAAACCAACGCACAGTCAGAGGGTGACTTGGATGTTTATTTTTTATTCTCTTTGCCTTCTTGTTTTAAGAATGGATTTTTCCTAAATTCTAATTATTATTGTAACTTACATAAGTGCAGCCGATTTTGCTTTTAAGGATAAAACTACATTTAAGTAGCTTTGTCTGGATTATCAAAACCAGGCCCTGAAGAAGTGAGTTCCTAAAGGGTAGGAACTTTGCTTATGTCTATATCTCAGTTGTGTTAAACAGAATAACTGGCGCAAATTAGCAAATGATGCACTGAGGAATCATAGAACAAAAGACTTTATGAAGAACTAAGTTTCAGATTCAGGGTGACGCTAAGGAGCTAGTGTACCAGAGGATGGTATGCCTTCTGCAATCACAAAAGCAGCATTCAGTCTGATCTGGGCTCTAAGAAGTGCTCCTTGAGACCTGACATTTTATCCTAACACTGCCACTAACAGGTTAAGTCAGAAAGAGTTCACTTCCCAGAGCTTTCGATTTCTGGTTTCCAAATCAGCACAATGAGAAACTGAAAAGAAGGAAAGAGGAAAAAAAGAGAGGGTCAGAGATCCCTCCTGCTTGTACAATGCCATGATTTGGACACAGGGTTTGGGCAACCATGGCCCATCCACCAATTCCTGCCTGTCGTCTCTTGTCAGACAGCTCATGAACCACGAATGTGAAAGAATTCAAAAAAGTAACAATATTTTGGGACATGTCAACAATTATATAAAATGCAATTTTCAGTTCTCATAAAAGTACTTTGGAACTCAGCCCCACTCCTTTATTACCCATTTCTATGGCTGCTTTCACACCACAACCGCAGAGATAAGTAGCTGTGACAGAGACCATATGGGCTGCCAAGCCTAAAATATTTACTGCCTAGAACTTTCCAGAAAAAAAAAAGGATTGCTGATCTGTTACACAGACAATCAAGCAAGCGATCACCTGAGAACATTAAAATCTGTGTCTAGGACAAATGGGGCCTATAAAAACTAGGGAATCATCTTCCCCACTACTTATGCAGGAACATTCACCCTTGAGAGAGCAGGCTACATGGCTTGGCAGCACTACTGCCACCAGTCCAGACTTCCCCTCACCTGTGCCCTATAAGTGACCAGCATTTCTAGGCATCCGTGGAGCAGCGGGGTGCATTCTCATGGCTGGCCCCACACCTTCCCTTCCTCCTGCTTCCTCACATTCTATTTTCTGAGTGGTTGTCAAAGGAACGCTGAATTTTGCTGTCACTTTTTCAGACCCCAATTCCACTTATGACAGTCTTGGTACCAGGAAGCATTCCGAGCTCCTATCTCATCACCACAACCGCCTGCTTCTCACTTAGTCCAGACGAGCTTGCCACAGTGCACTTGCTTTTTAATCGCCCTCTCTCTTCTTGCCTTCACCTCCTCTCCCTCCCTCTCTCCCTGGCTCTTTCTGTCACACGGGTGTGTGCACATACACAAGTTCCGATCAGATAAAAGAAGAAACACTTTTTAAGTTTCTTTCTAGGCCTAATAGAAAATTCTTTTTTTTTTTTTTTTTTTTTTTTTACAAAAACAGAGCTGTTTTTTTCCATTGCAAAAGTGTGGGTGTCCTTCCTTTTGGAGAGTAACAATCATTTTCTACATGGCCTTCTGACACATTGCATGTTGTACATATGTGTGTGTGCACATGTGCATATGAGTGTTAGAGTGTGTGTGTGTAGCAGGGAGGAAAGAGATGAAGGAGAGTGTGTATGTGCATGTTGGTTCATATGAGTGTGAGTGTGTGCATGAACGTGCCTGTGTGTGTGCACATGTGTATGAGCATGCTTGTATTTGCGTATGAGAATGTGCATGTGAGAGAGAAAGAAAGAATGCATGTATGTGTGAATGTGTTTGTGTGTGCATAGCAGGGAAGAAGGGGATGAAGGAGAGTATGCTAAAAAGAGAACACCTCAGAACAGTCCAATAAAAGATTCCATATCAACATCATATCTTGTTAAAATACAGGATTCCCAAGTCAGTCACCTTCAAGCTGGAAGCCTGGAGTGTAAAAAGAGTGGGTGTTCTTCTCTGACAACTTATTGTCTAAGACAATTTTATGATCAAAAATATATTCGAATAAAAGTACCTGAGAAAAGTACATAAAGAGAATATAGCAAAATGTTAACAATGGTTTTCTTTGGGTGAGAGGAAGAAGAGGCAGGTTGTGGTTGATCTGTTTCTTTTAGTTCAACTATTCTGCATTCCTCACTTTTAAATTTTGGATATTAAGCTGGAGAGAAAGAACATGAATATAAAGATGAATTCGCTGAATGGAGCAACGAATGCTGAGTTAGCCAAAAATGTATGGCTACCTTCTATATCTAATTATCTGAGGGAAAATCAGAAAACACCACTTTCAGAAAATTTTTTTTTTTTTTTTTAGAAATGAAGTTTCGCTCTTGTTGCCCAAGCTGGAGTGCAATGGCACAATCTCGGCTCACCGCAGCCTCCGCCTTTTGGGTTCAGGCAATTCTCCTTCCTCAGCCTCCCGAGTAGCTGGGATTACAGGCACGCACCACCATGCCCAGCTAATTTTTTGTATTTTTAGCAGAGACAGGGTTTCACAATGTTGACCAGGATGGTCTCGATCTCTTGATCTTGTGATCCACCCACCTCGGCCTCCCAAAGTGCTGGGATTACAGGCTTGAGCCACCGCGCCCAGCCAGAAATTTTTAAAAATGTGTTTTACGTTATTTTCCCTTTCAGCCTAAGGACTAAAACTTGAACACAACTGGATCTGCGCCATTGCCTCAAAGATTCTTAGCCTAGTTCCAGATCCATTGTCTGGACACTCCTGCTTTTTAGACAGAAAACAGGGCTAAATTCCTATTGACTTCCAAATACACACACCCACAGATTTGTCACAGTAGCCTCTCTCTCTCACCCTGTCTCTGTCCGTCTGAGTCTCTCTTTCTTTCTCTCTCTCTTCCCTCACATCATCCCCAAATCAGAATGCATATATAAAAATTTGATTAACTGAAACATAGAATGATCAAGATTTTACTACAAGAGAAATACACAGACTTCAGCTAAGATGTTTGGTTGAATACCTGCATATGCCTTCACTCCATCATTAAACCACATTAACACGGGATGATTAAAAATAAATAAACCAACAAAGATAAAAAGAAAATAAAGACAATCCCTTCAGCATATAGAAAACTGGCAAGCAGAAGCTGTCAGTGACACCTGACAGTAGACCCAGAGATGCTAAATCCCAAGCCAGTGGCAGGAAGGCAACCAGGATCCCCAACGGTTCAAGAGTTGACAGCTAAATTTACCTAGGGAATTTATGTTTCAGTAGTAGGTAGATCCCAGATCCTCTCCCTAGAATCGGTGCCTGCATCCCACGGTGGTGGCAGGGTGGAGGTTTCCTCTCTATAGGGTAAAATTTGGTGTCTCTAGGCAGGAGCTCTCTAGACACAAGTGCTTAAATGTACACACTGAACACTGAGATCCTCCAGGTTTTCCTACCACTGAGTTCCAATGAGGGTGGCAGATACACTTGGCCAGAAGTTCAGATGATTTTTCTCTAGAGAGAATCTCTCTTGCTCAAGAAGAAAAGGTCTGACCCAGCAAGACCACCGCCCACAAAATGTTACAATCACAGAACTTCCATCAGCTTTTAGCTTTTCAGTGCTCCATTTTTTTCTAACAGACACAGACAGCTAAGGGTCACCAGGCATCTGAGCAAAGCTTCTAACATGAATGGCCGAGACCAGAGCAACAAGACACATAAATGCAGCCTGAATGAGGACTGTGCTAGGAGATAAGACCTTCTGAAACCCATATGAATGTTCTCGAAGAGATAAAAGTGTTACCATTTTCATGAAACAAGAACCAAATTTAAAGAAAAAGTAAACGCTTAGAAATTAAAAATATGACAGCAGAACTTGTGAAAAATTCTTGTTAGAATAGTAAGACAACAAAGTTGAGTAGATGAACCTTATGTCTTCCAGAAATAGCGATAAGAAAAAAGTTGAAATCCGGAAGAAAATTTGAACAGGTTCAACACTAAAATGATCAGAATTCCAAAGACAGAAATAGAGACAGACAGAGAGAGAGAAAAAAGAACAGACACACGCAGCAAATAAGAAAAAGAGAGATAAACCCTAACACAGTAATTGCTGGAGACTACAACACCCAACTTTCAGCACTGGACAGATCTTCCAGACAGAAAACCAACCAATCAACATGAAATTTAATATTTTCTACAGAACAAATGGAACTGATATTCAAGGAACATTTCATCCAATGACTGCAGAATACACATTTTTTCAACTCAACACATAGATCATTCATAAGTATAGAAGATACCTTAGGTCACAAAGCAAATGCAATCACATTTGAAATCAGGACTAAGAAATTCATTCAAAACCATACACTTACATGGAAACTGAGTAACTTGCTCCTGAATGACTCCTGGGTAAATCATGACATTAAGGCAGAAATCAAGAAGTTTAAGAAGTTCTTTGAAAGTAATGAGAACAAAGGTACAACTTACCAGAGTTTCTGGGATGCAGCTAGTCAAGTAGTGTTGAGAAAAATTTATAGTACTAAATGCTCACATCGAGAAGTGAGAACTCGGGACAGCTGCGGTGACTCACTCTTGTAATCTCAGCACTTTTGGAGGCCAAGGCGGGCAGATTACAAGGTCAGGAGTTTGAGACCAGCCTGACCAACATGGTGAAACCCCATTCTACTAAAAATACAAAAATTAGCTGGTGTTGTGGCACATACCTGTAATCCCAGGTACTCAGGAGGCTGAGGCAGGAGAACTGCTTGAACCCAGGAGATAAATGTTGCAGTGAGCCCATATCACACCACTGCACTCCAGCCTGGTTGAGAGAACAACACTCCATCTCAAAAACAAAATTGAGATCTCAAGTTAACTACCCAACATCACAATTAAAAGAATTAGAAACCCAAGAGCAAAGAACACCCTCAAAGCTATGCTGAATGGGAGTCGGGAGAGAGGGAATCTTTATCTTGTGCCAATTTTTAAGGGGAATGCTTTCAGCTTTTGTACATTCAGTATGATGCTGGCTGTGGTTTTGTCACATGTGGCTCTTATTTTGAGGTATGTTTCTTCAATACCTGGTTTATTGAGAGTTTTTAACACACATGAAAGTTGAATTTTATCAAAAGCTGTTTTTGCATCCATTGAGATAATCATGTGGGTAATTTTTATCTTTAGTTCTGTTTATGTGACGATGACATTGATCAATTTGCATATGTTAAACCAAACTTGCATCTCAGGGAGGGTGGTTGTGACCAGGAATTGATCAGTTTCTTCTAGATTTCTCAATTTTTTCAGGTTCAGTGGCTCACATCTGCAATCCCAGAACTTTGGGAGGTCAAGGTGGATTGATCACCTGAGATTGGGAGTTCAAGACCAGCTGGATCAACATGGAGAAACCCCATGTCTACTAAAAATACACAATTAACCAGACATGGTGGCACATGCATGTCATCCCAGCTACTCAGGAAGCTGAGGCAGGAGAATAGCTTGAACTCAGGAGGCAGAGGTTGCACTAAGCCGAGATCTCACCATTGTCCTCCAGCCTGAGCAACAAGCACAAAACTTCGTCTCAAAATTAAAGAAAAAAAAGTGCCTAGAGTTGTACATCATATTCTCTGAGGGTGGTTTGTATTTCTGTGGGGTCAGTGGTAATATTGCCCTTATTGTTTTTGATGGTGGTTATTTGAATCTCTTCCCTTTCTCCTTCATTGGTCTAGCTTCAAGTTTATTATTTTTTAACCAGTATGATTTTAATAGACCAGTTACTGGGTAGTAAATTGAAACATACAGAGTGCCATCTCCAAGAGCCATCATGATTTCATTTGGGTTCTTGAAAAATGTTAAGAAGTAGGTTGAGTTTTATTATTTTTTTCAGAAAACCAGCTTTTGAAAAATTTATGTGGAACCAAAAACAGCCAAGGCAACCCTAAGCGAGAAGAGCAAAGCTGGAAGCGACACACTACCAGACTTCAAACTGCATTACAGGGCTACAGGAAACAACGGCATAGTACTGGTACAAAAACAAACACATAGACTAATGGAACAGAATAGAGAATCCAGAAACAAAACCGAGCTTCTACAACTATCTGATCTTTGGCAAACTTAACAAAAACAAGCAAGGGGGAAAAGATTCTCCCTATTCAATAAACGATGCCAGGATAACTGGATAGCCATATGCAAAAGACTGAAACTAGACCCCTTCTTTACATTACATACAAAAATTTGCTCAAGATAGATTAAACACTGATATGTAAAACCAAAAACTATAAAAGCTCTGCAAGACACGAGACAATGCCATTCAAAACATAAGCACAGACAAAGATTTCATCATGAACATGCCAAAAGAAAAGGTAACAAAAGCAAAATTGAAAACTGGGGTCAAATTAAAATGAGAAACTTTCACACAGCAAAATAAACTATCAACAGAGAAAACTGACAACCTACAGAATGTGAGAAAATGTTTGTAAACTATGCATTCCACAAAAATCTAATATCAAACATCGGTAGGGAAATTAAATTTACAAGAGGAAAACAAACAACCCATAAAAAGGTGGGCAAAGAACATAAACACACTTTTAAAACAAGACATATATGCAACAAGCAATCATATTAAAAAAGTTCAACGTCACTGATTATTAGAGAAATGCAAATGAAAATTATAATAAGATACCATCTCACACCAGTCATAATGGCAATTATTAAAGCAAAAAAAAAAAACCACATACTGGCAAGGTGAGAGAGAAAAACAACACTTACACACTGTATTCTGGAATGCAAATTAGTTCTGCCATTGTGAAAAAGTGTCATGATTCCTCAAAGACCTAAAGAGTGAAATACCATTTGATTCAGCAAACCTAGTAATGGGTTACTAGGTATGTATCCAAAGGAATATAAATCCTTCTGTTATAGAGACATGTGCACGCATATGTCCATGGCAGCACTGTTCACAATAGCAAAAATATGGAATCAAGCTAAATGCCCATCACTGGTAGACTGGATAAAGAAAATGTGGTACATATACAACAAAAAACACTAGGCAGCCACAAAAGAATGCGATCATGTTCTCTTCAGGGACATAGATGAAGCTGGAGACTATTATTCTTAGCAAACTAACGCAGGAACACAAAATCCAAATACCAGATATTTTCACTTGCAAGTGGGAGCTAAATGAGGAGAACACAGGAACATACAGCAGGCGGAAGAACAACACACACTAGAGCCTTTCAGAGAGTGGAGAATGAGAGAAGGAAGAAGATCAGGAAAAACAACTAAATGGGACTAGGCTTAATACCGGAGTAATGAAATGATCTGTACAACAAACCTCATGACAGACTTTACCTAAATAACCAACCTGTGCTTGAACCTTTGGACTTAAATAAAAGTTAAAAAAAAGGCAACTTCTCAAGTTGAATAACATAACCTCCTAGGTTTAAACACATGAACACAAACTCACACCAAGGAACATTGTCTTGAAAATCTGCAATATATGACAAAGGAAAACAGCTCTCCTAAGTTTTCAGAAAAGTTTTTTAAAAAACAGTATTTACAAAGAATCAGAAATCAGAATGATTTCAGGCTTCTCAACAGCACTACCAGAAGCTGGGAAATAATGGAGTAGTATCTTTAAAACTTGAATGGGAAATTATTTTCAATCAAAAATTCTATGCCCCACCAGTCATGTAAGTGTAAGAAGAAATAAAGTCATATTTCAGAACAATTTGCTTCAGTGTATCCTTGCTTGAATAAGTTACTGGAGGATACAGTCCACAAACAAGAGATTCAGGGCACGGGGCAGTGCAAAACAACAGAGTGGGTTTGTATTTGTATTGAAAAGACAGCAGCATTCGAGAGTTAGGGAATACTGGAGGAGGAGTTTTCTCCAGCATCCCTGGAGCCCACACCTCTCATTTCCACATTCCTATGTCCCATTGCTGCCCATGAATTCTGATCACCTATTCCTTTGATAGAGGTATTTCTCTCACCGATTAGCTGTAGTCAAGTGGCTCTTTCTTGGGCTACAAGAGGAAATCTATTGCTTTTCATTAAACATCAATTGGATTAACCTAGGCTTAAGGTCAGCATTATGCCATCAGCTGTACGTTCTTGGGAAGACATCTACTCACAAACTGGTTAAAGAACGTGGCCCTCCTACCTCTGACTTGTGTGATTCTAAGCAAGCTATTTAGCACCCTCTCATCTGTGAAACAAACATAAAGTTCTTATCTTGGGCTCCACAAACAGAAAGTGTTGAACAAGAAGAGTTTCTTCTCCTCCAAGGCCAGACCATATGGAGGACCCTAAGACAGCCACAGTCTTGGTCAGTAGGACAAACACAGGGTTCAAATTGCACCATTAAAACTGTGGCCAAACGTTTGCTCTGCTTCTGAGTCACTCACTGTCATAAGGCTCTACCAGTTCCCATTCCAGATAGAAAGTGGGCTTTTGTTGGTTTTTGTTGTGTTTTTCAAGAGATGGAGTCACCCAGGCTGGAGTACAGTGGCATGACCATAGCTCACTGCAGCCCCAAACTCCTGAGCTCAAGTGACCTTTCTGCCATGGCCTCCTGACAGAAGCTGGGCCAACAGGGCAGCAGGTATGCATCCCCACACCCAGTAATTTTTTTTTTTGAGAGATAGGGTACCGCTATGTTGCCCAGACTGCTCTCAAATTCCTGGCCTGAAGCAATTTTCCCATATTAGCCTCCTAAATTTCTAGGATTACAGGTGTGAGCCACTGTGTCCAACAGGTGTTCTTAAGTGCAATTTCCACACTGCTATTCTGAAGAAGGGCAAGAAGCAAAGAGACCCTCCTTGAAACATAGAAAATAAAAGCATTCACTATTAAGTGGAGGCAGAGTTGATGATCAGCCAAAACTACTTCAACTGTAATCCAGAAGTCCCATTGATACAGGAGTTCTAAAGAAATGATTTAGTCAGAGATTGAAAGTAAGGAAGTCTTTGGTAAGGTTTCCCTTTGAATAAAAAGCAGCCCCAAAACCATTTCTAACAAAGAGCGGCCTGTAAAATCGAGCTGCAGATATAGACAAGCAAGCTGGAAGCTTGCACAGGCGAATGCCAGCAGCTGTAACAATAGGAGGCTACTTGGGTGCCAGGCATGCTCAACCTGACGGCTTCATCTTCCTTTTTCTTTATCAACCACAAGTGCAGTAAGGGACAGACAACATGCACTGGCCAAGTAGAAAACCTATATGCATAACAAGATTCGGGTGGATAGCCAGCTTCTTCACGAGCTATGTAAAGCTCTCACCTGGTCCAACCCATATTTGGACCCTATGTAAATCAAACACCACCTCCTCAACAAGTCTATAAAACCTTGTGCAGTTCACCAGAAAACACACTCAGAAGCCCCCTCTCTCTCTGCAGAAGAGAGAGATGTTCTCTTTTCTTCTTTTGCCTGTAAAACCTCCATTCTTAACCTCACTCCATGTGTATTCACGTCCTTGATTTTCTTGACATGAGGCAATGTACCTTGGGTATTATCTCAGATGGACAATGCTGCTTCATCATAGTTCTGTTTTGTTCAGGTTGTGGGACAAACGGCTCTTTCCTCTGCAACCTCAGCACAACCTTACTCAGGCCTCCTTCCAGCAGAATCACAGAGCCAAATGAAACCCCTTAAGTCTTCTTTTAAATGGGCAGCCGCTCCAAAGAAAGCAGCATGATGAGTTTCAGGTGGCATGGGGTGGGGGCAGTGCTACTCGGGCTTCTCCGTGCTCAGTCCCTCTCAGTTCAAAAGCGCCCCACGTGGAGCAATAGAACACCTGCTCAGCTGAGTTTTAAAAATAGTGGGAGGAAAAGCGCTGTCTTCATGCTTATTTCCCTGGCAGAGGGGAGGTCATAAAACACTAATTTCTAAGCAGTGGACCAGAGTTTTACTGATCTCTTCTGTTACTGACTCATGTTTACCCAGAGAAACCACATCACAAATCTGAGTCTCCTCTGGCAAGAGAAGGAATCGGATTCATGATTCTCTCAGCCCCCTTTCCACAGTGGAGTTCTGACTCCACTTCTAAAATACTTTTCTGCAAGCCTCTGTACCTCATAAATGTTTTACTATACTCGAGACAGCAAAGGGAAGCACAGATTAGCTACTGTTTTCAGAACAGTGGAAACATGCTGTCTTCTCCAAGTTTGGCATTGGAGTCAAAGATCAAGCGCCAAACAGTAGTTGTCAAGAATCCTTTCATTTACAATTAGGTTCTAGACTTTTCAAATGGTGTGGGCAAGAACGAGTTTTGCCAGAATAGGTTATTATCTACCTCTTACCTTTATAGGACAGGACTAAAAATTCTCTTTTTTAAGACAGAGTCTTGCTCTGTTCCCGAGGCTGGAGTGCAGTGGCATGATCTCGGCTCACTACAACTTCTGCCTCTCAGGTTGAAGTGATTTTCCTGCCTAAGCCTCCTGAGTAGCTGGAATTACAGGGGCCCACCACTACACTCAGCTAATTTTTTAATTTTTAGTAGAGACAGGGTCTCCCCATGTTTGCCAGGGTAGTCTCCAAAGCCTGACCTTATGATCTGCCTACCTGAGCTGCCCAAAGTACTGGGATTACAGATGTGAGCCACCACGCTGGGCATTTTTTTTAATTACACTGAAGACTTTTGAAAGGGTTGTGTGTTGTATGAACTCCCTCCTCACCCAATTCTCATGGATGGGAAAATGCTGCTGCTTCATTTTAAAGCTAATGAGCTGCCTGAACAGGAACTTCTAATTAACCATTCAAACCGATTAGCTCACGTCCCTGAAGGCTGGAGAACACGGGAACTGCTATCCCATCTGAATACAATCCAAAGGCAAAAGGCTGTGGCCAAGTTGAAATAATGGGGCAGATAGAAGCGATAAAGACTGGAGCTGGGAGTGGCCCGTACTTCAAGTTAAGCCAAACAAAGGTGTTTGCATGTTTTATATGGGCCAAATAGGAATTCCATAATCGAGAAAACCATTGATTTTAAGGAGGACGCTGCCCTGAAAAGCTTCCTGCCAGGGGTAAGGAAGAGGCTGCCCAGGACCCCCAGAGGCAGGTGGTAGGAGGGCTCTTAGTGGCTTCCTAGAAACTGTATTACCTGAGGTAATGAACTGCTGTCAGAGATCCCTACCAGGAGAATTTCTCAGGAACGCATGAGAAAGGGCCCAAAACTGCATGCCTGCTCCTAAAATGTGACACCATAATACAGCTGAACTATTCAATAAGGCCCTATCTGTTCCTCTGTCTCTCCTTTCTCCCTGCCCCTATCCAACCCTAGAAGAGCCAGAAAGCACTGCTAAGAAGTGAGGGTGGGTGGTCATAAACAAACACACTGCCCTCCTTTCCCTTCCCACTGGGGTTTCTCAGGCTGAGGCTGTCACAGAGGAGGAGGGATGAAAATTGTTTTCATTGATATTTTATCATGAACATTTATGAACGTACAGCAAAGTTGAAAAAACTTTACAGTGAACACTTTAACTGTATCTTCACCAACTTGGAGTCTTGTTTTATCTCATGTCCATCGATAGATCCATCTTTCTATCCATCCAGTAATCCATTATAGTTTTTAAGGCATTTTAAAGTAAATTGCAGACATCAGTAACTCAACGTGCATTAACTGGAATTTGGTACCTTTTTTTTTTCCTTTTGGTGTAAAGTTTACAAATGATGAAATGCAAAAATTTTAAGTATGTATTTACCGAATTTTGACAAAAGTATACATATGTGTAACCCAAAACTCTATAAATAAAGAACATTACTATAATCCCTGATATGGTTTGGCTGTGTCCTCACCCAAATCTCTTCTTGAATTGTAGCTCCCAGAATTCCCACGTGTTGTGGGAGGGACCTGGTGGGAGAGAATTTAATCATGGTGACAGTTTCCCCCATACTGTTCTTGTGATAGTGAATAAGTCTCACAAGAGCTGATGCTTCTATAAGAGGAAAGCCCTTTTGCTTGTTTCTCATTTCTCTCTTGTCTGCCACCATGTAAGATGTCCCTTTGACTTTCTGCCGTGATGATGAGGCCTCCCCAGCCAGGTGCAACTGTGAGTCCCTTAAACCTTTTTTGAATAAAGTACCCAGTATCACGTATGTCTTTATCAGCAGTGAAAAAACGGACTAATACAATCCCAGAAAGTTTCCTCATGACTTGTCTCAGTCTCCAGCTCTGTACCCTTGGATTTTTTTCATTGTAGACTAAGTTTGCCAACTTTAGAAATTCCACGTAACTTGAATCATGTTGTGATAACCCTATATATAAGGCTCCCTTCAGTCCACAAAATAATTTTTATATTTATCAGTCAGGTTACACATATCAGTATCTCTTTCATTTTTATTGCTGAGTAGTATTTCATGCTATGAAATAACGTAGTTCGCTACCTGATCCTCTATTTGTGGTCACCAGAAACATTTTCAACTTTTGATTATTATGAGTAAAGCTATTGTGGTCTTCTATAAGTATTTTTATTAACATGTATTTTCACTAATTGGGGTAGATTCCTAACTCGGAAATTTATTAGAGATGAGATGTATATTCGTTCTGTAAGAAAATTCCAGAAATTTGACAAAGTAGTTGTACTGTTTTATAGTCCCATTAGCAATAGTTATAGTTGTGCTGTATTCTTGCCAACATTTGGTGTTTAGTCTTTCCCAACCTAGTTATTTTGTGGGGTGTGTATTAGTATCTCACTGTGGTTTTAATCTGCATTTCCTTGATGTTAACCATTTTGTCCCACTTGTATATTATCTTTGCAAAGTGGCTCCTCAAATTTTTTCCCCTTCTAAACAGGAATTGTTATCTTTTTTTCTTTTAGTTGTTCTGTCATCCAGGCTGGAAGGCAATGGTGCAATCTTGGCTCACTACAGCCTCTGCTTCCTGGGCTCAAGCGATCCTCCCACCTCAGTCTCCCAATTAGCTGATACCAGGCTAACTTTTTGTATTGATATTAGCCAACATACAAGGCTAATTTTTTGTACTTATACTAGGTGTCAGGGTCTCACCATGTTGCCCAGACTAGTCTCAAACTCCTGGCCTTAAGCCATTCATCCTCCTCGGCCTCCCAAAGTACTGGCACTACAGGTGTGAGCCACTGTGCCCAGCCTTATTTTCAGGTTATAAAACTGCTTTATGTATTCTGGAAATCAGGCTCTTTACTGAAAATAGATTTATGACCATTTTCTGTCAGGCTGTGGCTTGCATATTTTTTTGTTTAATGTATCTTTTAATTTTCCCAGACACATTTTCTGCAAAATTTGTGTTAGTTTTTGTTGTATTTTTCAGATACTTTGTTCATTTCATCTAAGTTGCAGAATTTGTCACCATGACGTTGTTTATGATAGTCTCTTATTATCCTTTTCACGTCTGAAGGATCTGTAGTGATAGTTTCACTTCGCTTTCACTTCTGATATTGATACTGACCATTTGTGTTTCCTCTCTTTTTTTCATGATCAGAGTAGCTTAAGGTTTATTAATGTTGATATTTTAAAACAACCAGCTTCTTTGCTTTGTTAGTTTTCTCTATTATTTTGTCTGTCTTCAATTTGGTTTATCTCTGCACTTTTACCTTTATTGTTTCCTTCTTACTACTTCGTTGGAGTTTTCTTTGCTCTGTGTGTGTGTGTGTGTTTTCAATCCTCTTTAGGTGAACATTTACGTCATTGATTTTAGACCTTTCTCTTTTTCTTCTATTGCAGTATAAGCATGTACGGCTATACTTCCCTCTGGGAACTCCCATCGCTGTAATTCATAAGTGTTGGCATGTTGTATTTTGATTATCCCTTAGAATAAAATATTTTATATTCTACCTTTTGATTTCTTCTTGGGCTTGTGTATTATATTTAATCTCCAAGTACTTGGAGCTTTCCTAGTTCTCTTATTGTTAATTTCTGTTTTAATCCTATTGTGGTCAGGTAACATACACTGCATGAATTCAATTGGATTTAATCTATTCAGTCTTGTTTTACGACCTAGCATGTGACCTATCCTAGTGAACACTACATGTACTTGAAACATACAGTATTCTGTGTTTATTGGGTGTCGTCTTCCATTGGTTTGTTTAAGATGGTGGAGAGTGTTGTTCAGGTCATCTGCATCTTGACTAAGATTTTGTCTAGTTTATCTATCAATTGCTTGGGAGATGGGTAATAAAATCACCAATAAAAATTGTGGATTGTTTGTTTATTCCTTTAGTTCAATTTTGTTTTCTGCAAATTGACGCACAAATTATTTTTAATCCATTTTTTGATGAAATGACTCTTCTGTAATCATGAACTATCCCTCTTTATCTTTGGAAATACTGTTTTGACTTAAGCATATTGTATTTGGTATTAATATAGCTTCTTCACACTTCCATGACTGACTGTTTGCATAGTATATCATTTTAAATGTACTCATTTAGGGTCAGGTACAGTGACTCACACCTGCAATCCCAGCACTTTGGGAGGCTGAGGCAGTTAGATCACTTGAGGTCAAAAGTTTAGGACAAGCCTATCCAATGCAGTGAAACCCCAGCTTTCTTAAAAATACCCCAACATTTAGCTAGGCGTGGTGGCAGGTTTCCGTATTCCTGGCTACTCAAAAGGCTGAGGCAGGAGAATTGCTCGAACCCAGGAGGCGGAGTTTACAGTGAGCAGAGATCGCACCACTGTACTCCAGCCTGGGAGATAGAGTAGGACACTGTCTTAAAAAAATTCAAATGTACTTATTTAGACCTACGTATATTTGTCTTTTTTTTCTATTCAAAGTGTGTATTTCATATACAGCACTGGGTCTTGTGGGTTTTTTAAATCAATTCTGGCAATCTCTGCACTTGAATTGGAGCATGTGGTATGATTCATTAACATTTAACGTTATTAAATATAGATTTATTAGTGGTTGAATGATGTAATTGGATTCAAGCTTACAATTGAATGGTTTGTTTCATTATTTTGTTTGTTTTTGTTTGCATCCCCTTCCCCACTTTTTGTCCTGTCCCTTTTCTCCTGATGTCTTTTGGACTCTTTAAATACTTTTAAAATTTCATTTTAAAGTATCCATGACTTATTAGATGTAGTGGTTGAATATTCCTTATCTGAATTCCTTGGGACTAGAAGTGTTTTGGATTTTAAACTTTTTTCATATTTTGGAACATTTACATATACATAAAGAGATCTCTTAAAGATATAACTGAAGTCTAAACACAAAATTCACCTATGTTTACGTACACCTCATACACATAACGCAAATAAAATTTTACATATTTTTAGAAATTTTGTGCACGAATCAAAGTTTGTATACATTGAACCATCAGAAAGCACACATATCGCTATCTCAGCCATCGATGTGGATGAATTTCAGATCTTGGAATATTTTGGATTTTGGGGTTTATGGATCAGAGATGCTCAACCTCTACCTGTTTTCATTGTTGATTATTTTATGTGTTAAAATATGTAAAAAAGGGTTAAGTTTTCAGCTGAATGAGATTTTTGAGTTTGGAAATTAAACTAAACAGGATTTTTCTTAAGTTCCAGGATACAGGTGCAGAATGTGTAGGTTTATTATATAGGTATATGTGTACCATGGTGCTTTGCTGCACCTATCAACCGTTCATCTAGGTTTTAAGCTTCACATGCACTAGCTATTTGTCCTAATGGTCTCCCCGTCTCACCCTCCTCTGACCCCCAACTGGCCCCAATGTGTGTTGTTCCCTCCCTGTGTCCATGTGTTCTCACTGTTCGACTCCCAATTATGAGTGAGAAAATGTGGTGCTTGGTTTTCTGCTCCTGTTTTGAACTAGACAGAATTTCTTAATATCTTAAATTGCTCAGTGAAATAGAAAATATCAAAGATTCTACCCAACAGGTGGGTAAGAATGAGTCCACGTAGCAACTTTGATAAAGTGAAGGGAAATAACAAACCATTTCTGATTGCTCCCTGCCACAGCCAGTGCATTCAACCTTTTTACTGTCCTTTTATTATTTTTTCATTGTTCTTACAGTCATTATTATTTTCCCCAAATGAAAAAATAAAAGTGGTGGGATTGATAGTGAGGAAACAAAGACTGACAGCTGCCCCTACACCTGAGTTTAACTTTTGAGAAATATAGTCAACATGATGATTTTCACACAGGGCTAGTAGGCCTTCTGCATCTGTTATAATTCCTGTTATGTTGTGGACAGAAAATAAATTTTTCTCTCCATGGGAACCTGTTAGTGATACTTGAGAACAATGTCAACTGTAGACCAAAACCGAATACAAGTGGAAATATTGTTTCATTTTTTTTTGCAGTATTCCTTTTTTAAGACCTGAGATAGGAGGATAAAAAAGGAAAGAACTATTGACATGTGCAACAACATGGCTGAATATCAGAAACATTTTCTTGACTAAAAGAAACCTTACATATGGAGTGATCACTATATAATTCTATTTCTATCAAACTTTAAAATCTGTGCTGAAAGAATATTTAAAAGTATATTTGGGTTCGGGACCGACTAAGAGGAGGCAAAACTGAACTTTCTAGTCTCTGCTGTGATCCAAAACCCATGGTATAAACTTTGTATACAGTATCTCATTTAATCCTCAAAATCACCCTAACAGGTAGTTACTGTCACTTCCCCTGCTTCAAACAGAACATAAAGCTCAGAGAATCCAGGTACTGTGTTTTTTCTGTTTTTTTTTTTTTTTTTTTTGAGACGGAGTTTTGCTCATGCCACCCAGGCTGAAGTGCAATGGCGTGATCTCGGCTCACTGCAAGCTCCGCCTTCTGGGTTCAGGCAATTCTCGTGCCTCAGCCTCCCAAGTAGCTGGGACTACAGGAACGCACCACCATGCCCAGCTAATTTTTTGTATCTTTAGTAGAGATGGGGTTTTACCATGTTGACCAGGATGGTCTTGATCTCTTGACCTCGTAATCCACCCGCCTCGGCCTCCCGAAGTGCTGGGATTACAGGCGTGAGCCACCATACCTGGCCCGGTACTGTGTTTTACACCTACTTAGAAGTCACCAATTCCTAATGTTCTATAAAATGTTCTAAATAAAAATGAATAAAGTAGGCAAAAAAGACCATGTAAATAGCATTTCTACAAATATCTCCTGAGACAATTTTCACATCGATGTCCAAAGACATTTACAAGAATGTTTTCCACAACACTGTTTAAAATAATAGAAAACTACAAGCCACCTAAATGTCCATGGAAGAGTTAGATTCTTTCTCTTATTTCCGTATAATGCAATACTGTGCTGATGTAGAGATATCATATTCATTTTTAAAAATTACATTCACCTTCTTCTCATGGATCCAAGGAGATATGTTAGAGAATATCTATTGCATTTGGACATAAACATAAATACAAAGGAAATAGTAGGGGCTCTCTACAAGATAAACATAAATACAAAGGAAATAGTAGGGGCTCTCTACAAGTGGTTATATATTGGAAGAGGAAGAAGAGAAAAATAAAAGGGATCATGAACTTTGTATATGCTTTGGTAGTGTCTGGTTTTGTATATAACTTGAATTTTTTCATAAATATATTTTACAGTCTGCATAATTACCAAGTAAGAAGACAAGTAAGTCACTTTAGTAAAAGTTCTTCCAATTACTGCAACTGATTTCTACAGCCAGAATGTTCCCAGAACCTGAAAAGAGGAAGCACTATAAATGGAAGGCAGAAATACTGACACTAGAGGGCCAGAGCTGGAGAGGGTGGATCTAATGCAGCAAATCCATCAGCAGTTCTCATCGCCATCTTTGAGAAACCTCACAATTTTCCGTGCGTAATAAATGAGTTAAATTGAAAACAAATCCATGACAGTGGTGCATGAGAAAGGTTACATGTGTCCCGAATAATAAATTCTGCGCACAATATAAATTAAAACATACCATTTTACATTCATAAGATTGACAAACAAAAAGTAAAAGCCTAGGAATATCAAGTGAAGCCAAACACAAAACAAGTTTCCCCACATTTCCTGTGGGAATACCAATTGTTACAACTACTTTAAACAATTGGAAATTCATAGTAAAAATGAAGACAAGCCTCCCCTACAACTTACCAATCCCTCTTCTGGGAACACAGTAAGAGAGATTCTTCCCAAGAAACCTGTAAACAAATGTATATGGCACTATGCATGTAATTGTACATCGTGGTATTTCCATATGGTAAAGTATTATTCGGCAGGGAAAGTAAGTAGACCAGAGGTAGACATTTCAATATCAGTAAGTTTTAGAAAAATAAAATTGAGTATAGGAAGCTGCAACGATATCTGTAATGCTTTGTTTTGCTAGGAAAATAAAGGGACACGTGGGGAGGGCAAAGGACAACAAAAACTAAACAATCTGAAACACATGCAGAAAAATACCCATATTTTAAATTTTTCCATTGCTGCTTATATTAGTTTCTGTCTTTTCTATACGCTTGAAGTACTTGATAATCAAGAAAATATAAAAGGCATAGGAAAAAGTATTCTGAGAAAATACATCGAAAGGTTTATGGTTATTAGATTTGGTAAGATTTTAAATGACTTTAATTTTCTTTGTTATATCTCTCTATATGTCCTAGTCATACCATATTAAATGTGTGTTTCATTTATGACAATAAAAATGTATTGTTTAAAAACTCATATATATGCAGTTTTATCTGACATATGATGAAACTCTACGAAACATAGATTCAGCAAAAATACTGAGAACAAGAACAAAAATAATGATATTAAGAGTTGTTGACTTTTGGATGGAGCTATGAGTGACTTTACATTTATCTCTAAACTCGATTTTTCTATAGCGGGCAAATAAAATATTTGTGAAAGCTAGATTAAATAGAAAGCTATAGGTTTTAAATGAAAAGGAATTCAAATAATTTTCCAGCATGATAAAATGTTAATATTCCTAAATATGAACTACTTTACAAAAGCACCAGTGATTTCAAAGAGACATTAGATGATTTTTAAAGGAAGCCAGTTATGATACTGCAGTTTATAGTGATACTGAGTGTTTGCTAGCTCCACTAATCAGGATATTAAGTTAATAGTATATAATATGCCATAAAGAAATTATATGAGCAGAGGTTACTGCAAAAGGAGAACACAATGATTTTAAGTGGGCTGGTGACCTGAATTTCTTCCAGTGAGGGGAAACATCAGAGTCATTTGATCAATGAAGTGCCTTTTATAAATCTTCAGGAAATCTCCTATGAAGGCTTTAAGAAGATGGATTTCTTATTACTTCTGATGTATGTTCCCATGAAATTTTTCCATTGCCACCATGGGCCTGCCAAGCCTAAGAGATGGAAACTGTGAGTCCAGCCCACTGACGCCCACCATCAGTAAGAAGATTGCACACTGAGGAGGCCATGACCAGCCTGCTGACTGAAATCTATACTGTAAAAGGATGCTGCTGCTCCAGCAATCCTGAAACCCTGCCCTAGGATCAATGCAAAGTGGTGTCAACCTTAGAATTTCAATATGCCTAGGCAGATAGTTATCTTTAAATATAAGAACAGTATCATTTTATGGAGAAACCAAAAGAATCCAGAAAAATTCTACAGTAGTCTACTCTGCCCTTCCTCCCCGTTCCGTCTTCTTAGTAACAGCCAAATCCAGGCACAAAGATGTCCTAACTTCTACACCTGAGGTTGCCCACAACGTGTGCTAGGTGACGCATCTTATAGAGCACATATGCCAACAATTATGGGATCTGAAAAACAATAACTCAGGCAGAAACATTAGGAATTGGTGCCCCTAAGTGAACCAGTGGGAAAAAAGGAGGCTTAGAGAGTTTAAACAACTTTCCCCAGTAGCTGATAAGTTACGGTGGCCTTAGACAAGCTGACAAGAGTGGTAGCAAAAAGGCTTCAAGGATTACAAATTGTTCTACTATAAGGTTTTTAAAAGGTTTCAAAGGCAAAGAAGAGCAAATGAAGCCATGAATTTTACAATCTACATATTTTTAGCCCTTTCTCTTTTTTTGCTTTTCTTGGGTAAACTAATTAGACCCTGCAAACACATTCCCACCCACAATGTTGTCTCCATTGCTTTAGGGCCTCACCTCTGAGCAGCCAGAGGAAATGCAGCTGACCCCTTATCTAGTTAACAACCTTTTATACTCTGCCCTTTCGCTTTGCTTTCTCCATGCCAACATAAGACATACAAAGATTCTTCTGCCTCCAAGATGCTGCAGCTTTCTTCTCAGCTAGTTACCCCCAGCTAAAAATAACTGTTCCACATACTCAGAGATATATGGCAATCAAGCAACCAAGTGCCCCTTTTGCCAATGACATGTTTTTAAAAAATATGTTCAATGAGAGGCTCTTTGAAAATTATTCACTTTTTTCTGAGTTGCAAAGAAAAACGAAAGGCAAATTATGGCTCTATAAGCAACTGTTTGCACAGATCCCATTAATTCGCCATCCACAGGGCTATTGAAAACTAGCTCTTTTCTCCTGTCATTTCACTTACCAGGCAGAAATGATTACAAACTTAATTTCTTTGGGGGGTTATTCAGGTTAGAGAGGGCTCCTTGATAATGCAGAAATCATAACGGCCACCAGAGACAGGAGAACAATAGCTCCCAGTGCTTCCACAATGGAGAGAGAGATAACTGAATGTCATATTCGGAAGAAATTCAAACCATCATTGATTTTTTCAGATGAAAAATCTGAGGCTCAAAGAGGTTAGGGGGTTAACCAAAGTCAGTCAGTGTTTTAGTTTGCAGCAAAGCTGAAAGCAGGCGCTAAGCATTGCAACACCTGGTGTCTTCCTTCCTCCCCTCCATCCTGCTGCTAGTAGTGTCAGTGGCAAATACAAGCCAGTTCAAGGAAATGTGGCCTCAGCGAGGAGTACTAAGGACCAAGCACCCATGCATCTTGCCATTTACAACAAATTCCTTAATTACAAGGCTTCATTTATTCACAGAAGCTGCCTCTTTTGTACATAGCCAAACACACACACACACACAGTGTGACAGAGATAATTTATCATTATCTGAACGCACTCAGGGTGGTCAATTTCAGCCAGAGTGAAGAACAGAGAAAGGCAGGGTCAAGGGCACTATAGAAATAGCTGTTCCTGCTTCACTTTTCAGCCCTCCTTCCCCTCCCATCAGCCCACTTTCATTACTTTTCTCTTTGATGCAAAATCTGAAAATCTTGGTCAGGCAGCTCTGCTTATCAGTGGGTTCTGAATAACCCACTTTTATCAAACTTCATCTGATGGACCCAAAATATATTTGATCTTAGCAAAAAGTACCCTTATCAGTCCTAAAATGACACTGTCCCAAAGTGAATAGTGTTAGCAGCCAACTCTCTAGAACCAGAAAGAAGTATGTTTAAATCCTCAATCCATCACTTTCCAGCCATGCTGTCATGTCCAACTCATTCTTCTTAAACAATATCTCACTAAGCACACTAGACTGTAGAAATGCACACAGATAGGGCCTTACCTTTTCTGGCTTTATTCCTGCGAGGCAGCAGTGGACACTAACATATCTGTCACTCCAGTTAATGTAAAGGTTTAACTGGTACAAGTGCTGTGCAGGCAGGTCTCTGGAACAATGAGAGCACCCAGGAGAAGGCTTTGCTTTAGTTACAAAGGTCAGGAAAGGTTTCCCCTAGGGAGGGACTGAGATCAGAAGCATGAGTGGGCAGTAAGTGGGCAAAGTAAGGACGATCTGGCATTCCTGGCAAATATGTGGTGCAGGGGGACCTGGACCTTGGCCAGTACAAGATGCTGAGTCTTTGCAGTGCAGAGCAGAGAGGAGGGGCACGCCATGAGGACAGAGAAATGGAAAGAAGACTGTGGCCATCGTGAGGACGTTTGTCCTCATTCTAAGAAGGACTGGGAGGTATGGGGCATGGTCTGACTTACGTGGAGGACAGACTGGAGACAACATGGACACAGACACACAGGTGGAAGGCCAGGAGGTAATCCACAGAAGGGGCTGCAATGAGAATTTTAATGGAAAGAAAAAACAGAAGCTAAGGGATATTTAAGAACTAAAATCAGCAGGCCTGAATGGTAAGTTGGATATGAGAAGTGAGAGAGAAAGGGATAAACCAGAGCTCACTCATAGGACTTTGGCTTGTGTGACTGGATAGGTGGTGGCACCATTTTCTAAAAACCAGAATGGAAGAAGGAGCAGTCTAGTGACTTAAACCTCATAGCCTCAGTTTTCTCATCTGTAAAATGGGAATAGTCCTACATATATCACAATGTTTTTGAAAGCATTAGAAAATATTCCTAGAAAATGAAGCCTTCATACAAAGCGGTGTATGTTTCTCCCCCAAATAAATGGGACCTATTCTTATAGGCTTCTTTTTCTTGATCTGATTGGAAACTCAGGATCTCAGATATTCATTTCTTTTCATCCTCTTCTCTGATGGCTCTACCAAATTGCTGGTTTACTGATCTCATCACCCTAAACAACGTATGGTACTCCATACTAGTCAAATAGGCAAGTTGGCAATTGCTCTTCTGAACAAATTATTGTAAATGTCACTGCTACAGTGCAGCTCATAGTGGCTCACTTGGCTGTTCAAGGGAAAAATTCTTGCAAATGCAGCTCTTACTATTTGCCAAATGTTCATGCACAAATGCATTTATTTTACCAAGAGCGTAGTGTTGGGTCATTTAAGGAGAATGGAAAAACACCACTCACAATTGAAGAGGCAAAATAGCATACATACAGCACTCCAGAGCTTGCAAATCCCTTCATATACACTATATCAATGGTACCTCACACTGACTGCGGAGAAGCTGAGATGACGAGAAAGGGCAGGTATATTTATGATTATTTTTACAACTGAGGTTAACTTAGACAAAGTAACTCTCTCCAGGTCACAACTCAAAGAAGTAATACATTTCTGTGATGAAAATACAAGTCTTGGGGCTTCTGATTTTATCATGTGTCTATCAAAATCCCCCACCTGCCAACGTTAAGCCATACAATGTAGAACATAAAAACCATACAGCCTCTGAAACAGAGGAGAGGGGCGAGATCAAAACTCATTTGAACTTACATAATCATATTTTATCAATTCATTATTAGTCCACTATGATCATTGTGGTCGTCATTAATAGACAAGACGTGTTGAGCAACTACTACCTGCCAGACCAAATAGGAAGGACTTCATCTGTGCTGTTTCACTGAACCTTTACTTTCAACAAAGGTGCTCTTAAAAATCAGAATTATGAAAGTACAGATGAGAAAATGGAAGCCGAGAAGGCTTGAGTTGCCTAAACCTGCTCCTAAATCCTAGCCTTTTTCCAAGGCCACTCTACTAGACTTGCTTCTGTGGGATCTATTGTATTCATAGTCAAATATCAATAAGGCCAAGACAATGAGTACTTTTGAGTTCTTCTGGGTTTTGGGGAAAATTTAAACAATGTCTCCCAATCTCCTGAATGCATTTAATGTATTCCGCCGATTCGATAAGCGAACAGGCATGAATGCTTATCTGAGATGATACCACTCTAGTTTCACTCTAACAGTACATTTTGTGTAGAATATTTCTATCTCAAATGCTGATCCTCATTCTGTTACTTACTGGCTGTATATCGTTGGACAAGTGGCTTAGCAGCTCAGACACTCAATTTAGTAGTCTGTGAAGTAGTGTTGACGATAGTTCCAATAGTAAAATAAAAGGGGAACCATCTGCAGAAAGCACTTGACATGGTTTCTAGAACATGGTTAGTAAGCCACACATATTAACTATGATTATTTTTTATTTTGAGGATCCTTGTGACCACAGAATAGAGGTTAGCTACATTCTACAGAGAGGAAACTGGTTCTAAGATATAAAGTGTTTTGTGTAAATTCACCCAGCTTGATAGAATAAAGATAAGGAAGCACGTCTCCTAAATGTGACAGAGAAAATTTTTGTTAGTAAAATCTCCAGCAACTCTCTGAGGAGGTGGGTCTTGGTAGCTGAAGAATTCTGAAAGTAGAAGTGGACAGAAGCTAAAATGCTCTTTGGGAAAAGATAAGAAATCAAGAAACCTGAAAATGATTCAATAGTGAGCAAAGAGAAAAACAGGGGAGAGGGAGAATATGTTCAAAGGGATTTGAGAAATTTGCTCCCCACACACAATGTAAATTACTATGAAAATACTGTGTTAGAAAAAATATACAAGGCCCTTTTCTACACTATTTTAAAGTATATACACCGTCTCAATATTGGCTGTCTTGTAAAATACAAAAATTCTATTTTTATGCAGTTACAGAAAATGTAAATACTCTAATTTAACCTTAAAAAATTTACTCTGAAAACACTCTGATAGAAAAAATATACAATGCAATTTTCTACTATGTTTTAAAGTATATGCACTGACTCAATATTCTCTATCTTGTAAAATATGAAAATTCTAATTTTATGCGGTTACAGAATATATACATACTCATTTTAACACAAATGTTAAACACAAAATTACTAATAATATAAATATTCTCTTTTTACCCCAACGTTAAAAACAAAATTGTTCTGACAATACTCTGTTAGAAAAAATATACAATGCCCTTTTCTATTCTGTTTTAAGGTATATACACCATCTCCATATTCCCTCTTGTAAAACATGGAAATTCTGTTATTACATGGATAGAGAAAATGTAAGTATTTCCTTTGACTTCAATGTTAAAAACCAAATTACTCTAAAGACACTCTGTTAGAAAAAATACACAATGCTTTTTTTTACTATCTTTCTTAGTATATACACAATCTCAATATTCTCTCACATGTAAAATACAAAAATTCTAAATTTACGTGGTTAGACACAAATATAAATATTCTCTATGCACCACAATGTAAAAAACAAAATTGCGTGGAAGATACTCTGTTAGAAAAAAAATAACAATGCTCTTTTCTACTCTCTTATGGTGTATATATACCATCTCAATATTCTCTCTTACGTAAAATACTGAAAATCTAAATTTACGCTGTTAGAAATAAATATAAATATCCTCTATGTCCCCGAATGATATAAGCAAAATTGCTCAAAAAATAATCTGTTAGAAAAAATATACAATGCCCTCTCCTACATTCTTTTGGAGTATATACACTATCTCAATATTCTTTGTCATGTAAAATACCAAAACTCTAAATTTACGTGAATAGAAAAACATATAAATATTATATATTTACCCAAATGCTGAAAGCAAAATTGCTGTAATGATAATCTGTATGAAAAAATATACAGTGCCCTTTTCTACACTCTTTTGGAGTGTATACACCAAATCAATATGCTCTCTCATGTAAAATATTAAAATTCTAAATTTACCGGATAAAAAAATATATAAATATTATCTATGTACCACAATGTTAAAAGCAAAATTGCTCTAAAGAAAATCTGTTCCAAAAAATATACAGTGCCCTTTTCTACTCTGTTTTGGAGTATATATACACCATCTCAATAAGCTCTATGATGTAAAATATATAAATTCTCAATTTACGTGGTTATAAATAATATAAATATTTTCTACGTACACCAACGTTAAAAGCAAAATTGCACATAATATAGTGTGTAAGAGAAAATATACAATGCCCTTTTTTACTCTTTCTTGGAGTATATACACCAAATCAATAGGCTCTCTCATGCAAAATACCGAAATTCTAAATTTACGCAAATAGAAAAAAATCTAAATATTATCTAGGCACCCCAATGTTAAAAGAACAAATGCACTGAATATCATCTGTCAGAAAAAATACACAACGCCCTTTTCTACTCTGTTTTGGAGTATATACACCAACTCAATATGCTGTCTCATGTAAAATAACGAAATTCTAATATTACGAGAATCAAAAAAAATCTAAATATTATCTAGGCACCCCAATGTTAAAATCAAAATTGCTCTGAATAAAATCTGTCAGAAAAAATATACAATGCCTTCTTTTACTCTGATTTGGAGTATATACACCAACTCAATATGCTCTCTCATGTAAAATACCGAAAATCTAAATATACGTAAATCAAAAAAAATGTAAATATAATCTAGGCACCCCATTGATAAAAGCAAAATTGTTCTGAATATAATCTGTCAGAGAAAATCTACAATGCCCTTTTCTACTCTGTTCTGGAGTATACACATCAACTCAATATGCTCTCTCATGTAAAATACAGAAATTCTGATTTTACGTAAATCGAAAGAAATCTAAATATTATCTAGGTCCCCCAAGGTAAAAAGGAAAATTTCTCTGAATATAATCTGTCAGAAAAAATATGCAATGCCCTTTTCTACTCGGTTTTGGAGTATATACACCAACTCAATATGCTCTCTCACGTAAAATACCGAAATTTTAATTTTACGCGAATCGAAGAAATCTAAATATAATATAGGCACCCCAAAATAAAAAGCAAATTTTCTCTGAAAATAATCTGTCAGCAAAAATATACAATGCCCGTTTCTGATCTGTTTGGGAGTATATATATATACACCAACTCAATATGCTCTCTCATGTAAAATAGAGAAATTCAAAACTTACAATATTCGAATATAATCTAAATATTTTCTAAGCACCCCAACGTTAGTAGCATATTGCTTTGAATATAATCTTTCAAGAAAATATACAATGCCCCTTTCTACTCTGTTTGGAAGTATATACACCAACTCAAAATGCTCTCTCATGTCAAATACAGAAATTCTATATATAGGCTAATCGAATAAAATCTAAACATTATCTAGGCACCCCAATGTTAAAAACAAAATTGCTCTGAATATAATCTGTCAGAAAAAATATACAATATTCTATTCTACTCTCTTTTGGAGTATATACACCAACTCAGTGTGCTCTCTCGTGTAAAATACCGAAATTCTCATTTTACGTGAATCGAAAAAAATCTAAATATTATCCTAGCACCCTAATGTTAAAAACAAAATTGCTCTGAATATAATCTGTCAGAAAAAATATACAATATTCTATTCTACTCTGTTTTGTAGTATATAAACCAACTCGATATGCTCTCTCATGTAAAATACAAAAATTCTATATTTAAGAGAATAGAAAAAAATCTAAATATTATCTAGGCACCCCAATGTTAACAAAAAAATTGCTCTGAATATAGTCTGGCATAAAAAATATACAATGCCCTATTCTACTCTGTTTTGGAGTATATACACCAACTCCATATGTTCTCTCATGTAAAATACAAAAATTCTATATTTAAGCGAATCAAAAAGAATCTAAATATTATCTAGGCACCCCAATGTTAAAAGAAAAATTGCTCTCAATATAATCTTTCAGAAAAAATATACAATGCCCTTTTATACTCTGTTTTGTACTACATACGCAAACTCAATGTGCTCTCTCATGTAAAATACCGAAATTCTAATTTTACGTGAATCGAAAAAAATCTAAATAATACCTAGACGCCCCAAAGTTAAAAGAAAATGGCTCTGAATATAGTCTGTTAGATAAAATATACAATGCCTTAATCTACTTTCTTTTGGAATATATACACCAAATCAGTATGCTCTCTCATGTAAAATACAGAAATTCTAATTTTACCCGAATTGAAAAAATCTAAATATTATCTAGGCACCCCAATGTTAAAAACAAAATTGCTCTGAATATAATCTCTCAGAAAAAATATACAATGCGCTATTCTACTCGCTTTTGGAGAATATACACCAACTCAGTATGCTCTCTTATGTAAAATACCGAAATTTTTATTATACGTGAATCCAAAAAAAAATCTAAATATTATCTAGGCACCCCAATGTTAAAAGCAAAATTGCTCTGAATATAATCTGTCAGAAAAAATATACAATGCCCTTTTCTACTCTGTTTTGGAGTATATAAACCAAGACAATATACTCTTTCATATAAAATACCGAAATTCTAATTTTATGTGAATCGAAAAAAATCTAAATAATATCTAGGCGCCCCAAAGTTAAAAGAATATGGCTCTGAATATAGTCAGTTAGAAAAAATATACAATGCCTTATTCTACTTTTTTTTGGAGTATATAAACAAACTCAACATGCTCTCTCATGTAAAATACAGAAATTCTAATTTTACTTGCATCGAAAAAATCTAAATATTTTCTAGGCTCCCCAATGTTAAAAACAAAATTAATTTGAATATAATCTGTCAGAAAAAATATACAATGCCCTATTGTACTCTGTTTTGGAATATATACACCAACTCCATATGCTCTCTCATGTAAAATACAGAAATTCTATATTTAAGGGAATCGAAAAAAATCTAAATATTATCTAGGCACACCAATATTAAAAGAAAAAGTGCTCTGAAATAATCTGTCAGAAAAAATATACAATTCCTTATTCTACACGTTTTTGGATTATATACACCAACTCAGTATGCTCTCTCATGTAAAATACAGAAATTCTAATTTTACTCCGAATAGAAAAAATATAAATATTATCTAGGCACCCCAATGTTAAAAAGAAAATTGCTCTGAATATCATCTGTCAGAAATAATATACAAGGCCCTTTTCTACTCTGTTTTGGAATATATAAACCAACTCAATATGCTCCCTCATGTAAAATACAGAAATTTTAATTTGACATGAATCGAAAATAATCTAAATAATATCTAGGCGCTCCAAAGTTAAAAGAAAATGGTTCTCAAAATAGTCTGTTAGAAAAAATATACAATACCTTATTCTACTCTGTTTTGGAGTATATACACCAACTGAGTATGCTCTCTCATGTAAAATACCGAAATTCTAATTTTACATAAATTGAAAATAACCTAAATATTATCTAGGCACCCCAATGTTAATAGCAAAATTGCTCTGAATATAATCTGTCAGAAAAAATATACAATGCCCTTTTCTACTCTGTTTTGTAGTATATACACCAACTCCATATGCTGTCTCATGTAAAATACAGAAATTCTATATTTAAGATAATCGAAAAAATCTAAATATAATCTAGGCACCCCAATGTAAAAAGAAAAATTTCTCTGAATGTAATCTGTCAAAAAAAAATATACAATGCCCTTTTCTACTTTGTTTTGTGGTATATAAACCAACTCAATATACTCTCTCATGTAAAATACCGATGTTCTAATTTTAC
Source organism: Callithrix jacchus (assembly GCF_049354715.1). Classification (NCBI taxonomy): domain Eukaryota; kingdom Metazoa; phylum Chordata; class Mammalia; order Primates; family Cebidae; genus Callithrix; species Callithrix jacchus. Next base: position 1,690,897 of record NC_133507.1, read on the forward strand.
GTGAATCAAAAATAATTTAAATAATATCTAGACGCCCCAAAGTTAAAAGAAAATGGCTCTGAATATAGTCTGTTACAAATAAAAATACATTTCCTTATTCTACTCTGTTTTGGAGTATATACACCAACTCAGTAGGCTCTCTCATGTAAAATACCGAAATTCTAATTTTACGTGAATCAAAACAAATCTAAATATTATGTAGGCATCCCAATGTTAAAAGAAAAATTGCTCTGAATATAATCTGTCAGAAAAAATATACAATTCCTTATTCTACTCCGTTTTGGAGTACATACACCAACTCAGTATGCTCTCTCATGTAAAATACAGAAATTATAATTTTACCCGAATCAAAAAAATCCAAGTATTACCTAGGCACCCCAATGTTAGAAACAAAATTTCTCTTAATATAATCAGTCAGAAAAAATAAACCATGCCCTATTCTACTCTGTTTTGGAGTATACACACCAACTCCATATGTTGTCTCATGAAAAATACAGAAATTCTATATTTAAGCGAATCGAAATAAATCTAAATATTATCTAGGCACCCAAATGTTAAAAACAATATTGATCTGGATATAATCTGTCAGAAAAAATATAAAATGCCTTGTTCTACTCTGTTTTGTAGTATATACACCAACTCCATATGCTCTCTCATGTAAAATACAGAAATTCTAATTTTACCTGAATCGAAAAAATGTAAATATTATCTAGGCACCCCAATGTTAAAAACAAAATTGCTTTGAGTATAATCTCTCATAAAAAATATACCATGTCCTATTCTAATCTGTTTTGGAATATATACACCAAGTCCATACTCTCTCTCATATAAAATACAGAAATTCTATATTTACGTGAATCGAAAAAAATCTAAATATTATCTAGGCACCCCAATGTTAAAAGAGAAATTGCTCTGAATATAATCTGTCAGAAAAAATATACAATTCCTTATTCTACTCTGTTTTGGAGTATATACACCAACTCAGTATGCTGTTTCATGTAAAATACAGAAATTCTAATTTTACTCCGAACAGAAAAAATCTAAATATTATGTAGGCACCCCAATGTTAAAAGCAAAATTGGTCTGAATATAGTCTGTCAGAAATAATATAAAATGCCCTTTTCTACTCTGTTTTGGAATATATAAACCAACTCAATATGCTCTATCATATAAAATACCAAAATTCTAATTTGACGCGAATCGAAAAAAATCTAAATAGTATCTAGGTGCTCCAAAGTTAAAAGAAAATGGTTCTCAATATAGTCTGTGAGAAAAAATATAGAATACCTTATTCTACTCTGTTTTGGAGTATATACACCAACTCAGTATGCTCTCTCATGTAAAATACCGAAATTCTAATTTTACGTAAATCGAAAAAAATCTAAATATTATCTAGGCACCCCAATGTTAAAAGCAAAATTGCTCTGAATATAATCTGTCATAAAAAATATACAATGCCCTTTTCTACTCTGTTTTGGAGTATATACACCAACACAATATGCTTTCTCATGTAAAATTCAGAAATTTAATTTTACGCGAATCTAAATAAATCTAAATAATATTTAGGTGCCCCAAAGTTAAAAGAAAATGGCTCTGAATATAATCTGTTAGAAAAAATATACAATGCCTTATGCTACTCTGTTTTGTAGTATATACACCGACTCACTATGCTCTCTCATGTAGAATACCGAAATTCTAATCTTACCCAAATCGAAAAAATCTAAATATTTTCTAGGCACTCCAATGTTAAAAACAAAATTGCTCTGAATATAATCTGTCAGAAAAAATATACAATGCCCTATTCTACTCTGTTTTGGAGAATATACACCAACTCCATTTGCTCTCTCATGTTAAGTACAGAAATTCTATATTTAAGCGAATCGAAAAAAATCTAAATATTATCTAGGCACCCCAATGTTAAAAGCAAAATTGCTCTGAATATAATTTGTAAGAAAAAATATACAATGCCCTTTTCTATTCTGTTTTGGGGTGTATACACCAAATCAATATGCTCTCTCATGTAAAATACCGAAATTCTAATTTTACGCGAATCGAAATAAATCTAAATATTATCTAGGCGCCCCAAAGTAAAAAGATAATGGCTCTGAATATAGTCTGTTAGAAAAAATATACAATGCCGGATTCTACTATATTTTGGAGTATATACACCAACACAGTATGCTCTCTCGTGTAAAATACAGAAATTCTAATTTTACCCGTATCGAAAAAACCTAATTATTATCTACGCACCCCAATGTTAAAAACAAAATTGCTCTGAATACAATCTGTGAGAAAAAATATACAATGCCCTAATCTACTCTGTTTTTGAGTATATACACAAACTCTACCTGCTCTCTCATGTAAAATACAGAAATTCTATATTTAAGCGAATCGAAAAAAATCTAAATGTTATCTAGGCACCTTAATGTTAAAAGCAAAATTGCTCTGAATATACTCTGTCAGAAAAAAATACAATGCGTATTCTACTCTGTATTGGAGTATATACACCAACTCAGTATTCTCTCTTATGTAAAATACCGAAATTGTAATTTTACGCGAATCAAAAAAATCTAAATAATATCTAGGCACCCCAAACTTAAAAGAAAATGGCTCTGAATATAGTATGTTAGAGAAAATATACAATGCCCTATTCTACTCTGTTTTGGAGTATATACAGCAACTCAGTATGCTCTCTCATATAAAATACCGAAACTTTAATTTCACGTGAATCGAAAAAAATCTAAATATTATCTAGGCACCCGAATGTTAAAAGAAAATTGCTCTGCATATGACGTGTCAGAAAAAATATACAATGCCCTTTTCTACTCTGTTTTGTAGTATATACACCAACTCAATAATCTCTCCCATGTAAAATACAGAGATTCTCTATTTAAGCGAATCGAAAAAAAATCTAAATACTATCTATGCACCGCAATGTTAAGAACAAAATTGCTCTGAATATAATCTGTCAGAAAAAGTATACAATGTTCTATTCTACTCTGTTTTGGGGTATATACACCAACTTTATATGCTCTCTCATGTAAAATACAGAAACTCCATATTTAAGCGAATTGAAAAAAATCTAAATATTATCTAGGGACCACAATGTTAAAAGCAACCTTTCTCTGAGTATAATCTGTCAGAAAAAAATACAATGCCCTTTTCTACTCTGCTTTTTACTATATACACCAACTCAATATGCTCTCTTATGTAAAATACTGAAATTCTAATTCTACCCGTATCAAAAAAATCTAAATATTATCAAGGCAACCCAGTGTTAAAAGCAACATTGCTCTGAATATAATCTGTCAGAAAAAAACTTACAATGTTCCATTCTACTCTGTTTTAAAGTATATACACCAACTCAATATGCTCTCTGATGTAAAATACAGAAATTCTATATTTAAGCGTATTGAAAAAAATCTAAATATTATCTAGGCATCCCTTGTTAAAAACAAAATTGCTCTGAATATAATCTGTCAGAAAAAATATACAATACCCTATTCTACTCTGTTCTGGAGTATATACACCAACTCCATATTCTCTCTCATGTAAATTACAGAAATTCTAAATTTAAGCGAATCGAAAAAAATCTAAATATTATCTAGGCACCTCAATGTTAAAAACAAAATTGCTCTGAATATAATCTGTCAGAGAAAATACAAAATGCCGTTTTCTACTCTGTGTTGGACTATATACACCAACTCCATATGCTCTCTCATGTAAAATACAGAAATTCTATATTTAAGCGAATCGAATAAAATCTAAATATTATCTAGGCACCCCAATGTTAAAAGAAAATTTGCTCTGAATACAATCTGTCAGAAAAAATATAAGATGCCCTTTTCTACTCTGTTTTGTAGTACATACACCAACTCAATATGCTCTCTCATGTAAAATACCAAATTCTAATTTTATACGAATCGAAAAAAATCTAAATAATATCGAGGCGCCCCAAAGTTAAAAGAAAATGGCTCTGAATATAGTCTGTTTTAAAAAATATACAATGCCTTATTCTACTGTGTTTTGGAGTATATACACCAACTCAGTGTGCTGTCTCATGTAAAATAAAGAAATTCTAATTTTAACGAATCTAAAAAATCTAAATATTATCTAGGCAACCCAATGTTAAAAACAAAATTGCCCTGAATAAAATCTGTCATAAAAAATATACAATGCCATATTCTACTCTATTTTGGAGTATATACACCAACTCCATATGCTCTGTCATGTAAAATACAGAAATCCTATATTTATGCGAATTGAAATAAATCTAAATATTATGTAGGCACTCCAATGTTAAAAACAAAATTGCTCTGAATATAAAGTGTCAGAAAAAATATGCAATGCCCTATTCTACTCTGTTTTGGTGTATATACACCAACTCCATATGCTCTCTCATGTAACATAACGAAATTCTAAATTTACGTGGTTCGAAAAAAATCTAAACATTATTAGGCACCCAAATATTAAAAGCAAAATTGCTCTGAATATAATCTGTCAGAATAAATATGCAATGCCCTTTTCTACTCTGTTTTGTAGTATAAACACCAACTCAATATGCTCTGTCATGTAAAATACAGAAATTTGAATTCCACCGGAATCGAAAAAATGTAATTATTATCTAGGCACCCCAATGTTAAAAAAAAAAATTGCTCTGAATATAATCTGTCATAAAAAATAGACAATGCCCTACTCTACTCTGTTTTAAAGTATATACACCAACTCCATATGCTCTCTCATGTAAAATACAGAAATTCTAATTCTACCCGAAACGAAATTATCTAAATATTATCTAGGCACCACAATGTTAAGAAAAAAATCGCTCTGAATATAATCTGTCAAAAAAAATATACAATGCCCTATTCTACTCTGTTTTGGAGTATATGCACCACCTCAGTATGCTCTCTCATGTAAAATACCAAAATTCTAATTTTACGTGAATCCAAAAAAATCTAAATATTATGTACTCACCCCAACGGTAAAAGCAAAATTGCTCTCAATATATTCTGTCAGAGAAAATATGTAATGCCCTATTGTACTCTGTTTGGCAGTATATGCACCAACTCAGTATGCTCTCTCATGTAAAATACCGAAATTCTAATTTTACGTGAATCAAAAAAAATCTAAATATTATCTAGGCACCCCAAAGCTAAAAGCAAAATTTCTCTGAATGTAATCTTTCAGAGAAAGAACTACAATGCCCTATTTTATTCTTTTTTGGTGTATATACACCAACTCAATATGCTCTGACATGTAAAATAGCGAAATTAAAATTTTACGTGAATCGAAAAAAATCTAAATAATATCTAGGCGCTTCAAACTTAAAAGGAAATGGCTCTGAATATAGTCTGTTAGAAAAAATATACAATGCCTTATTCTACTCTTTTTTAAAGTATATACAAAAACTCAGTATGCTCTCTCAGGTTAAATACCGAAATTCTAAATTTACGTGAACCAAAAAAAAATCTAAATATTTTCTAGGCACCCCAATGTTAAAACTAAAATTTCTCTGAATATAATCTGTCAGGGAAAATATACAATGCCTTATTCTACGCGGTTTTGGAGTATATACACCAACTCTGTATGCTCTCTCATTTAAAATACCGAAATTCTAATTGTACGTGAATCAAAAAAAAATCTAAATAATATCTAGGCGCTTAAAAGTTAAAAGAAAAGGGCTGTGAATACAGTCTCTTAGAAAAAATATAGAATGCCTTATTCTACTCTGTTTTGGAGTATATACACCAACTCCATATGCTCTCTCAAGTAAAATACAGAAATTCTATATTTAAGCGAATCGGAAAAAATCTAAATATTATCTAGGCACCCCAATGTTAAAAGCAAAATTGCTCTCAATATAATCTGTCAGAAAAATTATACAGTGCCCTTTTGTACTCTGTTTTGGAGTATATACACCAACTCAATATTCTCTCTCATGTAAAATAACGAAATTCTAATTTTATGCGAATCAAAAAAAATCTAAATAATATCAAGGCGCTTAAAAGTTACAAAAAATGGCTCTGAATATAGTATATTAGATAAAATATACAATGCCTTATTGTAGTCTTTTGTGGAGTATATACACCAACTCCATATGCTCTCTCATTTAAAATACAGAAATTCTATATTTAAGCGAATCGAAAAAAATCTAAATATTACCTAGGCACCCCAATGTTAAAAGCAAAATTGATCTGAATATAGTCTGACAGAAATAATATACAATGTTCTTTTCTACTCCGTTTTGTAGTATATAAAACAACACAATATGCTCTGTCATGTAAAATACCGAAATTCTAATTTTACGTGAATCAAAAGAAATGGAAATATTATCTAGGCACCCAAATGTGAAAAGCAAAATTGCTCTGAACATAATCTGTCAGAAAAAATATACAATGCCCTTTTCTACTCTGTTTTGTAGTATATACACCAACACAATATACTCTCTCATGTAAAATACAGAAATTCTAATTTTACGCGAATCTAAAAAAATCTAAATAATATCTATGTGCCCCAAAGTTAAAAGAAAATGGCTCTGAATATAGTCTGTTAGAAAAAATATACAATGCTTTATTCTACTCTGTTTTGGAGTATATACACCAACTCAATATGCTCTCTCATGTAGGATACCGAAATTCTAATCTTACCCAAATCGAAAAAATCTAAATATTATCTAGGCACTCCAATGTTAAAAACAAAATTGGGCTGAATATAATCTGTCAGAAAAAATATACAATGCCCTATTCTACTCTGTTTTGGAGAATATACACCAACTCCATATGCTCTCTCATGTTAAGTACAGAAATTCTATATTTAAGGGAATCGAAAAAAATCTAAATATTATCTAGGCACCCCAATGTTAAAAGCAAAATTTCTCTGAATATAATCTGTCAGAAAAAATATACAATTCCCTTTTCTACTTTGTTTTGTAGTATATACACCAACTCAGTATGCTCTCTCAAGTAAAATACCGAATTTATAATTTTACGTGAATCGAAAAAAAATCTAAATAATATATAGGCGCCCCAAAGTTAATAGAAAATGTCTATGAATATAGTCTGTTGGAAAAAATATACAATGCCTTATTCTACTCTGTTTTGCAGTATATACACCAACTCAGTATGTTCTCTCATGTAAAATACCGAAATTCAAATTTTACGTGAATCGAAAAAATCTAAATATTATCTAGGCACCCCAATGATAAAAACAAAATTTCTCTGAGTATAATCTGTCAGAAAAAATATACAATGCCCTATTCTACTCTGTTTTGGAGTATTTACACCAACTCAATATGTTCTCTCATGTAAAATACCGAAACTCTCATTTTACGCAAATCGAAAAAAATCTGAATAATATCTAGGCGCCTCAAAGTTAATAGAAAATGGCTCTGAATATAGTCTGTTACAAAAAATATGCAATGCCCAATTCTACTCTGTTTTGGAGTGTATACACCAACTCAGTATGCACTCTCAAGTTAAATACAAAAATTATAAATTTACCCGAATCGAAAAAAATCTAAATATAATCTAGGCACCCCAGTGTTAAAAGCAAAATTTCTCTGAATATAATCTGTCATAAAAAATATACAATTTCGTTTTCTACTCAGTTTTGGAGTATATACACAAACTCCATATGCTCTCTCATGTAAAATACAGAAATTCGATATTTAAGGGAATCGAAAAAAATCTAAACGTTTCCTAGGCACCCCAATGTTAAAAGAAAAATTGCTCTGAATATAATCTGTCAGAAAAAATATATAATGCACTATTGTACTTGGTTTTGAAGTATATATACCAACGCAGTATGCTCTCTCACGTAAAATACCGAAATTCAAATTTTAGGTGAATCGAAAAAAATCTAAATATTATATATGCACCCCATTGTTAATAGCAAAATTGCTCTGAATGTAATCTGTCAGACAAAATATAAAATGTCCTTCTCTACTTTGTTTTGTAGTATATACACTAACTCAATATGCTCTCTCATGTTAAATACTGGAATTCTAATTTTATGAGAATCAAAAAAAATTTAAATAATATCTAGGCGCCCCAAAGTTAAAAGAAAATGGCTTTGAATATAGTCTCTTAAAAATAATATACAATGCCTTATTCTACTCTGTTTTGGAGTATATACACCAACTCAGGATGCTCTGTCATGTAAAATACAGAAATTCTAATTTTACCCGAATTGAAAAAATCTAAATATTATGTAGGCACCCCAATGCTAAAAACAAAATTGCTCTGAATATAATCAGTCAGAAAAAATATACAATGTATTATTCTACTCTGTTTTGGAGTATATACACCAACTCCATATGATCTCTCATGTAAAATACAGAAATTCTATATTTAAGCGAATCGAAAAAAATCTAAATAATATCTAGGCACCCCAATGTTAAAAGCAAAATTTCTCTGAATATAATCTGTCAGAAAAAATATACAATTCCCTTTTCTACTTTGTTTTGTAGTATATACACCAACTCAGTATGCTCTCTCATGTAAAAAACCGAATTTCTAATTTTATGAGAATCGAAAAAAAATCTAAATAATATCTAGGCGCCCCATAGTTAATAGAAAATGTCTATGAATATAGTCTGTTGGAAAAAATATACAATGCCTTATTCTACTCTGTTTTGGAGTATATACACCAACACAGTATGCTCTCTCGTGTAAAATACAGAAATTCTAATTTTACCCGAATCGAAAATATCTAATTATTATCTAGGCACCCCAATGTTAAAAAAGAAATTGCTCTGAATACAATCTGTCATAAAAAATATACAATGCCCTATTCTACTCTGTTTTTGAGTATATACACCAATTCTACTTGCTCTCTCATGTAAAATACAGAAATTCTATATTTAAGCGAATCGAAAAAAAATCTAAATGTTATCTAGGCACCCCAATGTTAAAAGCAAAATTGCTCTGAATATAATCTGTCAGAAAAAAATACAATGCCCTATTCTCCTCTTTATTGGAGTATATACACCAACTCAGTATTCTCTCTCATGTAAAATACCAAAACAGTAATTTTACGTGAATCGAAAAAAATCTAAATAATATCTAGGCGCCCCAAACTTAAAAGAAAATGGCTTTGAATATAGTCTGTTAGAAAAAATATACAATGCCTTATTCTACACTGTTTTGGAGAATATACACCAACTCAATATGCTCTATCATGTAAAATACAGAAATTCTAATTTTACCGAAATCGAAAAAATCTAAATATTATTTAGTCAACCCAATGTTATAAACAAAATTGCTCTGAATATAATCTGTCAGAAAAAATAAAGAATGCCCTATTCTACTCTGTTTTGCAGTATATACACCGACTCCATATGCTCTTTCATCTAAAATACAGAAATTCTATATTTAAGCGAATCGAAAAATATCTAAATATTATCTAGGCACCCCAGTGTTAAAAGCAAAATTGCTCTGAATATAATCTGTCAGAAAAAATATACAATGCCCTTTTCTACTCTGTTTTGAAGTATATACACCAACTCAATATGCTCTCTCATGTAAAATACAGAAATCCTAATTTTACCCGAATTGAAATAATCTAAATATTATCTAGGCACCCCAATGTTAAAAACAAAATTGCTCTGAATATAATCTATCAGAGAAAATATACAATGCCCTATTCTACTCTGTTTTGGAGTATATATACCAACTCAGTATGCTCTTTTATGTGAAATACCGAAATTCTAATTTTACGTGAATCGAAAAAAATCTAAATATTATCTAGGTACCCCAATGTTAAAAGCAATATTGCTCTGAATATAATCTGTCAGAAAAAATATTCAATGCCCGATTCTACTCTGTTTTGGAGTATATACACCAACTCCATATGCTCTCTCAAGTAAAATACAGAAATTTTATTTTTAAGCGAATCGAAAAATATCTAAATATTATCTAGGCACCCCAATGTTAAGAGCAAAATTGCTCTGAATATAATCTGTCAGAGAAAATACACAATGCCATTTTCTACTCTGTTTTGTATTATATATACCAACTCAGTATGCTCTCTCATGTAAAATACAGAAATTCTATATTTACGCGAATCGAAAAAAATTTAAATATTATCTAGGCACCCGAATGTTAAAAGCAAAATTCCTCTGAATATAATCTGTCATAAAAAATATACAATGCCCTATTCTACTCTGTTTTGGAGTATATACACCAACTCCATATGCTCTCTCATGTAAAATACATAAATTCTAATTTTACACGAATCGAAAAAATCTAAATATAATCTAGGAACCCCAATGTTAAAAGCAAAATTGCTCTGAATATAATCTGTAAGAAGAAATATACAATGCCCTCTTCTACTCTGTTTTTAATATATGCACCAACTCAATATGCTCTCTCATGTAAAAAACAAAATTCTATATTTAAGCGAATCGAAAAAAATCTAAATATTATCTAGGCACCCCAATGTTAAAAGCAAAATTTCTCTGAATATAATCTGTCAGAAAAAATATAAAATGCCCTATTCTACGCTGTTTAAAAGTATATACACCAACTCCATACGCTCTGTCAGGTAAAATAGAGAAATTATAATTCTACCCGAATCGAAATAATCTAAATATTATCTAGGCACCCCAATCTTAAAATAAAAATTGCTCTGAGTATCATCTGGCAGAAAAAATATACAATGCCCTATTCTACTCTGTTTTGGAGTATGTAAACCAACTCAGTATGCTCTCTCATGTAAAATACAAAAATTCTATGTTTAAGCGAATCGAAAAAAATCTAAATATTATCTAGTCACCCCAATGTTAAAAGCAAAATTGCTCTGAATATAATCTGTCAGAGAAAATATACAATGCCCTTTTCTACTCTGTTTTGTAGTATGTACACCAACTCAATATGCTCTCTCATATAAAATACCGAAATTCTAATTTTACGTGAATCGAAAAGACTCTAAATAATATCTAGGCGCCCCAATGTTAAAAGAAAATGGCTCTGGATATATTCTGTTAGAAAAAATATACAATGCCTTATTCTACTCTATTCCTGAGTATATACACCAACTCAGGCTGCTCTGTCATATAAAATAAAGAAATTCTAATTTTACCCAAATCGAAAAAATCTAAGTATTATCTAGGCACCTCAATGGTAAAAACAAAATTGCTCTGAATATAATCTGTCATAAAAAATATACAATGCCCTATTCTACTCTGTTTTGGAGTATATACACCAACTTCATATGCTCTCTCATGTTAAATTCAGAAATTCTATATTTAAGCGAATCGAAAAAAATCTAAATAGTATCTAAGCAACCCAATGTTAGAAAAAAAATTGCTCTGAACATAATCTGTCAGAAAAAATATACAATGCCCTATTCTACACTGTTTTGGAGTATATACACCAACTCAATATGCTCTCTCATGTATAGTACCAAAATTCTAATTTTACGCGATTCAAAAAAAATCTAAATAATATCTAGGTGCCCCAATGTTAAAGGAAAATGGCTCTGAATATAGTCTTTTAGAGAAAATATAAAATGCCTTATTCTACTCTGTTTTGGAGTATATACACCAACGCAGTATGCTCTCTCATGTAAAATACAGAAATTCTAATTTTACGTGTATCGAAAGAAATCTAAATATTATCTAGGCACCCCGAGGTTAAAAACAAAATTGCTGTGAATAGAACCTGTCAGAAAAATTATACAATGCCCTATTCTACTCTGTTTTGGAGTATATACACCAACTCAGTATGCTCTTTCATGTAAAATACTGAAATTCTATATTTAAGAGAATCGAAAAAATTCTAAATATTATCCAGGCACCCCAATGTTAAAAGCAAAACTTCTCGGAATATAATCTTTCAGAAGAAATATACAATGCCCTTTTCTACTCTGTTTGGGAGTATATAAACCAACTCAATATACTCTCTCATGTAAAATACAGAAATTCTAATTTTACCCAAATCGAAAAAATCTAAATATTATCTAGGAACCCCAATGTTAAACGCAAAATTTCTCTGAATATAATCTGTCAGAAAAAATATACAATGCCCTTTTCTACTCTGTTTTGTAGTATAAACACCAACTCAATATGCTCTGTCATGTAAAATACAGAAATTCGAATTCCTCCGGAAGTGAAAAAAATCTAAGTATTATCAAGGCACCCCAATGCTAAAAGCAAAGTTTCTCAGAATATTATCTGTCATAAAAAAATATACAATGCCCTATTCTACTCTGTTTTGGCGTATATACACCAACTTCATATGCTCTCTCATGTTAAATACAGAAATTCTATATTTAAGCGAATCGAAAATAATCTAAATATTATCTAGGCACGCCAATGTTATAAACAAAATTTCTCTGAATATAAACTGTCAGAAAAAATATACAATGTTCTATTCCACTCTGTTTTGGAGTATATTCACAAACTCAGTATGCTCTCTCATGTAAAATACCGAAATTATAATTTTAAATGAATCGAAAAAAATGAAAATATTATCTAGGCTCCCCAATGTTAAAAACAAAATTGTTCTGAATGAAATCTGTCAGAAAAAATATACAATGCCCTTTTCTACTCTGTTTTGTAGTATATGCACAACTTCCATATGCTCTCTCATGTAAAATACAGAAATTCTAATTTTACGCGAATCCAAAAAAAATCTAAATAATATCTAGGCGCCTCAAAGTTAAAAGAAAATGTCTCTGAATATAGTCTGTTAGAAAAAATATAGAATGCCTTATTCTACTCAGTTTTGGAGTATATATACCAACTCAATATGCTCTCTCATGTAAAATACAGAAATTCTAATTCTACCCGAATCGAAATAATCTAAATATTATCTATGCACCCCAATGTTAAAAACAAAATGGCTGTGAATATAATCTGTCAGGAAAAATATACAATGCCCAATTCTAATCTGTTTTAACGTATATACACCAACTCCATATGCTCTCCCATGTAAAATAGAGAAATTCTATATTTCAGCGAATCGAAAAAATTCTAAATATTATCTAGGCACACCTATGTTAAAAGCAAAGTTTCTCTGAATATAATCTGTCAGAAAAAATATACAACGCCCTTTCCTACTCGGTTTTGTAGTATATACACCAACTCAATATGCTCTGTCATGTAAAATACAGAAATTCTAATTCTACTCGAATCGAAAAAAATAATATTATCTAGGCCCCCCAATGTTAAAAGCAAAATTGCTCTGAATATAATCTGTAAGAGAAAATATACAATGCCCTTTTCTACTCTGTTTTGAAGTATATACACCAACTCAATATGCTCTCTCCTGTAAAATACCGAAATTCTAATTTTAGGTGAATCAAAATAATCTAAATAATATCTAGGCGCCCCAAAGTTAAAAGAAAATGACTCTGAATATAGTCTGTTAGAAAAAAATATACAATGCCTTATTCTACTCTGTTTTGGAGTATATACACCAACTCAGTATGCTCTCTCATGTAAAATACAGAAATTATAATTTTACGTGAATCGAAAAAAAATCTAAATATTATTTAGGCACCCCAATGTTAAAAACAAAATTGCTCTGAATAAAATCTGTCAGAAAAAATATACAATGCCCTTTTCTACTCTGTTTTGTAGTATATACACCAACTCAATATGCTCACTCACGTAAAATACAGAAATTCAAATTTACACGAATCGAAAAAATCTAAACAAATTCTAGATGCCCCAAAGATAAAAGAAAATGGCTCTGAATATAGTCTGTTAGAAAAAAAATACATCGCCTTACTCTACTATTTTTTGAAATACATACACCAACTCAGTGTGCTCTCTCGGGTAAAATACAGAAATTCTAAATTTACGTGAATCAAAAATAATCTAAATATTATCTAGGCACCCCAATTTTAAAAACAAAATTGCTCTGAATATAATCTGTCAGATAAAATATACAATGCCCTATTCTACTCTGTTTTAAAGTATATACACCAACTTCATATGCACTCTCATGTAAAATACAGAAATTCGATATTTAAGCGAATCAAAAAAAATCTAAATATTGTCTAGGCACCCGAATGTTAAAGCAAAATTGCTCTGAATATAATCTGTCAGAAAAAATATACAATGCCCTTTTCTACTCTGTTTTGGAGTATACACCAACTCAATATGCTCTCTCATGTAAAATACCGAAAGTCTAATTTTAGGCGAATCAAAAAAGATCTAAATAATATCTAGGCACCCCAAAGTTAAAAGAAAATGGCTCTGAATATAGTCTGTTAGAAAAAATATACAATGCCTTATTCTACTCTGTTTTGCAGTATATACAGCAACTCAGGGTGTTCTGTCATGTAAAATATAAAATTCTAATTTTACCCGAATCGAAAAAATCTAAATATTATCTAGGCAACCCAATGTTAAAAACAAAATTGCTCTGAATATAATCTGTCACAATAATTATAAAATGCCTTATTCTACTCGGTTTTGGACTATATACAACAACTCAGTATGCTCTTTCATGTAAAATACCGAAATTCTAATTTTAAGTGAATCGATAAACTTCTAAATATTATCTAGGCACCGCAATGTTAAAAACAAAATTGCTCTGAATAAAATCTGTCAGAAAAAATGTACAATGCCCTTTTCTACTCTGTTTTGTAGTATATACACCAACTCCATATGCTCTCTCATGTAAAATACAGAAATTCTAATTTTCCGCGAATCGAGAAAAATGTAAATATTATCTAGGCACCCCAATGTTAAAAGAAAAATTGCTCTGAATGTAATATGTCAGAAAAAATATACAATGCCCTTTTCTACTCTGTTTTGTAGTATATACACAAACACAATATGCTCTGTCATGTAAAATACAGAAATTCTAATTCTATCCGAATCAGAAAAATCTAAATATTATTTAGTCAACCCAATGTTAAAAACAAAATTGCTCTGAATATAATCTGTCAGAAAAAATATACAATGCCCTATTCTACTATGTTTTGTATTATATATACCAACTCAATATGCTCTTTCATGTAAAATACAGAAATTCTATATTTAAGCGAATCGAAAAATATCTAAATATTATCTAGGCACCCCAATGTTAAAAGCAAAATTGCTCTGAATATAATCTGTCATAGAAAATACACAATGCCATTTTCTACTCTGTTTTGTAGTATATACACCAACACAATATGCTCTGTCATGTAAAATACAGAAATAACAATTTAACCCGAATCGAAAAAATCTAAATATTATGGAGGCACGCCAATGTTAAAAACAAAATTGCTCTGAATATAATCTGTCAGAAAAAATATACAATGCCCTATTCTACTCTGTTTTGGAGTATATACACCAACTCAGTATGCTCTCTCATGTGAAATACCGAAATTCGAATTTTACGTGAATCGAAAATAATCTAAATATTATCTAGGCACTCTAATGTTAAAAACAAAATTGCTCTGAATATAACCTGTCAGAAAAATTATATAAAGCCCTATTCTACTCTGTTTTCCAGTATATACACCAACTCCATATACTCTCTCATGTAAAATACAGAAATTCTATATTTAAGCGAATCGAAAATAATCTAAATATTATCTAGGCACCTCAATTTTAAACGCAAAATTTCTCTGAATATAATCTGTCAGAAAAAATATACAATGCCCTATTCTACTCTGTTTTGGAGTATATAACGCAACTCAGTATGCTCTCTCATGTAAAATACAGAAATTCAATATTTAAGCGAATCGAAAAAAATTTAAATATTATCTAGGCACCCGAATGTTAAAAGCAAAATTGCTCTGAATATAATCTGTCAGAAAAAATATAAAATGCCCTATTCTATTCTGTTTTGGAGAATATACATCAACTCCATATGCTCTTTCATGTAAAACACAGAAATTCTATATTTAAGAGAATTGAAAAAAAATCTAAATATTATCTAGGCACCCCATGTTAAAAACAAAATTTCTCTGAATATAATCTGTCAGAGAAAATACACAATGCCATTTTCTACTCTGTTTTGTATATATAAACCAACTCAATATGCTCTTTAATGTAAAATACAGAAACTCAAATTTTACCCGAATTGAAAGAATCTAAATATTATGTAGGCACGCCAACGTAAAAAACAAAATTGCTCTTAATATAATCTGTCAGAAAAAATACAAAATTCCCTATTCTACTCTGTTTTGGAGTATATAGACCAACTCAGTATGCTCTCTCATGTAAAATACCGAAATTCTAATTTTATGTGAATCGAAAAAAAATCTAAATATTATCTACGCACCCCAATGTTAAAAACAATATTGCTCTGAATATAATCCGTCAGAAAAACTATACAATGCCCTATTCTACTCTGTTTTTGAGTATATACACCAACTCCATATGCTTTCTCATGTAAAATACAGAAATTCTACATTTAAGCCAATCGAAAAAAATCTAAATATTATCTAGGCACCTCAATGTTAAAAGCAAAATTTCTCTGAATACAATCTGTCAGAAAAAATATCCAATGCCTTATTCTACTCTGTTTTGGAGTATATACACCAACTCCATATGTTCTCTTATGTAAAATAGAGAAATTCTATATTTAAGGAAAAGAAAATATATCTAAATATTATCTAGGCACTCCAATGTTAAAAGAAAATAGCTCTGAATATAATCTGTCAGAAAAAATATACAATACCCTTTTCTACTCTGTTTTGTAGTACATACACCAATTCCATATGCTCCATTATGTAAAACACAGAAATACTGTATTTAAGTGAACCGAAAAAACTAAATATTTTCTAGGCAACACAATGTTAAAAGCAAAATTGCTCTGAATATAAGCTGTCAGAGAAAATATACAATGCCCTATTCTACTCTGTTTTGTAGTATATACACCAACTCAATATGCTCCCTCATGTTAAATACCGAAATTATAATTTTACGTGAATCGAAAAAAATCTAAATAATATCTAGGCGCCACAAAGTTTAAAGAAAATGGCTCTGAATGTAGTCTCTTAGAATAAATATACAATGCCTTATTCTACTCTGTTTTGGAGTATATACACCAACTCAGTATGCTCTCTAATGTAAAATATCGAAATTATAATTTTACCCGAATCGAAAAAATCTAAATATTATCTAGGCACTCCAATGTTAAAAACAAAATTGCTGTGAATATAATTTGTCAGAAAAAATATACAATGCCCTATTCTAGTTTGTATTGGAGTATATACACCAACTACATATGCTCTCTCATGTAAAATACAGAAATTCTATAAGCGAATCCAAAAAAATCTAAATATTATCTAGGCACCCCAATTTTAACAGCAAAACTGCTCTGAATATAATCTGTCAGAAAAAATATGCAATGCCCTTTACTACTCTGTTTTGGAGTATATACACCTACTCAATATTCTCTCTCATGTAAAATACCGTAATTCTAATTTTACGGAAATCAAAAAAAATCTATATAATATCCAGGCGCCCCAAAGTTAAAAGAAAATGGCTCTGAACATAGTCTGTTAGAAAAAATATACAATGCCTTATTCTACTCTGTTTAGGAGTATATACACCTACTCAGTATGCTCTCTATTGTAAAATACGAAAATTCTAACCTTACGTGCATCGAAAAAAATCTAAATATTATCTAGGCACCCCAATGTTAAAAGCAAAATTGCTCTGAATATAATCTGTCAGAAAAAATATACAATGCTCTTTTCTACTCTTTTTTGGAGTATATACACCAACTCAATATGTTCTCATTTAAAATACCGAAATCCTAATTTTACGTGAATCGAAAAATTTCTAAATAATATCTAGGCTCCCCAAAGTTAAAAGAA
The DNA here is from genome assembly GCF_049354715.1 of Callithrix jacchus. Classification (NCBI taxonomy): domain Eukaryota; kingdom Metazoa; phylum Chordata; class Mammalia; order Primates; family Cebidae; genus Callithrix; species Callithrix jacchus. The sequence continues at coordinate 1,708,666 of NC_133507.1, forward strand.
AATGGCTCTGAATATACTCTGTTAGAAAAAATATACAATGCCTTATTCTACTTTGTTTTGGAGTCTATACACCAACTCACTATGCTCTCTCATGTAAAATACCAAAATTATAATTTTACGTGAATCGAAAAATATCTATTATCTAGGCACCCCAATGTTTAAAGCAAAATTGCTCTGAATATCATCTGGCAGAGAAAATATACAGGGCCCCATTCTACTCTGTTTTAGAGTATATACACCAACTCCGTATGTTCTCTCATGTAAAATACAGAAATTCTATATTTAAGCAAATTGAAAAAAAATCTAAATATTATCTAGGCACCCCAATGTTAAAAGCAAAATTGCAATGAATATAATCTGTCATAAGAAATATACAATGCCTTATTCTACTCTGTTTTGGATTATATACACCAACTCAGTATGCTCTCTTATGTAAAATACTGAAATTCTAATTTTACGTGAATCGAAAACAATCTAAAAATTATCTAGGCACCCGAATGTTAAAAGCAAAATTGCTCTGAATATAATCTGTCATAAAAAATATACAATGCTTTATTCTACTCTGTTTTGAAGTATATACACCAACTCAATATGCTCTCTCATGTAAAATACCGAAATTCTAATTTTACGCAAATTGAAAAAAATCTATATAATATCTAGGCGCCCCAAAGTTAAAAGAAAATGGCTCTGAATATAGTCTGTTAGAAAAAATATACAATGCCTTATTCTAGTCTGTTTTCGAGTATATACACCAACTCTGTATGCTCTCTCATGTAAAATACACAAATTCTAATTTTACACGAATCGAAAAAATCGAAATATTATCTGGTCACCCCAATGTTAAAAGCAAAATTGCTCTGAATATAATCTGTCAGAAAAAATATAGAATGCACTTCTCTACTCCGTTTTGGAGTATATACACCAACTCAATATGCTCTCTCGTGTAAAATACCGAAATTTTAATTTTACAAGAATCGAAAAAAATCTAAATAATATCTAGGCGATCCATAGTTAAAAGTAAATGGCTCTGAATATAGTCTGTTAAAAAAATACAATGCCTTATTCTACTCTGGTTTGTAGTATATACACCAACTCAATATGCTCTCTCATGTAAAGTACCGAAATTCTAATTTTACGCGAATCAAAAAAAATCAAAATAATATCTAGGCGACCCAAGGTTAAAGGAAAATGGCTCTGAATATAGCCTGTTAGTGAAAATATACAATGCCTTATTCTACTCTGTTTCGGAGTGTATACACCAACTCAGTAAGCTCTCTCATGCAAAATAAAAAAATTCTAATTTTACGCAAATCGAAAAAATCTAAATAGTATCTAGGCGCCCCAAAGTTAAAAGAAAATGGCTCTGAATATAGTCTGTTAGAAAAATATACAATGCCTTATTCTACTCAGTTTTGGAGTATATACACCACCTCAGTATGCTCTCTCATGTAAAATAGCGAAATTCTAATTATACGCGAATCGAAGAAAATCTAAATAATATCTAGGCACCCCGAAGTTAAAAGAAAATGGCTCTGAATATAGTCTGTTAGAAAAAATATACAATGTGTTATTCTACTCTGTTTTGGAGTATATACACCAAATCAGTGTGGTCTCTCATGTAAAATACAGAAATTCAATATTTAAGCAAATTGAAAAAAATCTGAATATTATCTAGGCACCCCAATGTTAAAAGCAAAATTGCTCTGAATATAATCTGTCAGAAAAAAATATACAATGCCTTTTCTACTCTGTTGGAGTATATACACCAACTCCATATGCTCTCTCATGTAAAATACCGAAATTCTAATTGCACGCGAATCGAAAAATATCTAAATAATATCCATGCGCCCCAAAGTTAAAACAAAATGCCTCTCAATATAGTCTGTTAGAAATATTATACAATGCCTTATTCTACTCTGCTTTGGAGTATATACACCACATCAGTATGCTCTCTCATGTAAAATACCGAAATTCTAATAATACGCGAATCGAAAAAAATCTAAATAATAGCTGGGCGCACCAAAGTTAGAAGAAAATGGCTCTGAATATAGTCTGTTAGAAAAGATATACATTGCCTTATTCTACTCTCTTTTGGAGTATATACACCAACTCAGTATGCTCTCTCATGTAAAATAAAGAAATTCTAATTTTACCCGAATCGAAAAAATGTAAATATTATCTAGGTACCCCAATGTTAAAAACAAAATTGCTCTCAGTATAATGTGTGAGAAAAAATATTCGAAGCCCTATTCTGGTCTCTTTTTGAGTGTATACACCATCTCCATATGCTCTCACATGTAAAATACCGAAATTCTAATTTTACACGGATCGAAAATAATCTAAATAATATCTAGGCGCCCCAAAGTTAAAAGAAAATGGCTCTGAATATAGTCTGTTAGATAAAATATACAATGCCTTATTCTACTCTGTTATGGAGTATGTACACAAACTCAGTATGCTCTCATGTAAAATACCGAAATTCTAATTTTCCGCGAATCAAAAAAAATCTAAATACTATCTAGGCAGCCCAAAGTTAAAAGAAAATGGCTCTGAATATAGTCTGTTAGAAAAAATATACAATGCCTTAATCTACTCTCTTTTGGAGTATATACAACAACTTAGTAAGCTCTCTAAGGTAAAATACCGAAATTCTAATTTTACGCGATTTGAAAAAAATCTCAATAATAGCTAGGCGCACCAAAGTTAAAAGAAAATGGCTCTGAATATAGTCTGTTAGAAAAAATATACAATGCCATATTCTACTCTTTTTTGGAGTATATACACCAACTCAGTATGATCTCTCATGTAAAATACAGAAATTCTAATTTTACCCAAATCGAAATAATCTAAATATTATCTAGGCAACCGAATGATAAAAACAAAATTGCTCTGAATATAATCTATCATAAAAAATATACAATGCCCTATTCTACTCTCTTTTGGAGTATATACACCAACTCCATATCCTCTCTCATGTAAAATATAGAAATTCTATATTTAAGCGAAACAAAAAAATCTAAATATTATCTAGGCACCCCAATGTTAAAAACAAAGTTGCTCTGATTATAATCTGTCAGAAAAAATATACAATGCCTTATTCTATTCTGTTTTTGAGTATATACACCAACTCAATATGCTCTCTCATGTAAACTACAGAAAGTCAATATTTCAGTGAATCGAAAAAATCTAAATAATATCTAGGCGCCCCAAAGTTAAAAGAAAATGGCTCTGAATATAGTTTGTTAGAAAAAATATACAATGCCTTGTTCTACTCTGTTATGTAGTATATACACCAACTCAGGGTGCTCTCTCATGTAAACTACCGAAATTCTAATTTTACACGAATTGAAAAAAATCTAAATAATATCTAGGTGACCCAAAGTTAAAAGAAAATGGCTCTGAATATAGTCTGTTAGAAAAAATATACAATGCCTTATTCTACTCTGTTTTGGAGTATATACACCAACTAAATATGCTCTCTCATGTAAAATACCGAAATTCTAATTTTACGCGAATCGAAAAAAATCTAAATATTATCTAGGCACCCCAATGTTAAAAACAAAATTGCTCTCAATATAATCTGTCACAAAAAATATACAATGCCCTATTCTACTCTGTTTTCGAGTATATACACCAAGTCCATATGCTCTCTCATTTAAAATACAGAAATTCTATATTTAAGCGAATCGAAAAAAATCTAAATATTATCTAGGCACCCCAATGATAAAAGCAATATTGCTCTGAATATAATCTGTCATAAAAAATATACAATGCCCTTTTCTACTCTGTTTTGGAATATATACACCAACTCAATATGCTCTCTCATGTAAAATACCGAAATTCTAATTTTTCGCGAATCGAAAAAAATCTAAATAATATCTAGGTGACCCAAAGTTAAAAGAAAATGGCTCTGAATACAGTCTGTTAGAAAATATATAGAATGCCTTATTCTACTCTGTTTTGGAGTATATACACCAACTCAGTATGCTCTCTCATGTAAAATACAGAAATTCTAATTTTACGCGAATCGAAAAAAATTTAAATAATATCCAGGCGCCCCACAGTTAAAAGAAAATGGCTCTGAATATAGTCTGTGAGAAAAAATACACAATGCCTTATTCTACTCTGTTTTGGAACATATACACCAACTCAGTATGCTCTCTCATGTAAAATACAGAAATTCTAATTTGCCCCGAATCCAAAAAATCTAAATATTATCTAGGCAACCCAATGTTAAAAACAAAATTGCTCTGAATATAATCTGTCAGAAAAAATATACAATTCCCTATTCTACTCTGTTTTGGAGTATATAAACCAACTCCATATGCTCTCTCATTTAAAATACAGAAATTCTATATTTAAGCGAATCGAAAAAAATCTAAATATTATCTAGGCACCCCAATGTTAAAAACAAAATTTCTCTGAATATAATCTGTCAGAAAAAATATACAATGCCCTTTTGTTCTCTGTTTTGGAGTATATACTCCAACTCAATATGCTTTCTCATGTAAAATACCGAAATTCTAATTTTACGCGAATCAAAAATATCTAAAGAATATCTAGGCGTTCCAAAGTTAAAAGAAAATCGCTCTGAATATAGTCTGTTAGAAAAAATATACAATGTTTTATTCTACTAAGTTTTGGAGTATATACACCAACTCAGTATGCACTCTCATGTAACATACAGAAATTCTAATTTTGAGTGAATCGAAAAAAATCTAAATATTATCTAGGAACCCCAATGTTAAAAACAAAATTGCTCTGAATATAATCGGGTAGAAAAAATATGCAATGCCCTATTCTACTTTCTTTTGGAGTATATACACAAACTCAGTATGCTCTCTCATGTAAAATACAGAAATTCTAATTTTACCCAAATCGAAAAAATCTAAATATTATCAAGGCACCCCAATGTTAAAAATAAATTTTCTCTGAATATAATTTGTTCAGAAAAATATACAATACCCTATTCTACTCTGTTTTACAGTATGTATACAAACTCCATATTCTCTCTAATGTAAAATACAGAAATTCTATATTTAAGCAAATCGAAAAAAATCTAAATATTATCTAGGCACCCCAATGTTAAAAGCAAAATTGCTCTGAATATAATCTGTCAGAAAAAATATACAATGCCCTTTTCTACTCTGGTTTGGATTTTATACACCAACTAAATATGCTCTCTCAGGTAAAATACCGAAATACTAATTTTACGTGAATCGAAAAAAATCTAAATACTATCTAGGCCCCCCAAAGTTAAAAGAAAATGGCGTTGAATATAGTCTGTTAGAAACAATATACAAGGCCTTATTCTACTATGTTTTGGAGTATATACACCAACTCAGTATGCTCTCTCATATAAAATACTGAAATTCTAATTTTACGTGAATCGAAAAAATCTAAATATTATCTAGGCACCCCAATGTTAAAAACAAAATTGCTCTGAATATAACCTGTTGGAAAAAATATACAATGCCTTATTCTATTCTGTTTTGGAGTATATACACCAACTCCATATGCTCTCTCATGTAAAATACAGAAATTCTATATTTAAGCGAATCGAAAAAAATCTAAAAAATATCTAGGCACCCCAATGTTAAAAGCAAAATTGTTCTGAATATAATCTGTCATAAAAAATATACAACGCCCTTTTCTACTTTGTTTTGTAGTATATACACGAAATCCATATGCTCTCTCATGTAAAATACAGAAATTCTATATTTAAGCGAATCGAAAAAAATCTAAAAAATATCTAGGCACACCAATGTTAAAAACATAATTGCTCTGTATATAATCTGTCATAAAAAATATACAATGCCCTATTCTACGTTGTTTTGGAGTATATACACCATCTCCATATGCTCTCTCATGTAAAATACAAAAATTCTATATTTAAGCGAATTAAAAAAATTAAATATTATCTAGGCACCCCAATGTTAAAAGCAAAATTTCTCTGAATATAATCTGTCAGAACAAATATACAATGCCGTTTTCTACTCTGTTTTGTAGTATATACACCAACTCAATATGCTCTCTCATGTTAAATACCGAAATTCTAATTTTACGTGAATCGAAAAAAATCTAAATAATGTCTAGGCGCCCCAAAGTTAAAAGAAAATGGCTCTGAATATAGTCTGTTAGAAAAAATATACAATGCCTTATTCTACTCTGTTTTGGAGTATATACACCAACTCAGTATGCTCTCTCATGTAAAATACCGAAATTCTAAATTTACGTGAATCGAAAAAAATCTAAAGATTATCTAGGCACCCCAATGTTAAAACCAAAATTGCTCTGAATATAATCTGTCAGGACAAATATACAATGACATTTTCTACTCTGTTTTGGAGTATATACACCAACTCAATATGCTCTCTCATGTAAAATACCAAAATTCTAATTTTACGCGAATCGAAAAAAATCTAAATAATATCTAGGCGCACCAAAGTTAAAAGAAAAATGGCTCTGAATATTGTCTGTTAGAAAAATATGCAATGCCTTATTCTACTCTGTTTTGGAGTGTATACACCAACTCCATATGCTCTCTCATGTAAAATACAGAAATTCTATATTTAAGCGAATTGAAAAAATCTAAATATTATCTAGGCACCCCAATGTTAAAAGCAAAATTGCTCTGGTAATAATCTGTCAGAAAAAATATACAATGCCCTTTTCTACTTTCTTTTGGGGGATATACACCAACTCAATATGCTCTGTCGTGCAAAATACCAAAGTTCAAATTCTACGCGAATTGAAGGAAATCTAAATATTATCTATGCACCACAATGTTAAAAGAAAATGTCTCTGAATATAGTCTGTCAGAGAAAATATGCAATGCCCTTTTCTACTCTGTTTTGGAGTATATACACCAACTCAATATGCTCTCTCATGTAAAATGCGGAAATTATAAATTTACGCTAATCGAATAAAATCTAACTATTATCTAGGCACCCCAATGTTAATAGCAAAATTGCTCTGAATATAATCTGTCAGAAAAAATATACAATGCCATTTTCGACTCTCTTTTGGTGTATATACACCAACTCAATATGCTCTCTCATGTAAAATACCGAAATTCAAATTTTATGCAAATCGAAAAAAATCTAAATATTATCAAGGCACCCCAATGTTAAAAGAAAATGGCTCTCAATATAATCTGTCAATAAAAATATACAATGCCTTTTTCTACTCGGTTTTGGAGTATATACACCAACTCAATGTGCTCTCTCAGGTAAAATACCGAAATTATAATTTTACACGAATAGAAAAAAATCTAAATATAATCTAGGCACCCCAATGTAGAAAGTAAAATTTCTCTGAATATAATCTGTCACAAAAAATATACAATGCCTTTTTCTATTTTGTTTTCGAGTATATACACCAACTCAATATGCTCTCTCATGTAAAATACCAAAATTCTAAATTTACACAAACCGAAAACAATCTAAATATTATCTAGGCACCCCAATGTTAAAAGAAAAATTGCTCTGAATATAATCTGTCAGAAAAAATATACAAAGCTTTTTTCTACTCTGTTTTGGGGTATATACACCAACTCAATATGCTCTCTCATGGACAATACCGAAATTCTAAATTTAAGCGAATCAAAAAAAATCTAAATATTATCTAGGCACCCCAATGTTAAAAGCAAAATTGCTCTGAGTATAATCTGTCAGAAAAAAATATACAATGCCCTTTTCTACTCTTTATTGGAGTATATACACCAACTCAATATGCTCTCTAATATAAAATACCGAAATTGTAAATTTACGCGAATACAAAAAAATCTAAATGTTATCTACGTAGCCCAATGATAAAAGCATAATTGCTCTGAGTATAATCTGTCAGAAAAAATATACAATGCCCTTTTCTACTCTGTTTTGGGGTATATACACCAACTCAATATGCCCTCTCATGTAAAATACCGGAATTCTAATTTTACACGAATAGAAAAAAAATCTAAATATTATCTATATACCCCAATGATAAAAGCAAAATTTCTCTGAGTATAATCTGTCAGAAAAAATATACAATGCCCTTTTCTACTCTGTTTCGGAGTATATACACCAACTCAATAAGCTCTCGCATGTGAAATACCAAAATTCTAATTTTACGCGAATAGAAAAAAAATCTAAATATTGTTTATGTACCCGTGTTCAAAGCAAAATTTCTCTGAGTATAATCTGTCAGAAAAAATATACAACGCCGTTTTCTACTCTGTTTTGGAGTATATACACCAACTCAATATGCTCTCGCATTTAAAATTCCGAAATTCTAATTTTAGGCGATTAGAAAAAAATCTAAATATTTTCTAGGTACCCCAAAGTTAAAAGCAAAATTGCTCTGAATATAATAGTTCATAAAAAATCTACAATGCCCTTTTCTACTTTGTTTTGGAGTATATAAACCAACTCAATATGCTCTCTCATGTAAAACACCGAAATTCTAAATTTACCCGAATAGAAAATAATCTAAATATTATCTAGGTACCCCTATGTTAAAAGCTAAATTGCTCCGAATATAATCTGTCAAAAAATATATACAATGCTTTTTTCTACTCTTTTTCGGAGTATATACACCAACTCAATATATTTTCTCAGGTAAAATACCTAAATTCTAATTTTATGCGAATAGAAAAAAATACAAATATTATCTAGGGACATCAATGTTAAAAGCAAAATTGCTCTGAATATAATGTCAGAAAAAATATACAATGCCCTTTTCTACTCTGTTTTGGAGTACATACACCAACTCAATATGCTATCTCATGTAAAATACCGAAATTCTAATATTACTCTACGTATCTCATAAAGCGCCAAGACCCCTGTGATGTTGTTTTTATTAACTAGGGGATTACAGATGACATTACTCACGATATGAATGCGGCTGCTTTCCGGTCCTGTGATATTGTTTCTAATATCCAGAAAAGAAGAAGAGAATGTTTCTGCCCATAGGCAAATCCTCTGAATATGGAAAGAGGAATACACCGAGCTGTGATATGGTCACTAATGTAAACAAGAAAGCAATTATATTGAATTAAATATTGCAAGGTGTTAACCCTTCTATGATTTTCATTCTAATTTCAAGGGGGGTCAGGAGGACATTTTTGTCAAAATTGCGGAGGTGTAACTACAGCTATTGCCTACTATATAATAAAAAAGAATAAAATTATTATTTACATATGATATGGTTGCCAGTATCATATTACACCACATTTTCAAAATAGCTGGGCCCCAGCAGCTGTGGGCATAGCAGCCAAACGAGGGTGTCTCTATGCAACCAGTTTGGGCTTTGGGGCTGCTAGAGGCCCTTTGTGGTTTGTCTGGGGGCTGCTACGGGCCCTCTGGCGTTGGCTGTGGTAACAGCCACATAGCCAGAGCATCCCTCAGCATCCAGGGAGGGCCTGGCGGCTGCTACTGACACTCTGGCAGGGGCTATGGGCACAGCCACCTAACCAGGGGTTCCCTACGTAGCCAGGGTGGGGCTGGAAGCTGCTATAGGCCCTTTGGCGGGAGGTGTGGGGTTACCCTGCTCTTCACAGGTACACAGTTTGCACCTATTTCTACATGTGTAGATCGTTTACATAATGGGCACATATTTGTACACATGTACACGTTATTATCAAGATAAACATATATGTACATAATACGTGCGCAATAAATATGTACTTTATACGTACCTAATATAAACAATATGTAATTTTTGGTGATATTATGTGATATCTACATATTATTGATTATATATCTTATTGCGATAATATGTATGTTACCACTGAAATTTTAAGAAATGTGCATAGAGTACACTTTATGTACCTATGCATTGTGTACACATTATAGAAATAAATAGGTACATATTTTACAGATTATGTACATTTTTTCTACATGTGTATTTTGTACACACATGTACAGGAGAGTAAATGTACAGACTATACCTATTTTATACATTTATTGTGATATGTCAATAAATGTACACATTATGAGTACATTCTGGGATATAATTTTTAGCATATTAGATAGGAATTACACCGGTGACCAAAGTGGGTTTACACCCAGATGTGCTCATAGTTTATACATGTACATGTTGTGCATATGATGTACTCATGTACAGAATGTACATGTCTACATTATATATACATAGGTGTATGCAGCATACATACGTACATACTGTGCACACATATGTACACGTGCATATATTGTACATCTGTACATAATGGGTACATGATGTACATGTGTACACATCATATCACAATAAATGTAAATATACATAATGTTTGCAATATGTACGTTTATATTATGTATTACGTTTATTGTGATTATATATGCTGTTGTGATATGATATCATTGGGACATTACAAATGTACATATTATACACATTATGTACCTATGCATTGTGCACAGATTATAGAAATAGAATAAAACATATTTTACAGATTATGTACATTTTATTTACTTGTCTATTGGGTACACATATGTACAGCAGAGTAAATGCACAGATTGTACCTACTTTATACATTTATTGTGATATGCCAATAAATGTACACATTATGAGTACATTCTGTGATATTACATTTAGAATATAAGATAGAAATTACTCTGGTTACCAAAGTGGGTGTAAACTTATGTGTGCACATACTTTGTACATGTACATACTGTGCATATTATGTACTTGTGTACAGAAGGTAAATATCTACATTATATGTACGTATGTGTACATAGCGTACATATGTACATACTATGTACATATATCTACACGTGCATTTATTGTACATCCGTACATAATGGGTCCATGCAGTACATGTAAACACATCGTCATACCACAATAAATGTAAATGTACATAATGTGTGAAATACGTACATTTATATTATGTATTACATGTGTATTGTGATTGTATATGCTTTTCTGATATTATTGTGATATTACAAATGTACATATTGTACACATTATGTACATACCTATTGTGTACACATAAATGTACATATTGTACAGATTATGTATATTTATTGTACATCTGTATGGTGTACACATATGTACATCACAGTCAACGTACATATGGTACATATTCTCTGCATTGTTTGTAATATTTCAGTAAGAGTACACATTATAAGTATATTCTGGGATATGATTTTTAGTATGTTAGATAAAAATTACTTTCAATATCAAAGTGGGTATACACTTATGTGTGTCCATTTTGTGATATTATCCATCATATCCTGAGTAGGTATTTCTCTCATTGTGAAAGCAGGTTTACACTCTCGGATTGCTCCAATATCAAGGCAAACTACAACTCGTCTGTCATGTAGTTAATAATATCCTGAGGACAAAGGATGACCATACCCTGAATATCGCAGGAAGTGTACACCACCACTGTAGTATTGTTTCTAATGTTCAAAAACGGAAAGGATATTACTCCAAATATCTCAGAAAGCACACAAGCCCCCCGTGATATTGATTCTAATAACTAGAGAATTAAAGATGACATTACCCACGACGTGACTGGGGCTGTACTCCGGTCCTAATATTGTTCCTAATATCCAGAGAAGGAGAAAAAAATGTTGCTGCCCATAGGAAAATACTCTTAATACAGCAAGAGGTGTACACCATGCTTTGATATGGTCACTAATGTAAGCAAAAAACAATTATATTGAACTAAGCATTGCAAGGAATGAAACTCCCCTATGATTTTCATTCTAATGTCAATGGGGCTGAGGATGACATTTTTGTCAATATGGCAGAGGTGTAACTGGAGCTATTGCCTAATATACAAAAAAACAGAATAAGATTATCATTTTTATATAATATGGTTGCCAGTATCATATTACACCTGATTTGCAAAATAGCTGGGCCTCAGCAGCTGTGGGCAGAGCCCACAAGCGAGAAGACCCCTAAGCAGCCAGGGTGGGCCTGGGGGCTGCTCTGGGCTTTTTGGTGGGGTCTGTGAGCACATCGACCCAGCCAGGGGTCCCTGAGCAGCCATGGTTGGCCTGGGGGCTGCTACGGGCACTCTGGCATGGGCTGTGGGCACAGACACCTAGTCAGGGGGTCCCTAAGCAGCCAGGGTGGGCATGGGGGCTGCTACAGGCATTCGAGCAGTGTTTGTGGGCACAGCCCAATTGCCAGGGGGTCTCTAAGCAGCCAGGCTGGGCCTGGGGGCTGCTACAAGGGGGGCTTTGGTAATAGCGTGCTGTGCATCGGTACATAGTTTGCACCTATTACTACATGTGTAAATAGTTTTAATATCGGGCATATATATGTACATGCGTACATATGGTGTTATCACGATAAATTTATATTTACATAATATGTGCAAAATACATATGTACCTAATGCATACCTAATGTGTACAATATGTACTTTTTTGTAATATTAGACAATATATATTACTGTGATTATATATCTTATTGTGATTAAATATATTGTATCACTAATGTTTTAAGGAATGTGCATAGTGTACACATTATATACCTATGTATTGTGTACACAATATAGAAATATATAGGTACATATTTTACAGATTATGTACACTTTTTCTACATGTGTATTGTGTACACCTATGCACAGCAGAGTAAATGTACAGACTGTACCTATTTTATACATTTCTTGTGATATGCCAATAAATGCACACATTATGAGTACATTCTAAAATATAATTTTTACCATATTAGAAATTACTCCATTGACCAAAGTGGGTGTACACCCAGGTGTGTACATAGTTTATATGTGTACATATTGTGCATATTAGGTACTCATGTACAAAATGTACATGTCAACATTATATTTATGTGTACATAGTGTACAAATGTACATACTGTGCACACATATGTACATGTGCATATTTTGTACATGTGTACATAATGGGTACATGATGTGCATGTGTACACACCGTGATACCACAATAAATGTAAATGTACATGATGTGTGCAATATGTACATTTATATTATGTATTGCTTGTGTATTGTGATTTTATATGCTGTTGTGATTATATGATATCATTGTAATATTACAATAAATGTACATATTGCACACATTTCGTACATACCTATTGTGTACACATTATGTACCTGTAATTGCACATATTGTACAGATTATGTACATTTTTGGTACATCTGTATTGTGTACACATATGTACATAACACTCTATGTACATATGGTACGTATTCTGCACATTGATTGTAACATCTCAATAAGTGTACACATTATGAGTATATTGTGATATATGATTTTTAGTATATTAGATAAAAATTTCTTTCTATATCAAAGTGGGTATACACCCACGTGTGTCCATTTTTTGATATTATCCATCATATTTTAAGTAGGTATTACTCTCATTTTGAAAGCAAGTGTTCACTCTGTGATTGTTCCAATATCACAGGCAAAGTACAAGGCTTCTTTAATGTATTACCTAATATCCTGGGGACAAAAGATTATTATACCCTGAATATCGCAGGAAGTGTACACCACCACTGTAGTATCGTGTCTAATATCCAAAAACGGAAAAGATATTACTCCAAGTATCTGATAAAGCACACAAGACCCCCGTGATATTTTTTCCAATAACTAAGGGATTACAGATGACATTACTCACGATATGACTGGGGCTGTCCGCCGGTCCTGTGATATTGTTCCTAATATCCAGAGAACGAGAAAATAATGTTGCTGCCCATAGGCAAATCCTCTGAATACGGCAAGAGGAGTACACTGTGCTCTGATATGGTCACTAATGTAAACAAGAAAACAATTATATTGAATTTAACATTGCAAGGGGTGAAACCCCCTTATGATTTCAATTCTAATGTCCAGGGGTGTGAGGATGACATTTTTGTCAATATGGCAGAGGTGTAACTAGAACTATTGCCTAGTATATAAAAAATCAGAATAACATCATTTCCATATGATATGGTCGCCAGCATCATATTACACCACATTTTCAAAATAGCCGGGCACAGCGCCCTAGCCGGGGGTCCCTACGCAGCCAGCGTCAGCCTGGGAGCTGTTACGGGCCCTCTGGCGGGGAATGTGGTTACAGCTCCCTAGCCAGGGGGTCTTTAAGCAGCCAGGGTGGGCCTTGGGGCTGCTACGAGGGGGGCTGTGGTAATAGCCTGTTCTGCACAGGGACACGTGGGGAGAGCAAGGGACAACAAAAACTAAACAATCTGAAACACATGCAGAAAAATACCCATATTTTAAAACTTTTCATTGCTTCTTATATTATTTTCTGTCTTTTCTATATGCTTGAAGTACTTAATAATAAAAAATATATATAAAAGGCATAGAAAAGAATATTCTGAGAAAATACATCAAAATATTTATGGTTATTAGCCTTGGTAAGATTTTAAATAACTTTAATTTTCTTTTTTTATCTCTATGTCCTAATCATACCATATTAAATGTGTATTTCATTTATCACAATAAAAATGTATTATTTTAAAACTCATATATATACAGTTTTTTCTGATGTATGATGAAACTATATGAAACATAGATTCAGCAAAAATACTGAGAACTAGAACAAAAATATTGATATTAAAAGTTGTTGACTTTTGGATGGAGCTATGAGTGACTTTACATTTATCTCTAAACTCAATTTTCCTATATTGGGAAAATGAAATATTTGTGAAGGCTGGATTAAATAAAAAGCTATAGGTTTTAAATGAAAAGGAATTCAAATAATTTTCCAGCATTATAAAATATTCATATTCCTAAATATGGACTACTTTACAAAAACATCAGTGATTTTAAAGAAACATTAGATGATTTTTAAAGGAAGTCAGTTATGATACTGCAGTTTATAGTGATACTGAGTGTTTGCTAGCTCCACTAATCAGGATATTAAGTTAAATAGTATATAATATGCCATAAAGAAATTATATGGGCAGAGGTTACTGCAAAACGGGAACACAACGATTTTAAGTGGCCTGGTGACCTGAATTTCTTCCAGTGAGAGGGAAACATCAGAGTCATTTGATCAATGAAGTGCCTTTTATAAATCTTCAGGAAATCTCCTATGAAGCCTTTAAGGAGATGGATTTCTTATTACTTCTGATATATATTCCCATTAAATTTTTACCATTGCCCCCTGGGGCCTGGCCAGCCTAAGAGATGGAAACTGTGAGTCCAGCCCACTGACGCCCACCATCTGTAAGATTCTTGCACACTGAGGAGGCCATGACCAGTCTGTTGATGGAAATCTATAATGTAAAATGCTGCTGCTGCTCCAGCAATCCTGAAACCCAGCCCTATAATCAATGCAAAGTGGTGTCAACCTTAGAATTTCCATATGCCTAGGCAGATAGTTATCTTCAAATATAAGAACAGTGTCATTTTCTGGAGAAACCAAAAGAATCTAGAAACATTCTACAGTGGTCTCCTCTGCCCTTCCTCCCCGTTCCGTCTTGTTAGTAACAGCCAAATCCAGGCACAAAGATGTCCTAACTTCTACACCTGAGGTTGCCCACAACGTGTGCTAGGTGACACATCTTACAGAGCACATATGCAAACAATTATGGGATCTGAACAACAATAACTCAGGCAGAAAAATCAGGAATTAGTGCCCCTAAGTGAACCAGTGGGGAAAAAAGGAGGCTTGGGGAGTTTAAACAACTTTCCCCAGTAGCTGATGAGCTATGGTGGCCTTAGAGAAGCTGACAAGAGTGGTAGCAAAAAGGTTTCAAGGATTATAAATGTTTCTACTATAAGGTTTCAAAGGCAAAGAAGAGCAAATGAAGCCATGAATCTTACAATCTACATATTTTTAGCCCTTTCTCTTTTTTGCTTTTCTTGGGTAAACTAATTAGACCCTGCAAACACATTCCCACCCACAATGCTGTCTCCATTGCTTTAGGGCCTCACCTCTGAGCAGCCAGAGGAAATGCCGCTGACCCCTTATCTAGTTATTTAACGACCTCCTATATTCTGCCCTTTCGCTTTGCTTTCTCCATGCCAACATAAGACATACAAAGATTTTTCTGCCCCCAATATTCTGCAGCTTTCTACTCAGCTAATTACCCACAGCTAAAAATAACTGCTCCATATACTCAGAGATATATGGCAATCAAGCAATCAAATGCCCCTATTGCCAATGACATGCTTTTTTAAAAATATGTTCAATGAGAGGCTCTTTGAAAATTATTCACTTTCTTATGAGTTGCAAAGAAAAATGAAAGGCAAATTATGGCTATATAAGGAACTGTTTGCATAGATTCCATTAATTTGCCATCCACAGGGCTATTGACAACTAGCTTTTTTCTCTTGTCATTTCGCTTACCAGGCAGAAAGGATTACAAACTTAATTTCTTTGAGGGATTATTTAGGTTAGAGAGGGCCCCTTGATAATGCAGAAGTCATAACGGCCACCAGACACAGGAGAACAATAGCTCCCAGTGCTTCCACGGTGGAGAGAGAGATAACTGAATGTCAGATTTTGAAGGAATTCAAACCATCATTGATTTTTTCAGATGAGGAAACTGAGGCTCAAAGAGGTTAGGGGGATAACCAAAGTTAGTCAGTGTTTTAGTTTGTAGCAAAGCTGAAAACAGGCGCTAAGCATTGCAACACCTGGTGTCTCCCTTCCTCCCCTCCATCCTGCTGCTAGTAGTGTCAGTGGCAAATACAAGCCAGTTCAAGGAAATGTGGCCTCAGGGAGGAGTACTAAGGACCAAGCACCAATGAGTCTTGCCATTTACAACAAATTCCTTAATTGCAAGGCTTCATTTATTCACAGAAGCTGCCTCTCTTGTACATAGCCCAACACACACACACACACACACACACACACACACAGTGTGACAGAGATAATTTATTATTATCTGAACGCACTCAGGGTGGTCAATTTCAGCCAGAGTGAAGAACAGAGAAAGGCAGGGTCAAGGGCACTATAGAAATAGCTGTTCCTGCTTCACTTTTCAGCCCTCCTTCCCCTCCCATCAGCCCACTTTCATTACATTTCTCTTTGATGCAAAATCTGGAAATCTTGGTCAGGCAGCTCTGCTTATCAGTGGGTTCTTAATAACCCACTTTTATCAAACTTCATCTGATGGATCCAAAATATATTTGATCTTAGCATGAAGTACCCTTATCAGTCCTAAAATGACACTGCTCAAAAGTGAATAGTGTTAACAACCAAGTCTCTAGAACCAGAAAGAAGTATGTTTAAATCCTCAATGTATCACTTTCTAGCCATGCTGTCATGTCCAACTCATTCTCATTAAACAATATCTCACTAAGCACACTAGACTGTAGGAATGCACACAGATAGGGCCCTACCTTTTCGGGCTTCATTCCTGGGAGGCAGCAGTGAACACTAACATATCTGTCACTCAAGTTAATGTAAAGGATTAACTGGCAGAAGTGCTGTGCAGGCAGGTCCCTGGAACAATGAGAGCACGCAGGAGAAGGCTTTGCTTTAGTTACAAAGGTCAGGAAAGGTTTCCCCTAAGGAGGGACTGAGATCAGAAGCATGAGTGCACAGTAAGTGGGCAAAGTAAGGAGGATCTGGCATCCCAGGCAAATATGTGGTGCAGGGGGACCTTGACAGTACAAGACGCTGAGTCCCTGCAGTGCAGAGCAGAGAGGAGGGGCATGCCATGAGGTAAGAGAAATGGAAAGAAGCCTGTGGCCATGGTGACGAGGTTTGTCCTCATTCTAAGGAGGACTGGGAGGTATGGGGCATGGTCTGACTTATGTGGAGGACAGACTGGAGGCAACATGGACACAGACACACAGGTGGAAGGCCAGGAGGTAATCCACAGAAGGGCTGCAATTAGTATTTCAATGGAAAGAAAAAAACAGAAGCTAAGGGATATTTAAGAACTAAAATCAGCAGGCCTGAATGGTGTTGGATATGAGAAGTAAGAGAGAAAGGGATAAACCAGAGCTCACTCATAGGACTTTGGCTTGTGTGACTGGATAGGTGGTGGCACCATTTTCTAAAAACCATAATGGAAGAAGGAGAAGACTAGTGACTTAAACCTCTGAGCCTCAGTTTCCTCATCTGTAAAATGGGAATAGTCCTACCTATATCACAATGTTTTTGAAAGCATTAGAAAATGTTCCTGGAAAATGAAGCCTCCATACAAAGTGGTGTATGGTTCTCCCCCAAATAAATGGGACCTATTCTAATAGGCTTCTTTTTCTTGATCTGATTGGAAACTCAGGATCTCAGATATTCATTTCTTTTCATTTTCTTCTTTGATGGCTCTACCAAATTGCTGGTTTAGTGACCTAATCACCTTAAACAATGTATAGTACTCCATACTAGTCAAATAGGCAAGTTGGCAATTGCTCTTCTGAACAAATTATTGTAAATGTCACTGCTACAGTGCAGCTCATAGTGGCTCACTTGGGTGTTCAAGGGAAAAAATCTTGCAAATGCAGCTCCCATTACTTGCCAAATGTTCACGCACAAATGCATTTATTTTACCAAGAGCGTAGTGTTGGGTCATTTAGGGAGAATGGGAAAACACCACTCACAATTGAAGAGGCAAAAATAGCATATATACAGCACTCCAGAGCTTGCAAACCCCTTCATATACACTATACCAATGGTACCTCACACTGACTGTGGAGAGGCTGAGGAGAGGAGAAAGGGCAGGTATACATGATTATTTTTACAAGTAAGGTTAACTTAGACAAAGTAACTTGCTCCAGGTCACAACACAAGGAATTAATACATTTCTGTGATAAAAATACAAGTCTTGGGGCTTCTGATTTTATCATATGTCTATCAAAATCCCCCACCTGCCAACGTTAAACCATACAATGTAGAACATAAAAATCATACAGCCTCTGAAACAGAGGAGAGGGGCAAGATCAAAACTCATTTGAACTTTCACAATCATATTCTATCAATTCATTATTATTCCACTATTATCATTATGGTTGTCATTAATAGACAAGACGTGTTGAGCAACTACTACCTGCCTTCATTTGTGCTGTTTCACTGAACCTTTACTTTCAACACAGGTGCTTTTAAAAATCAGAATTATGAAAGTACAGATGAGAAAATGGAAGCCGAGAAGGCTTGAGTTCCCTAAACTGCTCCTAAACCCTAGCCTTTTTCCAAGGCCATTCTACTAGACTAGAATACAATAGATCGTGTGATCTATTGTATTCATAGTCAAATACCAATAAGGCCAAGATGATGAGTACTTTTGAGTTCTTCTGAGTTTTGGGGAAATTTTAAACAATGTTTCCCGTTCTCCTGAAAGCATTTAATGTATTCTGCCCATTTGATAAGCAAACAGGCATGAACGCTTATCTAGCAAAATACCACTCTAGTTTCTCTGTAACAGTACATTTTGTGTAGAATATTTCTATCTCAAATGCTGATCCTCATTCTGTTAGTTACTGGCTGTATATCGTTGGACAAGTGGCTTAGCAGCTCAGACACTCAATTTAGTATTCTGTGAAGTGGGGTTGACGATAGTTCCAATAGTATAATAAAAGTGGAACCATCTGCAGAAAGCACTTGACATGGTTTCTAGAACATGGTTAGTAAGCCACACATATTAACTATGATTATTTTTTATTTTGATGATTCTTGTGACCACGGAATAGAGGTTAGCTACATTCTACAGAGAGGAAACAGGTTCTAAGATATAAAGTGTTTTGTGTAATTTCACCCAGCTTGATAGAATAAAGATAAGAAAGCACGTCTCCTAAATGTGACAGAGAAAATTTTTGTTACTAAAATCTCCAGCAACTCTCTGAGGAGGTGGGTCTTGGTAGCTGGAGAATTCTGAAAGTAGAAGTGGGGAGAAGCTAAACTGCTCATCAGAAAGGGATGAGACATCAAGAGACCTGAGGATGATTCAGAAGTGAGAAGAAAGAAGGGCAGGGGAGAGGGAAAATATGTTCAAAGGGATTTGAGAAATTTGCTCCCCACACACAATGTAAACTCCCTCTCGCTTCAACCTTCGGAATCATCATGAAAATCTAGACTACATACAAATGCCTATGTGTCTACAAACTATAAAAAAGGGTTAACCCCTGTATAAACATGATAAGGGGGAAAACAGTGCATACAAGGGATGACTCCATCTAGACATCTCAGGGGAAAGCAATGGGCCCCATGCTGTATGTTGGGTGAGAAAGAGGAGAGGTGTTACCGAATTAGGTTGTATTTATAGAATTAGATTGTATTTATTAGGTGTGGCTGAAGGCAAAAAGAGGGAGTGGGGGAGAAAATCACCCAATTCTGCACGATCTGAGAAAATCCGAGAAACAGTTTTGGTTTCCAGGATACCATTGTTAGTATAACCGGCTTATAAAGTAGACATAGATCATTCATTCATAAAGCTGGCCAGCCAACCTGCCCCAATGCCAAGAAGAGAATGACACAGGTACACACTCCCTGACAACCGTTGGAGGAACATGGATGATTGAGAAAGGAGATGACAGAGTTAGAACTGGTGAATTTTCCTGACTATTCTTAGTTGGCTTTCACCATCCTAATAATAAGCAAACCAGGGATTTCCTCATGGCACGCTGGAGAATCATGTAATCCCCTTAGTTCTGTCCTTTGCTTTTTGCCAAAAATAGAACTGATACAAAACAGAATCTGTATCAGCTGCATGTTTGCTGAGATTCAAACACTTGGATTATTGTGTTCAAAAATCTCATTTGCTTAGATATTGTTTGCTTTCATATATTTTGGCCTGGGCATAGCAATAATTTCTTCCACCGGCTGGCAGAAGGTAGCAAGAGAGATGGAGAGAAGAGGCAAGGGCAGCAGGTGGTCAAATAAAACTATATTAAGGAAGCTGGTTTCGCTTCTTAGGAGACTGAATAAATACATCTGTGCATGCTCCTCTGGAAGAGGAAGTCTCCCAGATGCTCCATTTATTTCCTTCTCTACCTAGGCCTACCCAACGCATTCAAAATGTACCATATACAGAGCTAGGTGGGGTGGGAAAAAGATAAATGAAGTCAAACAATCTGGATGTGAGCCCCAACTTCTCCCATCCATTAATTGTGGGATTGTAAATGGAACCCTTCCTCTCACCTATGAAATAGGGCTGAGTTGTTGTTGTTGTTTGGGATAGAGTCTCACTCTGTCACCCAGGCTGGAGTGCAGTGGCACGACCTTGGCACACTGCAACCTCCGCCTCCTGGATTCAAGCGATTCCCCTGCTTGAGCCTCCTTGGTTGCTGTCATTACAGGCGCACACAACCGGACCCGGCTAATATTTTTGTATTTTTAGTAAATATGGGGTTTCATCATGTTGGCCAGACTGGTCTTGAACTCTGGATCTCGTGTGATCCACCCTCCTTGGCATCCCAAAGTGCTGGGATTACAAGCGTGAGTCACCGTGGCCAACCAAGGGTATGAGTATTTTCAATGAGTTTTGTCAATACATTATGCAGGTACTCTGTATGTTCCTGTGAATATCCATTAACATGCACAGACAAGAGTCCCAGATGTGTCTTTTAAAAGATTAGACTTTAAACAGCTCAGCTAAGTATGGTGTCAGATTCATCCAAGAAGCACACGTGTTTGTCTTCCTTTGGAGACAAGTTGTTTCAACTATTGGCCTGACAGCAGTCACAGCACAGCCAGCCTTGAACCACCAGCACGGATACACAGGGTAAGGTCTTGTTCAGGAATTCAGCAAGGTCCTGACCTGCCCACAGAATTTCAGCAGCCAGCTATGGAAAATGACCTGAGCAGGCACACCTGCCTCCCTTTGTTCACACTTAACTTTTGTTATTTAGGAGTATGTTTCAACTCCACATGTGACCTGGAAAAAAATGATGTGTAGCAGGAGACTGCTCTGTAACGTTTCCATTTACTACAACTGGTGCGAGTTAATTTGCCAAGTTCATCAGGTAGACATGGCAATTGGATTTCCAGAAGCTACCAGAGGGGTTGTGAAATTATGGTCTGTGGGTAAAATATGTTCCATGCCTGTTTTGGGAAGGCTCACGAACTAAAAATGATTTGACCATTATTAAATGATTGAAAAATTCAAAAGAAGAATAACATTTCTTGATATGTGAAAATTATATGAAATCAAAATGTGGTATATATATATATATATATATATATAGAGAGAGAGAGAGAGAGAGAGATATTGGCACACAGCCCCACTCATTTGTTAATACATTGCTACAACAGAGTTAGGTAATTGCTACAGAGACCATGTGAGCCACAAAGTCTAGAATTTTTACCAACTATTCCTTTACAGAAAACATTTTCTGGCCCCTTAGCTACAGCACATTACTGTTCAGAGGCTACAAGTCCACTTACCTCCCAGTGTGAGACAACACAAAACTCCCTTTCATTCCGGCCTGACCCTCCTTCTTAGCGTCTTAAACACATAATGCCTCATTCCTGCCTGTTTTCTAAATGTATTAGTAACTGTCTTCATGCCATCTCCCTGTTCAAAAGCCTTCTAAATACAGTTGGCTCCATATCTATGTGTTCTGCACTGTGGATTGAACCAACTGTGAATAGTAAATATTTTAAAAATATTGCTTGTATATACACAACATGTATAATTTTCTTGTCATTTTTTCCTAAACAATACAGTATGACAACTATTTGTGTAGCATTTACACTGTATTAGGTATGATAAGCAATATAGAGATGATTTAAAGTACATGGGGGGATATATGTAGGTTACATGCAGATACTGTGCCGTTGATATCAGGGACTTGAGCATCCATGGATTTTGGCGTTCATGGGAGGCCTTGGAATCAATCCCCCACAGATACTGAGGGATGACTGTATTTTTATAACCAGGGGGAAAATGTATTTTTAATATACCAAAGTTTCTCTGTCATTCAAAGAACAAAGCCACAGTAGTTGTGATAAGTATACCAGGGCATTCACACCTGGCCCCTGCCCACCTGTCACTTGTGGAGCAAGCCTCCTGAAGCTCAGCTCCCCATATTGTGCAATGCCCTTCATCTTCACCTACAGCTTAAGAGCCCCTCCACTTTCCTACAACCTCAATCAGAAGAGCATGTTTTGTTCACCAGTTTTTTCCCCAGAGCACATACTTTTTAATAAACTTCTACAGTGATATATGATGCTACCTTGAAACTATTGACCTGCATGTCTAGCCTGACCCATCATCTCCACCCACGAATGAGTTACACAATGTTAGAAACCATATTTTCTTCATCTTCATGACTCCAGTACTTGGCATCAGAAAAAAACATAAGAAGGGTTCATAGAGTTTAATAATAATAATAATAGATTTGATTAGTTTGATTGTCATTTTCATCTCTGTGGTTTAAAGCACAGTTTTCAAAATAAAAAATAGCCATAGACATAATATGTGCCTTTACATATTCACCCTGAGTGGCTCTGAGTCTTTGATAAGCCACTTAACTTCTCTAAGATGCAAATTTCTCATGTGTTAAAAGATAAGGAGGAGTCCTACTTGACCGACTTTAACCACGTCATGGGTGAGTGTGGTAAGTAATCCTAAATATGACAATCAGCATGAATTTTTGAAGACCATACATTCGCATTTTTAAAAAATACTAGTTTAAAAAGTACTTTCATAAACAAGGTATTTTACACTGGCAAAAAATAATGATGTCTAAATTACATAATGTCAGTAAAAGCTCTTTATAAGTTGTAAAGCATACATGTGAAATAATATGGCTTTTAGTTTCTATTATAATAACTACCTGGCATAGCTCAAAAGATCACAGCCTAGCCTGGCAGATAGAAGAGGCTGTTTTCAGGGCTCATAATGCATTGAAGAGTAAAAAATAATTTTATTTTCATGATAATAATACTGCCTTCTGGCTTCCTCTACTTCAGCTTTTTTATGAGGAAATAAAACATCTTACAAGTGCGTGGACACATATTTTTAAAAGACTTCCACATCCATTATCTCTTTAAATCCTCAGGACCATCCCCACTTTGCAAATTGGAAATCTATTCTTCAGAACTGGGAGTGACTTGCCTTAGACCTTCTAGCAAGTGAGAGAGGGTTGGACTTCAAACTGAGGTCCTCAGGTGACAAGTTTTCTACCTTTCCATCAGACCAAAAGCCCATAGCATTAGAGTAGTTGAAATCATTCTAATGTCTTTAGAGGTTAAGAAGCTGAGACCAAAATATTCCAAATGATCTAAGATCACACAATTAAGGAGAGTTTTAGAAACCCAGAATGCCCCCCTTGCCTCTAGATGATTATATATTATCTTTTGTAATATCCTAGATGATTTTATATTATCTTTTGTAATATTCAGCCTCAAAGATGGCCCCCAGTGATTCCCCACCTACCAGTATTCACACTCTTGTATAATTTTCTCTCACACTGAAGAGGGCTGATTTGTATAACCAACAGGATATAGCAGCAATGGCAATGTGTGACTTCTGAGGCTAGGTCATAAAATACATTGTGGCTGTTGTCTTGCTCTCTTGAAACATGTGCTCTGCAGGAAGGCAGATACAAGGTTGTGAGGACACTCAAGACACTTCATAGGGCTCCTAAGTGTCCAGGGAGCAGGGACATCTTGCCAAGAGACAGTACCACCTTTCCAGCTATGTGAATCAGCAATGGATCCTCTGGTCCCATTAACAATCCTGTTTAAACCTTCAGAGGTTGCAGTCCTTGCCAACCTCTTGACTATAACTCTATGGCAGACCCTGAGCCAGAACAGCCGAGCTAAATCACTCCTGATTCAAGACACACAGAAACTGTGTCATAATAAGCCTTTCTTGCTGTTTAAGTTACTTCGTTTTTGAGGATATTTGTTATGCAATAATAAGTAACTCACATATTTTCTGTTACAGCCACTAGGCTCTCCAAGGTGTATGCACATTCTCCTTTTTTCTCCTGATTTCAGGCTTCTTTCCCCAAAACAGTCACAAATCCACTTGTCATCAGTTCCCTAAACTCATTGTCAAGGATATTATTCAAATGAGAGAAGGTACTTCAATGATCTGATTCACTATGGTCTTCACCCAGCTGCCCCAGGAGTTTTTCTATTTTGTCCCAAAGCATTTCCTCATCATATACTCATGTTGAAAGCACGAGATAAGGTTGACTAGTGGTGCGACTGTCACAGGCTCTAGAACTGCTGAGAAACACCTAATAAGATCTGAGCTACACCTGGTTGAAAAATTGGATCTAGAAATAATGGGATCATGGAACTCAATTATACTCGTGTTTATTTAACTCAGATTCCATGTTTCTCTCTTTCAATCCTTCTATCATTCTCTTGTCCTGTATGATTTAACATTCTTATTACTGAGAAACCAAAACCATAGAAACTGATTAACTATGTGTTCATTCTTTTTAGAAAAAATGTATCTATAAATCATAACCCTCTATTTTTCCAAAATAAAAGTAAACTGTGAAACCAAAAGCTCCCCACCCCCCACAAAGACCAGTTCATTTATGCAACTCCCAGGACCAAAAGAAATAAGAGGTGAAAATCCTGAACACATCCATGTCTGCCCTAGGGAAACCCATGATACCTGTCTAGAGGAAGGGAACAAGATACTAGCCAGCCTATCAGGGGATTGATTTCCATCCCAGCTTCATGGTCAGGAGCAAACATCATCAAGTTCTTTGCAGTGGGGATGAAGAAGAAGAGGGGCCAGCAACACCCTCCAGGAGACATTCTAGGATGCCACGGGAAAACAGAAAACACTCCCTCCAAGCCACAATCAAGAACCACTGCCCTAGTCAAGGGGGGACCAGGAATTTAGGCAGGACCCAGCCTATCTAGGGTGGACCAACATAAATGCCATGACAAGGGAGCATCTGAAAGTCTGAAAAAAACCAGAACAAAGAAAGAGAATAGAAAAAACAGAGAAGGTCACCAACATGCATCATCTAGCTATGGTGGGACTGGTACTCTGCTGAGTGATGGATACTTAGAATCTTATTTAAGTCTCCCAACTGCATAGGGTTAAGAGCATCTGCTTTGGCAGGCGCCTAACTTCAAACCCTCTCTCTGGTGGTATGATATCAAGAAAGACATTTGACCTCTCTGAGCCTCAGTTTCCTTCCATGTAAAGCAGGGTAGTGGTTAATAATACCAGAAGACAGACTTTACAAAATGAGTATCTTTAGTATCATCATGAGGGAGAAATGAAATAATTACAAGTGCTTCTCAAACTGTCCAGAGCATACAAATTACTCAGAGAATTTGATTAGATGCATATTCTTGTTCATTCAATCAGAATCTCTAGGTAATTTGGGGTTTGGCCTGAGAGTCTACATTTCTTGCAAGCATCCAGGAAATGCTAATGCTGCTGGCCTAAGGGCCACATTTTGGGTAGTGAGGATATAAAACACTCATAACCTTCAGTGATTATTACTGGTATTAATATGCTAACACGATCTCCCTAGCAAGAGCAGCAGAGCTGGTAAGTGGCAGAGCCAGGGTACAAATTCAGGACTAACTCTCCTCCTCTTCCTCCATCCTTATTTACCTCTCAAAAAAAGCCAGATATGGTTGGAAAAGAGATAAGCCATTTCTGTTCCATTTCTTTAGTTATCTCCCTGCCCAGTGACTTCCTGTGACATTTCAACCCTGATATCTCAAAATCTCCAGAAAGTGCAGCAAAGATGTTATGGATTCACTGCATCCTCCATCATATTCTCTCATACTGAGGACTTTCTGGGTTGCCCAGAAAACTTCTGTCAGCAAAGACAGATTTAATCAAAAAAGTAAAAATTGAGGCTTAATACAGCCTGAGGATGAAAGTGATTAACTAGGAGATGGGAGATTAACCCCCTGGGCCACATCTCAGGGACAAGCAGGGGCTGACTGTTCCATGTTCATTAGAATTAATTCACCACTGTCTTCCCTGGGAATCACAGGGAGGAGGTTCTCTTCTAAGATTGAACAGGCCCAGAGACATGGGTGTGGGGCTTAACTCGCATTGCCTCTCAATGGAGGGTTGGACCTGAACAAGCAGATATTTGCCTTTAGAGAGGGTATGGTAAAGTTGCCAAGATGAGTCTGACATTATTATTTTATACTTACGGTACCTTTGAGGCAAGAGTGCTTTGCATTTTTAAATTAGTTTATCTTAAAAACACCAGTAGTCATGAGAAAAGAAAGCAGAGATCAATTCTGAAAGAGAGAAAGAAGTGAGCAATCCTCACATCCAAAACCTTGATGTCAGACACTTTAGAAATTGTGCATATTGGAGCTGGGTGTTGCTGCAGATACATGGGCAGCTAGTTGTGAAAGTTTGAGACCAAGTGATGTACTTGCAAGTACAGCTAGTTTAAAACTGCACTAATAATGGTTCTGACGGATAACAGGTGCTATTCTGTCCCAGGCACTGTGTTAAGCACTATAAATGCCTTGTCACAGTCATCTCTCCAATAATCTTATGGAAGATGGCTCTGTTCTCCCTTTTGTACCAAGAATTGGAGTGATGTTACTTCCCTAAGTTTTCATAGGTAGAGGCAGTGCTACAAACAAATATACTTGTTGATGTGAATTGAATCATTTGGTAGAAACAAGAGATTCAGCTGCTCATCAGAGCACAGAATTTGAGCAAGAATACAAGACAAAAGAGTCTTGTTATTTGCCAACATCAAAGCACTATCACCCAGTCTTTTCTGGTTATACAAACCACTCAGCAGAATACATGTGAGCTTTATTTGTGGGCAGCATATTGGGAGTTCAAGCCACTTTTTTATGTGGCTATCATTCCTTAGCAATGGGTCGCTCCTGCTTCCAGTTATGGCCAGTGATGATGTGATGGAATCCTCACAGGGCATGGCATCACAAAGCCTGAGTTTGCATCCAGGTAATAAATGTGCCCAGGGAATTTAGGGAAAGTAACTAACTTTTCTGGTGCTGCTCCTCTTCTGTAAAATGGGGAAAATGCTATTTACTTTAGAGGACTCATGACCTTCAGTGATTATTACTGGAGTTAGTATGTTACGTGATCTCCCTAGCAAGAGCAGAAGAGCTGATAAGTGACAGAACCAGGGTACAAATTCAGGACTAAAGCTCCCCCTTTTCATCCATCCCTGTTTACCTCTCAAAAGCAGCCAGATATGCTTGGAACAGGAATAAGCAAATGCCTTCATGGAGTCACATCTCCAGTTATCTACCAGCCCAGTGACTTCCTGTATGACATTTCAACCCTTACATCTCAAAGTCTCCAGAAAGCAATTCCAGCAGAGACATTATTGATTCACTGTATCCTCTATTACATTATCTCATATTGTGGACTTTCTCGGTTGCCCAGAAAACTTCGGTCAGCAAAGACAGATTCAATCAAACATGAAAACTGAGGTTTAATTCAGCCTGAGGATGAAAATGGGCAAACAAAATAATACTTTTGAAAATTACTTCCCCGTGCTGTGAAAATACTAGGTGTTGTCCTTAGAAGAAAATGACTCTTTATCCTTTCCCCTAGAGAAATTCCCAGCCTCAAACAGTGTTTAGTTTTCAGTTATTATTTTCTTTAAAAAACTTCAAGTAATGCATGAATCATCAGAGCATTTGCTTTCTGCAGGGTCATTTTTTCTGTTTCTCCTCTTTCCACTGGCAATGAGGCCTTTGAAGACTAACAGTTCCCTGATGAGTTAGTTCACCCCTTCATGCCCAACCAGAAGTCTTTTAGGAAGTAAGGAAACCTTCTTTTAGTACGTTGAGAAAGGAAAGCTGACATGAAGACATCTCAAAATCATAGGCAACCCGCTTCACACTTTTTTTTTTTTTTTGAGGCAGAGTTTCGTTCTTGTTACCCAGGCTGGAGTGCAATAGCGCGATCTCGGCTCACTGCAACTTCTGCCTCCTGGGTTCAAGCAATTCTCCTGCCTCAGCCTCCCGAGTAGCTGGGACTACAGGCTGCACCACTATACCCAGCTAATTTTTGTATTTTTATATTTTTAGTAGAGACGGGGTTTCACCATGTTGACCAGGATGGTCTCGATCTCTTGACCTCATATTTTACCCGCCTCGCCCTCCCAAAGTGCTGGGATTATAGGCATGAGCCACTATGCCTAGCCCCTTCCCACTTTTTTTTTTCTTATTTTTTTTTTTATTTTTTATTGGATTTTAGGTTTTGGGGTACATGAGCAGAGCATGTAAGACACTTGCGTAGGAACACACATGGCAGTGTGCTTTTCTTTCCTTCTCCCCTTCACCCACATTCACTGGCATTTCTCCCCAGGCTATCCCTCCCCACCTTCCCCTCCCACTGGCCCTCCCCTTTTCCCCCCAATAGACCCCAGTGTTTAGTACTCCCCTTTCTGTGTCCATGTGTTCTCATTTTTCATCACCCACCTATGAGTGAGAATATGCGGTGTTTCATTTTCTGTTCTTGTGTCAGTTTGCTGAGGATGACGTTCTCCAGATTCATCCATGTCCCTACAAACGACACAAACTCATCATTTCTGATTGCTGCATAATATTCCATGGTGTATATGTGCCACATTTTTCCAATCCAGTCTATTATCAATGGGCATTTGGGTTGATTCCAGGTCTTTGCTATTGTAAACAGTGCTGCAATGAACATTCGTGTACATGTCTCCTTATAGTAGAACGATTTATACTCTTTTGGATATATACCCAGTAATGGGATTGCTGGGTCAAATGGGATTTCTATTTCTAAGGCCTTGAGGAATCGCCACACCGTCTTCCACAATGGTTGAACTAATTTACACTCCCACCAACGGTGTAGAAGTGTTCCTTTTTCTCCACATCCTCTCCAGCATCTGTTGTCTCCAGATTTTTTAATGATCGCCATTCTAACTGGCGTGAGATGGTATCTCAATGCGGTTTTGATTTGCATCTCTCTGATGACCAGTGACGATGAGCATTTTTTCATATGATTGTTGGCCTCATATATGTCTTCTTTCGTAAAGTGTCTGTTCATATCCTTTGCCCACTTTTGAATGGGCTTGTTTGTTTTTTTCCTGTAAATCTGTTTGGGTTCTTTGTAAATTCTGGATATCAGCCCTTTGTCAGATGGGTAAACTGCAAAAAATTTTTCCCATTCTGTTGGTTGCCGATCCACTCCAGTGACTGTTTCTTTTGCCGTACAGAAGCTTTGGAGTTTCATTAGGTTCCATTTGTCTATTTTGGCTTTTGTTGCCAATGCTTTTGGTGTTTTGTTCATGAAGTCCTTGCCTACTCCTATGTCCTGGATAGTTTTGCCTAGATTTCCTTCTAGGGTTTTTATGGTGCCAGGTCTTATGTTTAAGTCTTTAATCCATCTGGAGTTAATTTTAGTGTAAGGTGTCAGGAAGGGGTCCAGTTTCTGCTTTCTGCACATGGCTAGCCAGTTTTCCCAACACCATTTGTTAAACAGGGAATCCTTTCCCCCTTGCTTGTTTTTGTCAGGTTTATCAAAGATTGTATAGTTGTAGATATGTTGTGTTGCCTCCGGTGCCTCTGTTTTGTTCCATTGGTCTATATCTCTGTTTTGGTACCAGTACCATGCTGTTTTGATTACTGTAGCCTTGCAGTATAGTTTGAAATCCGGTAGTGTGATGCCCCCCGCTGTGTTCTTTTTGCTTAGAATTGATTTGGCTATGCGGGCTCTCTTTTGGTTCCCTATGAAGTTCATGGTGGTTTTTTCCAGTTCTGTAAAGAAAGTCAATGGTAGCTTGATGGGGATAGCGTTGATTCTGTAAATTACTTTGGGCAGTATAGCCATTTTCACGATATTAATTCTTCCTAACCATGAACATGGAATGCTTCTCCATCTGTTTGTGTCCTCTCTGATTTCGTTGAGCAGTGTTTTGTAGTTCTCCTTGAAGAGGTCCCTTACGTTCCTTGTGAGTTGTATTCCAAGGTATTTTATTCTTTTTGTAGCAATTGTGAATGGCAGTTCGTTCTTGATTTGGCTTTCTTTAAGTCTGTTATTGGTGTAGACGAATGCTTGTGATTTTTGCACATTGATTTTATATCCTGAGACTTTGTTGAAGTTGCTTATCAGTTTCAGGAGTTTTTGGGCTGAGGCGATGGGGTCTTCTAGGTATAGTATCATGTCATCTGCAAATAGAGACAATTTGGCTTCCACCTTTCCTATTTGAATACCCTTTATTTCTTTTTCTTGCCTGATTGCTCTGGCTAGAACTTCCAGAACTATATTGAATAGGAGTGGTGAAAGAGGGCATCCTTGTCTAGTGCCAGATTTCAAAGGGAATGCTTCCAGTTTTTGCCCATTCAGTATGATATTGGCTGTTGGTTTGTCATAAATAGCTTTTATTACTTTGAGTTACATTCCATCGATACCGAGTTTATTGAGGGTTTTGAGCATAAAGGGCTGTTGAATTTTGTCAAATGCCTTCTCTGCGTCAATTGAGATGATCATGTGGTTTTTGTTTTTGGTTCTGTTTATGTGGTGAATTACGTTTATAGACTTGCGTATGTTGAACCAGCCTTGCATCCCTGGGATGAATCCTACTTGATCATGGTGAATAAGTTTTTTGATTTGCTGTTGCAATCGGCTTGCCAATATTTTATTGAAGATTTTTGCATCTATGTTCATCATGGATATTGGCCTGAAGTTTTCTTTTCTTGTTGGGTCTCTGCCGGGTTTTGGTATCAGGATGATGTTGGTCTCGTAAAATGATTTGGGAAGTATTCCCTCTTTTTGGATTATTTGGAATAGTTTTAGAAGGAATGGTACCAGCTCCTCTTTGTGTGTCTGGTAGAATTCGGCTGTGAACCCGTCTGGACCTGGGCTTTTTTTGTGTGGTAGGCTCTTAATTGCTGCCTCGACTTCTGACCTTGTTATTGGTCTATTCATAGTTTCAGCTTCCTCCTGGTTTAGGCTTGGGAGGACACAGGAGTCCAGGAATTTATCCATTTCTTTCAGGTTTACTAGTTTATGTGCATAGAGTTGTTTGTAATATTCTCTGATGATGGTTTGAATTTCTCTGGAATCTGTGGTGATTTCCCCTTTATCATTTTTTATTGCATCTATTTGGTTATTCTCTCTTTTCTTTTTAATCAATCTGGCTAGTGGTCTATTTTGTTGATCTTTTCAAAAAACCAGCTCTTGGATTTATTGATTTTTTGAAGGGTTTTTCGTATCTCAATCTCCTTCAGTTCAGCTCTGATCTTAGTTATTTCTTGTCTTCTGCTGGGTTTTGAGTTTTTTTTATCTTGCTCCTCTAGCTCTTTCAATTTTGATGATAGGGTTTCAATTTTGGATCTCTCCATTCTCCTCATATGAGCACGTATTGCTATATACTTTCCTCTAGAGACTGCTTTAAATGTGTCCCAGAGGTCCTGGCACGTTGTGTCTTCCTTGTCATTGGTTTCGAAGAACTTCTTTATTTCTGACTTCATTTCATTGTTTACCCAGTCAACATTCAAGAGCCAGTTGTTCAGTTTCCATGAAGCTGTGCGGTTCTGGGTTGGTTTCTGTATTCTGAGTTCTAACTTGATTGCACTATGGTCTGAGAGGCTGTTTGTTATGATTTCAGTTGTTTTGCATTTGTTGAGCAGTGCTTTACTTCCAATTATGTGGTCAATTTTTGAGTAGGTGTGATGTGGTGCTGAGAAGAATGTGTATTCTGTGGATTTGGGGTGGAGAGTTCTGTAAATGTCTATCAGGTTTGCTTGCTCCAAGTCTGAGTTCAAGCCCTGGATATCCTTGTTGATTTTCTGTCTGGTTGATCTGTCTAATATTGACAGTGGAGTGTTAAAGTCTCCCACTATTATTGTGTGAGAGTCTAAGTCTCTTTGTAAGTCCTTAAGAACTTGCCTTATGTATCTGGGTGCTCCTGCATTGGGTCCATATATGTTTAGGATAGTCAGCTCTTCTTGTTTTATCGATCCTTTTACCAGTATGTAATGGTCTTCTTTGTCTCTTTTGATCTTTGTTGCTTTAAAGTCTATTTTATCAGAGATGACAGTTGCAACTCCTGCTTTTTTTTGCTCTCCATTTGCTTGGTAAATCTTCCTCCATCCCTTTATTTTGAGCCTTTGTGTATCCTTGCATGTGAGATGGGTTTCCTGGATACAGCACACTGATGGGTTTCGGATTTTTATCCAATTTTTCAGTCTGTGTCTTTTGATTGGTGCATTTAGTCCATTTACATTTAGGGTTAATATTGTTATGTGTGAATTTGATACTGCCATTTTGATGCTAAGTGGCTGTTTTGCCTGTTAGTTGTTGTAGAATCTTCATTATGTTGATGCTCTTTAACTTTTAGTGTGATTTTGGAATGGCTGGTACTGGTTGTTCTTTTCCATGTGTAGTGCCTCTTTTAGGAGCTCTTGTAAAGCAGGCCTGGTGGTGACAAAATCTCTGAGTACTTGCTTGTTCGCAAAGGATTTTATTTTTTCTTCACTTCTGAAGCTCAGTTTGGCTGGATATGAAATTCTGGGTTGAAAGTTATTTTCTTTCAGGATGTTGAATATTGGCCCCCACTCTCTTCTGGCTTGTAGTGTTTCTGCCGAGAGATCTGCTGTGAGTCTTATGGGCTTCCCTTTGTGGGTAACTCGACCTTTCTCTCTGGCTGCCCTTCGTATTTTCTCCTTTATTTCAACCTTGTTGAATCTGATAATTATGTGCCTTCGGGTTGCTCTTCTTGCAGAATATCTTTGTGGTGTTCTCTGTATTTCCTGCATTTGAGTGTTGGCCTGTCTTTCTAGGTGGGGGAAGTTTTCCTGGATGATGTCCTGAAGAGTATTTTCCAGCTTGGATTCATTCTCTTCGTCCCCTTCTGGTACACCTATCAAACGTAGATTAGGTCTTTTCACATAGTCCCACATTTCTTGGAGACTTTGTTCATTCCTTTTTGCGCTTTTTTCTCTAATCTTGGTTTCTCGTTTTATTTCATTGAGTTGGTCTTTGACTTCATATATTCTTTCTTCTGCTTGGTCAATTCGGCTATTGAAACTTGTGCATGCTTCGCGAAGTTCTCGTATTGTGTTTTTCAGCTCCTTTAATTCATTCATATTCCTCTCTAAGTTATCCATTCTTGTTATCATTTCCTCATATCTTTTTATAAGTTCCTTAGTTTCTTTGCATTGATTTAATACATGTTCTTTTAGCTCACAAAAGTTTCTCATTATCCACCTTCTGAAGTCTAATTCCGTCATTTCGTCACAGTCATACTCCGTCCAGCTTTGCTCCCTTGCTGATGAGGAGTTTTGGTCCTTTCTAGGAGGCGAGGTGTTCTGGTTTCGGGGGGTGTTTTCCGCCTTTTTTCACTGGTTTCTTCCCATCTTTGTGGGTTTATCCGCTTGTCGTCTGCGTAGTTGTTGACTTTTTGATTGGGTCTCTGAGTGGACACCCAGATTGTTGATGATGAAGTATTTCTGTTACTTGGTTTTCCTTCTACCAGCCTAGCCCCTTTGCTGTACGACTGCTGAGGTCCACTCCAGGCCCTGCTTGTCTGGGGTGCACCTCTAGCAGCTGTGGCACAGTGAGGGATGCTACCCGTTTCTTTTTCTGCTATCTTTGTCCCAGGATGATGCCTGCCAAATGTCAGTCTTTTGGATATAGAGGGGTCAGAGAGCTGCTTGATGAGATAGTCTGTACTTTTTGGAGCTCAATTGCTAAGCTGTGAGCTCTATTGTTCATTCAGGGCTGTTAGGCTGCTATGTTTGATTCTGCTGCAACAGAGCTCATTAAAAAAAACCCTTTTTTTCTCAAATGCTCTGTGTTGGGGGGTTCAGGCTTTATTTTTCGATGTCCGATGAGGTGTCCTGCCCAGCTAGAAGGCAGACTAGCCACTGTTTGGCTGCCAAGGCTCTGCCTTGCTGTTGTGTGATTCACCCTGTTCCTGCAGGCTCTGCTGTGGTCTCCGCCATGCCCTGTGGTGGAGTCTCTTCGTTGTAGCGTGTTGCCTCAGCAATGGCAGGCTGCGTCACAGTGGGCGTGTATCTCAGTAGGGACGGGTTGCCTCGGCAACGGCTGGCTGCATCAGCAGTGGGCATGTATCTCAGTTGGGGCAGGTTGCCTCAGTAGTGGTGGACGCCCCTCCCCCACAGAGCGTCTCGGACCGTGTGCTTGGGATAGTTTGAAATCGCGGTTTTTTTCATCCCACTGCGTGTCCCAAACGATCTGTCCCTGCAATCCCCTGGGCTGGCCTACTGTCCAAGTCTCATTCAGTCTCAAGTCCAGCCCTCTCAAGTCTCAGGTTGCCGGTTCAACAGGGCACCCGGACAAGTGCATCCTGTGGGGATTGCTGGGTAGGGCCAGCCACCGCCGCCCCGGCTGCCGGCTTCACCAGGCAGACCTACTGCCTGGCGTCCCATGTCTTTTTTATACTTGGGAGTTTCCCCGTTCTGTGGGCAACAAAGATCAGTCTGGAAATGGAGCTCCCACTCACCGTTTGCGGATTCAACAAGAGCTCCAATCCTGGGTTGTTCTCACAGCGCCATCTTGAGTCCTCCCACCCCTTCCAACTTTTATGTCTGGCTTTTGATCACAGGCTCACCCTCAAAAATCTCAGATGCAAACAAAGCACATACTTCTGCACACATGCACACAAGATATGCACCCTCAGTGTGATGACAAATTCCTGTCCTACCCTTTGCTTCCTATTAAAGCAAGTTCTGTCACTAATAACAGGAGGACAAATGTTACAAACAGAAGGCAAGGGGTTGGAGGGGACATTTACCTTTGGTCATGGTACCAAAGCCTCATGGACAAAGCAAAAGCAAAGTTCAGAATGGACTGAAGTGTTTTTGATATAAGATAAGGACTTTTAAACACTGGAACTTCGCCCACTCTTCCATTTCTAATGTGATCTTGCCTCTGGGATTACTGATATCCACATTCTTAGGCAAAAGTTGTAAAAGAGACTGGATAAAGAAAATGTGGCACATATATGCTATGGAACACTATGCAACCATTAAATGGATGAATTCATGTCCTTTGCGGGGACATGGATGAAGCTGGAAACCATCATTCTCTGCAAACTAACACAAGAACAGAAAATCAAACACCGCATGTTCTCATTCATAAGTGGGAGTTCAACAATGAGTTGAACACATGGACACAAGGAGGGGAACATCACTTACCAGGGCCTGTCAGGAGATAGGGAACTAGGGGAGGGTTAGCATTAGGAGAAATAGTTAATGTAGATGACAGGGTGATGGATGCAGCAAATCACCATCGCACGCGTATACCTATGTAAAAAAACCTGCACGTTCTACACATGTACCCCAGAAGTTAAAGTACAATATAAATAAATTTTTAAAATGCCATTTGTAGGTACGTTTTCAGAGAAAATGGAAATGTTCATTTCCAGGGGGAATTCTCTGAAAACTTTCCAACATATGTCTTGTTCCCGTAGAAGAAAACCAAGGAAGGCAAACATAAAACTTGCTTCTACACATGGTTTCTGTTTTCTCCCAAGTTTGTAATTAATTTCTCCCTCTTGTTTTATTTCTACTTCCACTCCTTCTTTTTCCTTTATATTTTATTTTACTTTCATTTCTGTGGGTCCCTAGTAGATATATGTATTTATGGGGTACATGAGACATTTTGATACAGGCATGCAATGTGACATACTGTACTTATTCTTGACTCTTTTCTTTCCACCCTTTGTTATTCTTATCTTTTAGAGAAAAAAACGGTTAAATAATTTAAGAAAGAAAAACAAATAATAATTTAAGAAAAGGAAGTCTACTATTTTGAAAAACACCAGGGGAAGAGAGTTTTGAATCCTAAATTCTTACCCCAGAAACTTCTTTGAAGAGTATATCCAACTTCTCATCTTCCTCTTCTGCCATTAATTTTGATTTGAAGTTATTTTTAACCTATCATTCATTTTTTCCCAAAGGAATTGCTATAGAATATATGAATCTTAATCTTATATATTATAGTACATTCCTGTAATGGAGGAAACAGTCTCTAGCTAGCTCCAGAACTTCCCATAGCAGAATGTCCAAAAGAAAATGTGCACTTGACGAGTCTCAAATTTTATCATTGTTCTGAAGAGGTCTCAGTTGCCCAGTCTATGTGGTTTACTCCCACATTGAAAAACAAGGATCAGCCCCAGACCTTAGAGTCTATGGAGATACTTAGGCATTCCTGAGAGAAAAGGGAAGTGAAGACTTAACTGAAGAGATTTAGTAAATAAAGGATTAATTCTTCCTTCCAAGTTATTACATAGAGAGACTTTCTCCTACCCTTCAAGCTCCTCCCCTGATCTTACCCAATCATGGGTCTGGCGCTTTGAGAGGGAGAAGAATGGCTCTTTTATTATCTCCAAAATTAACATTTTCTACATGGAATTGTGAATGCTGGTTAATGACAAGGAAGGTCCTAGGTTGTAGGAACACACAAAGGCAGCATTCAAAGTACAGGCAAGAGAATGGCTTTGCCAATTGTTTAGGTTATCCGTTCAGGATTACTTTTAAATTTTAAACCTAATAATACCTATTATTGTTGTATGTGGCCAAGAGGATAGCACCTTACATTTTGCGTTGTTTTGGATTTCCCCATAAACAGAACCTGAGTGAGGAATTTGGGAGGCTGTGACTGTGTGCAGGAGTGAAGGAACAGAGACAGAAAAAAGAAAAGGCCAGTAGAGGGCACATTTTCAAAGTTGCTGCAGAAAGCAAGGGACACAGATGAAGCTGGAAACCATCATTCTCAGCAAACTAACACACGAACAGAAAACCAAACACCGCATGTTCTCACTCACTAGTGGTAGTGGAACAAGGAGAACACATGGACACACAGAGAGGAACATCACACACCGGGGCCTTTCGGCAGTGGGGAGGAGGGTTAGGGAGGGATAGGGGAAGGTTAGCATTAGGAGAAATACCTAATATAGATGACAACGTGATGAATGCAGCAGACCACCATGGCACATATATACCTAAGTAACAAACCTGCACATTCTATGCACATGTACCCTAGAACTTAAAGTATAATAATTTAACAACAAATAAAAAGCTCAAAGAGGCTCTCAGTGCATGAGAAGTAGGATACAGAATTCATCAATTCAAGTGTTGGATAGTTGTGCTATCCAGCATAGCAACAGCTGAGACCAGAGATGGACCTCAAGGATGGGAAGAACAGCAACGAAAGGCTCTGCTGCACATAGAGACGTATCATAACACCCTTTCCTCCTTCCACCTCATGACTCTAGTGCAATCTCTACAGAGAGTGATTTAGCACTACCTTTCAAAATTAAAAATACACTTGATCAAAAAGTCAAAGTATAGAGATTTGCCCAATGAATATCCTTGCACATTTATGAAATTCTACATGTACAATGATATTTATTGATGTGTGACCCATAAGGGCAAACAACTGGAAAAACACTGTTAATGAATATAGCACAGATCAAATAATGATGTATTCATGGAGCAATGGGTTTGGGTGACAATTAGCTATACTTAACAACATGCATGAAAGTATCACGAACAAATCAGAATGCATACAACTGAAAAGAAGTCTGCTGTAGAACATCCATCATGCCCATAACAGTGACTGACAGCCATGAATGGCAAACCACATGGCAGTTATAAACAGTGAGACCTCTCCGAAGGCACACTGCTGATCCTACTTCCTACAAGTTTATTATAGATCATTGCTCCGTCAAGAAGTTCAAGCTGAAAGTTCAAGTACCATGCCCTTAATTCCCGCCAAAATCCTCTGCCCCAAGAATAAGGCAGCATTCCTATAGCACAGGATATCATGCTGATTTAAAGGATAGACTCAACATATTAGGCTTATTATGCAGTTATTAGAAAACTTGGGGGTTTCTCCCCTGTTCCAAACATTTTATTCTAGGTAGTTCAGCAGTTGATTGAATTATTATTATTATTATTATTATTATTATTATTATTTGAGATGGAGTTTCACTCTTGTTACCCAGGCTGGAGTGCAATGGCGCCATCTCGGCTCACCGCAACCTCCACCTCCTGGGTTCAGGCAGTTCTCCTGCCTCAGCCTCCCAGGTAGCTGGGATTCCAGGCACGTGCCACCATGCCCAGCTAACTTTTTGTATTTTTAGTAGAGACGGGGTTTCACCATGTTGACCAGGATGGTCTCGATCTCTTGACCTAGTGATCCACCGCCTCGGCCTCCCAAAGT
Organism: Callithrix jacchus; assembly: GCF_049354715.1. Taxonomy (NCBI): domain Eukaryota; kingdom Metazoa; phylum Chordata; class Mammalia; order Primates; family Cebidae; genus Callithrix; species Callithrix jacchus. The sequence goes on from NC_133507.1 coordinate 1,747,633, forward strand.
GCTGGGATTACAGGCTTGAGCCACCGTGACAGAGTCCTGCATATGAATGGCCAGACCTCACAGAGTTTAATTAATTCCACAGCAGGATTGCTTCATCAAGCAAATGGATAAATCACACTCAGCAAGGTTTTGTCTTCCTCCTAATGACTTTCCTTGAGCTTTAATATTCAAAGGAAAAACATGTACCAGCCAGAAGAAAAAGCTTCCAGAACCTGGAATCCTCCCCCATTAGAACAAAGAACCTAAAGATCTGTGTCCAGATCCATCTGAAACAAACATCCCCATCTGGCCTCCTAGATTCTCTGCCTCTGAAGACAGAAAACACACCAGCCCAAACAAGCCACACTATATGCACCCAGGATTCCATACCTAAAACCACGGCTTCCATTAGAGGTGAAAAAGCCCTACTGGACATGGAGTGGCCTCTGCTCTCCAGGATAACTGATTAATGCTGCAGGTCTCTCCTGCACCCACTCATGCAGGCCGCTCTCTTTTGGCCTCAGCATGTGCTCAGCTGGGTAGAATGTCAACACAATGGGGTGCACCCAAAGCAATCACCATAATTTAGACTGTCAAAAAAACAAAAACAGGACCCTACCCAGCATCCTGTGCGAAATTCTGCATTTTTTTTCCCAGTGGAGAGAAGTCTCTGCCGATAAAAGGAAAACCTCCCCTAACAGGGTTCATTCCAGAAATGAGGAAGATTCAGCACAGTGTAGGGGTGAGTCTCTGTTCATTAAAAGCATCCTTCTTCATGGCCAAACACAGTGGCTTAAGCCTGTAATCCCAGGACTTTAGGAGGCTGAGGCAGGAGGATCACCTGAGGTCAGGAATTCAAAATGAGCCTGGCAAATATGGAGAAACCCCATCTCTACTAAAAATATAAAAAAATTAGCTGGGCATGGCGGCAGGTACCTGTAATCCCAGCTACTCAGGAGGCCGAGGAAGAAGAATCCCTTGAGCCCAGGTGGAGGTTGCAGCGAGCCAAGATTTTGCCACTGCCCTCGCACCTAAGCAACAGAGTGAGACTCTGTCTGAAAAATATATACATCCTTTTTCAACTGGATGTTTTATGGACTGTGAACAACACCATAAAGGTAATGTATTTGCCCCTGTATCTTTCCAAACTAGCGTTTGGATCCGTGGTAGCTTAAAACCAAGCATATGATGAGAAGACTCGTTCATCACAGTGGCAAGGACTAAGGGAAAGTTTCAAAGAATTGGGCACCATTCAGCACTGTTGGCAGGGCTTGAATTTGATGATAAAAACTTGTTGCTGTCTTAGTCTCTAGTGATTGTGGAGATCAGAGAGTTATGGGGAGTCCTGGGGCTCCCAAAGGAGGTAAAAAATTTTACGGGGAAATGACAATCCAGTGACTGGAGCAGACAGGAGAAAGACCAGGTTTGTCATTTCTTGCTTAGCTCTTGTAGCTAATGGAAGGAAAAACATAAGAAGCTATTTTTAAATGGTATTTTTATTTCATAAATAAAATGCTATCTAAATTGGAAGAGTCATATTTCTCTTGCATTAGCATTTTAATTTTCTGTTTTTCATCCAGAAATATTTCAGATAGGCAAAACACCCCCATCCTAACCCCATTATAATCCCTTCCCTTTCTACATTCTCCAAGAAAAACAGTCCTTGTTTGTTTACCCACCAATGTTTCTCCTTATACTTTAGTTACAGATAGAGAGATACCATTAATATAAATACATATATATGCTAAACATACCTAGTATTTTTGCATGCTCTTAACTTTTTAAAAATGTACATTATTTCTGCATTTGCTATTTATCCATATGGATGTAAGGACCTAATTTAATTTAGCTGCCATTTAATAATCCATGTTATTAATCTGCCACAATTATGGATCAAGTCTCCTCTCAGCAGATATTTAAGTTGTTTCCAATTCTGCACAATTCTAATACTGGTGCAGTAAACATCCATGAATATCCTTGGACTTCTGTCCTTATATACACGTGAAAATGTTGTGACATGCTCTTAATAAAACAGAACATCTTAGAGTTTTTTTTGTGCTGATACATGTTGTTAGAGCTCATTCTTTTAACATTTGAACAGATTCTAGCTTGAAAAAAACTAAAATATATTGAACCAAGTTTCTTGCTGGACATTTAGATTGGCTTCTCTCTTGGTTTTGTGTTGTTAATAACAGACTCACAAGCCTCCTTGGACACATGTGAGTTTCTCCAGAGTATGTAACTAAAATCGTGACTGCTCCATGAAAGGGTGGGTGTGCCTCCAACGTTCCACATACTGCCTAACTGCTCTTCAGCTGCGCCGATTTGACAACCACCAGCAGTGCATGGGGAACTTCATTGTTCTACTGCCTTGTGATCTTTCAATATGGTCACTCATAAGATTTTTCAAATCGATGGATTCCAAAATAGTATCTCATTTGTTTTCACTTGCATGATTCCTTATAAAATTGAGCATCTTTTCATATACTTATTGACCATTTGGCTTTTATTTTCCATCAATTGTGTGTTCATAGCCTTTGTTCCTTCTTCTTCTGGGTGACCATTAGGAGAATCTGGTTCCAATCATTTCCATATTTTTTTTTAGATAGAATCTTGCTTTGTTGCCCAGGATGGAATGCAGTGGCATAATCTTGGCTCACTGCAACCGCTGCCTCCTGGGTTCAAGCAATTCTTCTGCATCAGCCTCCCAAGTAGCTGGAATTAGAGGCATGCGCTAGCACACCCAGCTAATTTTTGTATTTTTAGCAGAGACGGGTTTCTCCAAGTTAGCCAGACTGATTTCAAACTCCTGACACTCAGGAGATCCACCCATCTTGGTCTCCCAAAGTGCTGGGATTACAGGCGTGAGCCACCACCCCTGGCCCCATATTCTATTTATTTTAGGAGAGGACAGTTCCTTGAAAGTTTAACTAACAAAAGGCTAATATGTAAATAATAAATTGTCTAGCAAGTAAAATAATTTTTAAAACCCAGTAGATAAATAAAATTAATTTATGCCTGCTTCTCAAAGCTGTCACCTACATTGTAGGTGGAGGGAACTAACATTAGCAAATATTGACCTTACAACTGGAGCTTAACGGATATCACCTCATTTAGCCCTTGCAATGAAACTGTAAGATAGGAATGATTTCCCTTTCTCTCCTTGAGGATGAGAAAATGTAGACTTAAAGAGATTAAATGTCTAGCCTGAGGTTAAGGAGCTTGAAATTAACAAGAGAGAATTTGGAGGTTTGTCTGTCACCAAAATGCAGGCACTCTCTACCACGCAAGAGAACCACAGTTCTCACTGATAAAGTAGCTTGAAGAGAAGATTCATATTGGGGGAAATCTATAAACCTTAACAGGAAGAGGGCAGGGGTGGTAACTCATGCCTGTCATCCCAGCACTTTAGGAGGCCGAAGCAGGCAGATCACCTGGGGCCAGGAGTTCGAAACCAACCTGGCCAACATGGCAAAACTCCATCTCTACTAAAAATACAAAAATTAGCTGGGTGTGGTGGTGCATGCCTGTAATCTCAGCTATTAAGGAGGCTGAGGCAGCAGAATTGCTTGAACCTGCGAGGCGAGTTTGCAGTGAACCAAGATCATGTCATTGCACCTGCAATAGAGCAAGACTCCATCAAAAAAAAAAAAAAAAAAAAAAAACAAATGTTAGCCATTCTTTTGGAAATAATTATTTGTGGAGGTAAGAGTTTTGTTTAATCTCTTCTGAAACCTAAGCAGTAGGGATCTTCAGAGGCACACTTTCTTCTCTACACGTCTCCAGGAGAAAACTGTGGCCACCAAATATTATGCACGCTTAAGATAATTTAGATGCATCCTATTCTTTTTTTCCCCCTTAGACTACTTGTTCTCCAGCGAAGTAAAGAGTGGTTATTTTTCCAGGAAGTAATATCAGTTGCTTCCTCAGGGGGCCGATGATTTGATAAGGAATGGTAAGAGGCAGAGATAAATCAGGCTTTGAGAGAATATAAAACACGTTTTAGTTTTTAAGTCCTAGAGTTTATTCTGAAAAAGTTTAAATGAAACACATTCCATGAATATATTATACATTTATTTTACTAATGCTTTATTTCCCAATTATAATTGTAAGGTAATTACAGAAGGAGCCCACACTGAGCCCTGACAGTTCACATTTCTGGGAGTCTGCAGGAATTTCTAAGACGGTTTTCATAGCTCTTAAGATATCTTGAATCCAGAAAGTCTGCCCATGAGTTTTAGGGGCAAGGTACTTTTTTTGAGACAGTCTCACTCTGTTGCCAGGCTGGAGTGCAGTGAAGAAACATCAGCCCACTGCAACCTCCGCCTTTCGAGTTCAAGCAATTCTCCTGCCTCAGCCTCCTGAATAGCTGGGACTACAGGCAAACACCACCATGCACTGCTAATTTTTGTATGTTTAGTACAGACAGGGTTTCACTATGTTGGCAAGGCAGTTCTTGAACTCCTGGCCTCGTGACCCACCTGACAGCCTCCCAAGGCAGTTTACTTTTTTATCTTAATGGGGAGATGGCCAAGGCCCTCAGCATTGCACATGGTCAGCTTCAAGTGATTTCAGCCAAAGCTCTGCTGGACAGTTCCCACAGCACCCTCTCTCCTTCCACACATATTCCCCCACTTTCTGGCTTGAATTGTCTCTGAAGCCAAGGCAGCCTGCTCAGCCTTTGTATGGAGCCAGGAATATAAGAGGGTTAATGCCTCTTTAAGTGACTCTCCTCCAAAAGAGGAGTCAGTCAGTAGACTAATGCCCCAATCTCTGGGGTTTCAAAAGGAAAATGTAAAGGGTGCTCTACCTCCCATTTGCCAACAGAAGTACCCAGTTCAATGCACCTTTTCCTGGCTTTTCTTCCGTTCCTCCCTAACTCTCCTCACTCTTAATTCTTCCTCCTGGGAGCACCTCCCAAATAAATTACTTATACCCAAATCCTTTCCTCGGGTTCCGTTTTCAGAAAAAATTAAAGCAATTTCCTCGAGATCTCATAGATACCTATGTATTATTTTAAAGATACTTTTTCCTCCAGGAAGTCTTCTCTGACCTTTTCTAACTATAAAAAAAAGAATTAAGTAGCACCGGGCGCGGTGGTTCAAGCCTGTAATCCCAGCACTTTGGGAGGCCGAGGCGGGTGAATCATGAGGTCAAGAGATTGAGACCATCCTGGTCAACATGGTGAAACCCCGTCTCTACTAAAAATACAAAAAAAATTAGCTGCTCATGGTGGCATGTGCCTGTAATCCCAGCTACTCAGGAGGCTGAGGAAGGAGAACTGCCTGAACCCAGGAGGCGGAGGTTGCGGTGAGCCGAGATCGCGCCATTGCACTCCAGCCTGGGTAACAAGAGCAAAACTCCATCTAAAAATAATAATAATAATAATGATAATAATTAAGTAAACTGCTCTTTTATGACACTTTGTTTTGATTGGCTGTTTATCCATATCCATCACTTCTGTAAGCTTCTTTTTGTTTATTGCATTTTAGGTTTTGGGGTACATGAGCAGAACATGCAAGACAGTTGCATAGGTACGCACATGGCAGTGTGTTTTGCTTCCTTTCTCCCCTTCACCCACATTTGGCATTTCTCCCCAGGCTATCCCTCCCCACCTCCACCTCCCACTGGCCCTCCCCTTTTCCCCCCAATAGACCCCAGTGTTTAGTACTCCCCTCCCTGTGTCCATGTGTTCTCATTTTTCATCACCCGCCTATGAGTGAGAATACGCGATGTTTCATTTTCTGTTCTTGTGTCAGTTTGCTGAGGATGTTCTCCAGATTCATCCATGTCTCTACAAATGACAAAAACTCATCATTTCTGATTGCTGCATAATATTCAGCAGCAATATTATTATTCCATGGTGTATATGTGCCACATTTTTCCAATCCAGTCTATTATCAATGGGCATTTGGGTTGATTCCAGGTCTTTGCTATTGTAAACAGTGCTGCAATGAACATTCGTGTACATGCGTCCTTATACTAGAACGATTTATAGTCCTTTGGATATATACCCAGTAATGGGATTGCTGGGTCAAATGGAATTTCTATTTCTAAGGCCTTGAGGAATCACCACACTGTCTTCCACAATGGTTGAACTAATTTACACTCCCACCAACAGTATAAAAGTGTTCCTTTTTCTCCACATCCTCTCCAGCATCTGTTGTCTCCAGATTTTTTAATGATCGCCATACTAACTGGCGTGAGATGGTATCTCAATGCGATTTTGATTTGCATCTCTCTGATGACCAGTGACGATGAGCATTTTTTCATATGATTGTTGGCCTCATATATGTCTTCTTTCGTAAAGTATCTGTTCATATCCTTTGCCCACTTTTGAATGGGCTTGTTTGTTTTTTTCCTGTAAATCTGTTTGAGTTGTTTGTAAATTCTGGATATCAGCCCTTTGTCAGATGGGTAAACTGCAAAAATTTTTTTCCATTCTGTTGGTTGCCGATCCACTCTAGTGACTGTTTCTTTTGCCGTGCAGAAGCTGTGAAGTTTGATTAGGTCCCATTTGTCTATTTTGGCTTTTGTTGCCAATGCTTTTGGTGTTTTGTTCATGAAGTCCTTGCCTACTCCTATGTCCTGGATAGTTTTACCTAGATTTCCTTCTAGGGTTTTTATGGTGCCAGGTCTTATGTTTAAGTCTTTAATCCATCTGGAGTTAATTTTAGTGTAAGGTGTCAGGAAGGGGTCCAGTTTCTGCTTTCTGCACATGGCTAGCCAGTTTTCCCAACACCATTTGTTAAACAGGGAATCCTTTCCCCCTTGCTTGTTTTTGTCAGGTTTATCAAAGATTGTATGGTTGTAGATATGTTGTGTTGCCTCCGGTGCCTCTGTTTTGTTCCATTGGTCTATATGTCTGTTTTGGTACCAGTACCATGCTGTTTTGATTACTGTAGCCTTGTAGTATAGTTTCAAATCTGGTAGTGTGATGCCCCCTGCTGTGTTCTTTTTGCTTAGAATTGACTTAGCTATGCGGGCTCTCTTTTGGTTCCATATGAAGTTCATGGTGGTTTTTTCCAGTTCTGTGAAGAAAGTCAATGGTAGCTTGATGGGGATAGCGTTGATTCTGTAAACTACTTTGGGCAGTATAGCCATTTTCACGATATTAATTCTTCCTAACCATGATCCCTGTGGTCAAGAGAAGTCGGTGTACTGAAAAATGAAAGACAAGAAAGTAGACAAATTGAAAAGCAGTATGATTTGAGTTCCAATGAAGGCATGAAATCAGCATTGCCTAAACTTTATCTTTATGATCAGGAAAAGGTTCTCTGAAAAGATATCTGAGCAAAATTTGAAAAAAACCCGGCATATCATAATTTTTTAAACAACATGGCTGGGTGCAGTGGCTCACGTCTGTAATCCCAACATTTTGGGAGGCCAAGGTAGTTGTATCACCTGAGGTCAGGAGTGTGAGAACAGCCTGGACAAAATGGCAAAATCCATCTCTACTAAAAATACAAAATAATAATAATAATAGCCGGGCATGGTGGCCATGCCTGTAGTCCCAGCTACTCAGGAGCTGAGCCAGGAGAATCACTTGAACCTGGAGGAAGAGGTTGCAGTGAACTGAGATTGTGCCACTGCACTGCAGTCTGGGTGACAGGCCAAGACTCTCAAAAAATAATAATAAAATAAAATAAGGTAAAACAAAATTAAATTAATAATTTTTTAAAAAGTTGATTAAAATAAACAACTCACACTTATTAAGCCCTTCTTTGGTGTCTGGTATTTGCACAAAGGAATTTTGGGGCATTATTTTATTTACTTTCCATACATAGACACTGAGCAGCCTCATTTCCCAGATGCAGAGACTGAGGCTTATGAGGTTAAGAATTTGCCTGGATTTGCACAGCCAGCAAGAGGTAAAACCAGAATTCCAGTTTCTCCAATGCCCAGGATCTAAAGAATTCACTTGCCAAGGACTGTCTACCTCACTGAGCCACCACAGGGCTCCTGGACGCAACTTCAAAACAAAGCCCTAATAGGATAATGCATTTTCATCAATGAGAAATTATGACTTTATTAGAACAACAAAAACAAAGACTGTCTGAGTTCAAAGGAAAGGAACAGAGAAGATGGCTGATGCTGAGTAGCGTGAATCAAAAAACAGAGAGAAAGAAAAAGAATTGTGCTGCAGCCTCCTTCCTCACTCTCTCAATTCCTTCACACGTTTTTCAAAAAGAAAAATAAATTCTATTTCTCCTTAAAATCACTTCTGAGTTCTTCAAATGATTTACAGTCATTTTAAATCAGTCCTCAGAACCTCCCAGGAGTGTATTTGTGCACAACAAACACACACAGAGAAGCACCAAACAAAGACCTCCTAGAATCGCCTGGGTCATACATGTAAAAGGTGATTTGGAAACCCTATTCAGTAACTAGGTTATTTTAAGGCTCAACTTTCATGTCAAGATTCCACTCAACATCTGATAAACTCTGTGGTAGAAACAGATTTTTAAAGTTGTTTTGTTCTCAGTAGGATGAATGTTGCTTTAGTAATTTCCTCAAAATCAGTGAAGTTTGTCAGACACTGCTTTACCATAATCTATTATTTAAGTCGTTTTATAAAGGCAAGAGAAAGAACGAATTAAGGAAAGAAAGAGGGAGAGAAAGAGGAAAGAAAAAGAAGGAAAGGAAGGAAGGAAAAGAGGAAGGCAAGAGAGAGGGAGAGAGATGGAAGGAGCAAAGGATAAAGGAAGAGAGGGAGGGAGGGAGGAGAAGGAAGTAAAAAAGAGATGCTTCTAACAGAAATAAGTGTAGCTGCTGAATGAATAAACATGTGGTAATGAAATAAAAGTCATGTTCCAGGCTTCTTTTCCATGAAAGGAAAAGAGGAAGCTTCTTGCGTTACCTCTGCTCTGCAGGACACCAGCAGAAGGGAAAATATCAGAAAACAAAAATATATTTGCTCATATTTGAAATGCAGCATGGATAGGTTATTTTTAAATTGAGATCTTCTAATGGCCTAGAAACATCATAGTTGATTAAGTAAGGAGACTGGGATGAAATCAGTAACTTCACTCTATATTCTTTTTTTTGAGATGGAGTTTCACTCTTGTTACCCAGGCTGGGGTGCAATGGCGCCATTTCGGCTCACCGTAACCTCTGCCTCCTGGGTTCAGGCAATTCTCCTGCCTCAGCCTCCCGAGCAGCTGGGATTACAGGCACGCGCCATCATGCCCAGCTAATTTTTTGTATTTTTAGTAGAGACGGGGTTTCACCATGTTGACCAGGATGGTCTCGATCTCTTGACCTCGTGATCCACCCACCTCGGCCTCCCAAAGTGCTGGGATTACAGGAGTGAGCAATCGCGCCCGGCCCCACTCTATATTCTTTAAAGAAACTGTCACAGGCTCAGAAGTTGGCAAACAACTAATAGTAGAAAATCACTGCCACATCAAAGGTCTGTTAATAGGCCCTTTGAATTAGAATCGGGCTTTGAGTTGGTTTAGCTGAAGTCTGTTAGCATCTCTTCCAGTAAGACTCTAATCCCCACAGGATGAAAAAAAAGTGACTTCTCTGCATAAAACATGACCCACAATTTATGGCACACTTTCCAGCAAAACACCCAGCAGCCCCTGAGGGGTCGACAGATCTGTGATTCCACATTAATTGATACAAAGGGTGCTGTTTTCCAGATGACCTCACACCTAATTGAATAAGGCAGACACACATACCACATGTAATTGTGCTTATTGCATGCATTATTGTCATTTAGCATTTATCACCCTTTACCAGGAGCATGGATGGTTAAGAGGATTGGCTTTGAAATCTGACGGACCCAACCCCTATCAACAAATATCTCTGTGCATTTTATACTCTTTGGAATGGTGACAAAAAATAGTACCTACCTCAAAATTTGAAGGAAACCAATGCATGAAAAAGATAATACCTGGAATTTAGTAAACATTCATAGATATTATTATTTGCATTTCCTGAAAGCATTATGGGTGGGTTTATTAACAATGCTTTGCTCCTTGGACAAATTCAACTAATATTTTTCAAGTGCTTATTTTGTGCACAATGTTCTGTTTTTTGTGTGTTTTTTTTCATTCCCAGAGCACTTCAGTGAAGTGGGTATTATTATTCCTCTTTAAAAGCCAAGATCATCAAAGCTAGAATACAGTAAAATAATTTGCTCTTTATCACTTCGCTACAACATTGTGAGGTTTTTGATTTGACCTCAGGTCTGCTGGCTCTACAATGTGGACAGCTGCAATACATCAATGTGATGTCTTTTAACCTACATGAATTTTTATAGCCTGTGGATTCATTGGTGTTCTGACAAACCAGCTCTCCAAAAAACAAATCCTGATTTGTCACATTTACCAGTGTCTGTGTTGTAAATACCCCTGCCCTGGCCAATTTCAAAGTAATGGTAACCCAACTTGTAAAATCGTTCTGTACTTTTCTCACTAGGTATTACAGTGAGATATAACACTAGGTTATATCAGCTCTCACTATTTATTATATTTGAAATATGGGGCCCACGGCTGAGAAAGCCAGGGCTTGACCCTCTGCCTCTTTCTGCCTACTGTTGGCTATGTTCTTCTGCTTTCAGCCTGCTTGACCTTTTCATGCCCTGTTATGGATGCAACCTTAGAGTGTACCATGAGAGGCAGAAGCAAGTCAGAGGAGCCCACATAAAGGAAGAGGTAGGCTGCAAATGAGTACTAGGCAAAAAGCAGAAAGCAAGACAGGGAAACGACTGAGAAACACGACCAGCAGCCACAAGCAAGGGGGAGTCTCATTCCAGACTCAAAGAGCAGGAAGAGACAAGTTGCTAAGTAAGGAATGATCAAATGGAATGGCCAAGGCCCAGGCTGGGATGCAGACATATTGGAGCTCAACCATCTGCCCAGTCACATATTCACTGTGCATCTGTGGGAAGTGTATTTAAATTTTCTCTACCTCAGCTTCCTCTCCTATAAATGGCAGCTATGGTATCTTCATGTAAAAGGTTAAAGAATATAAGAGACTCCATCATACAGTAGTACTCAATAACATTAGGTTTTAAGAACTGATCTTACACTGGTAAGGAAACCAATCTGCCTCAACCAGAAGAAATTATTTTTTATTTTACTTTATCTTATTTTTAGAACTAAGGTACACAGATTTGAACTGGTCACCTTGCTCAGTATATGGTATGCTCTTATCATCTGTCCATCCATGGCCCTCTCTTTAAATTATTTTCCACTTTATTTCTCACTCTAATCCCATTCTCTCCCTCTCATAAGTATCTTCACCCCCATGTTTACATGCTTCCCATAATATACACATATGTTTATTCAATTACCTTTGCATCTATGGAAAACAGAATGGTTCATGGGTGAACTTTTTAAATTTACATATAATGGTATATTAGTTTCCTGGAGCTACCATAACAAAATACCACAGAATGAATGGCTTAAACAACAGAAATCTATTTTGCCACAGTTCTCGAGGCTGAGAGTCCAAGATCAAGGTGTTAGCAGGAATGATGTCTCCTGGGACCCTGTCCTCGGTTCAGAAATGGCTACCGTCTCATTCCATCCTCACATGGTCATTCTTCTATATATACACACCCCTGGTGTTTCTCTGCATATTCAAATTTCCTCTTCTCATAAGGACATCAGTTGTGCTCGATAAAAATTCAATGTTTAGTCCACCTTAAAGTCCTCATTTTAACTTAATTACTTTTTAAAGACATTATCTCCAAATATAATTACATCATGAGACACTAAGGGTTAGCGCTTAAAGATGAGCTTGCCAAGAAGGGACAAAACAAAACTCATAAATAGTATCATGCTATTGTAGGAGATTGTTGCAACCAATGAACCATGCACCATATTAAAGGCTTACACACCTTCTTTTGTCACTGGCTCCAGGCTTGGCACAGAACTTGCTCTAGACAAAGGGACATGAGCAAACATAGTCCAAGAAAACACTTAATAATATCTTGTACATTGGGGCTTGCTCTTTTTTGCTGTTGACAACTTTTATGCCACCGTGTGAGAAAGCCCAAGCTAGCCCATTAGTTTCTGCAGATATGAACCCCTCCCAGACATGAATAAGTGGGAGCAACAGCTAGTTGGGTGCATGAGCCATATTACAATACCCAGGGACCATTGGTTTAAGTGCCAACCAACCTCAGGGGCACAAGTGAGCCCAGGAGAGACCAGCATAACTGCTTTGCTTAGCACAGCCCAAACTATTGAGCTCATCAACAACTTCTCTAAACCAGTATTTTTGGGATGGTTTGTTAGCAGCAACCGATGATGATAAAGCTACAACTATGGGTACTATTCTTTTTCTTACTTTCTGTCATTTAACATGATGTATTTGAGATGTTGCTATTTGTAGATATGTTTCACTCCTCCTGGCTGCTATAAGGCATTCTGGTATATGTGCATGTCATCTTTTATTTATCCAATCACCTAGGGATGAACAGTTGGGCTTCCTCCAGGTTTCTGCTCTACAAACATTCTCACATATGTATCTTTCTCTGCTGCCATTAGAGTTTCTCTAGAAACACTATTCAAAAGTAAAATTGCTCGTTTGCAGGGCATATGCACACTTAATTGCACTAAATATTGTCAAATTGATCTTCAAAATAGCTGTAGCAATTTATGCTCCTTTTAGAAGTGAAGGAGGACTGGTCAGGCGATGCATGTTTCTTATTAGAGCAGGAATCATTCCCTGATGAGTGCTATGTTTAGTCTTGCAAGAGAAAACAAGCAGAAGTTCCTAGCTAGACTACAAAGGGTAGTCCAGCAATCAGGGCCCAGACACTGACCGAGGCAGATCTTAACACTCTCTCTATTTCTCTTCTTCACTAGTCTTACCTGAAATTGACATATTATTGCAGTTTTTTTCCTGTTGGTGTTACTTGCCTATAATAATTATGGTATTTCATTTTCTATTTTCATTCCTAAGTCGAAATTTTGTGATGTTTAATATTTTAAATTCTCAATCATAAAAGAGCTAAAAAGATAATCAGGATTTATTGATAGTCAATACTTGTGTTGAAAACAATTAGTTTAAGTTATTAAAGTGGTTGAAACCATGTGAAGATAAAAAATAGTTTTTGATAACACTAGAAAACAATAACCTTACAATAATAACAGGACTATATCAGGATACAGAATATATGCAAAGAATTATGTTATAGTGCTAACAGAAAAAATTAGAATTAAAAATATACAATGCATAATCACAGCTGTGATGACTGGAGCATTTTCCCTGAGGCTATTTGCCAATGCCAACTATTCGGACTCTGGGCCTAAGGTTTCACAGGGAAAGAGCGCAGTTGTTCAGGCCCAAAACCCATCCAAAGTAGTGATAATTACATGAGTCTTTTCTCATTAAACCTGACCCTTAAAGACAGGGGCAAATCAGCCCAAAAGCCATCTCCTGTACCCCTACATTACAGGCATGCAGAGGCTGGAATAGGCCAGGAAGTCTCAAGCTTTGGAGGCACTCTGGAGTGAAGCCAGAAGGTAAAATTATCCTTGAACTCAGGGAATCTGAACAAATCAATTTCAAGGGCAATGACAAGCAAGTTGTCAAGCATATAAAGAAGCAAGACAACATGAAAGAAAACAAACAGAAGAAATAGATATGTGAATTACCCATTAATTATGAAACAATCATAATTATTATGTCTACAGAGATAAAAGACAAGCTTGAAAACATTCAATGGTCATAGGAAACTATAAAGAGTGAAATGGTAGATTTGAAAAACACAAACAGGGAGACCAACTCAAGATGGCACGGTTAAAACAACCCAGGATTGAAGCTCTCAGTGAACGCGTGGAGGGTGAGTCAGGGCCGCATTTCCAGACGGATCTTTGTTGCCCACAGAACGGGGAAATTCCCAGGTATAAAAGAGACGTGGGGTGCCAGTGCAGCAGTTTTGGCTGGTGCAACCGGCAACCAGTGCAGCCGGCGGCCGGCGCTGCAGTGCAGCGGCACTCCACAGTGCTCCACACAAAGTGCACTGGTCCGGGTGCCCTGTTGAACCAGCAATCTGAGACTTCAGAGGGCAGATTGGCATATCCATCTGATTGAATGGGACTCGGACAGTGAGCCAGGCCAGGAGATTCCAGGGAAATGGCATTTGGGCCAGCACAGTGGGACAAACAAAACAATGATTGCAAACACTCCGGGTATAAAGTTTCACTGCAGGCACAGCTGAACCCAGGATGGTGCAGCTCGGTGGGGGAGGGGCGTCCGCCATTACCGAGGCAATCCACACCTACTAACGTACATTCCCATTGCTGACACAGCTTGCTGTTGCCGAGGCAACCCGCCACAACAGAGAGACTCCGCCGCAGGGCATAGCCCAAGGCAGCAGGGTGGAGACCGCAGCAGCAGGGCAGAGCCTGCAGCAACAGGGTGGACCTCACACCAGCAGGTGGAGCCTCAGCAGGCAAATAGTGACTAGACTGCCTCCTAGCTGGGCAGGACAGTGCAACAGACACTCATAAAGAAAGCCCCAACCCACCAAGACAGAGCATCTGGGAAAAAAAGGGGTTTGTTTATGAGTTCTGCTGCAGCAGAATTAAACGTAGCAGCCTAACAGCCCTGAATAAACAAAAGAGCTCACAGCTCAGCACTTGAGCTCCTATAAAGTACAGACTGTCTCCTCAAGCAGCTCCCTGACCCCTCCATATCCAGAAGACTGACATTTGGCAGGCATCATTCTGGGACAAAGATAGCAGAAAAAGAAACTGGTAGCATCCCTCACTCTTCCACAGCTGCTATAGGTGCACCCAAGACAAACAGGGCCTGGAGTGGACCTCAGCAGTAATACAGTGGAGGGGCTAGACTGGTAGAAGGAAAACGAAGTAACAGAAATACTTCATCATCAACAATCTGGGCATCCACTCAGAGACCCAACTGAAAAGTCAGAAACTACTCAGATGATAGGTAAATAAATCCACAAAGATGGGAAAAAACCAGCGCAGAAATGAGGAAAACACCCGAAACCAGAACACCTCGCCTCCTATAATACACCAAAACTCCTCACCAGCAAGGGAACAAAGCTGGATGGAGAATGACTGTGACAAAATGATGGAATTAGACTTCAAAAGGTGGATAATGAGAAACTTTTGTGAGCTAAAAGAACATGTATTAAATCAATGCACAGAAACTAAGAACCTTGAAAAAAGATTCGAGGAAATGATAACAAGAATGAATAACTTAGAAAGGAATATAAATGAATTGAAGGAGCTGAAAAACACAACATGAGAACTTTGCAAAGCCTGCAAAAGTTTCAACAGCCGAATTGACCAAGCAGAAAAAAGAATATCAGAAGTCAAAGATCAACTCAATGAAATAAAATGAGAAACCAAGATTAGAGAAAAAAGCACAACAGGAATGAACAAAGTCTCCAAGAAATGTGGGACTAGGTGAAGAGACCTAACCTACATTTGATAGGTGTACCAGAACATGACGAAGAGAATGAATCCAAGCTGGAAAATACTCTTCAGGATATTATCCAGGAAAATTTCCCCCACCTAGCAAGGCAGGCCAACACTCAAGTCCAGGAAATACAGAGAACACCACAAAGATATTCCGCAAGAAGAGCAACCCCAAGGCACATAATCATCAGATTCACCAGGGTTGAAATAAGGAGAAAATACTAAGGGCAGCCAGAGAGAAAGGTCAGGTCACCCACAAAGGGAAGCCCATCAGACTCACAGCAGATCTCTCGGCAGAAACTCTACAAGCAAGAAGAGAGTGGGGGCCAATATTCAACATCCTTAAAGAAAAGAACATTCAACCCAGAATTTCATATCCAGCCAAACAGAGCTTCATAAGTGAAGAAAAAATAAAATCCTTTGCGAACAAGCAAGTACTCAGAGATTTTGTCACCACCAGGCCTGCTTTACAAGAGCTCCTGAAAGAGGCACTACAAATAGAAAGGAAGAACCAGTACCAGCCATTCCAAAATCACACTAAATGCTAAAGAGCATCAACATAATGAAGAATCTACATCAACTAACAGGCAAAACAGCCAGCTAGCATCAAAATGGCAGTATCAAATTCACACATAACAATATTAACTCTAAATGTAAATGGACTAAATGCACCAATCAAAAGACACAGACTGGCAAATTGGATAAAAAACCAAAACCCATCAGTGTGCTGTATCCAGGAAACCCATCTCACATGCAAGGATACAAATAGGCTCAAAATAAAGGAATGAAGGAAGATTTACCAAGCAAATGGAGAGCAAAAAAAAGCAGGAGTTGCAACTGTCATCTCTGATAAAATAGACTTTAAAGCAACAAAGAACAAAAGAGACAAAGAAGGCCATTACATAATGGTAAAAAGATCAATACAACAAGAAGAGCTAACGATCCTAAACATATATGGACCCAATGCAGGAGCACCCAGATACATAAGGCAAGTTCTTAATGACTTACAAAGAGACTTAGACTCCCACACAATGATAGTGGGAGACTTTAACACTCCACTGTCAATATTAGACCGATCAACCAGACAGAAAATCAACAAAGATATCCAGGGCTTGAACTCAGACCTGGAACAAGCAAACCTGATAGACATTTACAGAACTCTTCACCCCAAATCCACAGAATATACATTCTTCTCAGAACCACATCACACCTACTCTAAAATTGACCACATAATCGGAAGTAAAGCACTCCTCAGCAAATGTAAAACAACTGAAATCATAACAGTCTCTCGGACCATACTGCAATCAAGTTAGAACTCAGAATTCAGAAACCAACCCAGAACCGCACAGCTTCATGGAAACTGAACAACTGGTTCTTGAATGTTGACTGGATAAACAATGAAATGAAGGAAGAAATAAAGAAGTTCTTTGAAACCAATGGGAACGAAGACACAACATGCCAGAATCTCTGGGACACATTTAAAGCAGTCTCTAGAGCAAAATATATAGCAATAAGTGCCCATATGAGGAGAATGGAGAGATCCAAAATTGACAACCTATCGTCAAAATTGAAAGAGCTAGAGGAGCAAGATCAAAAAAACTCAAAACCTAGCAGAAGACAAGAAATATCTAAGATCAGAGCTGAACTGAAGGAGATAGAGACACGAAAAACCCTTCAAAAAATCAATAAATCCAAGAGCTGGTTTTTTGAAGAGATCAACAAAATAGACAAACCACTAGCCAGATTGATAAAAAAGAAGAGAGAATAACCAAATAGATGCAATAAAAAATGATAAAGGGGAAATCACCACAGATTCCACAGAAATTCAAACCATCATCTGAGAATATTACAAACAACTCTATGCACATAAACTAGTAAACCTGGAAGAAATGGATAAATTCCTGGACTCCTGTGTCCTCCCAAGCCTAAACCAGAGGAAGCTGAAACAATGAATAGACAATAACAAGGTCAGAAGTCGAGGCAGCAATTAAGAGCCTACCACACGAAAAAAGCCCAGGTCCAGATGGGTTAACCACCAAATTCTACCAGACACACAAAGAGGAGGTGGTACCATTCCTTCTGAAACTATTCCAAATAATCCAAAAAGAGGAAATACTTCCCAAATCATTTTAGGAGACCAACATCATCCTGATACCAAAACCCAGCAGAGACCCAACAAGAAAAGAAAACTTCAGGCCAATATCTATGATGAACATAGATGCAAAAATCTTCAATAAAATACTGGCAAGCCGATTGCAATAGCAATTCAAAAAACTTATCCATTATGAACAACTAGGATTTGTCCCAGGGATGCAAGTCTGGTTCAACATACACAAGTCTATAAACGTAATTCACCACATAAACAGAACCAAAAACAAAAATCACATGATTATCTCAATTGACGCAGAGAACGCATTTGACAAAATTCAACAGCCCTTTATGCTAAAAACCCTCAATAAACTCAATATCAATGGAACATATCTCAAAGTAATAAAAGCTATTTATGACAAACCAACAGCCAATATCATACTGAATGGGCAAAAACTGGAAGCATTCCCTTTGAAATCCAGCACTAGACAAGGATGCTCTCTTTCACCACTCCTATTCAATATAGTACTGGAAGTTCCAGCCAGAGCAATCAGGCAAGAAAAAGAAATAAAGGGTATTCAAATAGGAAAGGTGGAATCCATATTGTCTCTATTTGCAGACGACATGATAGTATACCTAGAAGACCCCATCACCTCAGCCCAAAAACTCCTGAAACTGATAAGCAACTTCAGCAAAGTCTCAGGATATAAAATCAATGTGCAAAAATCACAAGCATTCGTCTACACCAATAACAGACTTAAAGAAAGCCAAATCAAGAACGAACTGCCATTCACAATTGCTACAAAAAGAATAAAATGCCTTGGAATACAACTCACAAGGAACGTAAGGGACCTCTTCAAGGAAAACTACAAACCACTGCTCAGCGAAATAAGAGAGGACACAAACAGATGGAGAAATTTTCCATGTTCATGGTTAGAAAGAATTAATATTATGAAAATGGCTATACTGCCCAAAGTAATTTACAGAATCAATGCTATCCCCATCAAGCTACCATTGACTTTCTTCACAGAACTGGAAAAAACCACCATGAACTTCATATGGAACCAAAAGAGAGCCCGCATAGCCAAGTCAATTCTAAGCAAAAAGAACACAGCAGGCGGCATCACACTACCGAATTTCAAACTATACTACAAGGCTACAGTAATCAAAACAGCATGGTACTGGTACCAAAACAGAGATATAGACCAATGGAACAAAACAGAGGCATTGGAGGCAACACAACATATCTACAACCATACAATCTTTGATAAACCTGACAAAAACAAGCAATGGGGAAAGGATTTCCTGTTTAATAAATAGTGTTGGGAAAACTGGCTAGCCATGTGCAGAAAGCAGAAACTGGACCCCTTCCTGACACCTTACACTAAAATTAACTCCAGATGGATTAAAGACTTAAACATAAGACCTGGCACCATAAAAACCCTAGAAGGAAATCTAGGCAAAACCATCCAGGACATAGGAGTAGGCAAGGACTTCATGAACAAAACACCAAAAGCATTGGCAACAAAAGCCTAAATAGACAAATGGGACCTAATCAAACTCCACAGCTTCTGCATGGCAAAAGAAACAGTCACTAGAGTGAATAGGCAACCAGTAGAATGGGAAAAATTTTTGCAGTTTACCCATCTGACAAAGGGCTGATATCCAGAATTTACAAAGAACTCAAACAGATTTACAGGAAAAAAAACAAACAAGCCCATTCAAAAATCGGCAAAGGATATGAACAGACACTTTACGAAAGAAGACATATATGAGACCAAAAATCATATGAAAAAATGCTCATCATCATTGGTCATCAGAGAGATGCAAATAAAAACCACATTGAGATACCATCTCACGCCAGTTAGAATGGCGATCATTAAAAAATCTGGAGACAACAGATGCTGGAGAGGATGTGGAGAAAAAGGAACACTTTTACACTGTTGGTGGGAGTGTAAATTAGTTCAACCATTGTGGAAGACAGTGTGGTGATTCCTCAAGGCCTTAGAAATAGAAATTCCATTTGACCCAGCAATCCCATTACTGGGTATATATCCAAAGGACTATAAATCATTCTACTATAAGGACACCTGCACACGAATGTTCATTGCAGCACTGTTTACAATAGCAAAGACCTGGAACCATCCCAAATGCCCATTGATGATAGACTGGATTGGGAAAATGTTGCACATATACACCATGGAATATTATGCAGCAATCAGGAAGGATGAGTTTATGTCGTTTGTAGGGCCATGGATGAATCTGGGGAACATCATCCTCAGCAAACTGACACAAGAACAGAAAATAAAACGCCACATATTCTCACTCATAGGCGGGTGATGAAAAATGAGAACACATGGACACAGGGAGGGGAGTACTAAACACTGGGGTCTATTAGGGGAAAAAAGGGAGGGCCAGAGGAGGGAGGAGCTGGGGAGGGATAGCCTGGGGAGAAATGCCAAATGTGGGTGAAGGGGAGAAAGGAAGCAAAACACACTGCCATGTGTGTACCTATGCGACTGTCTTGCATGTTCTGTACATGTACCCCAAAACCTAAAATGCAATAAAAAATTTAAAAAAAAAGAAAAACACAAACAGAAACTTTAGATATAAAATATATAACAAAAGTATTTAGAGCTCAGTGGTTACATTGGATAGCATATTTAACATAACTGAAGATAGATTAGAAAAGAAGATGACATTTTTTCAAATACAACACAAAGACAGATAAGAGAGATTTAAAGCCTCAACTGATTGGAATCCCAGCAGGAGAAGAAAGAGAAAATGGACGAGGCAATGTTTGAATAAATCGCATCTGAGATTTTTCTCAGAACTGATAAATCAAACCAATACATATAGGCAGGCTCTGAAAATTCAAGTAGAATAAGTAATAATAAATCTACATCTGTAAGCATATCAAATATGTGCCCAAAAAATAACCAAACCCAAGAAATTTATTAAAAGAAATAAAGATAGAGTACCCTTAAAGTACAGCAGTGAATAGATACTGACTTCGACAATAACAATGAAAGCCAAAAGACAGTAGAAAGCTATTTTGGATTAGTACAAACCTAAGATTCCACACCCAGTAAGACTATTTTTCAAAAATGAAAGTGAAATAAAGACTCTTCAAACTAACTAAAATTGAAATTCATGACCAAAAGACCGTCACTGAAGGAAATTCTAAAGATTCCATTCAAGCAAAAGGAAATGATCCCAGATAGACAACTGAGACTTAAGAAGGAATGGAGAGCAAGGTACGTTATACATATATAGGTAAATATAAACTTAATGTCTAGTGAAACACACACACACACACACATGCACACATGGAGAGTTAAAACACCATATAACAGTAACACGAGAAGGAATAACTGATTTTGAAATATTCTATGAAATATCAAAGAGGAAAAGAACATATTAAGTTTTACTTTTTTGTAAGTTAGGTATGCATGTTGTCATTTCTATGGTTACTACCAACATAGTCAAGAAAAAAACTATAAAAGAAAAGTTAATCGATTAACAATCTATTGGGTTCTTCCCTTCAAGGCCGCAGGTTCCATTCTGGCCCAGGTTGATCTAAAAAAGTTGTCTGGGAGCAAGAGCCTGGAATAGGGGCCTCAGGACACTGTCTGGTGCCCCGTCGTACTGTGGCTGAGCTGGTATCCAAGTTGTAAGGTGAAGTCATATTTAATTTCCCCTGTTATCTCCTCAAGCAGGAGTCTCTCCTGGAACTGTGAGCTGTGCTGCCTGGGATGGGGGAGAGGTGACACAAGCACTCCATGAGCTTCCCAAGTGGTGTCTCACTAGGTCGAGTACCCTCCAAGTTCACTGGCTCTGAGCCCAGCACAGCACCAGGACTTGCTCAGGAATTACAGCCTTCGTGAACTAGAACTATACTGAGATTCAAATTAATTTAGGACCCCAGAGTACTTTAACCTGTGATGGAAGGGTTGCCAGAACTCAAGTTTCAATGGGATGGATGATTTGCCTCTAGCTGGGGCTGGTCTAAATGCTTCCTCTGTGGGTGCAGACTGAGTTCTGCTGTAACAGCACAGTGTTGAGTTCCAATACAAAGTCCCATAATCACTGTGCTTTTCCTTTCTGAAGTGCACAGATTCTCTCTCCATGCCATGTGACCACTGATGGGGGGAAAACCCAGTGCATCCTGGCAGGATTCATCACCTGCTGACTAAAGATACCCAGGGAGTACTAGTTGTGGGCCTTGGGTGAGACTCAGAGCTGCGCTGGCCTCACATGTGACCCAGAACACTCCCAGTTGTGGTAGTTATGGGAGGAGACCTGTTCCACTAGAGGAAAAGAGTGGAAAGGGTAAAGGGGACTTTGTCTTGCAGCTTGGGCATCAGCTTGACCACAGTGGGATAGAGTACCAAGTGGACTCCTGGAGTCCCCACATCCAGGCCTTGGTTTCTGGATGGCATTTTTGGACCTTCCCTGGGCCAGAGGGGAACCCATTGCCCTGAAAAGAGAGACTTAGCACTGGCAACATTTATCTCAAGCTGACTGAAGTGCCCTTGGCCTTGAATCAATATCACTGATTCCCAGGCAGTGCTTGCCATGGGCCTGGACAGTGGTGGCCATGAAGAGAGACTCCTCTGCTTGAGGGAAGGGGAGGGAAGAGTGGGAAAGAATCTTGTGGCTTTAATGCCAAACTGAGCAGCAACAGGATAAAGCATCAGGTAGATTCCTAAGGTTCTCAACTCCAGGACCTGGCTCTCAGATGACGTCTCTGGACCCAATTGGAACTGGGAGAAACTTGTAGCTATGAAGAGAAGGATGCAATCCTGGCCAGATTTGCCACATGATGACCGTAGAACCCTTGGACCTTGAGTGAGCATAGGCAGTAGCCATGCAGTGGTCACTGCAGGCCTTGGGTGTAACCCAGTGTTGTACTGGCTTTGGGTCTGACCCAGCACACTGGTGGTTGCCATAGGGGTGCATGTGTCACTCCTCCTCCAGCTTCAGCAGCTCATCACAAAGAGAGAGACACCATTTGTTTCAAGGAAAATAAGGAAAAAGAACCAGAGACTGTCTGGTAATCCAGGGAATTCTCTTGGGTCTTAGCCAAGACCACCAAGGCAGTACCTCTATGAGTCCCCGAAAGCCATAGTATTACTGGGTAGCTTAGTGTGCCCCCTAAAACAAATACAGTTGTGATAACCAAAAACTTGAACCCCAACACTCAGGTCCCTTCAAAAACCTAGAAAGTCTTTCTGAGAAGGATGAGTACAAACAAGTCCAGACTGCAAAGCTACGATAAATACCAACCATTTCAATGCCCAGACACCCACAAACATCCATAAGCACCAGGACAATCCAAGAAAACATGACTTCATCAAAAAAAGTAAATAAGGTACCAGTGACCAGTTCCAAAAAGACAGAGATATGTGAGCTTTCAGACAGAGAATTCAAAATAGCTGTTTTGAAAAGCTCAATGAAATCCAAGATAACTAGAGAAGGAATTCAGAATTCTATCAGATAAATTTAACAAAAAAGTTGAAATAATGTAAAAGAATAAAGCCGGGGAGGACTCAAGATGGCGCTGTAAGAACAACCCAGGACTGGAGTTCTCGTTGTGTCTGCGGAGAGGTGAGTCTGAGCTGCATTTCCAGACTGATCTTTGTTGCTCATGGAACGGGGAAATTCCCAAGTGAAGAGGAGACGCGGGACGCCAGGCAGATATTACGCCTGGCGAAGCCGGCAGCCAGGGTGGCGGCGGCCGGCCCTACCCAGCGCTCCCCACAGGGTGCACTTATCCGGGGGCCCCATTGAACTGGCAACTGGAGACATGAGAGGGCTGGACTTGAGACTGAGCTACACTTGAACAGTGGGCCAGCCCAGGGGATTGCAGGAACAGAGCGTTAGGATTGGCCCAGTGGGACGAACAAAACCGCGATTTCAAACAAGCCCCGTGCAGACGGCCCGAGACGCTCTGAGGGGGAGGGGCGGCCACCATTACCGAGGTAACCCGCCCCAACTGAGATACACGCCCATTGCTGACGCAGCCAGCCGTTGCCGAGGCAACCCGTCCCTACTGAGATACACGCCCACTGCTGACGCAGCCTGCCGTCGCCGAGGCAACCCGCTACAACAGAGAGACTCCGCCGCAGGGCGTGGCGGAGAACAGCAGAACAGTGGAGCCAGGGCGAGCCTCACAACAGCAGGGCGGAGCCTCGGCAGGCAAACAGTGGCTAGTCTGCATCCTAGCTGGGCAGGACCCCAACGGACATCCAAAAATAAAGCCCAAACCCCTCAACACAGCATTTGAGGAAAAAAAGGGTTTTTTTAATGAGCTCTGTTGCCAGAATCAAACATAGCAGCCTAACAGCCCTGAATGAACAACACAGCTCACAGCTCAGCAATTAAACCCCTATAAAGTACAAACTGTCTCCTCAAGCAGCTCCCTGACCCCTCTATATCCAAAAGACTGACATTAGGCAGGCACCATCCTGGGACAAAGATAGCAGAAAAAGAAACTGGTAGCATCCCTCGCTGTGCCACAGCTGCTAGAGGTGCACCCCAGACAAGCAGGATCTGGAGCGGACCTCAGCAGTCGTACAGTGAAGGGGCTAGACTGGTAGAAGGAAAACCAAGCAACAGAAATACTTCATCATCAACATTCAGGGTGTCCACTCAGAGACCCAATCGAAAAGTCAGCAACTACGCAGACGACCAGCGGACAAATCCGCAAAGATGGGAAGAAACCAGCGCAAAAAGGAGGAAAACACCCCCAGAAACCAGAACACCTCGCCTCCTCGAAAGGACCAAAACTCCTCACCAGCAAGGGAACAAAGCTGGACGGAGAATGACTGTGAAGAAATGACGGAATTAGACTTCAGAAGATGGATAATGAGAAACTTTGGTGAGCTAAAAGATCATGTATTAAATCAATGCAAAGAAACTAAGAACCTTGAGAAAAGATTTGAAAAAAGATTTGAGGAAATGATAACAAGAATGGATAACTTAGAGAGGAATATGAATGAATTAAAGGAGCTGAGAAACACAATACGAGAACTTCACGAAGCATGCACAAGTTTCAATAGCCGAATTGACCAAGCAGAAGAAAGAATATCTGAAGTCGAAGACCAACTCAATGAAATAAAACGAGAAACCAAGATTAGAGAAAAAAACGCAAAAAGGAATGAACAAAGTCTCCAAGAAATGTGGGACTATGTGAAAAGACCTAACCTACGTTTGATAGGTGTACCAGAAGGGGACGAAGAGAATGAATCCAAGCTGGAAAATACTCTTCAGGACATCATCCAGGAAAATTTCCCCCACCTAGCAAGACAGGCCAACACTCAATTGCAGGAAATTCAGAGAACACCACAAAGATATTCCGCAAGAAGAGCAACCCCAAGGCACATAATCGTCAGATTCAATAGGGTTGAAATAAAGGAGAGAATACTAAGGGAAGCCAGAGAGAAAGGTCGGGTCACCCACAAAGGGAAGCCCATCAGACTCACAGCAGATCTCTCGGCAGAAACACTACAAGCCAGAAGAGAGTGGGGGCCAATATTCAACATTCTTAAAGAAAAGAACTTTCAACCCAGAATTTCATATCCAGCCAAACTGAGCTTCAGAAGTGAAGGAAAAATAAAATCCTTTGCGAACAAGCAAGTACTCAGAGATTTTGTCACCACAAGGCCTGCTTTACAAGAGCTCCTAAAAGAGGCACTACACATAGAAAGGATCAACCAGTACCAGCCATTCCAAAATCACACTGAATGCTAAAGAGCTTCAACATAATGAAAAATCTACAACAACTAACAGGCAAAACAGCCACTTAGCATCAAAATGGCAGTATCAAATTCACACATAACAATATTAACCCTAAATGTAAATGGACTAAATGCACCAATCAAAAGACACAGACTGGCAAATTGGATAAAAATCCAAAACCCATCAGTGTGCTGTATCCAGGAAACCCATCTCACATGCAAGGATACACAAAGGCTCAAAATAAAGGGATGGAGGAAGATTTACCAAGCAAATGGAAAGCAAAAAAAAGCAGGAGTTGCAATTCTCATCACCGATAAAATAGACTTTAAAGCAACAAAGATCAAAAGAGACAAAGAAGGCCATTACATAATGGTAAAAGGATCGATACAACAAGAAGAGCTAACGATCCTAAACATATATGGACCCAATGCAGGAGCACCCAGATACATAAGGCAAGTTCTTAAGGACTTACAAAAGGACTTAGACTCTCACACAATAATAGTGGGAGACTTTAACACTCCACTGTCAATACTAGACAGATCTACCAGACAAAAAATCAACAAGGATATCCAGGGCTTGAACTCAGACCTGGAGCAAGCAAACCTGATAGACATTTACAGAACTCTCCACCCCAAATCCACAGAATACACATTCTTCTCAGCACCACATCACACCTACTCTAAAATTGACCACATAATTGGAAGTAAAGCACTGCTCAACAAATGCAAAACAACTGAAATCATAACAAACAGCCTCTCAGACCATAGTGCAATCAAGTTAGAACTCAGAATTCAGAAACCGACCCAGAACCTCACAGCTTCATGGAAACTGAACAACTGGCTCTTGAATGTTGACTGCGTGAACAGCGAAATGAAGGCAGAAATAAAGAAGTTCTTCGAAACCAATGAGAACGAAGACACAACGTGCCAGAACCTCTGGGACACATTTAAAGCAGTCTCTAGAGGAAAGTATATAGCAATAAGTGCCCATATGAGGAGAATGGAGAGATCCAAAATTGACACCCTATCGTCAAAATTGAAAGAGCTAGAGGACCAAGACCAAAAAAACTCAAAACCCAGCAGAAGAAAAGAAATAACTAAGATCAGAGCTGAGCTGAAGGAGATTGAGACACGAAAAACCCTTCAAAAAATCAATAAATCCAAGAGCTGGTTTTTTGAAAAGATCAACAAAATAGACAGACCACTAGCCAGATTGATTAAAAATAAAAGAGAGAACAACCAAATAGATGCAATAAAAAATGATAAAGGGGAAATCACCACAGACTCCACAGAAATTCAAACCATCATCAGAGAATATTACAAACAACTCTATGCGCATAAACTAGTAAACCTGGAAGAAATGGACAAATTCCTGGATTCCTGTGTCCTCCCAAGCCTAAACCAGGAGGAAGCTGAAACTATGAATAGACCAATAACAAGGTCTGAAGTTGAGGCAGCAATTAAGAGCCTACCACACAAAAAAAGCCCAGGTCCACACGGGTTCACAGCCGAATTCTACCAGACACACAAGGAAGAGCTGGCACCATTTCTTCTAAAACTATTTCAAACAATCCAAAAAGAGGGAATCCTTCCCAAATCATTTTATGAGACCAACATCATTCTGATACCAAAACCCGGCAGAGACCCAACAAGAAAAGAAAACTTCAGGCCAATATCCATGATGAACATAGATGCAAAAATCTTCAATAAAATATTGGCAAGCCGATTGCAACAGCAAATCAAAAAACTTATTCATCATGATCAAGTAGGATTCATCCCGGGGATGCAAGGCTGGTTCAACATACGCAAGTCTATAAATGTAATTCACCACATAAACAAAACCAAAACCAAAAACCACATGATTATCTCAATTGACGCAGAGAACGCATTTGACAAAATTCAACAGCCCTTTATGCTAAAAACCCTCAATAACCTCGGTATCGATGGAACGTATCTCAAAGTAATAAAAGCTATTTATGACAAACCAACAGCCAATATCATACTGAATGGGCAAAAACTGGAAGCATTCCCTTTGAAATCTGGCACTAGACAAGGATGCCCTTTCACCACTCCTATTCAATATAGTACTGGAAGTTCTAGCCAGAGCAATCAGGCAAGAAAAAGAAATAAAGGGTATTCAAATAGGAAAGGTGGAAGCCAAATTGTCTCTATTTGCAGACGACATGATAGTATACCTAGAAGACCCCATTGCCTCAGCCCAAAAACTCCTGAAACGGATAAGCAACGTCAGCAAAGTCTCAGGATATAAAATCAATGTGCAAAAATCACAAGCATTCGTCTACACCAATAACAGACTTAAAGAAAGCCAAATCAAGAGCGAACTGCCATTCGCAATTGCTACAAAAAGAATAAAATGCCTTGGAATACAACTCACAAGGAACGTAAGAGACCTCTTCAAGGAGAACTACAAACCACTGCTCAACGAAATCAGAGAGGACACAAACAGATGGAGAAACATTCCATGTTCATGGTTAGGAAGAATTAATATCGTGAAAATGGCTATACTGCCCAAAGTAATTTACAGAATCAACGCTATCCCCATCAAGCTACCATTGACTTTCTTCACAGAACTGGAAAAAACCACCATGAACTTCATATGGAACCAAAAGAGAGCCCGCATAGCCAAGTCAATTCTAAGCAAAAAGAACACAGCGGGGGGCATCACACTACCGGATTTCAAACTATACTACAAGGCTACAGTAATCAAAACAGCATGGTACTGGTACCAAAACAGAGATATAGACCAATGGAACAAAACAGAGGCACCGGAGGCAACACAACATACATACAACTATACAATCTTTGATAAACCTGACAAAAACAAGCAATGGGGCAAGGATTCCATGTTTAACAAATGGTGTTGGGAAAACTGGCTAGCCATGTGCAGAAAGCAGAAACTGGACCCCTTCCTGACACCTTACACTAAAATTAACTCCAGATGGATTAAAGACTTAAACATAAGACCTGGCACCATAAAAACCCTAGAAGGAAATCTAGGCAAAACTATCCAGGACATAGGAGTAGGCAAGGACTTCATGAACAAAACACCAAAAGCATTGGCAACAAAAGCCAAAATAGACAAATGGGACCTAATGAAACTCCACAGCTTCTGCACGGCAAAAGAAACAGTCACAAGAGTGGATCGGCAACCAACAGAATGGGAAAAAATTTTTGCAGTTTACCCATCTGACAAAGGGCTGATATCCAGAATTTACAAAGAACTCAAACAGATTTACAGGAAAAAAACAAACAAGCCCATTCAAAAGTGGGCAAAGGATATGAACAGATACTTTACAAAAGAAGACATATATGAGGCCAACAATCATATGAAAAAATGCTCATCGTCACTGATCATCAGAGAGATGCAAATCAAAACCACATTGAGATACCATCTCACGCCAGTTAGAATGGCGATCATTAAAAAATCTGGAGACAACAGATGCTGGAGAGGATGTGGAGAAAAAGGAACACTTTTACACTGTTGGTGGGAGTGTAAATTAGTTCAACCATTGTGGAAGACGGTGTGGCGATTCCTCAAGGCCTTAGAAATAGAAATTCCATTTGACCCAGCAATCCCATTACTGGGTATATATCCAAAAGACTATAAATCGTTCTACTATAAGGACACATGTACACGAATGTTCATTGCAGCACTGTTTACAATAGCAAAGACCTGGAATCAACCCAAATGCCCATTGATAATAGACTGGATTGGAAAAATGTGGCACATATACACCATGGAATATTATGCAGCAATCAGAAATGATGAGTTTGTGTCGTTTGTAGGGACATGGATGAATCTGGAGAACATCATCCTCAGCAAACTGACACAAGAACAGAAAATGAAACACCGCATATTCTCACTCATAGGTGGGTGATGAAAAATGAGAACACATGGACACAGAAAGGGGAGTACTAAACACTGGGGTCTATTGGGGGGAAAAGGGGAGGGCCAGTGGGAGGGGGAGGTGGGGAGGGATAGCCTGGGGAGAAAAGCCAAATGTGGGTGAAGGGGAGAAGAAAAGAAAGTACACTGCCATGTGTGTACCTATGCAACTGTCTTGCATGCTCTGCTCATGTACCCCAAAACCTATAATCCAATAAAAATTAAAAAAAAAAGAATAAAGCCAAAATTCTGGAGCTTAAAAAATGCAATTGAGTTATTGAAGACTGCAAGAGAGTATTTTAATAGAAGAACTAATCTAGCAGAATAAATAATTAGTGAGCTTCAAACAGCCTATTTGAAAATACACAGAAGAAACAAAAGAAAAAAAATTAAAAGAATAAACCACATCTATAATATCTAGAAAATAGCCTCAAAAGGGAAATCTAAGACTTATTGTCTTTAAAGAGGAGACAGAGAAAGAGATGGAGTAAAAAGTTTATTCAAAGAGATAACAAGAGAGAACTTCCCAAAACTAGGGAAAGATATCAGTTTTCAAACAGGAGGAGGTTATAAACCACCAAGCAAATCTAACCACGTAGGACTACCTGAAGACACTTAATAATCAAACTCCCTGTAAAGTGGAAACTTTACAGGCCAGGAGAGAGTGGCATGACATATTTAAAGTAGTGAAGGAAAAAGCTTTTATCCTAGAATAGCATATCCAACAAAAATACTTTCAAACATGAAGGAGAAATAAAGACTTTCTCAGACAAACAAAAACCAAGAGATTTTGTCAATACCAGATCTGTCCTACAAGAAATGCTAAAGAGAGTTCTTCAATCTGAAAGAAAGAATGTTAACGAGCAACAATAAATTATCTGAAGATACAAAACTCACTAGTAATAATAAATACACAGGAAAACAGAATATTGTAACACTGTAATTGTGGTGTATAAACTACTCATATGTTGAATAGAAAGACTAAAAGATGAACCTATCTAAAATAATAACTATGATTTTTCAAGACAACAGTATAAGATAAAAATAGAAACAACAGAAAGCTAAAAAGCAGGGTATAAACTTAAAGTTTGGAGTTTTTATTAGTTTTCTATTTGCTTCTTTGTTTTTGCAATCAATATTAACTAGGCATTTGTTTAAAATAAAGGGCTGTGTGTGGTGGCCTCCTCCTGCAATACCAGAAGTTTGGGAGACCAATGCAGGAGCATCACTTGAGCCCAGAAGTTTGAGACCAGTCTGGGAAACATAAAGAGACTCTGTCTCTACAAAAATTGTATAAATTAGCCAGGTATAGTGGTGCATGCATGTGGCCCCAGCTACATGGGAAGCTGAGGCAGGAGGATCACTTGAAACCTGGAGATCAAGGTTGCAGTGAGCCATGTTCATACCAATGCACTCCAACCTGAATGACAAAGTGAGACTCTCTTTTTAAAAAAAAAAGTAAAAATAAAATGAAAGAACTTAGTAGGTTGTATGTGTCTAGAAATTTATTTCTTCAAACTTTTCCAATTTATTAGCAAACAGTTGCTCGTAGTAGTCTCTAACGATCCTTTGAATTTCTGTGGTATTGATTGTAATGTCTCCTTTTTCATCTCTGATTTTATTTATGTGGGTTGTCTCTTATC
Organism: Callithrix jacchus; assembly: GCF_049354715.1. Taxonomy (NCBI): domain Eukaryota; kingdom Metazoa; phylum Chordata; class Mammalia; order Primates; family Cebidae; genus Callithrix; species Callithrix jacchus. The sequence goes on from NC_133507.1 coordinate 1,778,405, forward strand.
TTAGTTGGGCTAAAGGTTTGTCCATTTTTTATTTAAAAGAAACAGCTTTAAATTTTATTGTTCTTTTGTAATGTTTTCTTTTGCTTGTTCCAATTTTGCTCTGATCTTTAATTTTTGCTTTTTTACCAAATTTGCTCTTGCTTTTCTAGTCTCTTAAGGTATGTTATTAGGTGACTTATTTAAAGTTTTTCTACTTTTTTGATATAGGCACTAATTGCTATAAACTTTCCTCTTAGTACTGCTTTCACTGTATCCCATAGGTTTTGGTATGTTGTGTTTCCATTATCATTTGTTTCAAGAAATATGTTAATTTTATTTTTAATTTATTCATTGATCTACTGTTCATTCAGGTGTACACTGTTTAATTTTCATGTGTTAGTATGGTTTCCTTAATTCTCTGGTTATTGATTTCTAGTTTTATTTTCTTGTGGTCAGAGAACATACTTGATATAATTTCAGGTTTTTTTATTTTTATTTTTTAATTTTAAAAACTTGCTTTGTGGCCTAATATATCTTCTATCTTTGAGAACGATTGATGTGCTGAGGAGAAGAATGTGTATTCTGTAGCCATTGGATGAAATGTTTCTTAAATATCTATTAGTTCCATTTGGTCTTAAATTCAATGTGTCTTTGTTGATTTTCTGTTTATTTTCTGTCTGGATGATCTGTCCAATGCTAAAAGGAGGGTGTGAAGTCTCCAGTTACTACTATATTGGGGTCTATTTCTCTCCTTAGCTTTAATAATATTTGCTCCATATATCTGGATGGTCCATTGTTAGATGCATATATATTTACAATTGTTATGTCCTCCAGCCTGGTGACAGAACAAGATTCCATCTCAAAATAAAAAAAAAGAACTGACGAATTTGGTAAAGTTGCAAGATATGAAATCAACACAGAAATACATTGCATTACTATATGCCAACAGCAAACAATGTGAAAAACAAATCAAGAAAGTAATCTAATTTACAAGAGCTACAAATAAAATAAATTATTTATGCATAAATTTAGCCAAAGAAGGAAGATCTCTACAATGAAAACTGTAAAACATTTATGAAAGAAATTGAAGAGGACACCAAAGAATGACAAGATATTCCATGTTCATGAATTAGAAGAATCAGTATTATTAACATGTGTATATGACACAAGGCAATCTACAGATTCAACTCAATCCCTATCAAAATACCAATAATTTCTTCACAGAAATGAAATAATGATCCAAAAATTTATATGAAACCACAAAAGACCCAGAAGAGCTAAAGTTATTCCAATCAAGAAGTACAATACTGGAAAAATCACATTTATGCTACAGCGCTATAGCAACCAAAACAACTTGATACTGGCATACACACCCACACAGACACACACACACACAATCAATGGAAGACAGAATCCAGAAATAAATTCATACATCTACAGTGAACTCATCTTCAACAAGGCTGCCAAGAACATGTATTAGGGAAAGGACAATCTCTTCAAAAATTCTGCTGTGAAAACTGGGTATTCATATGCAGAATAATGAAACTGGACCCTATCTCTTGAATATACAAAAATCAAATCAAAATTGATTAAAGACTTAAATCTAAGACCTCAAACTATGAAGCACAAGAAAACTTGGGGAAATCTCTCCAGGACATTGGAATGAACAAAGATTTCCTGATTAATATCCTGCAAGCACAGGCAACCAAAGCAAAAATGGGCTGATGGGATCACATCAAGTTAAAAAACTGCTGCATGGCAAAGAAAAGAATCAACAAAGTCAAAACACAACCCATGGAATGGGAGAATGTACTTGCAAACTATCCATCTGACAAAGGATTAATAACCAGAATATATAAGGAGCTCCAACAATTTAAGAGAAAAAAATCTAATAATCCAATTTAAAAATGGACAAAAGATCTGAATAGACATTTCTCAAAAGAAGACATACAATTGGCAAGCTGGTATGTGAAAAGATGTGCAACACTATTGATCATTAAAGAAATGCAAATCTCAATTATAATGAGATATCATTTCACCTCAGTTAAAATGACTTTTATCCAAAAGGCAGGAGATAATAAATGCTGGTGAGAATGGGAAGAAAAGAGAGCCCGTTACATTGTTGGTGGAAATGTAAACTAGTGCAACCACTATAGAAAACAGTTTAGAGGTTCCAAAAAAAAAAAAAAAAAACTAAAAATAGAACCATCAAATGATCCAGCAATCCATTGCTGGGTATATACTCAAAAGAAAGGAAATTAGGCCGGCCGCAGTGGCTCAAGCCTATAATCCCAGCACTTTGGGAGGCCAAGGCAGATGGATCATGAGGTCAAGAGATCGAGACCATCCTGGTCAACAAGGTGAAACCCCGTCTCTACTAAAAATACAAAAATTAGGTGGGCATGGTAGTGCGAGCCTGTAGTCCTAGCTACTCAGGAGGCTGAGGCAGGAGAATTGCTTGAACCCAGAAGGTGGAGGTTGCAGTGAGCCAAGATCGTGCCATTGCACTCCGGTCTGGGTAACAACAGCGAAACTCTGTCTCAAAAAAAAAAAAAAAAAAGAAAAGAAAGAAAGGAAATTAGTATATCAAAGACACATCTGCACTCCCATGTTCATTGCAGCAACTATTCACAATAGCCAAGATTGGGAAGCAACCTAAGTGTCCATCGACAGATGAATGGATAAAGAAAATGTGGAATATATACACAATGGAGTACTATTCAGCCATAAAAAGAATGAGATCCTGTCATGTGCAACAGCATGGATGGAACTGGAAGTCATTATGTTAAGTGAAATAAGACAGGCATTGAAAGACAAACTTTGCCTGTTCTCACTGATCTGTGGGAGCTAAAATTAGAACAATTGAACTCATGGAGATAGCGAGTAGAAGGATAGTTACCAGAGGCTGGGAAGGATAGTAGTTGTGTGGGGAATTGGGGATGGTTAATGGGTATAAAAACATGGTCCGTTACAATAAATAAGACCTAGTATTTGCTAGTACAACAGGGTGACTACAGTCAACATTAATATATTGTACGTTTAAAAATAACTAAAGTAGTATAATAGGATTGTTTGTAACAAAGAAAGAATAAATGCTTGAGGTAATGGATACCCCATTTACCCTTATGTGATGATTATACACTGTATGCCTTATAAAAACATCTCATGCACCTCATAAATATATATACCTAATATGTACCCATAAAAATAAAAATCAATGAAAATACAAATAAATTTTTTAAATCCCACATATACATTGAAATAAGTATATCAAAGGGCCACAGGAAGTAACTTAAAGAGCTCCCAGTGGCCAAATGGAAAAATTTCAGCAACAGAATTAAGTAGTATTACATAAAAACCAAAAATAAACACATATAATATCCATGAGTCCATAAATACATAATTGATGAATCTATACATAATTGAATAAGTTAATTAAATGGGGAAGAAAAGGCAAATCTTCCATGCAGAAGAATTCTAAATAATTCATGTAGACAATCTTTCCTCAAGGAGGAGAATATAACTCCTCACATTTTAAGTATGGTTTGTATATAGTGTCTTTCTTCCAAAGAGAACAGCATGGAGAGGAGGAAAACAGTAATTTTACCATGGAAAAACCTGGCAGATGCTACCTAGGCCTAGTAATCAAGATCAGCTTCAACAGTCATAAATCACGCTGATGATACGTACCATTTAGACAATCAGGTGAAAGTGGCACTTTGCCTCTGTGACCTTCCTCCAAAAAAACCATAAGGCCAGTTTAATCCTGAGGGAAACCATCAAATAAATTTCAATAAAAAGGCATCCTATGAAACACCTGACAGATACTCCTGAAAACTCTCAAGGTCACCAAAAACAAGAAGTGTCTGAAAAACTGTCATAGCCAAGAGGAGTCTAGAAAGGCAATAATGACTAAATGCAATGTGGAATCCTGAATGGGATCGTACTGGAGAAAAAGGACTTTGGGTAAAAACTGCAATAAATCTGAATAAACTGTAAATTTTTGTTAATAGTAATGTACCAACATCAGTTTATTAATTGTAACAAATGTACCATACTAATATGAAATGTTAATAATAGGAGAAACTCGTGTGTGTGTGTATGTGTGTGTGTGTACTTTAAAGATATATGTAACAATAATAACACTATACAAAAAAACTAAAACTAAACAAAATAATAATGATTACCTAAGGGAAATGGAGGAGGTTGCTATCACTTAGGTGTTTTCTGGGGTGCCTATGTTGTATTTTCTGACCTAAATGAGTAATAAATTAGTGTTAACACAGGCATTTGGTTTAGTAATAGTTATTAAGCATTATTACTATATGTTAACCTTGTATGTCTATTTAATATAGTTTTATCACTATAAAAAGGTAAAAAGTTAAAAGAGTGGAATGAAATACACTGAAGAAATAAAGGAGATTGTCTCTGAGATTTATAAAGTTTTATTTTTTTTCCTACTTTTAAAACATTTTTAAAATTTTTCTACAATAACTATAAATGTTATTTATAATCTGATAAAAATAAATTCTGCTTATTAAAGATGGAAAGAAAAGCAGACTCTCAATGAATATTTGCTGAGGAATAGCCTTGTTCCTTGCATTTACAACTTTATCTTGTGCTAAAAGCCGACTAGAAATTTACTAGTTAGGGTCATTTAATTTGCATACCAAATGGAAATGTAAGGTACAGCATAATGCCTGAAGAATCTAGAAACGCTGTATTATAGTTTTCCATGTGTCATTCTAACGCTTTAAAATCATTTTTATAATTCTCAGTTTGCAAATAAACTAACAAACAACAAAAATGCAATTACTTGGAGAAGACACAATGATCCACAGGAAAGATGATAAAAAGTTGCTTATTATTTAATAGCCTCCATTTAGAAGCAATTAAGCATCTGGCCTTTTGCTTTTATTTGTGATGTCAAATACCAGAGGGGACATTATATGTGAAATAGACAAAACCCTCAGCCTGATTTTGTGCAGGCATTTCAAAGGAGCCACTCCATGAGATGTTTACCCTTAGAGAAATCTAATATTGCAGAACTATTTTCTTTTTTTGATCGTGTGTGACTTTTTATAAGTCATATAGGCCTCCCTGGGCCTCAGTGTAGTCATTGGTAAAATGAGCCTTTGGAATAAATGACCTCTAAGGACCCTCCTCACATTAAAATCCTGTGTCAGAAGACTATGCCAACATATGGGAGGGTAAATCTTATGATAAAATCAATGGTGACGATAACAGCATTGAACATTCCACAGCATTTTTTATCTATAAAAGTGCTTTCCGTTTATATTCATTTTATCCTCAACAGCTTCTATTTTCAGTACAAATAGAAGTATCTTTATACCTATCATGGAAATGAGAAAACTGAGATGATGTGGATATTGACATGGAGCAATAGTAAATGCAAAATTTTAATATATTCTGAAAACTCAGGGCCTGGCTTGATGTAGCTGCAGCATTATGGCTCATGAGCATTCTGATTTTCAAGGTTATGTCTTTACTTTTTTCATCTACAAAACGAACAAGAAATATCCCCTTATAGTCACTTCTAACCAGGCTACCAAAAAAGGTTAACTGGTAAAATGTAAACTATTTTCTCTGGAATTCTGACAGAGTAGTGGTCAACTTTGTTAATAATAGTAATTTTGTTAAAAAAAAAAAAATAAGAAAGTAACCGTGAAGTAATGAGACTAGTTTATGTGGCTCCAAAACATCTCCAAATTCTAGGACAGATTAAAATAGTCATTATATACCACATTCTGCACTGCATCATTCTATTAGCTGTTAATCTGAATACACCTCCAATCCCCAGTTTCATTATATAGATCCAAATCCAAGCTCCACAACTAATTACCTCTTGTCCTTGGGAAATTTTTCAAATTTTCTATGCCTCATTTTTCTCAGTTTTGAGGACCAAAATGAGTACACACACACATATACACACTACATACAACAGTTCCCACTACATACAGTGAGCCCTATATGTGTTTGCTCTTATTATAATTTGCCTAGAGGAAAGAACAAACAATGCAAATAGATGTTTCTAAATCAGTGCTTGATCAATAAAGAAACTGATTTCCTTAAGTAACTAAATCCAATTTATAATAGAGGCTAACAACTCATAGACTAAAAATCTACAAATAATCAACTTTCTGGGAAAATGAATTGACTTAATTAGCAAAACTAATTAATTTGCTTAGTAATGGTCTATAAATATATGAACAAGTTTATTTCTTTCCTTGCCTAATTTTCATTTTCTGAACAGCCCATCTGAGACCCACCTCCATCTGTATTGATGCTATGTGAGCCCTGTGACTTAGGCTTACCTGTTGCGAGGTAAGCTGACCAGAGTGCTGGCAGAGTAATCTTGGAACTAGAACCAAGAAAAAAAGTCACTCCCAAGTAGTTTTCTGTAGGATGGGAAGCTCTGACTGTATTTTTGTCTTCTGTGACGTTGACTAGATAGAGGAAACCTTTATACACAAAGGAGAAGAAAGATGTCACTATGCAGACAGAATCAGAGACTAAAGAAATAGAAAGTCAATTCTGAGAGCTTCTGAGTTTCTGTTCCCAAGAGTCTTGAGAAATTGATCATATGTGTTCTTGGGTTCTGTGAGACACCGTGGTATCTGTAAAATAAATCTTCCTTTTCTTAATTAGTGTTATTTTCTTCCACTTGAACCTAAATGATTCTAAATAATAGTTTGTATACCCAAGCCAACTACTCCGAAGGTCATCATTCATTAAGGTATAATTGAGGCCACACTCACAACTCTCTAATGGACATAGGTTTTAAAATGACAAGAAAAATTACAGACATGAAAGTATTCATCTAATATATAATAACCGAGAGTATTAAGTTCTCAAAAACAAAAACAAAGATCTGTGAAATTACAGGAGATCAAAGTCTGAATCTTATGTAAGAATCACACTAGTACAAACAGAAATTAATGAAAAAGATAGTTATAGCCCAGATATAAGAGGGCTAGTTCCCCTGTTTGGCTCTGAGATTGTGGATTCGGGAGTTAAAAATAAAAAATAAAAATCTCAGTTTTCAATAAGTTCTGCAAATTCAAGCCCTGCCTGTAATAAACAACCTTGATGTAAGAGTGGAGGCAGGAGACCTAAGACAAGGAGGAAAAAAGATGAACAAAAAAGACAAAGCTCCTTTTTAGATCTGCTTCAGAATTCTTAAGCCACATTTCCACTATCTTGACAAAGCAATCGGAAGGCAAGCCTCCAGGGTTAGACAGTGATAGAAGAGGAAGATCCATTGAGCCAGTCTTGAAACTGCTCTCAAAATGGCAGTGTGTCATCCATGTACGTGCCCAAGGTTGGGCTATTTTCTTCAACATCTAGAACAGTGTTAGATATCCTAATGGGGGCTTTCTGGAACCAGCAAATCATAATCTAAGTTTAATGGTTTCCTCCTTATCTCCAAGGAAAATTTACCAAAAATAATCAGTAAGTCTAGCCAGGCAGGTCATGGTTATCATTAATATTAGGCCTGGTTAATATGGCTTCTGATTCCGACTTTCTTTTTTTTTTTTTTGAGACGGAGTTTCGCTCTTGTTTACCTAGGCTGGAGTGCAATGGCGCAATCTTGGCTCAGCGCAACCTCTGCCTCCTGGGTTCAGGCAATTCTCCTGCCTCAGCCTCCCAAGTAGCTGGGATTACAGGCACGCGCCACCATGCCCAGCTAAGTTTTTGTATTTTTACTAGAGATGGGGTTTCACCATTTGACCTGGATGGTCTTGATCTCTTGACCTCGTGATCCACCCTCCTCAACCTCCCAAAATGCTGGGATTACAGGCATGAGCCACTGCACCCAGCCCTGATTCCAACTTTCAAAGGGAAAACAGGGTAGGCCATCTGCTCTGGCTGATATGTGCTCTCTCTCTGCCCTGACTGATCGAAGACCTGAACCTGAAGCCAGCCTGCAGAGGGAAACTCTCAAGAAAATACAGGAGTGTTGAAGCTGTAGCCTCATCAAGGCCTCCTAAATCAGGAGCTGGCTGTCAGTCCCCTGGCATGTGAATGAGTGTTTAGGCAATATTCGCCTTCCAGCTTCCATTATGATAAACATCCTTTGGTCATTTATTCACCTGTGTTGGATCACTGCCTTCACCAGTCTGACTTTGATTTATTTTAATTGGCCTCTGTAGGGTGTGAAAGTGCAAAATTTACCACAGAGTCATTAGAGGGAGTGAGACTGTCCAAAGAAAGTATCCACATAGAGATGGGGAGAGAGAGCCAGAGAGGGTGAGATGTTTGTAGTGGGATCATTCCTTTCATTTAAAGAGCTCCCAGAAAACATACTTGCTTTTCTCAGTAAGTTAGAAAAAAAAATCTTATTACCATGTGACCTTCTTGGCATAACTAGTGTGCTATAGCTGGAACCTGAGCAATGCCATTTTATACAAGACAAAGCTGTTTTTCAGAAATATGTTGTAATGGCTGCCCCATTCTCCTCACAATAACTACTGGCCTTGGCTTCTGTAAATAAAACTGCTAGTTTGCTGTGCAAAGTGCTCACTATGTAAAGCTGCTTACCTTTTCTTATCAGTAACTGCCAGAATTGCTGGCCTTTGCTTACCAGTAATAACCAGAATACGCAGCCCAAGTTAATTCCATAATAAGTAACTAAGATCTGTGGATTCCACTACTGCCCAGACAATGTGTAAAGTAACACTTATCTTGACTTCTGTAAATCACTTAGGTAACAATCGAAGTGACAAGTCCCCTAGCCCTTGGAATGTCCAGAGACCCACTCCCTCCTCTCTGCCCAGGAGGTGGTTTACAGGTATAAAAGAGTCTTGTCACGCTCTTTTCGGGGCCACGGGTTGGAAAGACGTGAGTCCTCTGTGGTCGCCAGCAATAAAGACCCTACAATTTGGCATACTTTTGTCTTAACGTTAATTTTATAATCTCGCATTTAAATACTTCACTAGGGAAGTGGGTAGAATAGAGGGTGGTTTGTAAACTAAGATGCATGTAAATAGGAGGTTATAGATGCTTTTTGCATTAATTCTATAGGAGTTCTCTTGTTAAGCTGATCAATTCTGGCTGAAAAGATAGGTTCCTTCAGAGAAGAGACTGGGAAATGACTGTATGAGCATTTCAGTTTTATCACTATAATCCTGGGTTGGCATTCTTGGGTCCCTGATTCCTAAAATCAACTCTGAAGGCCCAGCTCTACCACTGACTACTTGTATGACCCTGGACAGGTCACCAAATCTCTCTAAGCTTTACTCCTCTCATAAAACAAAAACAAGAGAGGACTGATGCCTACGTGACCTAGCTGAAAGACGTGACTTCATGCTCAACCATTCAATCTTCCAACGTGCAATCATAACTCAATGAGCAACACATGAGTTTGAACAAAATTCTGCTGGCTCATGCCCATAATCCCAGTACTTTGGGAGACTGAGACGAGTACGTCAACTCAGGTTGGGAGTTCAAGACCAGCCTTACCAACATGGAGAAACCTCATCTCTACTGAAAATACAAGAATTAGCTGGGCATGGCGGTGCCCACCTGAGGCACAAGAATCACTTGAACGCAGGAGATGGAAGTTGCAGTAAGCCAAGATTGTGCTACTACACTCCAGCCTGGGTGTCAGAGCAAAACTCCATCTCAAAAAAAAAAAAAAATACAAAAACTTAGCTTGGAATGTTAACAGTAGCCTGTAATCTCAGCTGCTCGAAAGATGAGGCAGAAGAGTCATGTGCACCCAAAAGTGGGAGGTTGCGGTGAGCCGAGATCGCACCACTGCACTCTAGCCTGGGCAACAGAGCAAGACTCCATCTCAAAAAAAAAAAAGAAAGAAAAGAAAAAGAAATTGAAAAGACAACACACAGTACATTATATATCTAACAACAGTTTGTTAACCACAGTGTATAATTTGTGTAACTCAACAAGAAAAACAACCAAATTACAAAATCTAAAAACAGTTGAACACACATCTTGACAATATGACATGCAAATGGAAAACAAGCACGTAACAAGATGATCAATATCATTCTCATTATGGCAATCTACATGGAAACCACAATGACACACTCCTTTAACACACACTCAAAGGCTACAATCCAAAGAAATATAAAATCACAAGTGTTAGCAAGGTCAGAGAGAAATCACCGTCCTTAAATACTGTATGTGTAATTTAAAATGGTGTAGCCTATTTTTAACGTCATTTCGTATTTTCTCACAAGTGAAAAATAGTCTGGGCACAGCAGCTAATGCCTGCAATCACAGAACATTGGGAGGCCAAGAAAGGTGGATCACATGAGTCCAGGAGTTCAAGACCAGCCAGGATGACATAGCAAAACCCCGTCTCAACTAGAAATACAAAAATTACCCAAGCATGGTGGCACACACCTGTAGTCACAGCTACTTGGGAGGCCGAGACTGGAGGACTGCTTGAGCCCAGAATGTGGAGGCTGCAGTAAACCGAGATTACACCACTGCACTCCAGCCTGGGAGACAGCACAAGACCCTGTCTCAAAAAAGAAAGGCTGGGCATGGTGGCTCATGCCTGTAATCCCAGCATTTTGGGAGGCCTAAGCAGACGGATCACTTGAGGTAAGGAGTTCGAGACCAGCTTGCCCAACATGGCAAAACCCCATCTCTGCTAAAAATATGAAAATCAGTCAGACATGGCGAAACACACCTGTAATCCCAGCTACTTGGGAGGCTGAGGCAGGAGAACTGCTTGAACCCAGGAGGTGGAGGTTCCATTGAGCAGTTATCAGGCCACTACACTCCAGCCTGGCTGACAGAGCAAGACCAATCTCAAAAAAAAAAAAATAGAAAGAAAGAAAACCAAAATACCTAGGAGTTGCAGGATGCAGTGGCTCACACCTGTAATCCCAGCACTATGGGAAGTTGAGGCGAGCAGATCAACTGAGGTTGAGAGTTTGAGACCGGCCTGACCATTGTGAAGAAACCTACTTTGAAAAATGATTTTCAAACAAAAACTAGCATAATCAGCCTCAAGTGCAACCATGCAATGGAACACCATTCAGCAACAGAAAGGAATGAACTTTCAATCCATGAAAATGAATGTAACTTGCCTGTAATCCCAGCTACTTGGGAGGCTGAGGCAGGAGAATCGCCTGAACTCAGGAGGCAGAGGTTGTGGTGAGCCAAGATTGTGCCATTGCACTCCAGCCTGGGTAACAAGGGCAAAACTCCATCTCAAAAAAAAAAAAGAAAATGAATGTATCTTGCATGTATGGTGCTAAGTGAAGGGTGGCAGAATCAAGATGCTATACATTATATGACTCAATTCGTATGACCTTCTGGAAAAGGCACAACTACAGAGATGATAATCAGACGAGTGACTGTCTAGGGTGGGGATTTGAAGTATTCTATGTGGCACTTGAGTGGTGGATACCTGACACTATGCATTGGATAAAACTCATAGAATTTTAAAGCACAAAGAACAAATCACAATTTATAATTAAAGTATTTAGGTTGTGGAAGTATCTAAGGACAAAATACAGAGTGCAACCAACAATCTAATTGTATTATTATCAATGTATCTTCCAAATGGTAGGCCAAAGGTACTAACCTAAGTCATTTTGAAAATGAGTAGAATTCACAGAGTAAAAGCAAAATGTACTACACACAGTGGACTCTATTTTATAAAGTTATTTCCCATAGGGGTAATAGTAAATTTTGAAACCACTATATGTAAAAAGAAACATAAACGCTGATTTTCCTCTATACTCTCGACACTTCAATTCTGACAGCAAATTAGGGTAGGTGGTGTTTCCCAAAGCAACCAATTTTCCAACACTCTGGATAACAACTGGGTGTCCTATAATTCAATTATGACATTAATAACCTGGAGTTCATACAGACCCTACAGGTTAAGGGCTTAGTAATACCAGACCATCAAAACAGTGAATCCCCAGTTTACCCAAACTTGTATATGACTTGGCTAGAAACTAGGCGCTCCTACACCCTTTTCTCAGGTTTGATAATTTGCTATAATGGCTTACGGAACTCAGGGAAACACTTACTTTTGTTTACTAGTTACTATGGTCTCAACATGTGTATACCCTCCAAATTCCTATGTTAAAACGTAATCCCCAAAGGGATGTGATTGAGAGGTAACTGAGAGGTGATTGGCTCATCAGGGTGCTGCCCTCATCAATGAAACCAGCACCCTTACTAAAGACTCTAGGAGCCTTTTTCCCCATTCTGCCATGTCAGAACATGGCTAGAAAGCACTAACTACAAGCGATGAGCCCTCACTAGACATTAAATCTTTCAGACTTGATCTGGACTTTTCAATTCCATATTTTAGGAATTTTTATGGAAGCTTCATCATTTAAACATGATTGATTATTAACTCAATCTCTAGTCCCTTCACTCCCTCAAAGAATTGCATGTGAAGTTAACAGTTACAAGCTTCTTATCATGGCTTGGTCTTTTTGGTGACCATACCCCATCCTGAAACCATCCAGGAACCCACACAGGATCCTTACAGAAGACATTTCTATCATTCAGAAGATTCCAAGGGATTTAGGAACTCTCCATCAGGAACCAGGGCTAAAGACCAAATATTAGAACAAAAGATGTTCCTAGCATCCCTATTGTTCAGGAAATTATAAAAGTTTTAGGAGCTCTGTACCAGGAACTGCAGACCGAAACCAAACATATTTCTCATTAAATCCCAACCTGGAATCTGGAGCAAAAATGAGTTCCTTGTTCCCAATGGAACAAGGCATGAAATACATGGCAAATAGTGGGAGCCACGTTCCTCACTGTTACAATGAGAAGTTACGGATGAGAAATGGGGGAAGCCTATAATGATCTCTGTCCTAATGGATCTGAATATATACATAAATATAAACTAACATTTAGCTTAATATATACATATGTGGTTCCACATAGAAACCTTTACAATTAAGTCGGTACATATAAGTCAGAATATACACATACATTTCTTTGCATTGTCATCTGTGAGGGTCATGATGCAATGACGACATTTAATAGACAAATGTAAGTTTTTAATACCATTCTAACACAGGAAATCAGGGCTCTTTAAAAAATGGCTGAAACTAGGACTGAGAAAGAACAATACATGAGCCAGGATACTTTTGAAGTAATAGAAAGAAACTGTAAATAAATAAATAAAATTACGTCAAAGGAGCCAGCGGAACGAGCTCCCAATGGCCACAGGGTGTGAACAAAGAGCAAGAAAATACTGTAGAACTGGATAACAACCAAAAGACTAAAGTAACTATCTGAGTGCTCATACTGGTATAAATAACTTATTAAATAGATACACAAGTGGGCTGAATAGAAATCTCCTATACAGAAGAATTCCAAATACCTGATATAGACACTCAGCCATCAAGGAGGTGGGGCTAACGCCCCACTCCTTAAGTGTGGGCTCTGAATGGTGACTTCCTCCAAAAGCATACATAAAATACAGACATGAGAAAAAAGTAACTTCACAGTGAGAAACCTGAAAACACTAACTCAGTCAGGGATCGAAGTTAACATTAACGGCGATAACACATCTTGAGAGCATAAAGTGACTAGAAGAGCACCTGCAAACCAAAAATAAAATTCAAAGGCCCTTCCCCAACCATCTGTATAGACTCCCTCCTGTCCACAAGGGGACGCCAAAGTTAACCTGGAAGATGGTTCATGCCTTGATTGGAAAGGAGTGATCAGACATGCCTCATTTTGCCCTCTTCCCTTTTAGAATTCAGGAAAACCCAATCAGCATTTAGTTTCTTATCAGATCTTAAATCTGATACGAAACATTTACAATCTATTCTCTATGAAGCCTGCTACCTGGAGGCTTCATCTGCATGATAAAACTTTGCTCTCCATAACCCCTTATTATAACGCAGATGCTCCTTTCTATTCATAATAACTCAACCGTCAGTAAGGAAATGTTTAAATCTACCTATAACCCGGAAGCCCCACCCTACCTCACCCTAACCCACTGGGTAGTCCCACCTTTCTGGACAGAACCAGTATATACCTTAAATACATTTGATTGATGTCTCCTATCTCCCTAAAATGTATAGAACCAAGCTGCACTCCAACCACCTTGGCCACACATTCTCAGGGTCTCCCGAGAGCTGTGTCACAGGCCATGGTCACTCATATTTGGCTCAGAATACATCTCTTCAAATATTTTAGACTTTGGCTCTTTTTGTGGACACACTACATATCTGATGTGCTTCCCCCAAACCCATAACCCCAGTCTAATTATGAGAAAAACACAAAGGAAACCACAATAAAGGACATTCTACACAATACCTGACCAATCCTCCTAACACTGTTCCAGGTCCTCAGAAGGAAAGTCTGAGACTGTCACAGCCAAGAAGAGCCTGACATGATGACTAAAGGCCATGTGGGATCCTACATAGGATCCTGGGACAGAAAAAGGCAGAACTAAGGGAAATCAAATAAAAGGTGAGCTTATTTAATGATACAGTAATATCCAGTCATTAACTGTGACAAATGATTTAAGACGTTGACCAGGCGTGATGGGTCACGCCTGTAATCCCAGCATTTTGGAAGGCTGAGGCAGGAGGATCACCTGAGGTCAGGGGTTTCAGACCAACCTGGCCAACATGGTGAAACCCTGTCTCTACTAAAAATACAAAAATTAGGGCTGGGCGCGGTGGCTCACGCCTGTAATCCCAGCACTTTGGGAGGCCAAGGCGGGTGGATCATGAGGTCAAGAGATCGAGACCATCCTGGTCAACATGGTGAAACCCCATCTCTACTAAAAATACAAAAAATTAGCTGGGCGTGGTGGTGTGTGCCTATAATCCCAGCTACTCAGGAGGCTGAGGCAGGAGAATTGCCTGAACCCAGGAGGCGGAGGTTGCGGGTGAGCCGAGATCGCGCCATTGCACTCCAGCCTGGGTAAGAAGAGCGAAACTCCGTCTCAAAAAAAAAAAAAATACAAAAATTAGCCAGGTGTGATGGAAGGTGCCTGAAATCCCAGGTACTCAGGAGGCTGAGGCAGCAGACTCGCTTGAACCTGGGAGGCAGAGGTTGCAGTGAACTAAGATAACACCACTGCACTCCAGCCTGGGCAAACAAGACACCATCTCAAAAAAAAAAAAAAAGATGTTAATAACATATCTGATACATGCTGATTTATTAATAAGAGGGGAAACTCGGTTGGGTCTACATGTGAAATCTGTATTTTTTTCCCAATTTCTGTGTGAATCTAAAACTAATTTAAAATAAAACCTTATTTTAAAAATTATTTTTTTTCAAATATCTGCTTAATTATTTTTCTAATAAGTAGTAATTGACACTACGCCTTTTTAAAATAAAAGCATTCATGATGCTGCAAAGTAAACTACGCAAACTAATATATAATTTTAATGAAATGGCTCTTTTATATGTTTTATGTTAAAATAACACATACATGTAAACATATTTATTAGACCCTTTTCCTTGTAGTTCGGTTCACTCTCTAGGAAAGCTGGTCACCTCAGAACCAGGGAAAAAATCAGATTTTGAAGACTATCTCAATTTACAGCTGGATGTTTTAAAAGTATGACTTTGTTAAAAAAAAAAAAAAAAGTTCAAACAGCAAATTGATTGTGACTGGATCACTCACTCTAATGAATGCTTGTCTTTATTTTGTTCCCCAGCATTCCATTTAACTACAATACAACAAAAGCAAATATTTGCCACTGGAAAACATATTCAAAGGAAGAATGTAAACAGAATTTGTGACCACAATCATTCAGTGTTTTACCATGATGCTTTCTAATACAGCAGAGTTTAAAGGGAAAGTCAAAGTTATTTCCCCAAAGACGCTTTGCAGATCGATGAAACTAGTGAAACAAAAGTGGCAGGACATTCACTGTGACTTCAGATGTCACTGTATCTAGCAGGGAAAAAAAAATTACCTTTTAGAGGATCACAAAGAATTACTGGAAGCCCAGACTCTGGAATGTTTCTAAATTTAGATGTCAATATAGCTAGTAATGAATATAATGATAAAATGGGAGCTGTACTTTATTTCAGTAATAAAATACCAAAGCAATATTTAATGCTCCAAGGAAAACAAGTTATACCTGAAATACAGTTGGCAATATCAGAATCAAAATATGCTTCTGGGCCAGGCATGGTAGCTCACACCTGTAATCCCAGTACTTTGGGAGGCCAAGGCAGGTGGATCAACTGAGGTCGGGAGTTCGAGACCAGCCTGACAAACATGGAGAAACTCCATCTCTACTAAAAATACAAAAATTAGCCAGGCATAGTGGTGCATGCCTGTAATCCCAGCTATGCAGGAGACTGAGGCAGGAGAATCGCTTGAACCCGGGAGGCGGAGGTTGCGTTGGGCCAAGATCACCCCATTCCTCTGCCCTCTTGTATACGTAAAAATGCAGATTCACTGAGCCATACTAAATTGTGTATTCAGTGGAAGGCTGATCAAGGATTCAAAAGAATGCAAACTTTTGTCTCTTTATCTCTGATCTGAAAGCACCACTTCCTGCTTCTAGTTGTCCCACCTCACTGGACCAAATAACTGTACATCTTACACATATTGATTGGTGTCTCATGTCTCCCTAAAATGTATAAAAGCAAGCTCTACCCTCATCACCTTGGGCACCTGTTGTCAGGACCTCCTGAGTCTGTATCATGGGCATGTCCTTAACCTTGTCGAAAGAAGCTTTCTAAATTGACTGAGACCTGTCTCAGATATTTTGGGATCACAATCCACAATCACCATGCTGTGACAACTGAATACAGCATTCAGTACAGAGACGTGCTATACAGGTTTGCAGCCTGGCAGCAACAGGCTATATCATATAACTTACATGTGAAGTGAGCTATACCATCTAGATATTATAAGTATACTCTATGGTGATCACACAAAAATGAAATCACTAGGGACAAATTTCTCAGAAAGTAATCACGTAGTTAGGAGATGCTTGAGTGTATTTTAAATGATTAAAGCCTAGGAGAAAAAAAATACTCAACTCCTGTTGTGGTTTAATAACAAAGCCTAACATAGTGAACGTACTGCATCTAATCTAAGATGCCAATGACTAAAAGACAGCATTTTATGCACCATCACAAACAGGTTGCCAATTAAACCGACTTTCTGAATAACAACAAAAATGTCAATTTACTTCTATTAATGCCGGAAAGTAAATTTAAAATGAATTATGGTTTTGACATGTAAAAGCAAAAAAAGGAGGCCGTTAGCCCCGGATCTTGCCTAAGCAAACGGAAACCAAACTTGGAGACATTTAAACTGACTTTAAAAAATTAAACCAACCACAGTCAATGACAAAAACCTCAGCCTCCAGTTGGCTGTATGACTACGGACGCTGAAGGCCGTCGACTAGCTGGAAGCAATGAGAAACGTAATTTAGCTGCCACCACTTAGAGCTCAAAGCCCGGAGCCCTGTTTTCTGTTCTGGTGCTTCAGGCATGGTTCATGAACCTTTCCTTTGCTCAAACTGTTTAAATTTATTTTGCTTAAAATTCTTCTAACCCCTAAACCCTAACCCATGACTCCTGACTCTAACCCTAACCATACGTTAGTTTCTACGTTTGCACGGATATGTCAGCGTCATTAAGAGTGCTGTACTGGGCCGGGCGCGGTGACTCACGCCTGTAATCCCAGCACTTTGGGAGGCCGAGGCAGGTGAATCAAGAGGTCAAGAGATCGAGACCATCCCGGTCAACATGGTGAAACCCCGTCTCTACTAAAAATACAAAAAATTAGCTGGGCGTGGTGGTGCGTGCCTGGAATCCCAGCTACTCAGGAGGCTGAGGCAGGAGAATTGCCTGAACCCAGGAGGCGGAGGTTGCGGTGAGCCGAGATCGCGCCATTGCACTCCAGCCTGGGTAACGAGAGCGAAACTCCGTCTCAAAAAAAAGAGTGCTGTACTGGCAGGGCCGCGTAGGTAGCCGGATTTTATATTAACATTTTTGTTCCGAGGCCTTCCATGAGCATCACAGGTGTTTTCTGCAGGAGCACTGCGGGTGTTGTAATCGTATTTCGGAAGTCAAACCTGCCTTAGGAACGCTCCATTTGTGTGGTGAGGCTGTGGTGTGGATCTCGCACCGCGGCCGCCTGGCCTTGCGTGGGGACAACCTTGGTGAGCGGGATTCAGAGCGGGTTTTGGTGTCCAGTTTTCCACACCGAGACCTTCTTACTAGCCTCTGCGACTAGTAATCGGGGCTGCAAACAGGAAGAATTTTACTCACCGTGGACACGGCCCGGAGTTGTCCCAAAGCGAGGTGGTGTCCCCAGGTCTGTGTTGAGAACGCTGCTCTGCCTTCCAGATGCCCGCAGGGTCGGTGCTGAGAAAAACGCAGCTCCGCCATCGCAGTGCCCCCAACCACCCCATCCCGGGGTCTGCGCTGAGGAAGACGCAGCTCCGCTCACGCAGTGCCCCCAAGATGTGTACTGAAGAAAAAGCGGCACACGCACGCACACAGGCGCGGGAGCCTCAGGAATCTGAAAAGGCGGCTTCGGGCGCCCCCTGCTGGCGGCCGGGCACTGCAGGGCCCTCTTGCTCACGGTGCTGTAACCGCGCCTCCTGCTGGCAGCAAGGGGCAGTGCAGGGCTCTCTTTTTTTTTTTTTTTTTTTTTTTTTTTGAAGCAGAGTCTTGCTGGGTGGCAGGCTGGAGGGCAGTGGCACAGTCTCGGCTCACTGCAACCTCCACCTCCCCTGTTCAGGCGATTCTTCCGCCTCAGCCTCCCGAGTAGCTGGGACTGCAGGCACGTGCCAAACGCCCAGTTAATTTTTGTATTTTTAGTAGAGACAGGGTTTCACCACGTTGGCCAGGATGTTCTCGATCTCTTGACCTCGTGATCCACCCGCCTCAGCCTCCCAAAGTGCTGGGATTACAGGCGTGAGCCACCTTGCTCTCTTAATAACAATGTAGTGGTGGCATGCCCCCTGCTGGCTGCTGGGGGGCACTGTAGATCCCTGCCGCTCACAGTATATTGGCAGCACGCCCCCTGCTGACAGCTGTGGACACTGCAGAGCCCTCTTGCTCCCGGTTTGACGGCTTGCGCCCCCTATTGGCCTCCTTCTGCACCACTTAAAGTCAGAGCACCAGTTATTCAGCACCCACAGTTGCAGAAATTCAAACTGAAACGGAGATTACTGGAGAAAACCGATGTCCCAGTTCTTGTCTAACTTGGAAGAAAAGATTTCACCAAGAGGCAGTACAAAGAAAGCAGATAACTTCACTGAAAATAAATACAGTGTAGGCGGGACACGGTGGCTCACACCTGTAATGTCAGCACGTTGAGTCCGAAGTGGGCAGATCATGAGGTCAGATCACGACCATCTTAGCAAACATGGTGAAACCGCATCTCTACTAAAATACAAAGAATTAGCCAGGCATGGTGGCACAGGCCTATGGTCCCAGCTACCAGTTACTTGGGAGGCTTAGGCAGGAGAATAGCTTGAACCCTGGAGTTGGAGGTTGCAGTGAGCAGAGATCATATGACCGCACTCCAGCCTGGTGACAGAGAAGGACTCTGTCCCAAAATAATTAAAGAAATAAATGAAAAAGAAAAGCATCTCTCAATGTGGACCACACGCTGGAAATACAGAACATCCAGGGCTTAAAAAATGATCATCAGAATCGCTAAAAAAGGGAATTGCCTCAGGTGTATAGACAATATGTGAAATCAGAAAGCTTACTCATTCTATTTGAGGATAATACAGTGCTCCCATACTGGAATCTAGGTTCATTCTGATTTTATATAAAAAACAATATGAAGTGAGAATGTTTCAAATCTCTAGATTCATATTTTAATGCTTATCACCAATAAAAATATTTCATATGGTTCAAATGCTTCAGATATTACATTTTATTGCACTATGAATATGGGCCATTAACACCGAAATCACTTAAAAACACACACAATTTGGTCACTATGATTTATTTGGCTAAAGAATGTCTATGTGCTTAGTAATCAATTGCTTCATTCGGAAATGGTCTCACAATTTTAACTGCAAGGTTTACATTTGCTCACTTGGCATGAACAAAAGTCAGAACACATGAGCTTTAGAATATGATGT
Source organism: Callithrix jacchus (assembly GCF_049354715.1). Classification (NCBI taxonomy): domain Eukaryota; kingdom Metazoa; phylum Chordata; class Mammalia; order Primates; family Cebidae; genus Callithrix; species Callithrix jacchus. Next base: position 1,798,459 of record NC_133507.1, read on the forward strand.
GAGAATTTGAAAGACCTGCTGAAATGCGCTTGCCGAATATGGTGGGGATGAAGGCCCCAGCCAGGCAGTGGTTGGCAAACCCTGGCCTATGGCCCAAATCCTGCCCACAGCCTCATCGGCCCAAATCCTGCCCACAGCCTCATCTCCCCAAAATTCTGCTTGGACTCAGCCACATCATTCATTTATGTTTTACCCATGGCTGGGTTGAGCCACTGAGACAGAGCCCCTGTGGTCTGAAAGCCTGAAATTCTCACCATCCAGCTCTTTACAAAAACCATGCTAATCTGCCAGGGAGAATAGGGTGTTGGAGCCAAGTCCCTGAGACAGGGCAGGGACAGGGACACAGACCAGAACACACACTGGAATCTGGCTGCTTCCAGAGGATCCCCCAGCTGACAGTGGTCCCCAGGATGGGCAGAGGGCACCAGTCAGTGTGGCCCTGGCCTGCTGAGAAGGCCAGGCTAGCAGTCAGGGATACAGCTTCAGGGCCAAATGCCACAGCAGAAATTTAGATTCTGGAATCCTGTGTCCTATGAGCTGGGTGGATGCAGCCTCTCCAAGGGGACCCGGCCTGGGTGGTGGCCAAGCAAGGCTCAGAGTGACCCCAGGATGGTGGATGGACCCACAGGAGGGTAAGGAAAAAGGGCAGCCCATGACCATCCTGCCGGACTTGCAGGCAGAAAGGGTCAGCACAGTGACCTGGAGGCTGCAGTGGGCGGTCCTGATCCCTCGTCCAGTCTTGGACCCAGGATCTAGTGATACAGGGAGGGCCTTGTGATGCCCAGCAAGCATGAGCCACCCCCACCCCCACCAGAAGCCTACAGCCATGGCCAGTGCTCCCACACTTGCTGGGTCTTCTAGGGTCTCTGTGACGCTGAGGCTGGGATGAGAAATGCCACCTGGGCCCCTGCACTCGCTGCTTCCAGAGGATCCCCCCTAGGGTCAGCGTGATGCCAAGGCTGGGAGCAGAAACACCACCTGGACCTGCTGAGGGTGGGCATCTGCAGCCAAGCGGTTATAGGGTCAGTGTAACTCTGAGTCCAGGATTAGAAATACCACCTGGGCCACTGCACCTGCTGGGTTTTCTAGGGTCAGTGTGGCGCCAAGGCTGGGAGCAGAAACACCAGCTGGACCTGCGGACGGTAGGCATCTGCAGCCAGGTGGTAAGTGGAGTTTGCACCCCTCTCTGTTCCCCTTGTTATTTTCTGTTTTTCCTGAGAATTGCTAGAATGAACATGCACTGGCCAGAAGAGTCTCCCATGGCCCCTTGACCTGTTAAGTACAAATCTCAGGGTGAGAAGACACAAATGGAAGCTTCTGAAACAGCCCCCTCCCTATCCCAGAAACTAAACGCAGAGCAGCACCTCCCAGAAGCAGTGACAGAGATCCCCAACACCTTTGAAGACCTGAAGGGTGATGGGTGGTGGTCTCAATCATTTTCCCTGAAATCACTGATAGGGCGCCTGAAAAGTCAGAACCAATGATGGTGGCAGATGGGGGATTCCTGGGGATTGAATTAAGAGGCCTCCTCGCCAAGCTGTATGATACGTGCCGCGCCCCCAACCAAAGCAGTGGTTCTTGATTCAGCAAAACGTTTTCAACATCTACAGGGAAGGACCCTCGGAATCCCATTGTGTCTCCTGGGACTGTCAGTGGTCTGTCTGGTCTCACTCTGGCCCTGCTGACCCACCCTCAGAGACTGTCCCAGCAGCTGCAGGGGAGAGGCCATGCTACCAGATGAGAACACAGCTGGGAAGGACTCTGGAGGTGGCCACAGGGCATCAATGGCCCACCCATTGCAAACCAGGGCTTTCCCAGGCCCACCAAATTGTGGATTTGGGTGAGCGCAGCAGTGACCCGTTGTGCAAGGAGCTGGGGACTTGGGACAGATGCAAAGGTGGCCAGAGGGCCTGAGCAAGTCCAGGTGCAGGAGAAGCAGAGCCCCATCAGCCACAGCCATGTTCACCCCAGCGATACTCCCCAGGGCTCATGCCTGGCCCTTGGGAGGCTCGCTGAGGCCACCAGTAGAGGAGAAGCCTGGGGTCAGCATGGCATGATGCAGAGAAAGGAGTGTGGCACTGGCAGTCCAGGGGAGCCTCCCGAGTGGCAGCAAAGGAACTTGCCCTGGCTGGCAGGGCAGTGCACACAGAGGGACCCCAATCCTGGAGCAGGTGTGGAAGGACATATGCCCCCAGATACCATGCATGCAGTTCTTACATTAGTCCACCCAGCTGGGGATCTGTGCAGGAGAGGTTCTTACTTTTGTTTGAGGGCCACACAGCTGGGGACCTGGGCTGAGCAGTTCTTTTTGTACTTTGAGGTCCATGCAGCTGTGTACCTGGGCAGGAGCAGTTCTTTAGTTTCAAGGCCACAGAGCTGGGGGCCTGGGCAGGAATGATTCTTACTTTAGTTTGAGGGCCGCGCAGCTGCGGACAGGGCAGGAGCAGTTGTTGCTTTAGTTTGAGTCGGAGATCCTGGAGAATCCAGTGCTGCTGTTGTAGAGTGAGGGTCGGTTAGCTGAAATCCCCAGGAGGAGTCAGTGATGCTGTTATGTCTGAGGTTCTTAGAGCTAAACATGGAGCCAAAGTTGGGGAAGGAGAGAGAGAGAGAGAGAGTCACAGGAGGGCCTCACCTGAAACTGCAGATGTAGCTGTACCCCCAGCAAGCCAAGCCTGGGAGTGTCTCAGGCCTCGGTATCAATGCGTTCTGTTTCCTCCTACACAGTTGGAATTTGTTTTCTGTCTCATAAGACAGAAAGACCCTGATCAATACCCTCAGGAATTCAAAAGCTTAAAAAAAAACAAATGATGTAGGCAATGATAATAATAGTAGAAATTTAACCAGGATTATCCTGACTGACAGAGACAAAATCACACACACACTCACACAATATGTATCTCTTCAATAGTTAGTAAAATAAAAATATATAAATAAATAAAATAGGTCCAAGTAAAGCTCTATAAGGTTGTTTCATGGAGAAAGGGTGAAGGACAGAGGTGAATCTGAGAGTGGCTGCTGATGGACACACGGAGAACTTACATTTTCCCCACGCAGTTTCAGTGCACGATGATCTGTGAGACCTGGCAGCTGGGTCACTTCGCACAGCTGGGGATGCAGTGGGCGTCACAGAAGGACCCTGTCCCAGCTGGTCCTACCCCTCAGAGTGCAACCTCTGATCTCTGACAACTGACTGTGTTTTGAGGGGAGGCCAGGCCTGTGAGCACAAGGGTATCCATGGTGAGGTTCCGTGGGTGGAACATCTCGAATGTGCTTGAGGTTCCTTCCTGATGCTCATCTGCCATCTTGCTCTTTAATGAATGTTGTTTCTAACTGTCTTCTCAATACTGTATAGGAAATAAGCACTTGTATAATATGGGTCAGGTATAAGGAATGTTCACACATTGGACACACGGGAGCTCCACCAAGTTTAGGGAATAGAATCTGAAGAAACCAAACTTTGGATGCTCCCTGGAGGACCCTCCCAAATCCCAGTCCCTCCCCTTCTCCTTCAGAGGGAGTGGCTTTCTGCTTTAGTCTTCATCATTCCCATACTTTTCTTTGTGGCACGATTCTTTCCCCGCATTTGTGTGCATCCCTAAACAATACTGCGTGTGGTTTTCAAACACTGTTGTCTCTTTGAGACAGGGTCTTGCTCTGTTGCCTCAGCTGCAGTTTTGAACTTTGGTGTGAAGAAGTGTCCTGTGTGGCTGCTCCTCTGCTGCACTGGCTCTGAGCATTTGCTCCAGGTCTATTTTCGTCCTCCATTCTCTTCCTGAGACCCATCCACACTGACCCAATTCATTTTCATTGCTGCATGATCTCTCGTGGCAGAGGGGACCATGGGAAATGTCTTTATGTTCCTGCTGATGAGTGTTTGGCCAGGTAGGCCCCTGGGACTGTGTCACTGTGAAGGTTCTTGGGCATTTCTTTTATACACAAGTACAGTTTCCTCTGGTCAGTAGCTTTCAATTTTTAAAATTTCAACCCAGTAAGAAATGTCATTTTTCTCATAACCCACGACACACACCCTTTCATAAGCAAGTGTCGGGGTCCGGTACATCTGCCAGGGGGCTACCGACCTGTGGGAGTCCCCGAGACCACCAACGTAGATGTCTCATTCAACCTGAAGGACAGAGCACGTGGAAGTGAAAGAATATAGGAAAGTGGAGCCTGGAGGTCTACTTGCAGTCAAGCAGCAACTTTATTTCTGTAGGTGACAGCTTTTATACCTTCTTTCTTGTTGCATTTACTTTAGATCACCATTTACTTTAGCTCAGCAGAAAAAGGGGGCAAACAGAAAAGGGAACAGAAATCACGTAAAAATAGTTATCAGGGGCCTGTGATAACAGCTCACAAAGCAGTTTTAAGGGGGCTTGTGATAATAGCTTACAAAGCAGTTTAAGAGTTAATATATGTTTTTTCAAAGATACACAGCGCAAGCAAACAATGGTTCCCTTAAGGTGGCTTGTTAACTATGTTTTTCATTAGGAGGTAGAGCAAAGGCTCAGCTTCTGAGAAAATATGGGCAGGGGTCTTTGCCCCTCTCAGGCACCTCAATCGCAGCAAGCCTACTGCTTACACAGAGACTAAGGGGGATATGAAGCAGTCAGCACAATGTCCTCATAAACCACAGGCCCTTATTCTGCATTCTGTTTTTTGCCTCAGTATCTTAGCCATTCTCCCCTCAACTCGACAGCCCTCGAGAGCGGGGAGAGAGAGCAGATAGGTCCAGCAGCCAAGATGGGGCGAGTCACGCTACTGTCTCAAGCCCTTGGCGTGAACGCTGCCAAGCAAGCATAGCAAAAATAATTCACAATCATTCTTAGCAGTGGTGAGTGTTGCTGTGGCTCTACGTTCTCTCCCAGCACTCACACTGATTGTGGGATTTTTGCCAGTCTGCTGGGTGTCACCTGGTGTCTCACCCTATTAGTCTGAGGCCATCTTCATGTTTTTATCGGCTATTCCCCCACACTTTTTTCTTCTGTGAAGGGCTGGTTCAACTCTTTTGCCATGTTTCTGTTTACTTGTTTAAATTTCTGCCTTTTTCTTTTATTATTTGATGTTTTTGAATGGAGTCTTGCTCTGTCACCCAGGCTGGAGTGCAGTGGCACAACCTCAGCTCACTGCAACCTCTGCCTTCTGGGTTTAAGGGATTATCCTGCCGCAGCCTCCTGAGTACCTAGAATTACAGGCATGTGCCACAATGCCCGGCTAATTTTTGTACCTTTACCAGAGAAAGGGTTTCACAATATTGGCCAGGCTGGTCTCAAACTCTTGACCTCAGGTGATCCATCTGCCTCAGCCTCCCAAAGAACTGGGATTACTGGCATGAGCCACCATGCCAGCCTGCCTTTTTCTGTTTCAAGAGGACTCTTTACAGACTACATGTGTGGCAAAGGTGGGTTTGAATCCACTGGGATGAATGCTCGGGACCTCCTCTCTGGTGGGAGAGGAGACAGTGAAGGGTAGACGAGCATGGAGAATCAGAGCCAAGAGAATGTGAGTCAGGCGGGGCCTGCAGGCTGCTGTGAGGACTTGGCTCCCTCTCTGAGTCGGGTGGGATTAGCAGGGGATTTAACCAGAGGAATATGAGATCACCCTTTTGTATTTCTGCCATGGTTGGCTCAACTAAATGCACCTCTTGAACAAGACTTGGCCTTGGACGCCCAGAAGCCCTGGTTGAGGGCTTCTCTCCTGGCGTGGCCACTGACACATCCACATTTGGTGATCACACAGTGGGGCAGCCCAAGACCTGCTCTGCCTGGGCCTCTAATTGGTGGCATTTCACAAGTTCATCCCTTCCCAAATCTGCCCCATCTGGAAAACCAAATGCCTCTCTCTGCTACATAGAAACCCCCATCAGCACCTCCGCAACTAACAGGGCATCTGGTCAACATCACAGTCCTTACTTTCCCATGTGGACAAGCCCACGGGACTCCATGGTTCCTCTGATTAAATCCCCTGCTAATCCCACCTGAGTTGGAGAGGGAGCCAGATCCTCACGGCAGCCTGCAAGCCCCACCTGGCACCCCCAGCACAGATCAGGACAATGCCAGCACTAAGACATCCCCCGAAAGTCATAAGAAGAGTGTACGAAGATGGGAAGAGCACAGGACACAGAGAGTGGCAAACCCCCAAAATATTGTCAGAGATGAAAGAAGATACAGCCACGGCTGATACAAAACGTTACTCAACATTTGCCACAGACCTAAATGCAGAATGTAACACTGTAAAACCTTTAGATAAAAACACAGAGAAGCCGGGCGCAGTGGCTCACGCCTATAATCCCAGCACTTTGGGAGGCCAAGGCAGGTGGATCACTAGGTCAAGACATCGAGAGAGGTGAAACTCTGTCTCTACCAAAAATACAAAAATTAGCTGGGCATGGTGGTGCGCGCCTGTAGTCCCAGCTACCTGGGAGGCTGAAGCAGGAGAATTGCCTGAACCCAGAAGGCGGAGGTTGTGGTGAGCCGAGATCGTGCCATTGCACTCCAGCCTGGGTAACAATAGCGAAACTCCGTCTCAAACACACACACACACACACACACACACACACACACACACACACACGGGAAAATTTGCATGGCCTCGGGTTAGGTGAAAAGTTCTCAGACCTGACACTAAAAGCATGATTCATAAAAGAAAATATTGACAAATTAAATTTAGTAGTAAATTTAAAACTGCAACTCTATAAAACAATATAAAAATTTAAAGAGAATGAAAACACAAACTATGGTCTAAAAAAATATATTTCCTTTTTTTTTTTTTTTTTTTTGAGATGGAGTTTCGCTGTTGTTACCCAGGCTGGAGTGCAACGGCATGATCTCGGCTCACCGCAACCTCCACCTTCTGGGTTCAAGCAATTCTCCTGCCTCAGCCTCCTGAGTAGCTGAGACTACAGGCGCGCACCACCATGCCCAGCTAATTTTTGTATTTTTAGTAGAGACGGGGTTTCACCTTGTTGACCAGGATGGTCTCGATCTCTTGACCTCGTGATCCACCTGCCTCAGCCTCCCAAAGTGCTGGGATTATAGGCGTGAGCCACTGCACCCAGCCAAAAAACAGATTTCTAAATCACACATCTCACAAAGCACTGGCACACTGAATATATGAAGAAAGTAAAAACCCCAGTAAAAAACTCCAGTTTTTACAGAAAGTGATGGTGCAAACCAGCTGTAGCACAACCCATGGGTGTTCTAAGCCCTAGCAGCGACGAGGGAATTAAGGAAAAAAGACACAGACACAGAAATAGAAGTCATGAGCATGGACCCAGTAGCTCTTCACAGGATGAGGGCCATGAAGACCCAGAGCTCTATGCCCCACACATACTTATTGCAACACACACATAGTTTGATCACAGCACTCGAGGTGGGGGGGTCATGGGTGAGTACACGCAACGGAATAGTTTGCGTCATCTACATTTAGTAGAGGGTATGTGGTTATTCTCAAAAACCAAACTAGTATCGTACAGTTAAACAGTAGGTAATTATTGAGGTGCAGCTGCAGGAGTGTGGGAATGGGTAAGAGCCAGCAAGTTCTGACCACATGACGTACCTCAAAGGAGAGACTCTCTCCTGAGCCCAGTCACCCATGGAACAGGAGGAAGACCAGAGAATGCCACTCTCATGTCAACCAGCCTACAGGCCTCCTGCAAGACCCTTTACAAGCCTGGGAGCAGGTCCCCTCCTCCGGGCAGGACACAGAGACCCTTTAAGAACTTGTGAGCAGGCCCCCTCCTCCAGGCCACAAGACCCTTACTGAGGGGTTCAAGCAGCAGGAGGTTGAGCAATGGACCAGGTGTTCCTGTCTTCGATGCCCAAACGTTCCAGGGCTGTGATCAGCACTTTGCAAGCTTCCTCAGCAACCCAGCATTGTTTCACAAAGCACAAGCTGCACTCTTTGTTTAGCTAATACAGTGCACGAAGTGCTATAAACTATAACACTTAAACTAAGGCTAACTTATTAAACAGAAGCAGATCAATTATTAAGGAGATATGGTGTAGGCCTGCTCACTACTATTTTGGCCTACAAGTGAAAACCCCCATGTAAGAGAGAGAGCAAATATTTGAATGGAGGCCTCGTCAAAGAAGTCATAAGGAGAGCAGATTGCCCAGGACAGACACTCAGCATCTTAGAGATGTTGGAGAATTGCTAACCAGCAGTACCTCTGCAAATCCATTAGAATGGCTAAAAACAGACAGAAACCAATGCCCAACCCAAGTTATAGTGATGACACAGAGGAACTGGGACCCTCCTAAGCTTTCCACTTGTGTTTCGCTTGTGCTGCTTGCTCCCCCCCGCCCAGGCAGCATTTTCTGGCCTTGGGCTGAGCCTGTTGGCTTGACTGCTGCTGCCAGAGCAGCAAGTTTCCCTTTTGAAATGGCCTCTGATTCCTCTAACGGAGGAACGTCAGGTGGATCTGGCCACTATCTGATAAAACACTGAGGAGGGGCTGATGGACAGACCCTTTCTTTTTCCTCACTAATTTTTTCTTTTTTCTTAACTGGATTATCTATAATTTCCTCATCCCAGTTATAGCCTCCTTCTTCCCCTGAATCTTTCTCCTCATAATCAGTTTGAAATGGCTCTAACGCTGAATGCACCATTGCCCAAACTGACCATACTAGGATTGGAATATCCTCAGCTCCTTCATTTGGCTTTTTTAAAGTGCTTTTCATTTGTCCCATTGTTACCCTGGCATTCTCCGAGCATATCTACATGCCCGTGGCGCTGATCAGGTTCGTTCTTGGGAGTTCTTAACCTGTCATTCCTCCCCTGCATGCTCAGGTGTTCCTTCACTGAAATCCTCAAGCCCTACCTTGGGCACCCGAATGTAGAAAGCCAGCCCGACACCCCATCTGTGGGTACCCGGAGTTCGGTGGTGAAAAAGGAATGAGAAAAAGACAGGTCACGGATGCATACAGTGGTACTGGGGGGACTTACACCAAGATAGCCAAAGAGGAACAGCTCTCGAGCACAGTTACCAGCAAGAGTGACACAGAAGGCGAGTGATCTCCATGTTTCCAACAGAGATACCAGGCTCATCTCAACAGGACTGGTTGAACAGTGGGTGTAGCCCAAGGAAAGCAAACCAAGGCAGGGTGGGGTGCTGCCTCACCCAGGAAGTGCAATGGGCTAGAGGGCCCTCCCTCCTACCCAACAGAGGCCATCAGGGATGCTTCCGGCCACTCCAGCGCTCTGGTTTGAATGCTGTGCTTCTCCTGTGGTCTCTACAGCCCACAGATCAGGGGATTCCCACCTGCTGATAGTCGCTGCAGGACAAATCTGGACAGCTATTTCAGCTGGCACCACAAGTGCCCAGCACAAATTTGAGCAGCCATTTTGACTGGCACCTGGAAGAGCTGCAAGACAGAGCCATCCATACCCCTGAGAGAAAGGGGGCTAAAGGCAGAGAGCCAGGTGATCTGGCTCCATGGGTCCCACCCCCACAGAGACCAGCAAACTGAATCCCACTGGCTTGGGATTTTCACAGCCAGCACAGCAGACTGAGCTAGACCCTGGACCATTGAGCTCAGTGAAGGGAGGGGCGTCCACCATTACCAAGGCAGCTCTAACCTTACTTGTGTAAACAAAAGCACAAAGAACTTGACACAGAAGCTGGGAAGTGCCTGCAGCAGCTCAGCAATGCCTCCGCAGGCAGACTGTGACTAGACTCCCTTCGTGCTGGGCAGGGCATCTCTGAAAAAAGGTAGCAGCCTGTCGGGACTTATAAATAAAACCACACCTTCCTTGCACAGAGCACAAAGGAAAAGGGGCAGTTGTGAATTCCGCTGCAGCAGACTTAAACGTCCCTGCCCAGCAGCTCTGAAGGAAGCAATGGAGCTCCCAGCACAGCACTGGAGCACTGATAAGAGACAGACTGCCTCAGACTGGCCATGTGAAGTACACATTCTCTCTTTGGATTCTACCATGAATGGGAGCTTCCTGGGGTCTTCCCAGAGGCCAAGCAGATGCCAGCATCATGCTTCCTGTACAGCCTGTGTAACTGTGAGCCAGTGCAACCTCTTTTATTCATAAATTACCCAGTGTCAGGTATATATTTATAGCAATGCATGGACTAATAGAGAAAACTGATACTTAGAAGTGGAGCATTGCTATAAAGATAACCGAAAATGCGGAAGCAGCTCTGGAACTGGGTAATGGGCAGAGGCTGGAAAAGTGTAGAGGGCACAGAAGAAGAGAGGAAGATGAGGGGAAGTCTGGAACTTTCTAAAGACTGGTTGAATGGTTGTGACCAACACACTGATAATGATATGGACAGTGAAGTCCAGTCTGATGTGGTCTCAGATGGAAATGAGAAAGTTATTGGGAAATGGAGCAAAGGTCACACTTGTGACATCATAGCAAAGAACATGGCTGAATTGTGTCCATGCCCCAAGGATTCATGGAAGGACAAACAAGAGTGATGACCTAGGGTATCTGTCAGAAGAAACTGTTAAGCAAAAAAGTGTTCAAGAAGCGTCATGGATGGGTTTTGGGGGGTTTTCTGTTTGTTTGTTTGTTTTTTCGAGAAAGAGTCTTGCTCTGTAACCCGGGATGGAGTGCAGTGGCACCATCTCAGCTCACTGCAACCTCCACTTCCTGGGTTCAAGCGATTCTCCCACCACAGCCTCCTGAGTAGCTGGGACTGCAAGTGCACACCACCATGCCTGGCTAATTCTTGTATTTTCAGTAGTGACGAGTTTTCACTATGTTGGCCAGGCTGGCCTTGAACTCCTGGCCTCAAGTGATCTGCTCACCGAAGTGCTGGGATTACAGGAATTTGGCAGTAAAATAATAACTTAAAGGTAGAATTTATAATTAAAAGGGAAATAAACCATTAAAATTTGGAAAAATATCCAGCTTTACTATGTGGTAGAGAAATAAAGAGCATTTTTGGACAAGGAATTCAAAGGGGCAGTGGGGCAATCTCTTGCTAGGAGCCAGGTGCTAACAGTCAGGACAATGATGCAAAGCCCTAGAGGCACTTTAGAAATTTTCAAGGACAACCCTTTCATCACAGGCCCCGAGGTCTAAGAGGGCAGTATGTTTTTGGGTGCCACGCCCCAGGTGCCGCAGCCTTGTGCCACCTTGGAATGCTGTTCCCATATTCAAGCCACTCTGGCGCTAGCCACAGCTCAAATAGCCTCAAGTACAGCTTAGGCTGCTGCTCCGAAGGGTGAAAGTGGCAAGCCCTGGCAGTTTCCACATGTGTTAAGTCCCCAAAGTTCAAGAATGGTGGAGGCTTGGAAGCTTCCATTTAGGTGTTGGAGGATGTACCAGAAATCCAGGGTGCCCGAGCAGAAGGCTGCTGTGGGGAAAGAGCCCCCAAAGAGAAACTCTACTTAGGCAATTCTGAGTGGAATAGTGGGGTTGGGCCCCCCCAAAAAAAGAGCCTGTTAGGGCAATGCCTTAACGGAGCTGTGGGAACAGGGCTGCCACCTTCCCGACCCAAGAACAGTTAACACCACCAGCAGCGTGCACCCTGAGACTAGAAAATGCACCATTATGCCCAGGAGACAGTCCATGGACCCAAATATTAATTTGGAGCTTAAAGGTTTAATATCTTTGCCAATCGGTTTCAGTCTTTCATGGCCAATTTCAGGTTTGCAATAACCCTTTCTTTTGGCCAATTTCTCCCTTTTGAAATAAGAACTGTTATCCAGCATCTGTCTTACCATTCTATCTTAAAAGCAAATAACTTGTTTTTAGTTGTACAGCTTACAGGTGTAAAAACTTTGCCTTGAGTCTTAAATGAGACTTTGGACTTTAAACTTATGAATTGATGATGGGAACAAAACTTTGGGGGGACTATTAGGAAAGGGTGATTTTATTTTTCAAGTTGAGAAGTACCCACGATTTGGCGGGCCTGAGATGAAATGATAAAGTTTGGATGTTTGTTCCCTCCAAATGTCATGTCAAAATTTGTAACCAATGTGGAGATGGTGCCTAATAGGAAGTATTTGTGTCATGAGGACAAACCCCTTATGAATGGGTGATGCCATCCTCTCTGTAATGACTGAATTTTTAGACTTAATTCCTATGAGAACTGAATGTTTAAAAGGGTCTGACACTCCCCTCCTTGCACTCTTGCTTCTGCTGTCTCACGTGATTCTGCACATGGCACGCCTTCACCTTCTACCACCACTTCCTCCTGGTGAAAAGTCTCTACTATAAAACACTAATGGAAGAAATTGAGAGAGAAAATGGAAAATTGGCCGATATTCACAGATTGGAAGAATTAATATTGTTAAAATTACCATATTTCCCAAAGCAATCTACAGATTCAGTACAATGTCTATCAAATTACCAATTTCATTTTTCACAGAACTAGAAAAACAATCCTAAAATGCATATGAAACCAAAAAAAAGCCTGAATAGCCAAAGCAATCCTAAGGGAAAAAAAAAGTGGAAGGCATCACATTACCTGACTTCAAACTATACTATAAGGCCACAAAGAAAAGTAAAAAAAAAACAGCATGGTACTAATACCAAAATAGATACATAGATCAGTGGAAAAGAATAAGAAATCCAGAAATAAAGCCACACACCTACAACCAGCTGGTCTTCAACAAAATTCACAAGAACAAACACTAGGCAAAACACACCCATTTATTTTATTCAGTAAATGGTGCTGGGGAAAATTGGAAAATGCAGAATGAAACTGGATTCCTACCACCAGCCATATACAAGGCTAATTCAAGATGAATTAAAGATTTAAATGTAAGGCCTAAAACAATAAAAATTCTAAAAGGAAACCCAGGAAAAACTCCTTTGGGCGTTTACCTAGGTAAAGATTTTATGACTAAGACCTTGAAAGCAGATACAACAAAAATTAGATAAATGGGGCTTAATTAAACTGAAAACCTTCTGCACAGCAAAAGAAATAATCAACAGAGCAAATAGACAAACCACAGATTGGGAGAAAATATTTACAAACTATGCACCTGACAAAGGACTAATATTCAGAATCTACAAGAAACTCAACAAGAAAAAATAATCCCATTTAAAAGCTGGCAAAAAACATGAACAGAAATTTTTCAAAAGGAGGCATACAAACTGCCAACAAACATGAAAAAGTGCTCAACATCACTAATCATCAGAGAAACGCAAATGAAAACTACAAGGAGATACCACCTTACGCCAGTCAGGATGGCTACTATTAAAAAAAGACGTTAGTGAAGATGTAGAAGAAAGGGAATGCTCAGAGACTGTTGATGGAAATATAAATTAGTACACCTCTATGGAAAATGTTATGTAGATTTCTCAAAGAGCTAAAAATAGAACCACCATTAGATAGAGCAATCCAGTACTCGGTATCTCCCCAAAGGAAAACAAATCATTATACGAAAGACACCTGCACTAGTATGTTTATCATATCACTTTTCACAACAGAAAAGTCATGAAATCAACCTAAGTGTCCATCATGAATGACTGGATACAGAAAATGTGGGCTATGGAATACTACTCAACCATTAAAAATAAATAATGCCTTTCCCAGCAACACAGATGGAACTTGAGCCTATTATCCTAAGTGAAATAATTCAGAAGCAGAAAGTCAAATGCCACATATTCTTACTTATAAGTTGGAGTTGAACAATGGGTACATATGGACATAGAGAGTGGAATAATAGACACTGCAGACTCTAAAAGGTGGGAGGGTGGGAGTGTAGTGAGGGGTGAAAAATTACCTATTAGGTACAATGTACACTGTTCAAGTGGTGGATACACAAAAAGCCCAAACTTCACTACGATGCAATATATCCATAGAACAAAACTGCACTTGTACCCACTAAATATACAAAAAATGAGTAATAAATATGGCCAGGCACTGTGGCTCATGCCTGTAATCTCAGCACTTTGAAAGGCTGAGGCAGGCAGATCACTTGAGGTCAGGATTTCTAGACCAGTCTGGCCAACATGGAAAAACCCTGTCTCTACTAAAAACACAAAAATTAGCCAGGCATGGTGGCTCATACCCGTAATTCCAGCTACTTGGGAGGCTGAGGCAGGAGAATCACTTGAACTCAGGAGGCAGAGGCTGCAGTGAGCCAAGATTGTGCCACTGCACTCCAGCCTGTGTGACAGAGTGAGACTCCATCTCAAATACATACATACATACATACTACAAAGCTATAGTAACCAAAACAACATAGTGTTGGCATTAAAAGACTCGTACACCAGTGGCACAGGATAAAGAACCCAGAAATAAATCAATGCATTTATAGTTACCCATTTTCTACAAAGGTACCAAGAACATACTTTGGGAAAGGACAATCTGTTCAATAAATAGTGCTGGGGAAATTGAATATTCATATGTAGAAGAATGAAACTAGACCCCTATCTTCACCATATACAAAAAAAAAACACAAGATAGGTTAAAGGCTTAAATGTAAGACCTGAAACTGTATTGAAACTGCTGAAAGAAAGCACTGTGAAAATGCTTGAGGACATTGGTCTGGGCAAAGATGTCTTGAGCAAGATTTCAAAAGCAGAGGCACTGGCACCATAAAAACCCTAGAAGAAAATCTAGGCAAAACCATCCAGGACATAGAAGTAGGCAAGGACTTCATGAACAAAACACCAAAAGCATTGGCAACAAAAGCCAAAATAGACAAATGGGACCTAATGAAACTCCACAGCTTCTGCATGGCAAAAGAAACAGTCATTAGAGTGAATCAGCAACCAACAGAATGGGAAAAAATTTTTGCAGTTTACCCATCTGACAAAGGGCTAATATCCAGAATCTACAAAGAACTCAAACAGATTTACAAGAAAAAACAAACAACCCATCCAAAAATCGGCAAAGGATATGAACAGACACTTTACAAGAGAAGACATACATGAGACCAACAAACATATGAAAAAATGCTCATCATCACTGGTCATCAGAGAGATGGAAATCAAAACCACATTGAGATACCATCTCAACGCCAGTTAGAATGGCGATCATTAAAAAATCTGGAGACAACAGATGCTGGAGAGGATGTGGAGAAATAGGAACACTTTTACACTGCTGGTGGGTGTGTAAATTAGTTCAACCATTGTGGAATACAGTGTGGCGATTCCTCAAGGACCTAGAAGTAGAAATTCCATTTGACCCAGCAATCCCATTACTGGGTATATATCCAAAGGACTATAAATCGTTCTACTGTAAGGACACATGCACACGAATGTTCATTGCAGCACTGTTTACAATAACAAAGACCTGGAACCAACCCAAATGCCCATCGATGACAGACTGGATTGGGAAAATGTGGCACATATACACCATGGAATATTATGCAGCAATCAAAGATGATGAGTTCGTGTCATTTGTAGGGACATGGATGAATCTGGAGAACACCATTCTCAGCAAACTGACACAAGAACAGAAAATGAACTACCACATATTCTCACTCATAGGTGGGTGATGAACAATGAGGACACATGGACACAGGGAGGGGAGCACTACACACTGGGGTCTATTGGAGGGAATAGGGGAGGGACAGCGGGGGGAGAGCTGGGGAGGGATAGCATGGGGAGAAATGCCAAATGTGGGTGAGGGGGCAGAAGGCAGCAAAACACACTGCCATGTGTGTACCTATGTAACTATCTTACATGTTCTGCACATGTACCCCAAAACCTAAAACGCAATAAAAAATAAAAAATTAAATATAAAAAAAAGCAGAGGCAACCAAAACAAAAATTGCCAAATGGGAAAACATCAAGCTAAAAACTTCTGCACAGCGAAGCAAACAATCAGCAGAGATAAAAAAACAACACACAGAATAATGGGGAAAAAATGTTTGCAAATTATTCATCTGACTGTATTAATCACGGGAATATATAAAGAACTCAAACAATAACAAAAAACAAATAATCTGATTTAATAATAGGCAAAAGATTTGAACAGACACATCTCAAAAGAAGACATACAAATGACCAACGGGTATATTTTAAAATGCTCAACATCCCTAATCATCAAAGAAATGCAAATCAAAACCACAATGAGATGTTCTATCAGCCTTGTTAGAATAGCTATTATTAAAAACACAGAAAATAACAAATGCTGATGAGAAGGCAGAGAAGCGAACATTTGTGCGCTCTTGGTGGGAATGTAAATCAGTACAGCCACTGTGAAAAACAGGATGAAGATTCTGTACATAGAGCTACCATATGATTCAGCAATCCCACTACTGGGCACATAGCCGAGAGAAGGGTAATCAGTGTAGAAGAGATATCTGCATTCCCATGGTTGTACAGCATTTTTCAAAATAGCCAAGATATGGAATCAACCTTAGTGTCCGTCAGTGGATGAACGGATTTTAAAGAGTGATAGACATACACAATGAAGTATTATTCAGCCAAATAAAAGACTAAAATCTTGTCATTTGCAGCAACTTGGGTGGAACTGGAGGATATTATATTAAGTGAAATAAGCCAGGCACAGAAAGACATATACTGCATGTTCTCACTCACATGTGGGATCTTTAAAGAAAAAAAAAAAAAAAAGATCTCACAGGTGTAGCAAATAGAAGGACATTGACCAGAGGCGGTGAGGGGCAGTGCAGAGAGGGGCTATGAAGGAGGTTGGTTAATGGGTACAAAGATAAAATTCTATGTAAGAATAAGACTACTGTTGAGGGGTCCAAAGTGGCTCCGGCCGGATGTCCTGGTGCTTGCGATGGCAAGGTCATGAATTCAAGGCCCACACTAATTGGCAAAAAAAAAAAAAAAGTCTACTATTGAGTAGCCCAACTAGGCAACCGTGGCTGACAATAATTTATTATTGGATATTTCAAAGGAGCTGGTAGAAAAGACATAGAATGTTCCCAACACAAAGAAATGACAAATGTTCCCAGTGATGAACATCCTAGTTGCCCAGATTTGATTATTATACATTGGATGCTTACATCAAAATACCGCATGTAATCCAAAAATATGTACAATTATTATGTATCCATAAAAATGTTTACATAAATACATGTTCTCACTGCACACAAAAGCAATATGTGAGGTGATGGGTGATATGTTAATTGCCTTGCTATAATCATTCCGTACTGTACACGTATATCAAAACACCACACTTCACCCCGTAAAAACATACAATCATTATTTGTCAATAAAAATAAAAACAAAAAATATATATAATTAATATAATAGCAGATGTGCATAGAACACCTGGGTGTGCACGGAGTCATGTGAGCATGATGTGGAATAGGTGAGCAAGGCGTGCATATGCTGTGGGACTGAGTAACCCGGAGTATGTGTGCAAGGTGCAGAAGTGCAGAGAACAGCCTCTCTGTGCAACAGTTGTCCCCACTGGTGGCAGGGCCATATGGGGACAGTGATCTCAGGGCTAGGGAGAGACTTGAGGACGGCGCCCTTGTCCAGCCTGGTCATCACGTGTGCCTGCTTAAAACATTTCTATCACCTCCCCACCAGGGTGGGGCCTTCCTGGGTATACCTGACCAACTGAATGCCTTCCCTTGTGGGACTCAGTTATCAAAGCACCTCCTAAAGTGTTTTCTAGGCACACTCCAAAGGACAGCACCTGCCTGGGCCTGATCATGGATGAGTATCTTGACAATTTTTAAAAGCCCATCTTCCAAAGCCCAGCCAAGCAGGGCCCTTCTTTCAGGAAAATACTTTGACATTTTCTGGGAGGCATATGCAGGGACCAGCCCCTCAAGAAACCTCAGTGGGCCTGGAAATCTCCCAGCGCATGAAGAGTTGCTCCAGCTGCCGTCAACCTTGGCAGGTGAGTTGGAAAGGTTTTCTGAAGACATGTTAAACAGCAAGGGCAGCATGGGCCCACTTGGGCCCCCTGGCTAGGTTCGCTTCCCCTGCAGTGGGAGACTTAGAAAACCCTTGGAGGTACATCATGCAACAGAGCCCCAGGGCCCTCCATGGAACTGTCGGCCAGAGAGACAGAAACATCTTTAAGATACATATCCATCTGTGCCCCATGAGGACCTGTGGCAAGATTGAGGGGCCCTCCTCTGGCCTGTTCAAATTGTGCTGGTCCTGACCCCTGGACACTTATAGATTTGTTGGTCTAGTTTACCAAGTACTGGGACTCTGCGTGATGGAGGCCAGATGCCTTCCCCTGGGATCCTCTAGTCAGCCCACTGCTCCCACTCCAGGGGCCTACTTGGAAATGTTTCAGGGAGATTCATGCCCTGACCAGACCCACAAGGCTGGGTCTTTCAGTGGCATGGGCCAGTCCTGCCACTGAAAGGGACCAGGTTCTATGCAGCAATGTAACTAGTCTTGGCATCCCCAGGGCCTTCCTGTTCATGCCAAGATGTCCCCATCTCCAGAGAGAAATAGAAATCATCACGGAGAGGCATTGACCAAATAGATCAAGCCTGGAGCCTGCACCCTGAGGGGCCTTCTCAGTCTAGCTAGTCCCCACCAACACAGGGGTAGGCACCACAGCCCAGAGCTGGACTTTGAAACATTTTCTAGACCAGTGGCAAGTACACTGACACCCCCCACAGGAATCTCTGGCCACCCATTCCAGAGACATAGAAAAATATTTTAGGAGCATCTGGTGACTGAGCCATGCCTGGGACACGGCCAGGGTGGTGTCTTCACTGGGTCTCCCTCTTCATTCCCAGACAGTCTTTGTTTCCAGAGGGGGACTTAGATAATATTTCAAGAGGCTCATCCAGTGACCAGACCTCACATAGGACTGTGTTTGGACCTGGGGCACCATCTCACGGCATCCTGCTCAGTGCTACCCACAGAACAGAAATATTTTCCACAGGTAAATCAGATGGCCAGGACCTACCCCTGACCCTTCTCGGGCCAAGGGACTTCCACAGTGCTCCTGGGCCATCCTAGACCGGTCTCTGCCATCAAAGAGAGCCTAGGAAACTGTTGGGCATTGCCTCAGATGACTTGCCTCTATGCAGGACCAGATAAGGCTGGGGTGTAGTATCAGGGTGGACCTGGCTTGCCTGCAGTGCCCCCTTTTCAGGTGCAGGACATGAAAATATTTGGGGCCTTGCATGGGATGACCAAGCCCATGCAGAACCGACCACCACTTGGTTCTCACTGGCTCTCCATCATAGGAGTGGGACCTAGAAAGTTAGCTCTGGGGGTGCCTCCTAGGACCACTTCCCATGTGAGGTCATGGCTGCCTCATAAGCACACTCTTCAGGCCTTTTGCTGGCTCAGACTAGTGTCCATCTTCAAGGCACATCTGGCAGCCACAGCCAGGCCTGAGACATGTTGCTGGAGTCTTTATGTCTGTCATGGGCTGGTCCCTGCCTGAAAGAGTGTCTGAAGCAAGGGCCATGGCTAGGCCTGGGACTCTCCCTTGGTGGCCTCACTGGCTTGGGCCCCGCTCCTCCTCAGGAGAACTAAGAAACATTTTCTTGAGACGCTGCTGATGACCAGGCCCACACAGGTCCAGGGCCTGACCCTTCAGGCCCTGTGCTTTCCAGGCCTTCCTGACAGGCCCATGGCAATCTTCCTAACATGGTTTGGATTTGTGTCCCTACCCAAATCTCATGTTGAATTGCAATTCTCAGTTTTGGAGGTGGGGCCTGGTGGAAGGTAATTCAATCATGGGGGTGGTTTCTGATGATTTAGCACCATCCCTTTATTGCTGTCTTGTGATAGAAGATCCGCTTGTTTAAAAGTATGCATCACTTTCTCCTCTCTCTCTTCCTCTTGCTCCCACCATGTGAGACAGCTTGCTTCCCCTTTGCCTTTCCACCACAATTGTAAGTTTCCTGAGGCCTCCACAGAAGCAGATGCCTGTACAGCCTGCATAGCTGTGAGCCAAATAAACCTCTTTTCTTCATACATTACCCATTCTCTGGAATGTCTTTGCAGCAGTGTGAGAAACAGATGAATACAGTCCCTTCCCTTTGAGGAGAACTTGGAAGCATTTGTGGGAGGCACACGGATGACCAGGGGCCTTGCAAGACCACAGCTTTGTCCTTTCCTCTGACTCGCAGTCTGCCTTCAGAGTGTAAACAGGAGCACTGGGATAGGTGTTTGCAAAGCCAGGGCCTTACGTGGAACTGTGCCAGGACCCAGGGCCTGCTCCCCAGGCCTCCCAGTCACTGGAGGGAAAATGAGAAGTGTTTCGGGGAGGCATCTTTCTGCTTTCAGCGTGAAGTACTCACTGGGGTCACAGCACATGCAGCCTCAGTACCACTTGGAGGCTAGAAGTGCTATATCAGAGCCAGGGCTCAGGCCATGGCTTGCCCCAGTGCCACTGACCTTTTCTCTGACATTTCCTTCTCCCTTTATCATCTCTCCAAGTACCTAAAAAAGAAACCAGAAGAACTTGAGGCCAAGGGGTATCAGAAGGGCAGATAGTCCGGGGCCTGTTTTGCAGATTGAAATTGCATTGATTAATCTGAAAAGAGTTGCTGCTTGTCATGATATTGAGTCTTCTTACCCATGGAAATGAACTCTCTATAGTTCTTCAGTACAGAACTGTATAGGAAAAGATGAAGCAGATTGGAAGGCAAGCTCAGAAACAGTCCTGAATCCTACTGCTCTGGAGTTGGAAAGTTATCCGATAGGCCAGTGGTTTCTAATTGGGGGTGAATTTGCACCTTCCCTCTGGCACTCCGAGAAGACATCTGGCAATGTTTGAAGACATTTCGGCTGTCACAACTGGAGATAGAGAGAGTTGCTATTGGAATCTCCTGGGTAGAGGCCAAGGAAGCTGCTAAATGTCCCATGGTGCACGAGACAGCCCTCCACAACCAGATTGTCCAGCCCAAATGTTGTTAATACTGAGGTCAAGACATGGGCAGTGGCTGGGGAGGCATGTTGTCAGCTTTGACTGTGTGGAGGTGGATGACCTGGTGTGTTAAGGGACTGGAGTCAGAGGCAATAGTTGGGAGGCCTCCCAGGAGTCTGGAGTCTGAACTAAGGTAAGGCAATGAGGAGGAGAGAGTACACCTCAGAGAAGATTCAGGAATCAAGGTATTCCTTATCCCTGAAAGGAAAGAGTGAGGGAGATGGGCAGGAGGAGAAATTCACTACAACCACTGAGTTTCTGGCTGGGTGATGTAGGATATGCAGTATATACCTCAAGATGGAAAACTGGGGAAGAGAGGCTGACAGGGAAACGAGAATAATTTAGCTGAGTGTTTGGGCCTTCCCGATAGATATTAATTTATTCTTTCATTAATTATTTATTGAGTCTCAGTTATGATCCTGGTATCATAAGTGGCAGTGGCATCAGCTGGAAGACTCTTACGGAGCTAATGGGTGAAACAGACAATAAGCAAACACATATATATGCATATATACGCTCACTTTGATTCTTGGAGATGTACAGTCATCGATTAGATTATGGATTTGGTGCGTCAAGAAAAATATGAGCTGCACGTACAGGTATGGGAAACCGGCATAAAGACGAGAGCTGAAACTGGAGGCGAAAAGGCTGCCTAGGCAGAGTATGACTTCCCTTCAGTCGAATAATCTCTAATGCTGTGATTTTCTCCTCCTAAGGAGATGTGTGCAGTAGCATGCTGTCTATGTTTTAGATGTTGTCGACTATTACCACACTAATGCAAGATAATAAATCACATGAAAACCATAAAGAGGGATTTGTTATGGGTTTGGGGGAGGGTTTGCTTAACGCAATAGTTAAAATTGTCACTGAAGAGGTACAGCTTTGATGACAACAAAAACGGTGTTGCGCCTCTGGCCAGCTGAGGATTATGCAATCTTCCTAGCACCTCTGGCCAGGTGACAAATATGAAGTCCCCCCGCAGCACATCTGGCCACGTGGGGTTATGATGTCCCCCAGCACCTCTGGCCGAGGGGGTTATGATGTCCCCCAGCACCTCTGGCCGGGGGGGTTATGATGTTCCCCAGCACCTCTGGCCGGGGGGGTTATGAAGTCCTCCCATCACCTCTGGCCGGGGGGGTTATGAAGTCCTCCCATCACCTCTGGCCAGTGGGGTTATGAAGTCCCCCGCACCTCTGGACGGATGGGGTTATGAAGTCCCCCTGGCCGCCCCTGCGGAGCAGGAGGAGCAGGAGCTAACTGGGGTTGCTAGCGGGTCGGGACAGCTGCTACGCCGATGCTGGTTGTGTTGTGTGGATGGGGCACCGAGATCCGCAGAGATCATCACTGGAGGGAGAAGCTGCAGCGCCAGGAGGGTTCAGCAGCTAAGCAGGTCACGGTTCCTGGAAAGGCGGGTCCCAATACGTATGCTGACCGGGCACCTAACGGGCTGCTCTCAGGGTCACTGATCATCACCGAGGCTGACCAGAGATCCTTATATACGACACGATGACACCGGCTGAGTACAATGGAAAACGTACCGTCGCGCAACCAGGAAATGTACACTCCAGCCCCAGCCAAGGAACAGCGCCAAGCCGTAGCCGCGAGAGCGGGAGCGCGAACTGCCATGAGAACAGCTGCCAGTTCTCTAGATGCCCGGCACGAGAGCTCGAACTATCGCGAGAAAACCGCCAGCTCAGAAAGCTACTGTCGCGAGAGCCCGAACTCTCGCGGGAACAGCCGCCAAGTGGCTAGACGCGCGCTGCGGGAGCGCGGAGCATGGCGGAGCATGGCGCTGCATGGACATCCTTGGAGCCGGCTGGACGCGCAGCAGGAGCGCGACGTGCGGGAGCTCATCCGCAGTGTCGCGGGCCTCCAGGACGAGACAGACCCCAACTTCCAGCTCGCCCTAAATTTCGCCTGGTCCAACTTTAGGTGTGGGGCGCGGCGCGGGGGCGGGTTCTAGGCCCCAGCCCGGATCCCGCGCTTGGGTCCCGCGGAACCCGGGAACTGGATGCGCCGGGGCGGAGCGGGGACGGAGGCGGACGCGGCCTCGTGGAGCCCTCTCAGGCCCTGCCGCCGCCAGCTCCACGCCGGCCAGGCTCTCCTGATAGTCACGGGGGAAGCGTGGAACTGGGTTCTTGCAGGGCGGGACGCGCGCCTGCAACCCCAGCGCTGTGGGAGGCCCAGGCGGAACTCGAGGCCAGACTGGGCAACGTAGCAACTCCATCTCTATATAGTTTTTTCTTTTTAAGTAAAGAGATTGTATTCTCACTGATTTCTGTTCTCTCGTCAGCCAGTACAAGCTCCCTCTCACTCTGCTTTCCTTTTTCAAAAACGCGTGTTAGGACACTGATGTAACCTGTCATTACTGTCTCCTCTGCTTGCACTCCAGCTAGAATGCTGCATCCCTGCACAGCTCCTGGCACGTAGCACGCTAAGTCACCTAATACCATTGCTAATGCAGTTTCTCTTGTAACTAATTTCTTGTTTGGTTGGTTGGTTTTTGTTATGTTTTGTTTTGTTTTTGTAGCCCAGGCTGGAGTGCAGTGGCGTGATCACTGCTCACTGCAACCTCGGCCTCCCGGGTTCAAGCGATTCTCCTGCCTCAGCCTCCCCAAGGTGCATGCCACCACCCTACGCTATTTTTTTTTTTTTTTTTTTAGACACGGGATTTCACCATGTTAGCCAGGATTGTCTCAATCTCCTGACTTCGTGATCTGCCCCCCCACCCCTTGGCCTCCCAAAGTGCTGGGATAGCAAGCGTGAGCACCAAGCCCGGCCTCTTGTAACTAATTTTTAGAGACTTACAGAGTTTAGATATTTAGATGGATTGAGATCTCCTGTTTTTCTTTATGGGAGATGTAAATTAAACAATACTTTAGTTCGTTACTCATAATGAAATTATTACTGAAAGAATGTTCATGTCGTACCTGTTTAATTTCAGTAAAAATCTTCTTGAATAATGATTAGGTTTTCAAAACCTGTGATCTTAGTTACCTTAACGATCACAGCCGGTAAAGTATCTAGTTAGTTGGTTCGTAGTAGGAATACAGGGCTTTCAGATTCTTTTAAAGCATGCCAAGTTTCCGAAGTAATAACTGAATTCTTAACTGTAACTTATAAAAATAAACAGTGTGCGAAATAGGTTATACAATACAGAAATGTAAATGCTGAATCCCAAGTTATTTTTCTATTAATATACGTAAATGACAGCAGCAGATGTTCATCATTTTAGAGCTGGAAGAGACCTTAGAGGTTAGTATTTACTTTCACAGATTTCAGGAAAGAAATCATAGGTAAAGTGGTGTTCCATTTAGCCATTTATTGGAATAGAATCAGATGTTGTTTTCAGTAGTGAAATTGTATTTCTTTTGAGTACAGATTGCTGGCTGTGATACTAAAAGGCAAAACGTTTTTTGCATAGGCTATGCTGTATACATATACATTAGTTGCATAGGCTATGCTCTAATTTTATGATGCTTTAAAGCATCAGAAAAATGAATAGTACATGTTTACATTTTTTTAAATTGTGGCCATTTGGAATTCTAGGCCCTAGAAATTCAAAGATGAGTAAGATATAGCCTCCGTCTTTAAGAAAGAGACAAAAGTTAATCACAGTATATTATATGATAGGGACTTTTATAATTCAGAAATTTGTCAATTTGGATGAGGAAAATATTCTACTAATCTCTAACTGAAAAGTAGCATCTCCTTCCATTATGAATGAAGGCAGAAAATCCTAGTAGTATTAGACTACCTATGACTTTTATTACCAGTAGAAATCGCATACTGTTTTCGCATTATAGTAAGAGTGGTAGATGTTTGTAAATGTTGTTTACTGTTATTTTAATGGTTATTGGACCTACTGCTAAATGTTGTTATTTAATGCTTTCATAAATAACATTTCTTGCCATAAACTTACTGAAATATTTGACAACTTATCTCAGTATAATCGGATTCCTTTGTATTTCTTTTTTGGCATTTAAAAACGTTATTCAGAGAAGGGGTCCTTATGCTTCACTGGGCCTCACTATGACGTAGAAAGATTGGGAACACTTGTTGTAGAATGTGTTCTGCTGGACTTAGATACGGGGCCTTATGGGAAGATAGAGGAGCCAGAGAACAAGGTTGGGAGGCTCAGGAAGCATTTGTGTGCTGAGGAAAGGATGCTTGCATAGTCCTGGACCCGAGGCTTATTTGCCTGCCTGATGGTGAAGGTAACGGAGGACGAGGTACACTCCATTCTGAAAATGTGTAGCTGAGTACAGGGCTTATGGGCGATGCGGAGGGCCATGAAATGAATTCACTTACCTATGTGACGAGTTGGCATAAGAGCTACATTTTGTCTTTATTAGATTTCATCGTTTCTTGGATGTCAACAGCCACAAAATAGAAAAGACAATTGAAGGGTAAGTCAGTGTATATATGTATACATTCAGAAATATATGTATTTTCTTTTTTTGAGATAGAGCCTCACTCTGTCGCCAGGCTGAAGTGCAGTGGCATTCAATCTCGGCTCACTGCAACCTCCCACTCCCTGGTTCAAGGGATTCTCCTGCTTCAGCCTCCCAAGTATCTGGGATTACAGGCATACACCCCCATGCCCAGCTAATTTTTGTATTTTTAGTAGAGATGGGGTTTCACCAGGTTGACCAGGATGATCTGGATCTCCTGACCTTGTGATCCACCCACCTCGGCCTCCCAAAGTGCTGGGATTACAGGTGTGAGCCACTGCGCCCGGCCTGTATTTTCTTATAGATCTTTTTAAGATAGCTTTATAATAATTTGTTTTACATTTTAGAATTTATGAAAAATTTGTCGTTCATTCTGATCTAAGCAAAGCTGCTAGTTGGAAGAGATTAACTGAGGAGTTTCTAAATGCACCGCTTTCCAGCATAAAGGAAATAAAGGTATGCCTTCAATTATGAGATCTCCCTTGTGTATTTTACTGTTTTCTATCTGATTATTGTCAGCTTGTTTCTGTTACTGTTTAAACATTCTATTTTAGTATTATCCACTGGCTAACAGGATGTCCTAGAAAGTCACTTAAATATTGCCATAACCAGATATGCCTCAGTTTGTGATGAAAGAGCTTGTTCTTATCTAATCGTTTTTTCACCTCAGTCCTTATATGGAAAGAGCAGTCAGAGATTGGTACATGTAATAGCATTGTTTAAATATCTTGAAACTTTCTAATGGTTTCTCAGCACTTGGCAGTGACTGCAGATGCTTACAAAGTGCCTGGTAGACTTTCTTATTGTTTGGGAAATTCCCCAAGACCACCCTTTGGCACAGTGATTTGCTCAAAGGATTCATAGAACTCAAAAAAGCTATTATCCTCACTGTTAATTGATTACAGTGAAAGGATACAGATTAAAATCATCAAAGGGGGCCGAGGTGGTGGCTCATGTCTGTAGCGTAGTCCCAGCACTTTGGGAGGCCAAGGCAGGGGGATCTCGAGGTCAGGAGATCGAGACCATCTCGGCCAACGTGGTGAAACCCCATCTCTACTAAAAATATAAAGAATAGCTGGGTGTGGTGGCATGCACCTGTAGTCCCAGCTACTCAGGTGGCTGAGGCAGGAGAATAGCTTGAACCCAGGAGGCAGAAATTGCAGTGAGCCGAGATCGTGCCACTGCACTCCAGCCTGGCAACAGAGCGAGACTGCATCTCAAAAAAAGAAAAAAAAAATCATCAAAGGGAAGAAGTGCCTAGAGCAAAGTCTAGGAGAAGCTAGGCACACATGTCAAAATGTTCCTTCCCAGTGGGGTCACCTGGGGATGCACTGAAGTCTCTCAGTAACAGTATATGACAACGTGTGCAAAGGGTTGCTCCTCCAGGGCCAATCAACTGAGCCTTCGTTACCAGCATTTTTATTGGGGGTGGGTCACATAAGCAAGCAGCGCCTGTGTGGCTGACCTTAGCTACTCAGTCTCTAGCCTCCTAGAGGTCAAACTGAGGATGGCAAGCATATGGAAACAGCTGTGGGTTCCTGAACACAGTGGGACCACATTCCCTTGCTCTGCAGTGGCGCATTTTTAGTAGAGACGGGATTCACCATGTTGGCCAATCTGATCTTGAACTCCTGACCTCAAGTGATCTGCCCATTTTGGCTTCCAAAAGTGTTGGGATTATAGGCATGAGCCACCCCGGCCTGCTCTATTGATACATTTTCAAGCTTACAGAATCTTTTCACAGCCATTCCAGCCTACTGGATGAGCCCATCAAAAGCATTCTTCATTTCTGACACCTTGTTTTTCATTTGGAACACTTCGATTCTTTCTTGGAGTTTCCATCGCTCCACTTAAAGTATTCATCCGTTCTTCTTTGTTATCCACATCTTTCATTAGTATCCTTAGTATGTTAATCATAGTTGTTTTCAGTTCCTGGTTTGATAATTCCAACATTCCTGCCATATCTGAGTCTGGTTTGGATGCTTGCTCTTCTGACATACTGTGTCACGTGGCCATTGTTTTCTACTTGGACACCTGAGTCCAGGATTCCGGGGCTTTTATGTGGACGCTTGTCTCTTAGGCGTGGTACCTGTGTGACTAACCACAATTACTGAAGTTCCAGAGCCTTCAAAGGAAAGCAGGTATTCACCTTCAGTCACACTGTTTGCACAAACTATCTAAACAGACTAGTACAACATGGTTCAAGATCTGAGCATACAGAACACTTTTGCCAGTTCACATATTTCAAGAGCTCAGTGACCACAAGCTGGCCATGGCTTATTCATGAAAATAAGCCCTTTTGGGGGACGTTGAAGGCTTCAGCAACTCAGGCTTGCGCATTTAGCACTTTCCTGCACAGTGCAGCTAATATCCCAATTGAAAAATCAATCATATAAATAAGAAAAGACTGCCAATCAAATAGAAATTTGAACAAAGTAGAGTCATACCCAATAAAGGAAAATAAAGAATTTTAAGCTTATGGAAAAGTGCCCATCAATTCATAAGATAAGATAAATGCAAATTAAAGCAACACAGATAACATTTTTCACTGATCTGATTAATAAAAGGTGTGGGGAACGGGTCATTTTATATGTATGTATATTTGTATTATCTGTATGGAGGATATTTTGACATTAGTTCTCAAAATTTCAAATGCAAGCACTCTTAGCATTTCTCTTTTTAGGAATTTATCATATAGATAAATTCTCATAATTATGAAGCAACATAAGTTTGTGATAGTGAAAGATTGGGGAAAAATCTAAATGTCATTAATAGGGGACTGGTTAAATAAAATATGATATATCTGAGTTACACTATCGGATGCGCATGAGCTTCATGATAATTAATTGCCACAGGAGAATAATTTTTAACCATAATGTTACACTCCAAAGACGTTTCTGACGTTTTAGAAATAAAAGCTCTCGTCCACTCAGATCTTATACTTGTTAGAAATGTAGAACTCGGGCCAGGCGCGGTGGCTCAAGCCTGTAATCCCAGCACTTTGGGAGGCCGAGGCGGGTGGATCAGGAGGTGAAGAGATCGAGACCATCCTGGTCAACATGGTGAAACCCTGTCTCTACTAAAAATACAAAAAATTAGCTGGGCATGGTGGCGCGTGCATGTAATCCCAGCTACTCAGGAGGCTGAGGCAGGAGAATTGCCTGAACCCAGGAGGCAGAAGTTGCAGTGAGCCGAGATCGCGCCTTTGCACTCCAGCCTGGGTAATAAGAGCGAAACTCCGTCTCAAAAAAAAAAAAAAAGAAATGTAGAACTCAGGGCCAGGCGTGGTGGTTCAAGCCTGTAATCCCAGCACTTTGGGAGGCCAAGGCAGGTGGATCACAAAGTCAAGGATCGAGACCATCCTGGTCAACAAGATGAAACCCTGTCTCTACTAAATATATAAAAATTAGCTGGGCATGGTGGCGCATGCCTGTAGTCCCAGTTACTCGGGAGGCTGAGGCAGGAGAATTGCTTGAACCCAAGAGGCGGAGGTTGCGGTGAGCCGAGATTGAGCCATTGCACTGCAGCCTGGGTAAGAAGAGCGAAACTCCGTCTCAAAAAAAAAAAGAGAAAAAGAAATGTAGAACTCAGACTTCAGATGGCTTTGAGTTTCCTTATATATATGTATTTGAGCTATGAAAAAGTTTGAAGGTTAGGAGTTATTTAGGTATAACTTAAGTTTTCTCAAACCAGGAAAAAACTTGGGGTTATAACTGTCATGGAGTTGTCTTTACTCAATCTAGTGTGGAAAGCATTTCCCAAATTCACACATTCATGTTCTTCATTTTTTTTTTTTAAAGACAGATGCACATTATTCCATACTGTCACTTCTTCTGTGTCTGTCAGATTCTCCTTCAAACAGCAATTATGTGGAGACACCAAGAGATAAAGAAGTGGGTACGTTCCTTAACATATGAGAAGTAAAAGAGAAATTGTTTGATTATTTAGTTACTAAACATTGAGTTTTATTGAAACTTGCAAAAATCTGTGAAACTGAAGTATTTCTATTGTTTTGGATGCTATCACAATTGTAAAATTTTATGTAAAATGCAGTCAGCCCTCTATATCCTTAGGTTCCAAACTCACAGAGTCAACCAACTGCAGATCAAAAATACTCAAAATAATAATAATACAACAATCTAATATACAGTTTTTTTAAAACTAACAACTATTTTCATGGCATTTACATGGTATTATAAGTAATCCAGAGATTATTTAAAGCATACAGGAGGGTGTATTTAGGTTATATGCACATTCTACACCATTTTCTATCAACCTTGAGCATGATGGAGGGTGTAGTACCTCCTGGAACCAGTGTCCCTCCGATATTGAGGGATGACTGTATTTGTTCTATCTTTACAAACTACCTTCAGATATAGAAAGAGAACTCTCACCTTTCAGAATGAGTTAATTAAAATGTTAAATGTTTTAGAATATCAATTTAATAAATGTTACGATACCGTTAAGTTTTTATCTGATTGTATTTTGAGTCTTGTTAGTCTTTTTTCCTTTAGTTTTGAGATTTTTTTCAAAGATAGATATAATAAAGCTGGTAAAGTTCTTCTGTCACATTTTAGAAAAGAAAGATGATTTTGACTGGGGAAAATACCTGATGGAAGGTGAAGAAATGGACGTTGGTCCAGACATGGACACACCAGTAAGTAACAGTACTTTTGCTATTAAAAATTTAAATGCACAACAGGTGATAGAGATGATTTTAATATGTCTTCCCACCCTAGGTCAACTTAGCTAAAACAGGAACACCCTTAACTAAGCTAGAGTCATTTATTATGGAAGCCAGGTTAGGATTTTGCACCAAATCACTAGTATTAAGGAGTTAAAAGGGGCTGGGCATGGTGGCTCGCACCTGTAATCTCAGCACTTGAGAGGCTGAGGAGGGAGGATTACTTGAGCTGAGGAATTTGAGACCAGCCTGGGTAACACAGTGAGATCTTATGTCTATTTTTTAAGAATAAATTTTAAATAAAGATGTTGTTTGGGCACAGTGGCTCACACCTGTAATCCCAGCACTTTGGGAGACCAAGGCAGGTAGATCACTTGAGGCCAGAAGTTCGAGAGAAGCCTGGGCAATATAGTGAAACCCCATCTACTAAAAATACAAAAAATTAGCTGTGCATGGTGGCACATGCCTGTAATAACATCTGCTTGGGGGGCTCAGGCACGAGAATCTCTTGAACCCAGGAGGTCGAGAGGTTGCAGTAAGCTGAGATCATGCCATTGCACTTTGTCAACCGGGTGGCAAAGTGAGAGACTCTGTCTCAAAAAAAAGAAAAAAGAAAAAAAATGAGTTAAAAGGGTTGAGTATAAGTATCTGTGAAGGAACTGTGATCTTGGGACTTTTTGCCACCAAAAATAATTCCATTCCTTATTGTTTCAACGTTAAAGAAAAAAAGAAAAAGTAGTAATTGTATTTCCATTCCTATAGTAGGCACTTCCAAGAGATTTAGAAAAAAAAATTGATTTGGTTTTTGTTTTTCTGTTCCGTGTTGCTTCAAAGTTTTTACTTTTCTTCAAAATCTTCTTGGTCTTTTAATATAAATAGCTTTAAGTGTTATACTCTGTAAGGCTAAAGTGTATTTCTGTTTTAAATCAGAATTGGTCTGAAGAAAGTGACGGGGAAAATGAACAACAGCCCTTAAGCAGAGAGGACTCTGGAATTCAGGTAGACAGGACACCGTTAGAAGAACATGATCAAAACAGAAAACTGGGTCCTTGTACCAGTTGGAAAGGTAGGTACTGTGTGTTGTGGTGTTCTGGCATTTTCTAATAGACAAATTCCCCAGAAGAAAAGGCGAGCTTGATATCACTTCCATGTGATCAAGGTATCGGCTAAGTGGTATCATCTTTTTTTTTTTTTTTTTTTTTTGAGATGGAGTTTCGCTCTTGTTACCCAGGCTGGAGTGCAATGGCGCAATCTCGGCTCACTGCAACCTCCACCTCCTGGGTTCAGGCAGTTCTCCTGCCTCAGCCTCCTGAGTAGCTGGGATTACAGGCACGCGCCACCATGCCCAGCTAATTTTTTGTATTTTTAGTAGAGACAGAGTTTCACGGGGTCTTGTGCTCTTGACCTCCTGATCCACCTGCCTCGGCCTCCCAAAGTGCTGGGATTAACAGGCGTGAGCCACTGCACCCGGCCCAGTAGTATCCTCTTTATAAAACCAATTTTGAAAACCATTAGTAATCTTTTCTATATGATGCTTAAGTAGTAATACTGTTGAATTATTACATGCAGAGTGTAATTTTGTAAATTTTTTCCTATAGTTCTGACAACTTTCTTAGGCCTAAATGTTTCCATTTTTTTTTAATTGGAAAAGGACTGATTTTGCTAAGATTGTGCCACTGCACTCCAGCAACAGAGCGAGACCTTGTCTCAAAAAAAAAAATTAAAGGCTGGGCGCGGTGGCTCACACCTGTAATCCCAGCACTTTGGGAGGCCGAGGTGGGTGGATCACGAGGTCAAGAGATCAAAACCATCCTAGTCAACATGGTGAAACCCCATCTCTCCTAAAAATACAAAAAATTAGCTGGGCATGGTGGCCTGTGCCTGCAGTCCCAGCTAATCAGGAGGCTGAGGCAGGAGAATTGCCTGAACCCAGGAGGCGGAGGTTGCGGTGAGCCAAGATTGTACCATTGCACTCCAGCCTGGGTAACAAGAGCGAAACTCCGTCTCAAAAATAAAATAAAATAAAATAAAAAACTATAAGGGAGGATATGCATAGATTATATGCAAACACTATGCCATTTTTTATCAGGGACTTGAGCACCTACAGATTTTGGTGTCTGCAGCATTCCTGCAATCAATCCCTGGTGGATGCTGAAGGACAGCTGTATTTATTCCAGACTTTCTAATCTCTGCTCTTGGTGTCAGTGTGACCTGGAAACAGACACTGTTATTGTTGTGGCTTTATAATATTATGTCTTAATACATAGAAGGCCGGTTTCCTCTCAGCTATGTGGGAGGCTGAAGCAGGAGAATCACTTTGTTCTGTTTTTCTTGTTTTTTTTTTTTTTGGAGACAGGGTCTTACTCTGTTGCCCAGGCTAGAGTACAGTGGCACAGTCTTGGCTCACTGCAACCTTTGACTCCTAGGCTCAAGCAATCCTCCCATCTCAGCCTCCTGAGTAGCTGGAACCATGGGCAGGTGCCATCACACCAAGCTATTTTTTGTAGAGACAGGGTGTCACCATGTTGCCCAGGCTAATCTCCAACTCCTATACTCAAACAATTCACCCGCCTCTGCCTCCCAAAGTGCTGGGATTACATTTGTAAGCTACTGTGCCCAGCCCACTTTGCTTTTTTTTTTTCCTCCCCTTTCAGCTTCCCCAAGTAGCTGGGATTACAGACATACACCACCACACTTAGCTAATTTTGCATTATTAGTAGAGACAGGGTTTCACCATGTTGGCCAGGCTGGTCTTGAATTTCTGACCTCAACTGATCTACCCACCTCTGCCTCCCAAAGTGTGGAGATTACAGGTGTGAACCACTGCACCCAGCCCACTTTGTTCTTTTTCAAAATTGGCTTAGCTATTTGTGAACTTTTATTCTTCCATAGACATTTTAGAAGCAAGATGGTACACTTAAAAAAAATAATTAAAAGAAAGCCCACCTGGCTCATGCCTATAACCCCAGCACTTTGGGAGACTGAGGCGGGTTGATCACTTGAGGTCGGGAGTTTGAGACCAGCCTGACCAACATAGTGAAACCCCACGTCTACTAAAAATACAAAATTCGCTGTACATGGTGGCACATACCTGTAATCCCAGCTACTTGGGAGGCTGAGGCAGGAGAATCACTTGAACCTGGCAGGCAGAGGATGCAGTGAGCCAAGATCATGCCATTATACTCATCCTCGGCAACAAGAGCAAAATTCCATCTCAAAAAAAAAAAAAATCCAGGTGGAATTTTTATTGGGATTGCAGAGAATTTATAGCTCTAACTTGGGGAGGTTTGATTGCCTTAACATGTTAATTTCTACATTTATCATAATTCTTTAACTTTTACTAGATTTTGGAAATTTTCTTTTTGAAGATCTTGAGTGTTCACTTGTTAATTTCTACATCTGTTACCGTTTTTATTTTTGTGAGTGATACTTCCTTTGTTTATTCCCGATGTAGAGGAAATAATACTGGTTTCTGTAAGTTGTCCTTATATGCAGACTTTTTGTTGAATTCTGATATGAATCATAATATTTTGTTGATTCCATTTGGTTTCTTCTATGGATGATTAGTGTCATCTGCAAATACTGGTTTTTATGTGCAAATATGGTTTTAGTGTCTTCTGCTAAAATTGGTTTTTACTGTCATCTGCAAATATGGTTTTATGTCCTCCTGTTAGTTCTTTTGCCTGTGTCTTCTTTGTGATGTGGTGATTGAATCTCTTTTCTGGCCCAGCAGCCTAGCCCTCTACTCCATAGCGGAAGCAACAGCTCATAGGAGTGGGCTTCCCAGACAACTAGGTCACATCCTAAGGGGGGTTATACCTGAAACTCCTCCGTTAAGTGTGATGATTGTTTGGTATCAGTTCAGGGTATGTAGCCTTTATCAAATTAAGATAATTTCTTTCTATTCCTTTTTTTCTACAAGTCTTTAATCATAAATAAGTGTTAAATTTTTATTAAATGCTATGATTTATCTGTGAGATAATCTCATAACTTTTCTCTTTTATCCTAATAATACATTGATAAACTTTCTGATATTGAATTATCCTTGAATTCCTCACCTAAACTTGTTGGGTCATGTTATTTTTTAGTACATTATTAGATTGGGTTCAATTTTGGATTAACTTTTTTTTTTTTTTTTTAAAGATAGCGTCCTGCTCTGTCACCCAGGCTGGAGTGCAGTAGCATGATCACAGCTCACTCCAGCCTCAACCTCCTGGGCTCAAGCTGTCCTCTACCTCAGTCTCCTAAGAAGCTGGGACTTCAGGTGCATGCCACCACACCCGGCTCTTTTCTTTTTTTTTTTCCTTCTTTTTTGTAGAGATGATGCTTTCATTATGTTAGAGAGCAGCCCAGGCTGGGATTACAGATGTGAGCCACTGAGCCCAGCAGGTTAGCTCTTTTTTTTTTTTTTTTTTTGATACAGAGTTTCACTGTTGTTACCCAGACTGGAGTGCAATGGCACGATCTTGGCTCACCGCAACCTCCGCCTTCTGGGTTCAGGCAATTCTCCTGCCTCAGCCTCCCAAGTAGCTGGGATTACAGGCACGCGCCACCATGCCCAGCTAATTTTTGTATTTTTAGTAGAGACGGGGTTTCACCTTGTTGACCAGGATGGTCTTGATCTCTTGACCTCGTGATCCGCCCGCCTCAGCCTCCCAAAGTGCTGGGATTACAGGCGTGAGCCACCACGCCCGGCCTTTAGCTCTTTTTTAATGTAGGATTTTTCATCTTTATACTTTGATGAATTACATTTATCACGTCTTTATCTGGTTTAAGCGTCACTGTTACATTAGCCTCATGAAATGTTAGGTGGCTTTCTCTTTCCGCTTTTTCAAGCGACTCATGTAAGATAGACACCATCTAATCCTTCAGAATTTAGCACCAGTGCTGAGGCTTTGGGAGTGGTTGGGAAGGTCTTTGGTTACCATTTCAATTTCCTTAATGGTTATTGGACTATTAACATGTACCATTTATATCTTTTCATGTGTGGGACAATTTTTTTTTCTACTTTCTAGTCAATAACATTAATTAAATTTAGTATGTGTTTCTTTCTAAATGTGTTGCTAGTCTTGAACTCCTGGACTCAAGTGATCATCCCACCCTGGTTTCCCAAATGGCTGGGGTTATACCCATGAGCCATAGAACCCAGCCGATATATGTGGTTTAAAATAAATGATGATATATAAGTAAATGTTGTTAGGTAGCTGTTATTTTTTAAAAGCCATTTTCAACTATACATTTGAATGGATCTGTAAGTCCAGATACTGTGACCCAGTATTTATTGTTGTTAACTATTATAACTCAAACTTACTACATTTCTTTGAAGCAGATGAGCCAGATGACCGAAGCTGGCTGGAACATCACGTGGTCCATCAGTACTGGACAGCCAGGCCCTCCCAGTTTCCTTATAGCTTACACTTGCACTCCAATTTAGCTGCTGTCTGGTAAGAAGCTGAAGTTTTCATTCAATGTGGTAGTAGAAAAAACTTTGATGTTAAAACATTTGTCTTTGATTTGTAAGTTCGGTTCTTCCCTGAAATTTAAATTTGTTTTTGTTTTTTTTTGAGCACAGTCTTACTCTAGTTGCCCTGGCTGCAGTGCAGTGGTGATATTGCAACTCACTGCAGTCTTCACCTCACCCAACTAACTTTTTATTTTTTATTTTTTGGCGGGGGGAGAGAAGGTCTTGCTCTGTCACCCTATCTGGAGTGCAGTGGCATAATCATGGCTCACTGCAGCCTCTGCCTCCCGGGTTCCAGCAGTTCTCATGCTTCAGTCTCCCAGGTAGCTGGGATTATAGGCACATACCACCACACCCAGCTGATTTTTATATTTTTAGTAGAGATGGGGTTTTACCATGGCCAGGCTGGTCTTGAACTCCTGTCCACAAGTGATCCACCTGCCTTGGCCTCCCTAAGTGCTGGAATTACAAGTGTGAGCCAGCACACCTGGCCAGTATTGAAAATTCTAGTTGAATAGTTTTTGATTATTTAATTGTTGCTGAAAATCGTAAAATTATAGTATTATTTAATTATAATCTGTATTTTGATTTTTTTGTTCATTTCAAGGTAAATGGATTGGTATATATTAGAGCATTATTTGATTTCTGTTTTGGTATGCTTACTATAAAAATAGACGTATTGTTTTCCAGAAAACAGCATCACATAATTGTAAACATTTGCCTAAATTAGCAATAAACATAACAATTGCAATTGTTCTGAAAGTATTTCTCAGGATTTTGAGTGATGTGAAAGTAGGAGGGGCATTTAAGCCATTTATTATGTGTACTTGCTAATTGATAGCCAGTTAAGGTTAGCACTAAATTGTGAATATTCTTTAAGATAAGTTATTTACTTACTTAGAAACTTTCTGTTGATGTTTATCTTTACTGTCTCATAGGGACCAACACTTGTACAGCAGTGATCCATTGTATGTTCCAGATGACAGAGTTTTGGTTACTGAGACTCAGGTTATTCGGGAAACGCTGTGGTAAGATATATTCACTTAATTAATAGTCTTCATATATGATGCTTGATTACTGAGAAGCAAAACTTTTATTAAAGGAAACTGTTAAAGCATTTTCACATGCAAACTAGAAATAGACCATTAGGTGTCAAGTTCATACCAGATTTGACTGTGGAGATTGAGAGATTTTGACATGTTTACTTCATTTTTATTTTAAATAGTTTAGCGTATGATTTACTTAGATTAGTCCATCACTTCTTTAACACTTGAGTTCAGAGCAAGGTTTACTACTATTCTTAATAGGCAGAGAGTATCAGTGAGGGCCTGTGCCCGTACCTGGAAGCCAGGAATCTAATGCAGCACGTGGTGCTGTTACTATTAAAATTCCAGGTCCTGGTGGTCTCACCGTAAAGTATGATATTGACATACTGGCATTCTTAGAATAGGAAGATCTCTTTGGGTCATCCAGTATATGGGGGAGATCCTCTGACAATATGTCTTGGACTTCTCTCTAAGACGATGTTGAAATATTTTGAGTCATAAGGTAATCAGATGAAAAGATTGATGTCTTCCATTTTCTTATTATCTGACCTTGTTACCCCTTAATTCTGAATATTTAATAAAAATATCCTGAAGTGGGGCATGTTGGCTCACGCCTAAGTCCCAGCACTATGGGAGGCCAAGGCAGGTGGATCACTTGAGATCAGGAGTTTAAGACCAGCCTAGGCAGCAAGGTGAAACCCCCATCTCTATAAAAAATACAAAAATTAGCCAGGCATGGTGACATTTACCTGTAGCCCCAGCCATTCAGGAGGCCGAGGCTAAAGAATCACTTGAACCCAGTAGGTTGAGGCTGCAGTGAGCTGTGATCACTACTGCACTCCAGCCTGGGTGACAAAGTGAGACCCTATAAAAACAAACAAACAAATAGAAAAAAAACATTTTTTTCTGGGCATACTGTCATGAATTTTTTTCTAGACTTAAAGTACACTCATCTTTTTTTATCTAATTTCAGGTTACTTTCAGGAGTGAAAAAGCTCTTTATATTTCAGCTGATAGATGGGAAAGTAACTGTGAGAAACAATATTATAGTAACTCATTTAACACATGTAAGTAATTTATATTTGTTGTTATTTAAGAAATCATAGGATTTATGTAAACCGTGGTAATATAATTTTAGAACATTTTGCAATATTGAAATTACCTGTAATTGAACTCATTTGTGCTTCCTTATGCAAAAAAGATTAATTTAAAATTATTTAATATCCAGGCCAGGCACGGTGGCTCACGCCTGTAATCCCAGCACTTTGGGAGGCCGAGGTGGGTGGATCACGAGGTCAGGAATTTGAGACCAGCCTGGCCAAGACGGTGAAACCCTGTCTCTACTAAAAAATATAAAAATTAGCCAGGCTCAGTGGCAGGCACCTGTAATCCCAGCTACTCAGGAGGCTGAAGCAAGACAATCGCTTGAACCTGGAGGCAGAGGTTGCAGTGAGCTGAGATCACGCCACTGCACTCTAGCCTGGGTGGCAGAGCAAGACTCTGTCTCAAAAATAAATAAATAAATATTTAATATCCAAAAAGAAAAATTGAGTTGTGCATCTTTACAGTACTTAAGAGAATTCCTTAATATTCTTTGGGACATTTATAATTTCAGTTTGCATTTTATGCTGTTTAGATCTGTCATTCTGTATTGTAAAAGCTATATACTGTAATTTTTTTGCCTTAAGTAGATTACCTTACGTATATTTAAAAAAAACATAAGCCATAATTCTCTAGTCTGTTGAAATTAATGCTCACTCTTTCCTTTGTGTATAAAACTATTCATCACTTTATGACTTTGTCTTCTACTAAACATACTGTTTAAAGGAATTGTAAAAGAAATATTTTACAGTGAGAGGGAAATGAATTTGAATGTTCACGGAAGATCACCTTTGAATAACTGCGGTTTGCTTCTGTCATAGAGCTGTTTACGATCTGTGCTGGAACAAATAGCAGCGTATGGCCAGGTTGTATTTCGGCTCCAGGAGTTCATTGACGAAGTCATGGGACACAGTTCCGAAAGCATGCTGCCTGGAAGTGGGTCTGTTCCTAAGAAGTCACCTGAAGCTCCCTTTAGAACCTACCAGGCTTTTATGTGGGCCCTGTACAAATACTTCATTAGTTTCAAAGAGGAACTTGCAGAAATTGAGAAGTGCATCATCAATAATGGTATTAGATGTTCTTCAGTTTTACTCGTACTACACATAACTCATAATTGGAATGCCATTTAGATTTTTCATTATATAGGATTTGAAAGTTGCCTGGCAAATAAGTAGTTCTCATGAATACTTCATTTTTTAAATTAAATTTATATTTTTAACCCATTCATATCTCTCAAAATCAAAAAACTACAGAGGGTTTAGACTGAAAAATCTAAATTTGTCTTCCTTCTCCAGTTCTCCAGCCAGTCGGTTCCCCTCCCCAGAGACAGCCAGGTCCTCAGGTTCTTACACATCCTTCCAGAAAGAGTTCAACATACACAAGCAGTGCATATACATACACCCATACGTAACAGTCATTACACTA
Organism: Callithrix jacchus; assembly: GCF_049354715.1. Classification (NCBI taxonomy): domain Eukaryota; kingdom Metazoa; phylum Chordata; class Mammalia; order Primates; family Cebidae; genus Callithrix; species Callithrix jacchus. The sequence continues at coordinate 1,837,385 of NC_133507.1, forward strand.
CTCTCTTCAAATATTTCTAATTTAAATTTTGAGGATAATACCATACAAATATGAAGAGCTTCTTGGTTTTTTATTTATTCGTTGTTTTTCTGAGACAGATTCTCACTCTGTTGCCCAGGCTGGAGTGCAGTGGCACGATCTCGGCTCACCGCAACCTCTGCCTCCTGGGTTCAAGTGATTCTCCTGCCTCAGCCTCCTGAGTGGCTGGGACTACAGGCACGTGCCACCACGCCCGGCTAATTTTTTGTATTTTTAGTAGAGACAGGGTTTCACCATGTTGACCAGGCTGCTCTTGAACTCCTGGCTTGCCCACCTTAGCTTCCCAAAATGCTGATATTACAGGTACGAGCTGGGATTATATCACACCTGACCATGTAGGATAGGTTCTTATAAATGGAGTTGCCATGTGTGATTTTGCTGAGTTTTGCCACTTTACTCTATGGGGAGGTACAAGTAAACAAATGTATACTCTTGTGAGCCATGTAGATGAATACCTGTTTCCTCACACTCTTGCCATCCGTGTGTTGTCAGACGTTTTGGTCCTCATCATTATAGATTATAGCAGATGTAAAGTGGTAACCCATGTAGCTTTTTACCCTTAACTTTTAGTTTGAAGTACCACAGAAAATAATACAGAGAGGTCCTGTGTTCCCATTACTTTACTTCCCCCGGTAGCAGAACCTCACATAGTTATAGTACATGATCAAAAGTGGGAAACTGACACTGGCGTGGCCCATTAGCCAAGCCGCAGACCTGACGCAGTTTCCCATTGTTGCAGGAACTTGCTTTGAGCAGGGGTGGGTGTAGTATCTTCGTGTATAGTTCCAGGCCGTTTTATCACATGTCTAGCTCCACATGGTGACTTCCATGTTGAGGTCCCAGCTGTGCCGTCGCCTCACAGGAGCTTGTGCAGCCCTCTCTAGGCACAGCTTCCTACACTAACATTGGCCCATGGGGAGGTGTTTTGTTTTACCTAGTATAATTTTAATTTGCATTCTTTTATTATAAGTAAGGTAGCTTGACTTTCTGTATGTTTTAGAACCCCTCATCTTCCCTTTTCTGTGAACTGTCAGTTTTTTTATATATTTTTCTGCTGAGTTACCTTTTTCTCCATGACTTGCAGGAGTTCTTCCTTAGGGAAGTTAGGTCCTTGTGATGTGCAATCAAAATCCACCATCCTTCATTTTCCCTGCCTGCCCATAAACCTGATGATTTGCCAGCATTTATGTCACATTTTACATGCATGTATTTTTCCTTGCTATTGAGTTTGATCTGTTGATATTTGCAGATGCTACAATAACTCTTGCAATAGTGGTGGACAAGCTGTCGCCTCGATTGGCTCAGCTCAAGGTTCTGCACAGAGTGTTTAGTACCGGAGTAGCAGAAGTTCCACCTGATACTCGAAATGTCGTCCGGGCCTCCCACCTGCTCAACACTCTGTACAAGGCCATCCTCGAATATGACAATGTTGGAGAGGCCTCTGAGCAAACCGTATGTGAGACTTCTGCCTAAAGTGCGTGACTCCATTCTGCACAGCACAGGGGTGGGAGACGGCTGGTCATGGTTCTGTGCTTAATGATACTGGAATGGTGACCTGTCGGACAGTTCAGAGTTGTCAAATTAGCTTCCAAATTTGAGGCTGTAAGAAACAACTTTTCAGCTCTAATTGCCAAGACCCTCAAAAGGATGAGGCGAGGGCAAAGCAGCATGTGAGACATGCCTCGCCGAGGTATATAGACGTACAATAACGCTTCCTTACATAAACACTAAGCCTGTTACAGGAAGTGTCTGACGTAGTCACATTCACAGAAACAGAGTGGAATGGTGGTTACCAAGGACTGGGGAGGAGGGAGCTGTTATTTAATGGGTACATAGTTTCAGTTATACGACATGAAAACGTTCCGGAGATTTGTCACAACAATGCGAATGTACTTAAAACCTCTGAACTTAAAAATGGCGAGGGCGGTGCACAGTGGCTCATGCCTATAGTCTCCACACTTCAGGAGGCCAAGGGAGGACTGCTTAAGCCCAGGAGTTTGAGACTTGCCTGGCCAATATAGTGAGACCCTGTCCTTAAAAAAAAATAAGTTAAATTAAAATTTAAAGAAGAAACAAATAGGTAAGATGATAACTTTTATGTTATATATTTTATATTGTATTTAAAAAATACAAATCTAGACCAGACACAGTGGCTCATGCCTGTAGTTCCAGCTACTTAGGAGTATGAGGTGAGAGGATCACTTGAGCCCAGGAATTTGAGACCAGCCTGGGCAGCATACTAAGACCCTGTCTCTACAAAAAATTTTAAAAGTAGCCAGGTGTGCTGACATCAGGAATTTGACACCAGCCTGGCCAACATGGTGAAACCCCATCTCTGCAAAAAATACTAAAATTAGCCGAGTATGGTGGCGATAACCTATAGTCCCAGCTACTCAGGAGGCTGAGACAGGAGAATCACTTGAACCCAAGAGGTTGCAGTGAGCTGAGATCATGCCACTATACTCCAGCCTGGGCGATAGAGTGATACTCTGTCTCAAAAAATTAGTGAGCTATGGAGTAGTAGCCATTCCTGTGGTTCCAGGTATTCAAGGGGCTGAGGCAGGAAGATTGCTTGAGTGTGGAAGGTTGAGGCTCTGGCGAGCCATGTTTGCACCACTGCACTTCAGCTTGGGTGACAGACTGAGCAAGACCCTGTATCAAACAATATATAGCTTTAAAAATCTATCTAGAGGCTGTAATTTAGAAAGCTACAGTTTTATTTGGGTATGTATATCAGGTGTATTTTCCAGTTTGTTGGTATAACTTTTTTTCTCACCAATTTAATACTGCATTTCAATATAAAAGAGATTGATTTTCTCTCAGCACTGCCATTTTTGTCTGAGAGCTACTGGAATTAAGTAATTTCCTCACTCTTAATAGACACCTCGCTAGTAGTACGATTTAGATAGGGAAACCTTGCTCACCTGCCAGGGCTGTCTCAGGTCACACCTGCCTCTGTGTCATTTTCACTCAAGTTTCCCAGTCTGGACTGCAAACAATATGATCCTTCCATACTTAGGTGAGTTTCTCATAAGGATTTTAAAGCATATGTTTTTGGATTTTTTAATTTCAAGGCGTTTCAGAAATGTTTAAACCTCCTTCTGTTCTAGTGGCCAGGGAGCCCTGAGAGCTGACCGTGCACAATCTCTGCCTCAGGTCTCCCTCCTGTTCTTTCTCTGGGTGGAAACGGTGCGGCCTTACCTGCAGACAGTGGATGAGTGGATCGTGCACGGGCACCTGTGGGACGGCGCCAGGGAGTTCATCATCCAGAGGTGAGCTGCACAGAGCACAAGGTCGGCTGGCGTCACCAGTTTGCTCCCCGTGAAAATCAAATCTTTCATTACGGTACTAAGAAAGTATAGTCCATATCACAAAACTTGTCGTCATCATAGGCTAGTTCTATTTCATTTTTATGGAAGACGTCAGTAATGCCAGCCGATTATTAATATCTTTGTCCAGGTTTTGTCAGTTCACAACTTTTTTTTTTTTTTTGAGACGGAGTTTAGCTCTTGTTACCCAGGCTGGAGTGCAATGGCGCAATCTCGGCTCACCGCAACCTCCGCCTCCTGGGTTCAGGCAATTCTCCTGCCTCAGCCTCCTGAGTAGCTGGGATTACAGGCACGCGCCACCACGCCCAGCTAATTTTTTGTATTTTTAGTAGAGACGGGGTTTCACCATGTTGACCAGGATGGTCTCGATCTCTTGACCTCGTGATCCACCCGCCTCTGCCTCCCAAAGTGCTGGGATTACAGGCTTGAGCAGTTCACAACTTTTAAGCAAATTATATTTTTGGATGATAGTGTATCTATGGCTGGCTACTGTACACTGCTTCCCATAAAATGAGTTTAGGTGATATCAGATGGTTTCCGCTATTTCCAGTGTAAAGTATCGGTAAAGACATACAGAAATACTATAGAATATGCCTCTAATACATTTATTGGTCAGAATTAGCTACTCATTTCTTTTACCTTACTATAATTTTTTTTACTATTCTCTGAAGTGAATTAATTCAACTAATACCTTACTATAATATTTAATAAAAATTAAGAAAAATCTTAATCCATTTATGGCAATTTCCCTTCAGTTATTTAATTTTTCTGAACAGAATCATATAAACTATAATTAGAGCTATTTGTAGTCTTTTAACACAATTTTAAATGATGTAGTGTATTTAGATGTGCAGTTTCTATTGATAGCTATCCATTGAATGCATCAGGAAGGGTAACTTTAAGTCCTTAGTGTTCTGAAAGCGTAGCAATGTGTATGCAATGCTCACATAAGTGAAATGACCTCCCTTCAACGTACTCTGTTGTCTGTCACTGTGTCCCGACTCATCAGTCTCATATGAGAATTTCTGTGGAAAACGGGACTCTGACTGTTCTTGTAGAGTGATGATTGACCATCATTTTATTGTTAAAAGTAGTCCAGTTAAGAATCTTGGGAGGGAAAATGGTAGAGAAGTCTACAAATTAGTTTCACGGGAGATGGTAAGTGGGAAAAACTTTAATTTTACTTCTAAAAAGGACTAAATTTGTCATATTTTAAATGATTCCAATTCAGGAAACTGTTTCTACTTACTTAAATTTTACCTATACTGTTCAAAGTATTTATTCGCTTTTGTCTTTAAACTGAGATCAGATTAAAACTGCCCCATTTGCCTGAAGATTGTTTCAGTTTACCAATAACTAATATTATGTTTTATAATGTCTGGACAACAAACTAGAACAAGTATATTACTTTTAAGGAAGAGAAGTTAAAGTTTAAAATTATTTTGAATCTTTTTAGGAATAAAAATGTTCCAGTTAATCACAGAGACTTCTGGTATGCAACTTACACATTATACAGCGTGTCAGAGAAGACCGAAAATGAAGAAAAAATGAGTGATAATGCGAGTGCGAGTTCCGGCAGTGACCAGGGGCCCTCTAGCAGGCAGCACACCATGGTGTCCTTCCTCAAACCTGTCCTGAAGCAGATCATAATGGCTGGCAAGTCCATGCAGCTGCTGAAGAACCTGCAGTGTGCAGAGAGCACCAGCTGCCAGGCTGCAGCCAGAGGTACCTGTTCTGTGTTCCTGTGTCTTCCTCAGTGTTGGGACACCTGCCCCTACTCCCCCTTGTCGTCCTGATACCTGATTATTTTGTAGTTTGTAAGTCATCACGCCCTCTTATTTCAGTGGTAATTATCAGTCGTGATAGAATTAATAATCATGCTGCTCTTGATTTTTAAAAAGATCGTCTTATTGAAAACTTTCAGTGCTGTGTTTAAAAAGGCAATGACAAAAAGTTCCACATTCATTTTCCTTACTCCAGATTCCTTAGAACTGGAACTTTAAAAAATAATTTCCTGCCATTTGTTTTCTTTTATTGTTGTTATAAACTGACATCATAATTGTATATATTCGTGGAGTACATAGTGGTTTTTGATACATTTATATTGATCAGTTCGGGATAATTAGCATTTCCATCACCTCAAACATTTACTACTTCTTTATATTGGGAACATTCAGTATCCTCCTCTTAGCTGTGTGCAACTCTGTATGATTAACTGTAGGCATCCCATAGTGATACAGAACACTAGAACTTATTCCTTCCAGCTAGCCGTTTGTATCCTTGAACAAATGTCTTCCTTCCTTCCCCTTCAAAATCCAGCATCTAGTGTCCTGTTCTACTTTTTACTAACATGAGATAAACATTTTTTAGCTACCACATGAGTGAAAACATGCAGTGTTTAACTTCCTCCTGTTCCTGGCATATTTCACTTCACATAATGTTCACTATTTCCATCAGTGTTGCTGCAAACAACAGGATTCATTCTTTTTTATCTCTGAGTTCTGTGTGTGTGGGTACCACAATTTCTTTTTTTTTTTTGAGACTGAGTTTCGCTCTTGTTACCCAGACTGGAGTGCAATGGCGTGAACTCGCCTCACCGCAACCTCCGCCTCCTGGATTCAGGCAATTCTCCTGCCTCAGCCTCCCGAGTAGCTGGGATTACAGGCACGCGCCACCATGCCCAGCTAATTTTTTGTATTTTTAGTAGAGACGGGGTTTCACCATGTTGAAGGATGGTCTCGATCTCTTGACCTCGTGATCCACCCGCCTCGGCCTCCCAAAGTGCTGGAATTACAGGTGTGAGCCACTGCGCCCGGCTACACCACAACTTCTTTACCCATTCATCTGTTGTTGGACACCTAAGTTGATTCCGTATCTTGGCTGTGTGAATAGTGTGCAGTAAACATGGGTGCAGATGTCTCTTTGATATCCTGATTTCTTTCCTTTGGGTAAATGCCCACCAGTGGGATTGCTATATCAGATAGTAGTTCTCTTTGTATTTTTTTGAGGAAGCTTCAAACTGTTCTCCATAGTGTCTCCACTAGTTTATATTCCCATCAACATTGTGTCAGAGTTCCCCGCTTTTCTCCACATCCTCACCAGCATTTGTCATTTTTTGTCTTTGTGATAAATAGCCATCCTGACTGGGCTGAAATGATATCTCATTGTGGTTTGACTTGCATTTTTCCTAGTAATTAGTGATGCTGAGCATTTTTTTCATCTATTTATTGGCCATTTGTATGACTTCTTTGGATGAATGTCTGTTCAGATCATTTGCCTTTTTTTTTTTGAGGATTTCATTCCCATCACTTAAGCTGGAGTGCAGTGGTGTGATCTTGGCTCACTGCAAGTTCTGCCCCCCTGGCTCAAGTGATTCTCCTGCCTCAGCTTCCTGAGTAGCTGGGATTACAGATGCCTGCCACCACGCCCAGCTAATTTTCTGTATTTTTAGTAGAGACGGTTTCACCATGTTAGCCAGGTTGATCCGAACTCCTGACCTCAGGTGATCTGCCCATCTTGGCCTCCCAAAGTGCTGGCCTCCGCGCCTGGCCTCATTCATTGAATTCTTTCACTTTAAAATTTACTTGTTTGTTAAATACCTATTTTTGTTGAACTTCTCATTCAAAACATTCTTTTCCTGATTTTGTTGAATGTTTATTTGTACTTTTGTGTCTCACTGAGTTTCCTTAAGACTTTAAATCTGAATTATATTTCTGGCATTTCCTGTATTTCCTTATTGTAGTCTCTTACTGGAGAGTTGGTGTTTTCCTCGGGAGGTGTCATGTTTCTTTGCTTTTTCACGTTTGATGTATTCTACATCGATTTCTACACATCTGGTGGGAAAGTCACCTTTTCCAATTTTATGGAGTACGTTTTGTAGGGAAAGAGTTATTCATATGAGTGGGTCTTGGAGTGTTGGTCCAGTGGAATGCATTGGCCCTGGTTCTGGATGAATGCAATAGTGCAGTCTCCATGTACTTTCTACGACTGTAATCCACTTCAGTGATGTTTCCAAGTACCTCAGTGACCTACACTGCGGGAGTTTGTGGCAACAGTGGCACAACTGGCCAGGCGCGACGGCTCACACCTGTAATCTCAGCACTTTGGGAGGCCAAGGCAGGTGGATCACTTGAGGCCAGGAGTTTGAGACCAGCCTGGCCGATATGCCAAAACCCTACCTCTACCAAAAATGTAAAAATTAGCTGGATGTGGTGGCACATGCCTATAATCTCAGCTACTTGGGAGGCTGAGGCACAAGAGTCACTGGAACCCAGAAGGCAGAGGTTGCAGTGACCCAAGATGTTGCCACTATGCCCCAGCCTGGGCAGCAGAGCAAGACTTTTCCAAAACAAAAAAAAACAGTAGCCTGGCTTTGCTGGGGTGGGCTTGCTGGACTGTTTCTCAGGTTAGGGGTACATGCGTGTACACATTGGTTTGGCCAGGTTGGGACCACAGGCTGTTACTCTGGCCAGTAACATGAGCATGTGGTTGCTTGGCCAGCCTATAGGCGTATCTGCCTGCCAGTAATAGCCCAAGGGGCTATTTCTCAGGCCTGGGATGTGGGCACAAGACGAGTTGGCAGGCCCAGGGGCTCCATGAGGACAGTCCACAGAGTAATTTCTCAAGCCTCGAACATGAGCACAGGCTTCTCAGCTCTCCTGGGAGTATCTTTGCTGGGGCTGGCCTACAAGGCTGTTTCTTAGGCCCAGGATGTGGGTACAAGGCTGCTTGGCTAGCCGGGGTGCATGTCTGCCTGGACAGTCCATGGGGGCTCTTTTTCAGGCCTGGGACATGGTCACATGGCTTATTGGCAGGCCTAGATATATATCTGCCAGTGGCAGCCCATCAGCCTGCTTCTTAGGCCCAGCACATAGGTAGAAGGCTACTTGGCTGACCTGGGTATGTGTTTACTGGGGGTGGACTTTAAGGCTCTTTCTCAGGTTTGGGATATGGGTGCCAAGCTGCTTTGCTGGGTTAGAGACATGCCCACCAAGGGCAGACCACAAGGCTGTTTGGCAGGCCCAGTATGCAGGTCTGTGGCTACTCAGCTGGCCTGGGGTCATGACTCCCAGCCACTGCCTGTGGAGTTTCTTCTCAAGCCAAGAATGCAGCGCAAGACCGCTCAAGAAGCCTAGGTGCATGCCTGCCAGGGCAGCCTCTGAGACTGTTTCTCAGATGCTGAAAGCTGGCCATGGTCACTGGGTAGGCCACAGGCCTGTCTGCAAGGGGTTGGTGCTATGGGTCTGTTTTCAGTTCCTGAGCACGGGTCTGTAGCTGTTCCACCAGCCTGGAGGCCTGTCAGCTGGTAGAAAGCTCAGGGTGTTCCCACCCTCTGGAGGTGGCACAGCAGTTTGGCCAACTCAATTCAAGGGTGGGTTCAGTCTGTCAGGGCTACCAGACAGTGCAGTGGCAGGGGGTGGTTTTCCTGCTATGCAGGAGCTGATCCTGGGCCTAGGCTCCACACAGCTGGGATTGTGGTATTCAGCTATCCCTGTGGCTGGGGTGCAGAAGAGGTGCAGTGGCTACTGGCCCAGAGGAGGGCATGCTCCAGAGGTGATTCTGGTCTTGAGATGGTGCCGTGCTGCGGCAGCTTGGCTCAGAGAGTGGGTGGCAAAGACACCTTGTGCTCCTAACCCAGGGCAAGGCAGCTGCGTGTATTCCCAGCAGCTCTCCAAACTGGGCTCAGAGCTCATGGGAACTGTGGAATCCTCTTATAGTAAGGACAATAGGTGTTTGTGGGGGCTGGCGAGTTTCTTCTGCTTACCCTTACCCAACAATAGGAAGTCCTTCTTGACTCCAGACCAGCCTAATCTGCAAAGGGAAGACGGGGTTGCAGAGGCTGGAAGCCTCCACACTGCCCTCCTGTACCTCCAGTCGCCAACAGTGTGTCACACTCCTCCACTGCACCCCAGCACTCTCCTTTCAACCCCAGTTAGATCTTAACTGTTGATTTGTTGTCTTGGTCCTCTCTTGGAATGGGGGAAGAGTGTCTCCAGGCAGCCACCTTGTAGGCATCACTCCCTCTGGATTTTTTTTTTTTTTTATACTGAGTTGGAGTGCAGTGGCATGATATGCAACCTCTACCTCCTGGGTTCAAGTGATTCTCATGCCTCAGATTCCCAAGTAGTTGGGACTTCAGGCCACCACGCCTGGCTTACTTTTGTATTTTTAGTAGAAACAGGATTTCACCATGTTGGCCAAGCTGGTCTTGAACTCCTGACCTCAGGTGATCCACCTGCCTCAGCCTCCCAAAGGACTGGGATTCCATCATGCCCAGCCTCTCTGTCATTTCTTAATGCAGTGCAGCGTTTAACCCTTGAGGACCATGAACCATGGCTGTTAATAAGAATTTGTTGATGAGCAGTTCAGACTTGATCATAGATTTCAAGAAAATGAGGTTTTATCCTGTAATCCCAGCACTTTGGGAGGCAGAGGTGGATGGATCACAGAGTCAGGAGATCAAGACCATCCTGGCCAACGTGGTGAAACCCCATCGCTACTAAAAGTACAGAAATTAGCTGGGCGTGGTGGTGCATGCCTGTAATCCCCACTATTGGGAGGCTGAGGCAGGAGAATTGCTTGAACTGGGGAGTCAGAGGTTGCTGTGAGCTGAGATCATGCCACTGCACTTTAGCCTGGCGACATAGCAATACTCTGTCTCAAAAAGAAAATAATTTTATCAGCTCACTAAAGAGGCTTGGAAGATAGATGTGGCCTTATTTATACATCTCAGTCATCTCAATGTTATATTAGTTATATTATTGTATCTACTTGAAATAAATAGATGCAATACTTATTTTCACTTTGTGGAGTATTTCCTTCTTATGTAAGGAGCTTTCCAGAGCAGTGACAGAAGTGTTTTTTCCAGTGAGACTGTGATTCCTATCAGTGTTATAGTGTTGTACAATACGGTAATAACTTTCAAGTTTTCTGACTAGAATTTTACTATGTTCAGAAAAAACGTAGCTTATACGTTGTGATTCTGTGAACATTGCAGTTGTTTAACAGAGGATCTAAAAATGTTTATTTTTGCTACACTGTAAAGGTAAAAGTAAAGAAACAGGGATAAACCTTCCTAGAGCAACGGGAAAATAGCAGGCTGAATTAGGATGATATTTAATATTTCTCCCTTTTTTTTTTTTTTTTTGAGACCGGTTTTACTCCTATTGCCCAAACTGGACTGGAGTGCAGTGGCATGATCTCGGCTCACTGCAACCTTCGCAAGCTAAACCTCCCAAAGGCTCAAGTGATTCTCATGCCTCAGCCTCCCAAGTAGCTGCGACCACAGGTTCATGCCACCGCGCCTGGTCTAATTTAATATTTCTTGGGCTAGGCGTGCTGGCTCACACCTGTAATCCTAGGACTTTGGGAGGCTGAGGCAGGTGGATCACTTGAGGTCAAGAGTTCAAGACCAGCCTGACCAACATGGTGAAACCTGTCTCTACTAAAAAAAAATACAAAATTATTCTGGCGTGGTGGCACACGCCTGTAATCCCAGCTATTGGGAGGCTGAGGCAGGAGAATTGCTTGAACCGGGCAGGCAGAAGTTGCTGTGAGCTGAGATCGTGCCATTGCACTCCAGCCTGGGCAGCAAGAGCAAAACTCCATCTCGAAAAGTGTTACTTAATATGATTAAACAAACATAGTTCACCTTACATATTTCTTTATGTTTCAGATGCAGAAAGAAAAAGCTTATACACTCTTTTCCTGGAATCTGTACAGTCACGGCTTCGACATGGAGAAGATTCCACTCCACATGTTCTCACTGAGCAACAGGCAACCAAAGAGAACCTAATTAAGATGCAGTCCATTGCTGAAAGGCATCTTGAACTGGATGGTGTTCACGATCCACTGCTTGCCATTAACTTTGCAAGGTGATAACCACCTGCAAGATTATCAGTGATTGAAATGGCGTCATCTGTGCAACGTTCGGTAACTGTTTATTTCTGGAAGGCAGGGCTTTCCAGGGCCAAAACAAAAACACGTGTAGGCTGTCCTTTTGTTTTGTTCTGTTTTGTTTTGTTTTTTCCTTCTTTTGTTTTTGAGACAGAGTCTTGCTCTGTCGCCAGAGCTAGAGTGCAGTGGCGCGATCTTGGCTCACTGCAACCTCTGCCTCCTGGGTTCAAGCAATTCTCCTGCCTCAGCCTCCCGAGTAGCTGGGACACCAGCTAATTCTGTTTGTATTTCAGTAGAGACAGCGTTTCACCCTGTTGGCCAGGATGGTCTCGATCTCCTGACCTTGTGATCCAATGGCCTCGGCCTCCCAAAATGCTGGGATTACAGGCGTGAGCCACCACGCCCAGCCTTGTTTTGTTTTCGAGACGGAGCCTCACTCTGTCTCCCAGGATGGAATGCAGTGGTGCGATCTTGGCTCACTGCAGCCTCCGCCTCACAGGTTAAGTGATTCTCCTGTCTCAGCCTCCCAAGTATCTGGACTGCAGACATGCACCACCATGCCTGGCTAATGTTTTGTATTTTCAGCTTTCATCATGTTGACCAGGCTGGTCTCAAACTCCTGACTTCAGGTGATATACCCACCTTGGCCTCCCAAAGTGCTGAGATAATAGGCGTGAGCCACCACGCCCCGCCTGTCTTTTACAATGAGCAGAATACAAAATGTGCTGGCCTATTTCAGGTATATAGTTTGGATTCTGTCATTTGTGAAAGTCTGCAGACTTGGCCCTGCCACCATGTGGTAGACCCTGTGTCTGTGCCCTCAGGCCCCTGGAAGTGTCATCATTTACCCAGGATGTGCTGAAACTCTGGGCCATGTGTGGGCCCTGGACATCCATTGAGTCAGGGTCCCCATTGCCATATGTCCTCGGCTTAAGCTGCTTTTAGGCACTTTGCCCAGTAGTGTAAGTCATTATTACCCACAGTTTTGGGTTGTCTAATGGCCAGCATTTGCTACATGCAGCCTTAATCACTGCAAAGATCGGCTCTAAGGCCGGGCACGGTGGCTCACGCCTATAATCCCAGCACTTTGGGAGGCCGAGGCGGGTGGATCATGAGGTCAACAGATCGAGACCATCCTGGTCAACAAGGTGAAACCCTGTCTCTACTAAAAATACAAAAATTAGCTGGGCATGGTGGTGCGTGCCTGTAGTCCCAGCTACTCGGGAGGCTGAGGCAGGAGAATTGCTTGAACCCGGAAGGTGGAGGTTGCAGTGAGCCAAGATTGTGCCATTGCACTCCAGTCTGGGTAACAAGCAAAACTCCGTCTCAAAAAAAAAAAAAAAGATCGGCTCTAGTACCTGACCCTAGGGCAATGGCAACTTAAAGAGACTGGTTCTCTCAAAAGATATTTTGGGGAGAAAGATTTTTCGCTTTCTGTAATAGTTGGTAACTTCAGGACTAAAGGTAAAAATGGGAATTTGGGGTTTTAAGAGAATTTTGTTGACAGCCACTTATAAAAAGAAGACTCACATTTTTATCTTGAAGGATGTATTTGGAGCAGAGCGACTTTCATGAGAAGTTTGCTGGTGATGATGTGTGTGTGGATAGATCATCAGAATCTGTGACATGCCAGACCTTTGAATTAACGCTGAGATCCTGCCTCTATCCTCATATTGATAAGCAGTATCTGGATTGCTGTGGAAATCTCATGCAAACGCTAAAAAAAGATTACAGGTAAAAGAGTAATTTGATTTTGGAAGTAGTAAATAGATGATTGTACTTGAAGAGCAGTTGAGATTGTTTTAAAAACCTACATTTCAATTCCATTTTTATTAGAGTAGGAAATGGATATGCAGTAAACAATTTTTTTTTTTTTTTTTTTGAGACTGAGTTTCGCTTTTGTTACCCAGGCTGGAGTGCTGTGGCGTGATCTCGGCTCACTGCAACCTCCGCCTCCTTAGTTCAGGCAATTCTCCTGCCTCAGCCTCCCAAGTAGCTGGGACTACAGGCACGCGCCACCATGCCCAGCTAATTTTTTGTATTTTTAGTAGAGACGGGGTTTCACCATGTTGACCAGGATGGTCTCCATCTCTTGACCCCGTGATCCACCCGCTTCAGCCTCCCAAAGTGCTGGGATTACAGGCGTGAGCCACCGCGCCCGGCAGTAAACAATTTTTTAAGAGAAATCAATTGACCATCAATATTTTCTTAACCATGTTTTGAAACTTATTTGGTTATTTCTGAGGATCTTTCCCAAAAGAAATGTGGGAAAAACTTGTAGAAAAATGTTACAAAGTTTGTTACCAGAATGAAAAACACAAAATTACTTAGTGATAGATGACTAGTTCTTTAAGCTATGGCATATCCATAAATATGGCATATATATACCCATGTGTGAACTTTGTAAAGTTTATAAAAATTATGGCAGTTAAAAAGTAGAATATATAATATGGTAGGAACTAGGTTTTCTTAACACATAGAAGAGAAGACAGGAAAGAAACATTCCAAATATTAAATATTAATGGTGGAAATCCACCATGAATCATGGGATTTGGATTTTTTTTGTTACATTTCTGTGAATGCCTAATTTTCTGTAACGTTATAGAAGGTCACCTTCTGATGATGAGAGGAAAACCTATGCTGTTTTTATTCTTGAAACAAGTCTTAAGAGGTGTTAATATTTCTAATTTTAGTAAAGGTAGACTGTAAACTTGTTTCACTAAAAACCGTAGGGTCCAAAACCTGGTATTGATCCCTAATCCTGCCTTACAAATGTCAGAGATCTTGGGTCACTCATTTCCTCTCCAGATTGGTAGAATACTTGCAAGCCATGAGGAATTTTTTCTTAATGGAAGGAGGAGATACCATGTATGACTTCTACACATCAATTTTTGATAAAATAAGAGAAAAGGAAACCTGGCAGAATGTCTCTTTTCTTAATGTCCAACTCCAGGAAGCCGTAGGACAACGTTATCCTGAAGATAGTTCACGGTAAAATATGGACGCCACCTTTATTTGAATTAGTATAAAATGAACTATGTGCCAGTAAGTCTTCTATGAATTATACATATTATTTTTCCTTGCACCATTCCTATGAGTTTTACTAATATTATTTTACATATTAGAAAATTGAGGCCAGGCGTGGTGGCTCACACCTGTAATCCCAGCACTTTGGGAGGCAGAGGTGGTGGATCACCTGAGGTCAGGATTTCAAGACCAGTCTAGCCAACATGGTGAAACCCCATCGCTATTAAAAATACAAAAATTAGCTGGGCATGGTGGCAGGTGCCTGTAATCCCAGCTACTTGGGAGGCTGAAACAAGAGAATCACTTGAACCTAGGAGGCAGAGGTTGCTGAGATTGCACCACTGCACTCCAGCCTGGGCAACAAGAATGAGAATCCATGTAAAAGAAAAGAAAAGAAAATTGAGGCAGAGGCTAGCTAAGTGACTCTCCCACTACACAAGAGAAGTCATTGAGATGCTACCATATCGCCAAGTGTAGTGGCTCACACCTGTAATCCTAGCACTTTGGGAGTCCAAGGTGGGAGGATTGCTTGAGCTCAGGAGTTTACAACACAGTGGGACCGCATCCCTACATAAAAATAAAAAAGATGCCAGCATACACCCTGTCAGGGTCTGATGGCATCCCTCACATGCTTGGCGTCCGTGCTTCCTCTCTCTGAGCTCCCACACATTACCAGCTTTATCAGTCCTGCCTCCTAGAAAAGGCCCCTGAGCTCTTAGGACCATCTCAGAGCTCCCCGATGGCCTCTGTGTCTCTCAGCCTCACTCCTTTCCACCAAAACGGACTTGACCCTCCCCATAGTGACCTCAGAGCACCAGCAGTGGCTTCTACCACTCATGCCCAGGCTCCCCGTGGGTTCCTGGTAACAGATGGACTAAGCTTTGTCTCAGGAGGAAGAAAGCTATTTACTGTCTGGCTCCATTTTCCCAGCCTCATGACTTGCACGTATACACACCATGTTCTCCTGTCTCACTTCACATTTCAGGGATTTCAGAATATTTCTGGTGTCTGCCAGTGCTGTCCTCCCACCTTCCTGTGATGTGCTCTCCAGTTGTTGGTCCTGGCAGAGGTCTGCTCACTCCTACATCCCTGTGTGTTCACATGCTGCACTGGGCTGGGTGTCCCTAGAGGGACAAGAGGCTTTCTCTGCCTGCTCAGTGCAGCCCCTAACTTAGTATTCGTATTTGGTAGACGCCTACCAAGCACTGAGTCAATGCGTACATGTCCGGCCGTTAAGAGCTAGAACTTCTGACTAGAGCCTGTGCCATGGATCAGCAGTTCATAAGCACACACTGCCCTCCGACAGCTCTGATACGAAGTTAACTCCCCACTTTAAACCTTCTTCATGTGCATCCGGGCATCCCCTCTTAGTGCCTCTGACTGTGTAAGAGGACATTATTTCTCGGGAACCACTAATGGGACTATTTTGAGTATTAAGTGAGCTAAGGACACATAATAGTTCCTGGCACGTGGACATTTTCATGTCCGTGTTAGTTGCTTGCTTTCCCCTAAGAGTCACATTCACATCTGTCTCAGGAACTTGTGGGTGAAGCTGTGCACAACACCTGGTGTTGAAGCAGACCCCACCCCATCCTGATGGGGCTCCCGAAGCAATGCTGTCCCTCGAGCTGCTCTGCTCACCCTCTGTGGTACACCCCCAACTTCAGCAAAAGCTTCGTCTTCCCAGCCATGGCCTGAAGTTTACTGTCTTACCCAGCTTCATCTTTTTTTAATCACTGCCATTGTTAAGTGTCTCTTTCATAACTAAACTCATTATTTAAAATCTTTCCCCCTTTTCATTATTTCTACATCCAAATTTCTGTTCTGGAATATGTGTCAGAAAAGATAAATTTGTTGGAATGTGTGCATTTCTTTTATGAAATGCAGTATTTTTGGGGGAATATTATGTAAATAATACTGTTTTAAAAGAGCATTTTTATATGACATAATGCTTTCACAAACTAAAACAAATTTCTTTTTTTAGTCTGTCTATATCTTTTGAAAATGTTGACACAGCTAAGAAGAAACTACCTGTTCATATCTTAGACGGTCTGACCCTCAGCTACAAGGTATATCCTGATATTCTTTGTATGAACAGTGTTTCCTACTAAAAGTAAAACATGCAAGTAATCGGTTACTTTCTATTCTAATTTTGTTTTTATTTCATAGGTCCCATGGCCTGTGGACATTGTTATAAGTTTGGAATGTCAAAAAATTTATAATCAAGTATTTCTTCTCTTACTGCAAATAAAGTGGGCAAAATATAGTCTGGATGTTTTACTTTTTGGTGGTAAGATTTGTTTTCCGCAGATATGTTGTAATTTAGTTTACTTTTAGTCCTAATAAAACAGGTTGGTGGGAAAGGGAAGCATATGGGGATCTGGGGGAAAAAAAAGGTCGGTGGTCGTTGATCATTTTCAATGTGTACACAAATGCCAGCGTGGCGAATGTTCCCGCAGTAGTTTTACTGACGTCAGCAGCGTGGCGAATGTTCCCACAGTAGTTTTACTGACGTCAGCAGCGTGGCAAATGTTCCCGCAGTAGTTTTACCGACGTCAGATACCTGAAAGAAAGATCAGGAAGTTGTATACACCGTTGATCTGAAATGCAACAACCTGATTAGGAATTTGGCCACAATAAATTTTCTCGTGTTATGCAAAACTTTGAAATGACACATTAATGAGACTTGGTCATGTTTCATGACAGTAGTAAGAAAAATGATAGAGGGGACTTTTTGCACTGCACCTTCCAGAGGCACTGAGGTTCGGTGTCTGCCACCCCTGCCACTGCTTTCTGTGGTGCCAGGGCTGCATCCCTCAGTTCTGCCAGGCATCATGGTACAGTGGGGTTTGAGTTGATGCTCTTTCTCTCCACGTTGCTATTCCAATCTTTTGTAGAACTGGTTAGTACTGCTGAAAAACCACGACCTAAAGAAGGCCTTGTACATGAACAAAACACGGTCACTCAGTTCGGACCCCAAAAAGAGCCAGTGGGACAGCAGATTCATCGCATGTTTCTCTTAAGAGTGAAGCTCATGCATTTTGTGAACAGCTTGCACAACTACATCATGACCAGGGTTTGTGCCTCTCCCACCTGCTTCAGTTCTATCACCTTATCTATACAGTTGTTCATAGAGAATTACTTACAATATCTTTATAAATACAAAATACCTACAGACTGTGAAAACGGGACACGTGGCAAATGTAACCATAAAATAACATGGCGGTACGAGGAAGGTTTTTGTAAATATACAGGCGTATGTGTACCCAGAGGCTGCTGTCCCTCCTATCCAGTCGCCCTGGGGACAGGCACAGCCACAGCTCCTCTCTTGGAATTGCCTTCAGAATGTGCCACAGAGAGCTTTAGGTTTCATTACTCATGACAGCTGACCCTAGAAAATGGCTCCAGTGTTTTATAGCCATTGTCTTTGGGAGGAAGATGCAGCCAGGTTATATTTTTTATTTCTTTTTTTAGAGGGAGTCTGTCGCACAGGCTGAAGCGCAGTAGCATGATCTCAGCTCACTGCAACCTCCACTCCTGGGTTCAAACAGTTCCCTGCCTCAGCTTCCCGAGTAGCTGGGATTATAGGCGCGTGCCATCACACCCAGCTAATTTTTGTATTTTTAGTAGAGACAGGGTTTCACCATCTTGGCCAGGCTGGTCTTGAAATCTTGACCTTGTGATCTGCCCGCCTTGGCCTCCCGAAGTGCTGGGATTACAGGCAGGAGCCACCGCACCCAGCCTTAAACGTTTTTTCTTAAAAACAATTAGTAACTCACTACAAAGTAAATGAAACTGCTCTTCCGATACACCTAAAAGCCAGTTCTAGAGGAAGTTCTGAAAGTAGAGTTCAGAAATTGGAACAGGAGCAGTGTTACCAGAGGACAGCATGCATTTGGGGTTTCAGTTGTTGTTTATACCTGTTCTGGTCAGTTCTGAAACCCTTCTTGCTTGGATGAAGTGAGCCACTGAAGCCTGTTTTGGACGGGAAGGCTAAGGGGCCCCATGCCTCCCCTGACTGCATTACTGGCCTTCACAAGGCTGGCCTTCATTAAGCCCCTAATTGTTAAGAGTAACTGATAAGAGTTTAAGTTTTTTCTTAGTTTGTTTTTTATTTGAGGTATACTTGTATTCATTTTAGAGAAAGATGAAACATGAAAAATGGAACTTAAGAAACATAGATTCACTGTTATTATTTGTATAAAAGTAACACATTTGATTTCTTTTTTAATCAGTGTATCTGTATATGAGATACTTGCGCCTTCCTACCAGAAAGTCTGTTAGCCCAGAGTTTGGCGTTCGTTCATTCACTGTGCAAGTGGCTGCCCCCACTGTCCTCTTAGGATCAGAACGCCAAAGTATCCAGCCAGGCTTTGAAGAATGGTACTTGATGAAACTTTATAGATGTGATTATTGAAGAAAGAATTTGTGAGGAATAGAAGAGCTTAGTAAAAAGATTTGTGGGCAGCACACAAGTCCTCAAAGGAAGCTGCTGACTAAGCTTTTTATCTTTCTCTTCCAAGATTCTACACAGTACAGGCCTGGAGTTTCAACATCAAGTCGAGGAAGCCAAGGATTTAGATCAATTGATTAAAATTCACTATAGGTACCTGTCAACCATACATGACCGGTGTCTGCTGAGAGAAAAGGTACATGAGCTGTACCCTGCAGATGGGGCCACTGCTGGGCGAACGGGGCTGTCTGCCTGCTTTGGGATTTTATGATTATTAAGCTGTTGTCCTGTAGAGTATTCTTTAAGGAACAACCAGATCAAATGAGGTTACAAGCGAATGTCCCAGGCCAGCCACACTGGCTCACCCCTGTAATCCCAGCAGTTTGGAAAACTGAAGCGGGTGAGTCTTATGAGACAAAGAGTTTAAGACCAGCCTGGGAAACATAGCAAGACTCTGTCTTTACAAAAAATTTAAAAGATTAGCAGACATGATAGTGCATAGCTGGAGGCCCAGCTGCTTGAGAAGCTGTAGTGGGAGCATTGTTTTAGGCCAGCAGTTCGAGGCTGCAGTGAACTATGCTCACACCATTGCACTCTGCACTCCAGCTTAGGTAACAGAGAAAGACCCAGTCTCTTAAAGATAAACAGAAGGAGGAGTGCCCTATCAGTAGAAATTGTATCTAAGAGCAGCATGAGAACTGTGTTTGATAGTCAACACTCTGTGCATTACTCTTGGATTCAGTTGGAAAGTTGTGTCTGCAGTTGTAGAGTAATAGCATGTCCACTTAAAGAATTCAGTAACATTAAAGCCGTTGAAACTACTTGTCCTAGTTTCATTGGTGAATGTAAATGGCCATCTCAGGAAAAGGTCCTAATAGTTTGTTCTATTGGTTTGACTGTACTGCTAATACCACCTGTATCTCACACTCAGTACATGCATGGGCCTCTAGTCCCAAATGGGTGTGGGTCAGAGCCTAGAAAATAGAAGTTCCATATACATAGAAGGTAGTCACTGGTGATGAGCTCTTTCTGTGATTCATGTAGAATAGGTAAAAAGTGTTGGTATCAGTGTCCAAACTTTGTTACACAGTTTGTATTCTGCGACTTTGGTCTCCAGGTCAGCTTTGTGAAGGAAGCCATCATGAAGGTGTTGAACTTGGCTCTCATGTTTGCAGATGGTTGGCAGGCGGGCCTGGGTGCTTGGCGGTAAGTATATGACTTCTGAACCATCTGTGCTGTAGCCATTTCAGCATCGGCTTTTTTTTTTTTTAAGAGATGGGTTTTCCCAGCTACTCAGGAGGCTGAGAGGGCAAGATTGCTTGAGCCCAGGAGCTTAAGACCAGCCTGGGCAACATAGCAAGACCCAGTCTTTTTCAAGATATCTGTGGAGTAATTTCAAATGTATTTTAGTTTAATTATTTAAAATCCTAAATCTAGGCTGGGCGCAGTGGCTCATTCCTATAATCCCAGCACTTTGGGAGGCCGAGGCAGGTGGATCACCTGAGTTCGGGAGTTCCAGACCAGGTTGACCAGTATGAAGAAACCCCGTCTCTTAGCCTACCTATAAACCCCAACCCACTTACTTATTTGAAATTTACTTTTATTCCTAGAATGGAATCTATAGAGAAAATGGAGTCTGATTTTAAAAACTGCCATATGTTTCTTGTAACCATTTTAAACAAAGCCGTGTGTAGAGGATCCTTTCCCCATTGTGAGTATCTCATGTTAAAATATTTCTGCTTTTCTATTTCCTTATAACTAAGTGTATGTGTCATTGTTTTGTTACTGATCCCATGAAAAATTAGAATTTCTTACCATTTTCAAAACTGAAAAGTCCTTTAGCAGTTGTGCCATGCCTTGAATTGCTTTTTAAATATTGCAGTGAGGTGAGTGAATATCAAATGTAATATTTGTAAGCCTGAGGATCTTACTTTCTGGTATACCATTTATTACAACAGATTTCTAAAACTGCCGTTAAATAAGTCCATGGCAAAATAGATTTCTGTCGCACTTCACTGTCACGTAGCTTTAGTAACTATTCTTTTTCAAAGCTAGACTTTTATTAAAAGTTTTTTTAAGTATGTAAAGCTCCTGGCCTGGCGCCATGGTTCATGACTGTAATCCCAGCACTTTGGGAGGTCAACCAGATCATTGAGGTCAGGAGTTTGAGACCATCCTGGACAACATGACAAAACCCTGTCTCTACTAAAAGTCTAAAAATTAGCCTGGCATGGTGGCACATGCCTGTAATCCCAGCTACTCAGGTGGCTAAGGCAGGAGAATTGCTTGAACATGGGAGGCAGAGGTTGCAGTGAGCCTAGATTATGCCACTGCACTCCAGCCTGGGCGACAGAGCAGGACTCGGTCTCAAAAAAAAAAAAAAAATTTTTTTTTCCAATTAATTTAAACCTATTGTTTTAACCTTATTTTTATTCTTCCCACAGTGGAATCTCTAGCACTGTCACTCATGGCTGGCATGGAACAAAGTTAAATATCTTCAGTGTAATAAATATGTCAGACTTCATCATCACACGTGTACATTTCAACCATGTGCAGCTGAAAAATGAGAATCTTTTTATTTTGGTTTACTTGTAAAACTTGTCTGTGGTCAGCCAGGTACAGTCGCTCACGCCTCTAATCCCAGCACTATGGGAGGCCAAGGCAGGCAGATCACTTGAGCCCAGGAGTTCAAGGCCAGCCTGGTAACATGGTGAAACCCCATGTCTGCCAAAAATACAAAACGTATCCAGACATGGTGGTACACACCTGTAGTCCCAGATAGTTGGGAGGCCAAGATGGGAAGATGACTTGAGCCCAGGAGGTCAAGGCTGCAGTGAGCCATGATTGCACTACTGCAGTGCAACCTGGGTGAGAGAGTGAGACCCTGACTCAAAAACCACAGTCCAGACAAATGGATTGTAGGTGGTTTCTCTGGAGATTAGTACATACTATATAGGGTTGTGTATATAAAATTGTGTAAATAGTGCAAAGTGTATATAGGCTGTTTACTCATATTTCCTACTGTAAGATACAGATTTATGGTACTGATACCTTTAAATATAAAAAAATTATATTATATTTTGAAAGTGTGATTACTGATATTCAAAATAAACAACTTAAAATTATTTTATTCTCCCTGCTGTCCTTCAGTCACAGAAGCTTTTTATGTAGAGTTTTACCTGTTGTCTTCTGTAAAAATTGTCTTAGATTTAGCTGTCGTAGAAATGTTTATATTTTAGCTGGGTGTAGTCTCTCAAGCCTGTAATCCCAGCACTTTGAAAGGCTGAGGTGAGAGAATTACATGAGGCTAGAAGTGCGAGACCTTGAAATTTACTTTTATTGCTAGAATGGAATCTATAGAGAAAATGGAATCTGATTTTAAAAACTGCCATGTTTCTGGTTAAAAGTTAGCCAAGCATGGTGACACGTGCCTGTAGTCCCAGCTACTTGGGAGGCTGAGGTGGGAGGATCGCTTGAGACGAGGAGGTCGAGGCTGCAGTGAGCCATGATTGCATCACCGCACTCCAGCCTGAATGACAGAGCAAGACATGTCTCCAAAAAAAAAATAAAACAGAAATGTTTATATTTTTTATGCACCTGAGAATTTCCACATGGAAAATAGCTTCACCTAATATCAATAAATGTAAAAGGCCAACTTAACTTATGGCCAACTGTTGGTTTTTAACAGATCACTCTATTGCACAGGTGGCATAATCTTGGCTCACTGCAACCTCCTCCTCCTGGGTTCAAGCGATTTTCTAACCCTAACCCAGCTAATTTATATATTTTTAGTGAGACGGGGGTTTCTCCATGTTGGCCAGACTGGTCTTGAACTCCTGGCCTCCGGTGATCTACCTGCCTCAAGCCTCCCAAAGTGCTGGGATTACAGGCATGAGTCACTATGCCAAGCAATATTTCTGAGCATTTTTTGTGAGCTAATCAGTTATATTTTCAATAAAATTATGCATACCATTCAATTTTTCCATATTTACTTTGTATACTTTTTGCATGTGTGTTAGGATCCTCCAGATAAACAGAATAAATAGGGTTATATAGATAGAGATTTACCGTGAAGTAGTGGCTCATGAAGTCCCATGATCTGCTGTCTGCAACTTGGAGGTCTGGGAAAGCCAGTGGCCTAATTGTACGCCAAACCTGAAGACCTAAGAACCAGGAGAGCCAATCGTGTCCCAGTCTGAGTTCAAGGGCTGGAGAACCAGGGAGTGCCCGTGTCGGAGGGGAGGAGAAGATGGAAATCCCAACTCAAGCAGAGAGCAAATCTGCCTTTCCTCTCTCTGCCTTTTGGTTCTGTTCAGGCTCTCAGCAGATTGATGATGCTCACCCTCCTTAACGAAGGTGATCTTTGCTCAGTCTACCAACTGAAACGCTAACCTCTTCTGGAAACACTCAAAGACACTGCCCCAAGTCACGTTTTCCAACCATCTGAGCATCCCTTGGCCCAGTCAGGTGAAACATAAAGTCGACCACCACAGCATGTCTCTAACACTGAGACTCAGTACGATACTTACCATTTATGTCCTTCTGAAAAATAACCACTGAACTCCAATAGCCCTCACAGCGAAGCACTGGGGCGCCCTTGCCCTGAGACACAGTCTCTTTCGGCGTCAGAATTTCCTGCTTACAGACAGCAAAATCGGAGATTAGCCCATTCACATCCTGGGTTTTATTCAGAATTCTCAGGAGAAATTCACTGGGGAGGCCTTCAGATGAACAGCTACTTCCAAGTCTCAGGAAAATACCATTGTAGAGCCCAGTTCCAAGGTGGAACCAGATGTGGAGCAGGGCCCTGCAGACAGCACAGGCAGGAGTGATGGGCCAGAGGTGAGAGCGTCTGCAATGCGGGTGAGCAGAACTGTCCGTCAGGTGGTCCTGTGTAGGATCAAGATGGCTAGGCCCTTCTACCCCTCAGTCTGTCACTGGCCACAGGTCCCTGGGAAGAGTGTGCCTCTGCAGCAGAGGTGCTGAGTGGCCGGCAGTCCCACCTAGAGGGCTCTGGACGTCACATCATCATGTTAGCTACCTTCATCAAGTACACTTGAGTTTTCTGAATGAAAAGACCTTTACACTGTATCTGAGAGCTGTTCCTTCGCTCTTGTGTGTGGAAAAGCAAATGCCATGCTGCGTATCGCCCTATCATATGTGTAAAATGGGTTTGGTCTCTTTCACTCAATTTTTCTTAACGGTTCTCTAAGACTTTTTTTTAAAATTGTTAGTTGTTTTCCAGACAGGCATGTAAGAAGCCTGTAAGTCATGATACCCATCATCCCAAGAAAAAAAAATATGACATTGGAAATACCCATTTACTAGGAATGCATTTGGTACAATATATATAATTCCTTTATGTAAAAAACCACAAAGCATTGCTCAGAGAGACTAAAGGTCTTAATAGGCTGGACCAAGTGGCTCACATCTGTAATCCCAGCACTTTGGGAGGCCCAGGTGGGTGGGTCACCTGAGGTCAGGAGTTCAAGACCAGCCTGTCCAACATGGTGAAACCTCCGTCTCTACTAAAAATATAATATTAGCCAGGTGTGGTGACAGGCACCTGTAATCCCAGCTACTCAGGAGGCTGAGGCTGAGGCAGAAGAATCACTTGAACCCAGGAGGCGGAGGTTGCAGTGAGCCAAGGTCGCACCATTGCACTCCAACTTGGGCAAGCGAAACTTGGTCTCAAAAACAAAAAGACCAAAATTAAAAGATGTACCATGTTTATGAGTTAAAAGAGTAATATGGTTAAGAGATCACTTATCCCAACTGATCTCTAGAATCAGCGCAGTTCAAATTAATTCCAGCAGGCATTTTGTAGAATTTGACAGGCTGATTCTAAAATGGATATACAAAGGACCTAGAGTAGCCAGAGCAATCTGGAAGGAGAGGAACAATGTTAGAGGACTTACATTATCTGATTTCAAGGCTTTTTTTTTTTTTTGAGATGGAGTCACGCTCTATCAACCATGCTGGACTGCAATGGCGCGATCTCGGCTTATTACAACCTCTGCTTCCTGGCTTTAAGCAGTTCTTCTGCCTCAGCCTCCCAAGTAGCTGGGATTACAGGCACGTACCATCACGCCTGACTAATTTTTATATTTTTAGTAGAGATGATGTTTCACCATATTGGCCAGGCTGGCCTCAACTTCTGACCTCGTGATCTGCCCACCTCAGCCTCCCAAAGTGCTGGGATTACACTTGTGAGCCACTGCGCCCGGCCTGATTTCAAGGCTTTTTAAAGCTAGAGTAATCAATATAGTATGGTACTAGCAAACCGATAAATAGATCAGTGAAGCAGAATAGAGTCCAGAAATATATGGTCAGTTGAGGTTGTTTTCCTTTTTACTAAGATAACATAAAATGTAATGGAGGAAGGAAAATGTGTAACCAACTAGTGCTGGAACTAGATAATTGTAAAGGAAAAGTGAATCTTTACCTTGTACCGTAAACAAAAATTAATTTGACACGCACCCTGGACTTCAGTGTGAAAGCTGGGGCCAGGTATGGTGGCTCATGCCTGTGATCCCAGCATTTTGGGAGACCGAGGCAGGAGGAGCACCTCAGGTCAGGAGTTCCAGACCAGGCTGACCAATATGGCGAAACCCTGTCTCAACTAAAACAAAAATTAGACAGGCATCATAGCATGGGTCTATTGTCCCAGCCACTCAGGAGGCTGAGGCATGAGAATCACTTAAACCTGGGAGGTGGAGGTTGCAGTGAGCCAAGATCACACTACAGCCTGGGTGACAGAGCAAGACTCTGATTCAAAAATTTTAAAAATAAAAATAAAGGCAAGGTCTCACTGTTTCCTGGCTAATCTGAACTCCTAGGCCCAACTAGTCCTTTGGCCTCGGCCTCCCAAAGTGCTGGGATGACAGGTGTGCGCCACTGCATCTGGCCCAAGCCATTTTTTTCAATGAGCACAAAGAGGGAAGGAAGGCACCAAAATGGCCAATTAAACCACACAAGCACCACAGCCTCTGGAATGGCTAAAATAAAAAGACCAGTGATGTCAAATAATTTTCAAGGATTAGAGCAACTGGAAGTTACAAGATAGTACAAGCACTTGGGAAACTACATGGCATTTTTGTCCAACACGTATCTATCTACTCCTGAGAAGCAGCAGTTCACCCTTAGGTATTTATCCAAGATAAATTCTTAAATGCATCAACCAAGAGATTTGTATCTGAATATTCATGAGCTAAAAGCTAGAAACATCCTGATGACTGTGAAGAGGTAGATGGATAAACAGTGAAGTATAGGCATGCAATGGAATGCGATTCAGCTGTGAAAACACACAGCTCACACATAACAACATAAGGGAATTCAAAAACTTTATGCTGAAAAAAAAGCACTCCATGGCCGGGTGCAGTGGCTCAAGCCTGTAATCCCAGCACTTTGGGAAGCCAAGGCAGGCAGATCACGAGGTCGGGAGTTGAAGACCAGCCTGGCCTCCAGCGAAACATGGTGAAACCCTGTCTCTACTAATAATACAAAACCTAGCCGGGCGTGGTGGTATTCCCCTGTAATCCCAGCTACTCCGGAGGCTGAGGCAGAAGAACTACTTGAACCCGGGAGGCGTAGGTTGCAGTGAGCCAGAATAGCGCCACTGGACTCCAGCCTGGGCAACAGAGAGACTCTATTTCCAAGAAAAAAACAAAAAACCAGACTTAAAAGGAGCCATTATTACTCCATTTACATGAAGTTAATGGACAGGTAAAACTAGTCTCCAGTGATAGAAATTACAACAGTGGTTGTCTCTGGGCATGACTTATTACCTGAAAGGGGGTAAAAAAGGAATTTCTGGGGGTGATGGGAGGGCACAGTGTCTTCATTGGTTCCACAGGTACGTGCATGTGACAGAACTCATTGAACTGTAGAGTTAAGATCTGTATATGCATTACACCTCAATTTTTTACATTAAAAGTAATATTTTACATTCAGTACAAGTAGTTACCACTATGCACCTATTAAAATGACAAAACAAATTTGACAGTATCAAGTCTTGGCTTGGGTGTGGAGCAACTGGAAATCTCATACGTTACTGTTGGAAACGCAGATGGTACAGCCTACTGGGGTTTTTTTGGTTTGGGTTTTGTTGGGTTTTTGGTTTTTTTTGTTTTTCTTTTGTTTTTTTTTTTTGTTTTTTTGTTTTTTTGAGCCTTGCTTTATCACCCACGCTGGATTGCAGTGGTGCAGTGTCTGAAGTGTGTTTTCAGATGACTTTCACAGTTCTGAAAGCTGAGAACCCAAGACAAAGGCACCAGAGAATGTCTGGTGAGGACCCACTGTCTGGTTCTCGGTGCTGTCTTGTGTCTTTACATGGCGGAAGGGAAAAGGCAGTTCTCTGGGGTGTGTTTTATAAGGGCACAAATCCCACTCACCAGGACTCTACTCTTGTGACCTGTCACTTCTCAAAAGCCCCACCTCCTCATCCCATCACCGCGGTGACGGGCTTCAACATAGTAGTAACACTCACTCACAGGTTCCAGGGACTTGACCTAAGTATTTGCTGGGGGATGCTTTTTCAGTTTACCAGAGCCACTGAATTCGTAGAAATTTGTCGTAACCATGACAGAAACCTAAAACAGGACAGTAACTTTCTGACGGCCTGCCCTCCAGATTTCAGACTGGCCAAACCAGCCCCCATAGTGCATAAGCCAATTCCTTGCAGTAAATCTCCTAACTTGTATCTCCTACTGATTCTGCTTTTCTGGCTGATCCCTGACTGACATACATGCCTGTGTAACTATCAGCCTGACCAAGATGCAGGACACTTCCAAGTCCCCAGAAGTTTCCCACACACCTCTTTTCAGTCCATCCTGCTCCTCCCAGATACCTCACCCAAGCAAATGCTTTCTGATTTTTTTTTTTTTTTTTTGGAGGCAAAGTCTCACTCTGTCGCCCAGGCTGGAGTGCAGTGGCTCGATCTTGGCTCACTGAAACCTACGCCTCCTGGATTCAAGTGATTCTCCTGCCTCAGCCCCCTGTAACTGAGATTACAGCACCTACCACCACACCCGGCTAATTTTTTGTATTATTTTATTTTATTTTATTTTTTTTTTTGAGACGGAGTTTCACTCTTGTTACCCAGGCTGGAGTGCAATGGCATGATCTCGGCTCACCGCAACCTCCACCTCCTGGGTTCAAGCAATTCTCCTGCCTCAGCCTCCTGAGTAGCTGGGACTATAGGCGCGCGCCACCATGCCCAGGTAATTTTTTTGTATTTTTAGTAGAGACGGGGTTTCACCATGTTGACCAGGATGGTCTCGATCTCTTGACCTCGTGGTCCACCCGCCTCGGTATCCCAAAGTGCTGGGATTACAGGTGTGAGCTTCCGCACCCGGCCAATTTTTTGTATTTTTAGTAGAGACGGGGTTTCTCCATGTTGGCCAGGCTGGTGTTGAACTCCTGACCTCAAGTGATCTGCCCGCCCTGGCCTCCCAAATTGCTGGGATTATAGGCATGAACTACACGCCCGGCCAATTTCTAACTTCTATCACCAATGAGTAGTGCTGTCTGTCGTGGAAGTTCATATAGATGGAATCCCACAATATGTACATTGTCTTTTGTGTGTGGAAAATTGCAGAATAATCTTGAGGGTCATCTGTTTTATAATACTACTTGTATCCGTTTTCTTCCCGTTTTAAAAACTTTTTTTCTTTTTTTTTTTTTTTTTTTTTTTTTGAGTGGGAGTTTCGCTCTTGTTACCCAGGCTGGAGTGCAATGGCGCGATCTCGGCTCACCGCAACCTCCGCCTCCTGGGTTCAGGCAATTCTCCTGCCTCAGCCTCCTGAGTAGCTGGGATTACAGGCACATGCCACCATGCCCAGCTAATTTTTTGTATTTTTAGTAGAGATGGGGTTTCACTATATTGACCAGGATGGTCTCGAACTCTTGACCTCGTGATCCACCTGCCTAAGCCTCCCAAAGTGCTGGGTTTACAGGCTTGAGCCACCGCACCCAGCCAAAACTTTTTTTCATTATTTAATGTTTTGATTTTTATTTGTGTGGTAAAATACGCATAAAATTTACCATCTTAGCCATTTTCAGTGCATAGTAGTGTTGTCTATTCACATTGCTGTGCAACCATCACCACCATCCATATCCAGAACTCATCTTGTAGACCTGAAACCCTGTACCCATTCAACAACTCCCATTCCCTCGTCCCCAGACCCTGGCAGTCACCATCCCACTTCCTGTCCCACAAATATGACTCCTTGGCACCTCATCTGAGTACAGTCACACGGCGCTGCTGCTTTTATGCCAGGCCCATCTCATTTAGTACAGCAGTGTCAAGGTCCGTCCACGTGGCAGCATGTGAGTTTCTCCACTTTTAAATCTGAGTAATACTCCATTGTACAGATGTACTACCTTTTGTTCATCCTTCATCTGCCAGTGGACACTTGGTTACTTCCACACTTTAGCTGTTATGAAGAATGTTGCCATGCCTGTGGTCCCAGGTAGGAGACACATGTGGTCCTGAGGCAGGAGAATCGCTTGAACCCGAGAGGCAGAGGCTGCAGTGAACTCAGATCATGCTACTGCTGCACTCCAGCCTGGGCGACAGAGCAAGACTCTGTTAAAAAAAAAAAAAATGTTGCCATCAACACAGGTGTACAAACATCTCTTCAAAATCCTGTTTTCAATTATTTTGGGTATATATCCAGTTTTTTTTTTTTTTTTTTTTTTGGAAACATATTGTTTCCCATAGTGGCACTGTTTTCCATTCCCACAGAGTACAGAGAGCTCCAATTTCATCATACCCTTTTGTTTGTTGACAGGAGGTATCCTGATGAGGGTGAAATGGTATCTCCTTGTGGTTTGTTCGTTTATTTTTATTGCTGAGTGATATCCCATTACATGAACAGTATTTGTTTACCCATTCTATTTGTGCGATTTGCATTGTTTCTAGTTTTTTGCAATTACGAATAAGCTGGTAAGAATATTTATTGTACAAGTTTTTGTGCAGAGATTAATTTATATTTGTTAGGTAAATGCTTAGTAGAATTACTGTCACAGGAGATACATATGTTGAATAAATATATGTTCAACTTTATAAAAGACTTCCAAAGTGATTTCTTTCTGAAGTGTGAGTCAGTCTTTTGCCCTATTTTTCCTGCATTGTCATTTTATTGTTGATTTGTTGGGGTTCTTTACATATTCTGGACGCAAGCCCTGTCTGTTGTATGTATTGGAGTATTGTCTTGCAATACTGTCTATGCCTTTTCTTTTCACTCTTTTAACATTGTCTTTTGATGAGAAGTTCTAAATTTCAATCAAATCAATTTATCATTTTTTTCTAAAGGTGCTAACCCTACATCTTTGTGAAATCTTACCTACCTCTACTCCATGGTTATAAAATTATTCGCTTATGTTTTCTTCTAGAAGCTTTGTATCTTTAGCTTTCAAATTTAGGTCTGTGATCCATACACACAGCCAGTTACTTTTAGTACATGTTGTTGGGGAGGAGGTCAAAGTTGTTTTTCCACATGATTATGCAGTTATTCTGGCACCATTAAAAAAACACACAAAACGCGGTTTGTTTGTTTGTTTGGGTGTAATCTCTCTCTGTTGCCAGGTTGGAGAGTGCAGTGGTGAGATCTTCGCTCACTGCAACCTTCCGCCGCCTGGGTTCAAGAGATTCTCCTGTGTCAGTCAGCCTCCCAAGTAACTGGGATTACAGGGCAGACCACCACGCCCGGCTAATTTTTGCATTTTCAGTAGAAACGAGGTTTCACCATGTTTGTCCAGGCTGGTCTCAAACTCCTGACCTCAGGTGATCCGCCTGCCTCTGTTTCCAAAAGTGCTGCGATTACAGGCGCCAGGCACCGCGCCCGGCCACAATGTTTTCAAGTAGCACAGCATAACTTGAATTTGGGTTCCATCATGTCATCTACAATGTAAAAATCTTTGGAATCTAATTTTGAGAGTCCGTCCTAGGCACAGCAAAGCAGGAATCTGCTGATCTGAAATGTGGGGACTGGGAACCAGATGTTCTTAAAAATGTGAGGAAGTGATCTCTGAATAGGAGGGGCCTGGTAGGTCGTCTCGGGCCGCTGGTCAGGATCCATTCAGAGCTAACTTCTTCCTCACACAGAGCATGGGGCGCGGGTAGCGAACCTTCACCATCTAGAGGCGGGACTGGAGTATCCGACGCCCACCCTTGCTGAGCTCCGGGAGAACCGGGTCGCGGGCGGGGCGTTCAGCGCGGTTTTCCCGAGCACGCCTGAGAGCGGCTCACCCGGCTCAGCGTTTCCGTGGGAGGTCTGGACTTCACTTTCACGATTGTTTTCTGGGACGGTGTCACGCCAGGTTTTCCTCCGTGCGCCGTTCCCCAGGTGCGCCCGCGTCTGCCCCGGCTCCCTCAGGCGACCGGGCGAGGGCGGGGAGGGTTCCCCAGCGGGCTCGGACCCGCCCGCCCAGCGCAGGTGCGCGCCTCCTGCCCGCGCGGCGGCGCCGCCAGATGGGACCCTCGGAGTTCCCGAGCCCGCCACGCAGCCCAGGGCGACCCCACTCCCCGCCCTGACCCCACGCCTCGACCCGGGACACGGTGCGGACCCCATTCCTCCGCCCTCCGAGCGGACGGGCCCACAGGGCCACCCCGCGCCCGCTCCGCCCCGACCCCGCCGTCCCGCGCCGGCTGAGGTGGTCCAGGCCGGCGGGTCTCCGGCTCTCCACTCGGCGGCGGGGAAGGGCCTGCCGGGGGGAAGCCCCGCGGGAGGAGGGAGCGGCAGGGGCCGCGGCCGGGAGGGAGGAGCGCCGGGAGGAAGAGGCCGAGCCGGGAGAGCCCCCGCCCCGGGAGGAAGGGGAGGAGGCCGAGCGTTTCCTGGCGCATTCCCGGCCCGCCCGACTGAGTCACTCGGCCAAGGAAACTCCCGGGCCCCGCCCGGACCCCCAAGCCTCCGCGGACCCAGGTGAGGAACCCCGTGCGCCCGCGGCCTCCGTGGGGTCCGGGTCGCCCTCGGAACCCAGGCCGGCCAGGGCGGCGGGGCCGGGACTGAGTCCCTCGGCGGCGCGGCCTCAGGGATCGCCCTGGCCCCAGCGTCCGCAGCTCCCGGCCCCGGGCTCCAGGTTCCCGCGCCCCCCCCACGTTCCAAGTCCCTGCACCCCCTAAACCGCGCCCCTCGGGCTCCAGGTCCCCGCGCCCCGTAAACCGCGCCCCCCCGGGCTCCAGGTCCCCGTACCCCCTAAACCTCACCCCCCGGGCTCCAGGTCCCCGTACCCCCTAAACCGCACCCCCCGGGCTCCAGGTCTCCGCACCCCCTAAACCGCGCCCCCCCGGGCTCCAGGTTCCCGTACCCCCTAAACCGCGCCCCCAGGGCTCCAGGTCCCCGTACCCCCTAAACCGCGCCCCCCCGGGCTCCAGGTCCCCGTACCCCCTAAACCGCGCCCCCCCGGGCTCCAGGTCCCCGTACCCCCTAAACCGCGCCCCCCGGGCTCCAGGTCCCCGCGCCCCGCCCCCTGGGCTCCAGGTCCCCGTACCCCCTAAACCGCACCCCTCGGGCTCCAGGTCCCCGCGCCCCCAAACCGCAACCCCCCCGGGCTCTAGGTCCCTGCACCCCCTAA
The DNA here is from genome assembly GCF_049354715.1 of Callithrix jacchus. NCBI lineage: Eukaryota > Metazoa > Chordata > Mammalia > Primates > Cebidae > Callithrix > Callithrix jacchus. Next base: position 1,869,707 of record NC_133507.1, read on the forward strand.
ACCGCGACCCCCGGGCGCTGCGCCCCAGGCCCGTCGGCCTCGGCTGCGAGCTCCCCTCCCCCGCGCTCCGGCCGGGCGCCCGGATCCCCTATTCCGCTCCCGGCACGTGGCGTGGCTCCCGTGGGGAGGGGACACCTCCGTGTTTCACGGGTTTTTGTTGGAAAGTAAGGGGCAGGCAGATTGCTAGCGTCGCCCTAAGCCCGCGCAGCGGGGTCTGAACCCGCTGTTGCTTCGTACCCCGTGAAGACCTGAGGGAGCCTGGTCCGCGGGGCCGTTCCCAGCTTTCTTGGAGAGAGGAGTTTTGGGCTTTGTTGAGGAGGCGCGATTGTTCCGGGGGCAGCGCTGTTTGGCACGAGCCTTCCGAATTGTGTATTTTCAGCCTGAAATGCGTGAGCTTCGTTTGCAGTACACTGTGGGTGTGACTAGAAGGGGGGCAAGAATAATTGGGAAACGGGGTTGAAGGAGCGTTGTTTGTAAAGCCGAGGGGGCGTCGGGACGGTGAAGTCCACTCAGGGAGCGGCTGCGGAAGGCTGGGGAGTGAGGCTTGGGGCGTTTGTTTTCTGGCGGCGCCGGGAGCAGCGGCGTTTCCTGGAGTTGTCGGGTGGACTCCGGAATGAGGTGTGGCCGGAGCCCCGGGGATGCCCGTGTGGGGCGCGCGTTGCTGTGCCTGGCGACTTGGTGGCTGCGACAGAGCCCCGGTCAGGCCAGGACCTGCGGGCCCCACGTGTGCTGCCCTTTCCCTGCGCTGGCCAGTGCTTTCCGTGTGAAGTCTGGACCCGCAGGCTCGGAGCCTGGAGGAAGGAGTCACGTTGTGGGTGGGCGCGGGTCGCGGCACGTGTGCACTTACAGAGTTCCTGCGACCGACGCGCCCTGGAGTCCTGCGTTGACAAGTGTCTGTGTGCCGCGCTCAAAGAAAATGTACCCCCTAAGTTTGTGTGTATGTTTAAATTTACTTTAAAATTTACATATAGTAACATTCACTTTTTGATGTGCAGTTCAGTGAGTTTTAACAGATGTGTGGCCTGCAGTGAGTACCACCCCAGTCAGGATACTCAGGAAGGCAGCCTCTCTCCTCCTCCCTGCTCCTGCAGCCACCTGTCTATTCCTCCATCCTGCTCCTTTGCCTTTTCCGGGATGTCACGTGTGGGCTTGGAGTCTGGCTTGCTTCAGGTAGCATAAGGAGTTGCAAATTCAGCCACGCTCTGGTTTGTCCCTGAAGCGTAAAGATACAAAGGTTTTTAAAGTGTGACTCTCGGATACAGCCTGAGAGAGGGACTAAAATGATTAAGTGATGAGAAAAATTATGAAACTATAGTTCATTAAAAACATTAAACAGTGTAGAACCGACGTGTATGATGAAAGTGAAATTCCCTCGGTACTTTTAACTTGTATACAGTCCTCGCTGTGCATACGCAATTGTTTTATAACATAGTGCGAGCATACTGCAGATGTTATCATCATACATTTTTCACTTAATGATGTTTGGTTATTTAAACATCTTAGCAGTCTTTACATTTTGATATATACAGTGTATACACACAGATTTCCCTCAGTCTTTTAAGTGGCTGTGTAGTTTTTTTGTTTGTTTGTTTGTTTTGAGACAGAGTTTCGCTCTTGTTACCCAGGCTGGAGTGCAATGGCGCTATCTCGGCTCACCGCAACCTCCGCCTCCTGGGTTCAGGCAATTCTCCTGCCTCAGCCTCCCAAGTAGCTGGGATTACAGGCACGCACCACTGTGCCCAGCTAATTTATTGTATCTTTAGTAGAGACAGGGTTTCACCATATCTCGATCTCTTGACCTCGTGATCCACCAGCCTCAGCCTCCCAAAGTGCTGGGACTACAGGCTTGAGCCACCGCGCCAGGCCCAGTTTTTTTGTTTTTGTTTTTTTCTTTGACGCAGTCTTGCTTTATGGCCCAGACAGGAGCGCAGTGGTGCAAACTCAGCCTCCGGGTTCAAGCATTTCTCCCATGTCACCCTCCTGAGTAGCTGAGATTACAGGCATGCGCCACCACACCCTGCTAATTTTTGTATTTTTAGTAGTGTTTCACCATGTTGCCCAGTCTGGTCTTGAACTCCTGACCTCAAGTGATCCTCTGCTTCAGCCTCACAAATTTCTGGGATTACAGACATGAGCCACTGTGCCCAGCCAGATGACTATAATATTCTGTAGTGTGTATGTTCCATAATTTTGTCAGCCTTTTTTTGATTAATGTTATAGTTACTTACTGTTTTACACCACTACAGTCAGTGCTTGTGTCTGTATCTTTGTGCACATACTCACGTTTGTCATGCTAAAGGTGACTTTGGGTTTAAATAATAGCTAACATTTCATGAGTACTTCTCATGCTCCAGGCATCGTTCTAAACCAGTGTTACCCGGCAAGGTCCAGGCAGTGACTGCTGTCAGCCGTGCAGGCCGTGTGGTCTCTGCGCTGTAGCGCCCATGCAGTGTGGACAATATGTATGGGGAATGAGTCTGGCTGTGTCCCAGTGAAGCCTCTGTACAGAAAGAGGCAGTGGTCTGTAGTTTGTTGACCACTCTTCTAAGTCGTATACACCCTAATTATTCTCATAGTCCTCCAAGGGAGGTGCAGTTACTATCCCCACTTTGTGGATGAGGAAACTGATACAGAGAAAGGAGGAGTCCAAGGTGACGTGGTTGATCAATGGCCATGCCAGGTCTTGACCCATCCATCTGACTGGCATGCTTCAAGTTTAAAAATTAGAAAGCAGCTGCCAAATGTCTTCTAAATGTTAGACCTGGTGGCCGGACCCTGGGCGCCTGCTGAACCAGTGGCCTCTGGTTCTTCGAAAGCCATGTGCTTGCCAGGTACCACTCCGCACAGCTCTTGGATGCTGGATAGGCCAGCACCCTCTCAGCACCTCTCATTGTGTGCCTGTTTATATTCCTGCTTTTGATAAATGTTTCCCTAGCACCAGCTTAATGAGAAGTCAGCTCAGCCAGTGCTTGGGACCACCCAGCTGTCAGGCAGGAGGAAAGACAGACTTTTCCATCAGGAAAGATCAAGTTGGGTGCTGCCAAGGTTAACTTCATTTGATGTCAGCAGTAATCACCTGAGCCCAGGTCGGCATGTTGCTTGGCCTACCATGGCCCATTTTCCTTCAGTAATGTGGAGCAGGCCGGGTGCGGTGGCTCATGCCTGTAATCCTAGCACTTTCGGAGGCCAAGGCAGGCGAATCGCTTGACACCAGGAGTTCAAGACCAGCCTGGCCAACATGGTGACACCTTGTCTCTACTAAAAATACAAAATTAGCTGAGCGTGGTGGTACATGCCTGTAGTCCCAGCTAGTTGAGAGATTGAGGCAGGAGAATCACTTGAACCTGGGAGGTGAGCTCATACCACTGCACTCCAGCCTGGGCAACAGAGCAAGACTCCGTCTCAAAAAAAAAAACTTGTGAAGATCAAATGAGATACTGTATAGAAAAAATACTGTAACTGGGGCTCAGTGGCTCACGCCTGTAATCCCAGCATTTTGGGAGGCTGAGATGGGTGGATCATAAGGTCAGGAGTTCAGCCTGGCCAAGATGCTGAAACCCCATCTCAATACAAAATAAAAATACAAAAATTAGCCAGGTGTAGTAGCACGCGCCTGTAATCCCAGGTACTCGGGAGGCTGAAGCAGGAGAAACACTTGAACCCAGGTGGCAATGGTTGCAGTGAGCTGAGGTCATACCACTGTATTCCAGCCTGGACAACAGAGCAAGACTCCATCTCAAAAAAAAAAAAAAAATACTGCACAAGAGACACTGTTTATGCTATGTTTTCTAAAGATTTTATTTTTGTAAAACATATTTTATAGTGTGAAGTTTTAACTAACATGTCCAAGCTATTTTCATTGTTTTCCCTATTAAAACTTAGCCAGCTCTTAGAGGCCACAGATAGAGCTTGTTCTAATTACACTGACATAATTTAAAAACCTTATTTTAGCCAGTGCAGTAAGGTCAGACAAAGAAATAAAAGGCACACCGATTGGAAAGGGAAAACTTTTCCTATTTGCCGACAACATTATTGTCTGCATAGAAAATTTAAGGACTCTATGAAAAAGTTACTAGAACTAATACATGAGGTTAGCCAGGTTACAAGATACAGAGTCAGCACACAGAAGGCAACCTTATTCCTCCATACAGCAGTGCCCGTTATCCCTGGGGAGATACGTGCAAAGTCAACACTATATAAGCTGGCCTTACTTCTGTTGACAGCGGTGCTGGAGGATGTGTTCCAGTGGATGTCTGAAACCTTGGATAACGCAGAACCCTTTGTGGACTGTTGTATTCCTGTACGTCTGTGCCTGTAATAAAGCTTAATTTATAAATTAGGCACAGTAAGAGACAACAATAATCATAATATAACATAATTATATACTGAGTAAGAGTCATATAAGTGTGTTCTCTCTTTCAAAATATCTCTTTGTACGCACTCCCCACCTGTTTTTGGAGGGCAGTTGACTGCAGGCAGCTGTGACCAGGAAAACAGAAATGGCAGATAATGAAACTACAGATAAGTGGGGACTGCTGTACTGGCAATGTGCAATTAGAAAGTTAAATTCAAAAATACCATTTCTCTGCTTCAGAAGAATCAAATACTTAGGTATACCTGGCTGGGCGCGGTGGCTCACGCCTATAATCCCAGCACTTTGGGAGGCCAAGGCGGGTGGATCACGAGGTCAAGAGATCGAGACCATCCTGGTCAACAAGGTGAAACCCCGTCTCTACTAAAAATACAACAAATTAGCTGGGCGTGGCGGCGCGCGCCTGTAGTCCCAGCTACTCAGGAGGCTGAGGCAGGAGAATTGCTTGAACCCAGGAGTTGGAGGTTTTTGTGAGCCAAGATTGCGCCATTGCACTCCAGCCTGGGTAACAAGCAAAACTCCGTCTCAAAAAAAAACAAAAAACAAATAGTTAGGTATACCTTGAATATCACTTACAGGAGCTGTATGCTGGAGATGAGAGAAATCAAACATCATTTAAGTACATGAGGGGACATACCATGGTCAGGAGTTGTCACTCAGCATAGAAAAGACATCAGTTCTCTTGATTTATAAATTTAACCCAATTTCAATTAAAAAATATTAGCATTATTTAAAAACAAAAATTTTAAACAACTTTATTAAGATAAAATGTACCTACTTTATAAAATTCACCTACTTTTTTTCTTTTTTTCCTTTTTGAGATGGAGTTTTGCTCTTGTTGCCCAGGCTGGAGTACAGTGGTGTGACCTTGGCTCACTGCAACCTCCACCTCCCAGGTTTAAGTGATTCCCCTGCCTCAGCCTCCCAAGTAGTTGGGATTACAGGCCGGGCGTTAGTAGAGACAGGATTTGCCATGTTGGCTGGCCTAGTCTTGAACTCCTGTCCTCAAGTGATCTGCCCACCTCCGCCTCTCAGAGTGCTGGGATTACAGGTGTGAGCCACCATGCCTGGCCTATACCATTTTTTTTTTTTTTGAGATCGAGTCTCACTCTGTCACCCAGGCTGGAGTGCAGTGGCACCATCTCTGCTCACTGCAACCTCTGCCTCCTGGGTTCAAGCAATTCTCCTGCCTCGGCCTCCCAAGTAGCGGAGATTACAGGCGCCTGCCACCATGCCTGGCTAATTTTGTATTTTTAGTAGAGACGGGGGTTTCACTGTGTTGGCCGGGCTGGATGGCCAGGCTGGACGAGACTAACTTTTTACTTCCCAAAAGTTAAAACTACGTGACTTCCCAAAAGCTAAAACTACGAATAGCCTGCTGTTGACCGGAAACCTTACCGATAACATAAATTGTTGGTTAACGCAGATTTTGTAAATTATATGTGTTCTCATAATAAAGTAAGCTATAGAAAAGAAAATGTTGTTAAGAAAATCATGAAGAAGAGAAATACTCACTACTCATCAAGTGGAAGTGGATCATCAGAAAAGTCCCCATCCTCTGAGACCTCATGCTGAGCAGGCTGAGGAGGAGGAAGTGGGAGGGTTGGTTTTGCTGTCATGGGGTGGAAGAGGCAGAAGTGGAGGAGGTGGAAGCAGGGCTGGAGATGCAGGCATACTCCAGGTAACTTTTACTGGAAAAAAATCTGCAAATAAGTGGACCTGTGCAGTTGAAACACATGTTGTTTCAGGGTCAGCTGTACAATTCTTAGAAGATTTCTAGAGCTGGGCAAGCATCACCATAATCCAGCTTTTTGGGTTTTTTTGGTTTGTTTTGTTTTGTTTTTGAGACAGGCTCTCACTGTCACCCAGGCTTGAGCGCAGTGGTGCAATCTCAGCTCACTGCAACCTCCACCTCCCGGGTTCAAGTGGTTCTCTTGCCTCAGCCTGCCGAGTAGCTGGGTCTACAGGTGCGTGCCACCATGCCTGGCTAATTTTTGTATTTTTAGTAGAGATAGGGTTTCACCATGTTGGCCAAGCTGGTCTCGAACTCCTGGTCTCAAGTGATCCACTTGCCTTGGTCTCCCAAAGGGCTGGGATTACAGACATGAGCCTCCATGCCTGGCCTGTTTTTGTGTTTTTTCATTTTAATTATTTTTTTTTAATGGAGATGGGGTATCACTATGTTGCCTAGGCTGATCTTGAATTCCTGGGCTGAAGCAATCCTCCTTTCCTCCTGAAAGTGTACAGATGTGAGCCACTGTGCCTGGCCTTGCTCATCTGTTCATGGACAGTTAGGTTAATTCCATGTCTTGGCTGTTGTGAAAGGTGCTGCAATAAACATGGGGTGCAGCTGTCTCTTGGACATACCAATTCTACTTCTTTTGGATACATATCCAGTAGTGGTATTGCTGGGTCATAGGGCAGTTCTATTTTTAATATTTTGAGGACCCCCCCAGCACTGTTTTCCATAATGGCTATACTGATCTACATCCCCACCAGCGGTGTACAGCGGTTTCCTTTCCCCACACCCTGACAACACTTGCTATCTTTTGCCTTTTTGACAAGGGCAATCTAACAGGTGTGAGGTTTTGATTTGCATTTCCCCGATGATTAGTGATGCTGAGCATTTTTCATATACCTGTTGGCCATTTGTACACCTTCTTTTGAAAAATACCCATTCACATCTTTTACTGTTGAGTTGTTTGAGTTCTTTGTATATTTTCAGTATGAATTCCTCATTAGTTGCATGGTTTGCAAATATGTTCTCGAATTCTGTAGATTGTCACTTTACTCTGTTGATTGATTCCTTTGCTGTGCAGAACCTTTTTGGTTTGAAATAATCCCATTTGTCTGTTTTTTCTTTTGTTGCTTTTGCTTTTGACGCTTTGTTGCTTCAAAATAAGCCAGACACAAAAAGACAAGTACTGCATGATCTCACTCATATGTATCTGAAAACGCTGGAGTCGCAGAAGGACAGAGTAGAATGGTGGTTACCAGAGGCTGGGGTAGCTGGGCAACCAGAGAGAGGAAGATGTTGGTCAAAGGATACAGTTAGATAGAAGGGGGAAAGACAGATACTTAGAGAGAAGGGGGCAAATCCATAAGTGGCAAATACACAGAGACAGAAAGTGGATAGGTGCTTGCCTGGGGCCAGAAAGTTGGAGAGAGGGGATACGTGAAGAACAGGCAGAAAAACTGAGAATAATTGCTAATGGTTAGGGATTTTCTCCCCTGCCCCCTCCTCCTCCTCCTTCTTTTTTTTTTTTTTTTTTTTTTTGGACAGGGTCTTGTCACCCAGGCTGGGATGTGGTGAGGCAGTCATGGCTTACTGCAGCCGCAGTCACCTGGGCCTAAGTGAGTCTCCCACCTCCGCCTCTCTCCAGTACTTGGCACTACAGATGTGTACCATCATGCCTGGCTAAATTTTGTCTTTGTTTTTTTTCTTTAAGACAGAGTCACCCAGGTTGGCGTGCAGTGGCGTGATCTCAGCTCACTGCAACCTGTGCCTCCCGAGTTCAAGCGATTTTCCTGCCTCAGCCTCCCGAGTAACTGGGATTATAGGTGTGCACAGCTATGCCCAGCTACTTTTGTATTTTTAGTAGAGGTGGGGTTTCACCATGTTCGTCAGGCTGGTCTCAAATGTCTGACCTCAAGTGATCCACCCACTTCAGCCTCCCAAAGTATTGGGATTACAGGCGTGAGCCACCACCTGATTTTTGATTTTTTTTCTATAGAGATGAAGTTTCGCCATGTTGACCAAGATGGTCTCAAACTCCTGAGCTCAAGTGATCCTCCTGCCTGGGCTTCTCAGGGGTTATAGGCTGAGCCACCGCACCTGACCACATCTTTTATTATTCTTTTGTATGTATGTATCTAGTTTTCCGAACACCGTTTATTGAAGAGCCTATTCTTTTCTCTTTGTTTGTGTTCTTGGCACCCTTGTAAAAAATCATTTGACTATAAATGCAGGGATTTATTTCCATGCCCTATTCTTTTCCATTGGTTTATGTGTCTGTTTTTATGCCAATACTATGCTGTTTGGGTTACTATAGCTCTGTAGTTTTGTTTTGGTTTGGTTTGGTTGTTTTGACAGAGTCTTGCTCTGTCACCCAGACTGGAGTACAGTGGTACAGTCTCAGCTCACTGCAACCTCTGCCAGTTTCAAGTGATTCTCCTGCCTCAGCCTCCTGAGTAGCTGGGGATTATAGGTGCATGCCATCACATCCGGCTAATTTCTGTATTTTTAGTAGAGGTGGGGTTTTACCATGTTGGCCAGATGGTCTCTAACTCCTAAGCTCAGGTGATCCACCCGCCTTGGCTCCCAGAGTGCTGGGATTACAGGCATAAGCCACCACGCCCAGCCTTTGTAGTATATTTTGAAGTCAGGTAGTGTGATGCCCCAGCCTGTTACTTTGCTCAGGATAGCTTTTGCTATTTCAAGTCTTTTGTGATTCCATACAAATTTTAGGATTTCTTTTTCTGTTTCTGTGCAGAATATGATTGGTATTTTTTATAGAGGTTGCACTGAATGTGTAGATTGCTTTGAATCTGTAGGTGGCTTTGGGTAGTATCTGTGGTTTGTTTATTTATTTTTTTAGATGAGGTTTCACTCTGTTACCCAGGCCACAGTTCAGTGGTATGATCGTGGCTCATTGCCGCTTTGATATCCTGGGCTCAAGCCATCTTCCCACTTTAGCCTCCTGAGTATCTGGGACTACAGGTGTGAGCCACCATGTCCAGCTAATTTTTATTTTATTTTTTAGTAGAGACGAGGTCTAGCTATGTTGCCCAGGCCAGACTTGAACCCCTGAGCTCAGTGACCCTCCCACCTCATCTTCACAAAGTGTTGTGATTAGAGGTGTGAGCCATGGCACCCTGTCCATTATTTCTATTGCTCTCAGTGGTTTTGGTGTCATACCCGATAAATCATTGCTAAATCTGATATCATAAAGCATTTCTCTTGTTTTCTTCTAAGAGTTTTATACTTTTAGATCCGATGTTGAGGCTGTCGATCTGTTTTGAATTAACTTTTGTGCGTATTATATAAGGTAATGGTCTAACATAATTCTTGTGTGTGTGGATATTCGGTTTTCCTAACACAATATGTTGAAAAGACTATTTTTCCATTGAATGATCTTGACACTGTTGTTGAAAATCATTGGACCACATATGTGAAGGTTTATTTCTGGACTCTTTGTTCTGTTTAATTGGCCAGTACCATACTGTGGTAATTACTGTAGCTTTACAGTAAATTTTGAAATAAAAAGGAGTGAAGTCTCCAACTTTGTTCATCTTTTTCAAGTTTATTTTGCCTATCCTGGATCCTTGGGGATTCCTGTGAATTTTCAAATGGGTTATTTTGGAGAAAGCAAAGAAGTGCTGTTGGAATTTTCAAAAGATTGCATTGACTATTTAAAGGCTTTGGATGGCATTGTCATCTTAACAATATTATGTCTTCTGGTCCATGAACAAAGATATCTTTCCATTTATTTGTATTTAATTTCTTTCAGCAGTGTTTTATATTTTTTAGTGTATAAGTCTTTCACCTTGGTTTTTTTTTTTATTAAAATTTACATTTAGCCATTTTGAGATTAATATCCGGAATAGGTAAACTTCATTTACACTACATTTATTCTTCATCTTTTTCTATTTGGTGTTGTTGTACATGGAATTGATTTCCATGGGATTGTGCATTGGTAAAATATAGAAATGCAACTGATTTTTACATGCTGCTTTTGTATCCTGGAACTGCCCTGAATTTGCTTATTAGCTCTAACCAATAATTATTGTGGAATCTTTGGGATTTACTGCTTATAAGATCATGTCATCTAGAGTTTCATGTGTTACGAGGCTGTGTTGTTAGGTGCATACATAATTGTTGTCACACCGATAGGCTGACTTTTTTGTCATAATGTTTATAGCAATTTTTGCCCTCGGGTCTGTTTTGTCTAATACTTGTCTAATGTTAGTATAGACACTTCCCTCTCTTTTGGTTACTGTTCACATGGTATGTCCTTTTGTGTTAAAATGTGTTTCTACCATATGATCTCACTCATAAGTGGGTGTTGAACAATGACAACACATGGACACAGGGAAGGGAACATCACACACCAGGGCTTGTCGGGGGTGGGGAGCTAGGGGAGGAATAGCAGGGGTGGGGCGACTGGGGAGGGCTAACATTAGAAGTACCTAACGTAGATGATGTGGGGATGGATGCAGCAAACCACCATGGCACATGTATACCTATGTAACAAACCTGCATGTCCTGCACTAGAAGGACATTAAACTAGAAGTCTTAATTTTTTTAAAAATGAAAAAATAGGGCCAGGCGCGGTGGATCACGAGGTCAAGAGATCGACACCATCCTGGTCAACATGGCGAAACCCCGTCTCTACTAAAAATACAAAAAAAATTAGCTGGGCATGGTGGCGCGTGCCTGTAATCCCAGCCTACTCAGGAGGCTGAGGCAGGAGAATTGCCTGAACCCAGGAGGCGGAGGTTGCGGTGAGCCGAGATCGCACCATTGCATTCCAGCCTGGGTAAACAAGAGCAAAACTCCATCTAAAAAAAAAAGAAAGAAAAAGTAAATAAATAAAATGTGTTTCTAGTGGATAGCATACAGTTGCTTCATGTTTTCTGTTTACTTTATAAATCTCTGCATTTTGATATGACTGTGTTGTTCGTTTACATGTAATGCAAATATTTATGTGATGGAATTTACATCTGTCATTTTGTTATTCTCTCTGTGTTTTATATCCAGAGAGCTGATGGCCACGGCAGCTCCAGTCTGATTTCTAATAGGAGGGTTATCTAACAGAAGGATTCCAGAGCATCCCAGGGACAAGATTTACATTTATATGAATTTTTTTTTTGTATGAAAAGCCTGTTAGCATATGGTCTCAAGAAAACAGGGATGTGTTTTTTTTTTTTACTGTTGTGTTGGTTCTGAGCCTGATGTGTATCTGTGCTACTCAGCCTAAGCTCACTGGGCATTTGTTTTTCTGGTCACTCCCCCATCCAACTTCGTTATGACTGCATTTTCTTCACACACTGGCTGTGGCTTGGCCCTCCATGGGGCAGAGATGATGGCTGTTGAACTGTGGCTTCCAGATTTTTTAGACGGGAATAAGATAGATGTACAGTGATAGCTGCTGTGACCTTGTCATGTCCTGTTGTTTGCTTTCCCCAGCACATTCAGGGACTTTTGCATCGCAGGGGAGGGGGAAAAAGAAAACACTCTGAAAACAGTGGGTTCCATCTTGAAACCCGATTCCATAGCCAAAATTTGATGCCCAGAGGCTGTGTGGTCACTCCTTGCACTCATGTTGCCCTGGCCGGCAGAGTGGGGATGAGTGTTGATTTGCTTGAAGACACTCACAGAAGGAGGTGCGCTTGCTCTGAAGAATCACATAGCCCTACCACTAAAGCAGTGAAGTTCTGCATTACGTTTGAATCCCTGTCCAAAGCTCGACTTTTCAAGCTGTTCCTAGAAGGACCAGTTTCCATGAAACCAGTGAGCTTGGACTCTTGGCTCACTGGGGCCAGCTGCCCCCAGAGATCACTGAACAAACCGAGTGTGTTAAATTGAGCAGACTTGTGCATATGCACAAAAGCTTCACAGACTCTGGAGAGGTAGCCTTGTTCCTGTCAAGGACCACAGTGATAAGGTTTTTTTTATGTACAAGTTGTGTTTTCTTGTTTGTCTTGATGACAGAGTGTGGAGCGGGTAGAGATACTGTATTAGTTAAGGTTCTCTGGAGAAACAGAAGCAACAACCTGTGCATGGGCATCTGGAGACATTCACTTTAAGGAACCAACTCACAGTTGTGGAGGCTGCAAGTCCAACACTTGCAAGGGAGGCCAACAGGCTAAAGACCCGGAGGAGAGTGATGTTGCAGCCCGAGTCTGAAGGCAGCCTGGAGGCAAGACTTCCTCTTTCTTAGGAGAGATCGGTCTTTTTTCTTCCAAGGCCTTCAACTGGTGGATGAGACCCAAATTATGGAGTGTGTGTTGGGACTGCCAGGCCAAGTCTGCTGTTGGGGCTGCTGGGGTGTGTGTGTGTGTGTGTGTGTGTGTGTGTGTATATGTGTGTCAGGACTGCCAGGGAGTGTGTGTGTGTGTGTGTACTGTGTGTATGTGTGTGTCAGGACTGCCAGGGTGTGTGTGTGTGTACTGTGTGTATATGTGTGTCAGGACTGCCAGGGTGTGTGTGTATGTGTGTCAGGACTGCCAGGGTGTGTGTGTGTACTGTGTATATGTGTGTCAGGACTGCCAGGGGGTGTGTGTGTACTGTGTGTATATGTGTGTCAGGACTGCCAGGGTGTGTGTGTGTGTGTGTGTGTGTATATATGTACTGTGTGTGTACTGTGTGTCTGTGTCAGGACTGCCAGGGTGTGTGTGTGTGTGTACTGTGTGTGTTTGTGTGTACTGTGTATATGTGTGTCAGTACTGCCAGGGTGTGTGTGTGTACTGTGTGTATATGTGTGTCAGGACTGCTGGGTGTGTGTGTGTGTGTGTGTGTGTGTACTGTGTATATGTGTGTCAGGACTGCTGGGGGGTGTGTGTGTGTGTGTGTGTATGTGTGTCAGTACTGCCAGGGTGTGTGTGTGTGTGATGAGGAGGCGTGGGCTCACTCTATGTGGAGGTGGGTTGCGTTGACATATTTTAAGCTCAGCACCTGGCTGGGAAAGTTGCTGTTCTTGCTTCAGAAAGGAAAAAAAAGTATGTGAGGTGATAGATCTTCAAAATAGCTGGATTTAACTATGCCATAGGTATGCATATGTGTCAGCCTCTCATTCTGTGCAGTAAATATATACAATTTTTATTTGTGAACGATACCTTAATTTATATGAAAACATGCCAGTTCATAGTTTCTGTCTCATAATAAGTCAGTCTGGCCCATCCATGAAAAACAAAACCTGGCTCTTTTGCAGAGCCATATAATCTGAAGCATTCTGATTATAACACTGATGTTTACTCCCAGGGCTGACTGGGCCTGGAAGGTCCTCTGTACATGCGGTCCCTAAGAGGGCATGGTGCCCAGGCGCCTCTCACGATGGGGGGTGGGCATGGGGGGTAAAAATTTTCTGCCCAGGACTGCGCGACTCTGGGCAAAACCATCCTCTGGGCAGACATGGGCATGCTGAGGCCGTGCTCTGACTGGCGAGACAGGTTCAGCCTGTGATACATGCCAACGTCCAGCCTGCCCGGGGCATGGGAGTTGGGGGCGACCAGAACACACTTCCCCTCCAGGAGCTGGGACGTGTCTGTTTCAGACGTTTTGTGTGCCTTTCCCTTATGTTCACAAAAGGTTTTCAGTGGCAGATTTAATTCTCACTCATTTTAAATTACTTCAAACTTACAAAACATCGCAAAAATAAAAATAGGACAAAGAGCAAAATTCAAACAATTCTCCAACCGCTTGAGGCCCTTTGTCTCAGAACACCGGTGTCTGTTTCCTGAGGATGAGGATGTTCTCTCTTTTTTTTTTTTTTAAGACGGAGTTTCACTATTATTACCCAGGCTGGAGGGCAATGCCGCAATCTCGGCTCACCGCAACCTCTGCCTCCAGGGTTCAGGCAACTCTCCTGCCTCAGTCTCCTGAGTAGCTGGGATTACAGGCACGCGCCACCATGCCCAGCTAATTTTTTGTATTTTTAGTAGAGACGGGGTTTCACCATGTTGACCAGGATGGTCTTGATATCTTGACCTCGTGATCCACCCGCCTCGGCCTCCCAAAGTGCTAGGATTACAGGCGTGAGCCACTGCGCCCGGCGAGGATGTTCTCTTGTGTCCTGCAGGACACTGGTCGATGGCTGTTCTTGTGTAGAAAACGCTGGCCGAGCCCTGTGCTAGAAAACGTGCTGCCGGTGTATTCGAGTGCAAGAATGTTCCTCCCAGGTCAGGACAGCTAGGTACCACACCTGGTGCTGGTTATGATCAGCAGGAGACAGGACATGCAGCCTGTTTGCTGGTTGCGTGGAAGAGCACACACAAATCAAAATGGCATTTTGGGAGCATCGCCCGGCAGTGTGCGTGCGTTTCTTAATAGCAGTGGGCACAGCATGGACAGGTCAAGTGACTGTATATAGATAATATCTCTTTTATAACAACTCAACTAAAAGATGCTTTTTAAGAATATAGCTGAGATACAATTTATGCAGAAGAAAAGGGGCTCAATGCCTGAGAGTGCAGACGGGCGGTAGGGCTCACTGGATCACAAGCAGGACTCTGACTTTCGGTGTGGGTGGTGGGTTCACACATCTTTGACTTCATTAAACATCACTAATTACAGTGAGAGCAGGTCAGAATCCAAGAATTATTATGTATCTGAGTCCCAGTTTTTAAAATCTTACCAATCAGTTTTCTAAAATGTTTATTGATTTCAAGATTACTTTTAAATTAATTCTCTGAGGTTACCTGTAGTAGTGCTGCCTTCACACTGTTTCTTCCCTGAGGAGTTGTTCAGCTTCCCATCGTGATGACAGCAATTTGCAGAAACTGGGGCTATGGTTACAACTGCTTCCTTCCCTGGGTTGGGACTTGCAGAGTTCTCCCTACTTGGTAAATTTAGAAGTGAAACAGGAAATTCCAAAGGGAAAGACTAATATAAAAACTTAAAACGTACTTTCAAAGAAAATAGTAAGTAAAATGAAAAAGAAAGTAGCTTGACCTGGAAAAAGTTTTGTAGTAACTCTTATAAAGCCTTAATATTTTTTGTTTGTTGGTTTTTCTTTTTTATTCTTTATTTTCTGAAAGCCTTAATATCTTTTTTTGTTTTTGTTTTTGTTTTGTTTTGAGACGGAGTTTCGCTCTTGTTACCCAGGCTGGAGTGCAATGGCGCGATCTCAGCTCACCGCAACCTCCACCTCCTGGGTTCAGGCAATTCTCCTGCCTCAGCCTCCTGAGTAGCTGGGATTACAGGCACGCACCACCGTGCCCAGCTAATTTTTTTTTTTTTTTTGTATTTTTAGTAGATACGGGGTTTCACCATGTTGACCAGGATGGTCTCCATCTCTTGACCTCGTGATCCACCAGCCTCGGCCTCCCAGAGTGCTGGGATTACAGGCTTGAGCCACCGCGCCCAGCCAAAGCCTTATTATCTTTAATGCCATTAGTATAGTAAGTCCATTTGTCAGTTGTTGAAGAAAATACCAAGATTCCAAAGCATTAAAACAAACAAACAAACAGGCAAACAACCCAAGCTGGCAAGTCACAAATGAAGAAAAACAGGCAGGGGGAAGTGGCTCGTGCCTATAATTTCAGCATCTTTAGGAGCCGAGGCTGGAGGATCACTTGAGCTCAGGAGTTCAAGACCAACCTGAGCAACATGGCGAGACCCTGCCTACTAACCTTTAAAAAAATTAGCCAGACATGGTGGTGCACGCCTGTAGTCCCAGCTACTTCAGGGGCTGAAGTGGGAGGATCACTTGAGCCTGAGAAGTCGAGTCTGCAGTAAGCTGTGATCATGCCACTGCATTTCAGGCTGGTTGACAGACCCTGTCTCAAAAAAGCAAAACAACTGGTTAATGCATAGAAATATGTTTCATCTCAATGATAATAAAAGAAAGGAAAATTAAGGCCAGGCGCAGTGGCTTACGCCTGCAATCCCAGCACTTTGGAAAGCCAATGCAGGCGGATCACTTGAGGTCAGGAGTTCGAGACCAGCCTGGTGAACGTGGTGAAACCGTCTCTGCTAAAAATAGAAAAATTAGCCTGGCGTGGTGCTGCACGCCTGTAATCCCAGCTACTCGGGAGGCTGAGGCAGGAGAATCACTTGAACCCAGGAGGCAAAGGTTGCAGTGAGCTGAGATCATGCCACTACACTCCAGCCTGGGTGACGGAGTTAGACTCTGTCTTACAAATAAGTAAGACGGAGCACAGTGGCTCACGCCTGTAATCGCAGCACTTTGGAGGCTGAGGTGGGCAGATCAGCTGAGGTCGGGAGTTTGAGACCAGCCTGACCTACATGGAGAAACCCTGTCTCTACTAAAAATACAAAAGTAGCTGGGCATGGTGGCGCAGGCCTGTAATCCCAGCTACTCGGGAGGCTGAGGCAGGAGAATCGCTTGAACCCAGGAGTTGGAGGTTGCAATGAGCCAAGATCACATCATTGCACTCCAGCCTGGACAACAAGAGTAAAACTCCATCTCAAAAGTAAAAACAAAAATAAATAAATAAAAGAAATACAAATTAAAAGAACATTCAGATTAAATGATAAAAACAGAAGTGGCCCCTGGATGCTGTTGGGAAGCACCATGCTGGTATCTGGCTCCACCTTGTCAGCAGGCCCTTGCAGAAGGGAAAGCCACCTGCAGTTTTAAAGACAGTTATGTGACCTAAGAAAGCTCCTGGGTTGTGCTGCTAGGAAAGTCATCTGAAAACACACTCAAGGCTTCTCTGCCCAGAGAGGGTACTGTCAGGCTTGTCTCAGGCCCAAGCAGGAGGAGGGCAGGCCACCTGAAGCAGGCTGCATGGTTCATGCATAGGCCGGTGGTGTTTCCTTCACATCTTCTGGACGTGCAGAATATAATGATGGAGAAGATTTGCATGACCTCACTGAAAGTGCTGCTCCCTGCTTTTGTTCCTTTGGTGGACAGCTACATGGCCTGGGTGCCTTTCCCACAGTTTTCATGTAGACCAGGAGGGAGCTGGCTTAAAGATCAGGATTCTGGTTTACCTGAGAAGCTCCCCCGTAGGTCCCCGCTCAGTTCACAGTCGCTGGGGATGTGCTGTGGCACCTCCTGCTTATCAGAACTCCTGCCTCTGCAGAGATGTCTCCAGCAAGGTCCCTGGGACATCCCAGAACACAAGCCAGCTGAAATGGGGCACCCAAAGGCACAGACCGCCCCGCTGCATGGGAACTGTGAGGTCTCTTCGTGCATGCAGAGAAAGCTGGCGAGGTTGACACCGATGTTTCCTGCCCGAGAGTCTTGACAGCGGGATCCTTGGTAGAGACTGCGGGGTGGGGTGTATTATAGGTGGTAGCCAAGGTCGTGGGTTTGACCTCAGGCTGGAAGTAGTAGGGGATCCCAGGAGACACTCAGCCCAGAGGCCGGGCGTAGTGGGGAAGCCCAGGAGACACTTGGCCCACAGGCTGGGCGCACTGGGGGAGCCTTCACCCTGTGGGTGCACTTGGTGCAGGACAGGGGCTGAGCTGCTACTGGGCTGTGCCAGACCTTGGCAGGGCCAGGCCACACCCAGGCCAGCCATGGGGATTCAGGGGTCCAGGTTCTTGCTGGGGGAGGGAGAGGCAAGGAGAGAAGAACAGGCACATCAGGAGGTGTGGATGCTGGGTGAGGATGATCTGGTGGCTGCCGCATGAACTTTGGTTATCAACCTGCAGCTTCCTGGGCCCTGGGGAGGGGAAGCATGAGGGCTAGGTGCCCATGGGGTCTATTCCTCAGCCTCGCGCCCCAGGACCCAGAAGATACATGGCTTATCGGGCAATGAAGTGATAAGGTGGGGGACAAGGTGGGCAGCAGCCAGTTCACTCCCCTTCAAGCTGCAGGAATCAGAGCAGGCTGAGAACCGCCAGCCAGAATGGCCATCGGTGGAGGTGCTTTTCCAAGCACCTGAGGCTATACCTGGTGCCTGAGCAGGTGGGACTGCCTGGCCACATGGGCCACGCCACTGAGGCATATGAAGTAGGCCACGGGGCTGCGGCAGCCTCCCTGCCCCTCCATGCTCGGTGTCTGCATCTGTGAATGGGGACCCCTACTCTACTCCTGAGTTCGGCAGTGCCCCCTCTGTGGTGTGACTGCCCTCCCGGAGACCACTGTGGTGGGTCTCCTCTAACAGAAAGAGCAGGTGGAGTGGGAAGCACTGTCCTCTTGCCTTTGTGTGTCTTAAACATGCACAGGATTCAGGTGAGATTCAGGAATGCCCTTCAAGAAGCACTCTAGTTAGTCATGCTGTCTGTGGGCAGCCCGGGTGCCCACAGGTGGGGGAGTCATGCTGTCTGTGGGCAGCCCGGGTGCCCACAGGTGGGGGAGAAACAGCCCCTCCCACCAGCTAGACCCTGCCCAGCCCAGACATCTGGCACGTGGGCCAGCAGGGCTTCCCTGAGCTGTGTGTGCCTGGCAGCCCCGCCCCTGGCTGAGGTACATGTTCTCATGGTCCTGAGGGCCCCACCTGAAGCAGTGGGAATAGTGGATGGCACAGCGGGTCCTCCATGACACAGGGGTGTGGGGGCCGAGGGAGGCCCTTGGCTGTTGTGTGAGGGATTGAGACTTTCTTCTGTGGAATACTGGACCCCTTCTCTGCCTTTTATTAATTCCTTTTAGTATCAGAATAATTTTTTCATACAAATTTGACAGATAAAGACAGAACTGGTCTCCCTTGCTATCCTGGGGCACTCTGGAGTTTCGTGGCACATGGTTTGAAAACCACAGCTGTAGGCAGAGAGAGCCAGTGAAAACATGAGCAGTTGAGTGACAAGGAGAGAAGCAGAGGTGAGTGCAGGTATGGCGGCGTCTGGGGTATCCGAGATGGTCACACTGCACAGGACAGCAGCGGGAAGCCTGGAGGGTGATGTGAGACCACTCAGTCTTGGGAGACCCCCTCCCAGAGGCAGCCTGACCCTGGCCGAAGGGGCTGCAGCCCGACAGGGGACAGAGGCCATGTGGCATGGGGGCACACTCCATTTTAGATGTCAGCAACTTATTGTGATTTTCAAACTTGATTTCTGTTTCTCTGTTGATGAGGTCATTCTTTTGAGTTGGTTTTGAGTGGCCAAATTTGAGAATAGAATTTGAATTTTTTGTGCATTAAAAAAAGCAAATTACCTCACGCCTGTAATCTTAGCACTTCGGAAGGCCAAGGCAGGTGGATCACCTGAGGTCAGGAGTTCAAGACCAGCCTTGCCAATGTGGTGAAACCCTGTCTCTGTTAAAAATACAAAAAAAAAATTAGCCAGGCATAGTGGTGTGCGCCTGTAATCCCAGCTACCCAGGAGGCTGAGGCAGGAAAATTGCTTGAATTTGGGAGGAAGAGGTTGCAGTGAGCTGAGATTGTGCCACTGTACTCACCTGGGTGACAAGAATGAGACTCCATCTCAAAAAAAAAAGCAGATGACTTCAGTAATAAAGCTAGGCTGGAAGATGTGCTGCTGGTTTTTAACTGTGTCCTTCTCGCCTTGCTGGTCTTGACAGCCTGTCTCTGTACTGCAGCCCTGCCATCGGGCCGTGTAACCTGGGGAAAACCAGCTCTCGCCATGCCTGGCCATGCAGAAGAGCACATTCTTTCTACACCCGGGAGAGAAAGGGACAGCAAAGTATGCTTTTCTTCTTCAGAGGATTTATTTTGTGTTATTTTACATGAACAGATTACATAAATAAATTGTAAGTTTCTACTTTTCTGGAAAGTGCCATGATTTGCATATGGAAGAGGAAGGTCAGCTCGCCCGTTGTGCACATTTGCAGAAGCATTTCCTAGCTTGTCTGGATTTGAGTATGCTATTTAGTTGGACAAGTGGAATGCTTACAAGTTGTAACATTTTTAAATGACTAGTTAGAAATGCTCGGAAGACCTTCCTTCTTGCACAGCACCCTCTCCGCGCGGTCTGCAGTGGTGGGAGTTGGTCTCAGCGTGCCGCCTGTGTGGCACTGATGCCTTTGCTTCTGCATTTTCTGGACTGTGGGCTGCAGTGGTGGGAGTTGGTCTCAGCGTGCCGCCTGTGTGGCACTGATGCCTTTGCTTCTGCATTTTCTGGATTGTGGCTTCTCTATGTTTTGCAACCTTGGTGTTGAGCTGTCTTGGCAGTTCTATTTTAACCCCTTACAGAGACGGCTCTGTTCAGTCTATGTGAAAAGTTCCCTCTCGACCTATGGTGGAAAGAGAAGTAAACACGTCTCAAAAGTTTATCTTCTAATCTGATAAAATACAAGGTCCCTCTGTGGCCAGGGGCTGGTTGGAGCGGGCAGTTCGGGTTGTCCCTGTGTGTGCGGCCACCATTTTGGTATGCGTTTGCTGGCACCTTGGGGGCCTGGGCCCGGCCAGAGTGGCTACGTGCACACTGCTGTCTCGGGGCAGCTGTGGGGCCATCTGGATGGTGCGGCCCACCCCATCCCCCTTTACCAGCCCCCACCCTTCCTGGCCACCTGCCCTCGAGCCTCCCCTGAGATGCCAGTCTCCGAAGCCTGTCTTGTCTGACTCCTTTGTTTTCTCTGGTGTCCGAGGCCGGTTTCCGACAGGGCCTGTGTTTCTCCCAGGGATGCTGGCTTACCGAAGACACACCCTCACACACATACACACTCGTACACACAAGCTTTTCTTTTCCGTTTTCTTTCATCTCTTGGCACCAGCCCTGCTTCCAGGTTAAAGTTAGTCTTGGCTGCTTTAATTTCCATTTGTTTTTGCAGCCTAGTGTCTTTTTTCATTTTCAGCATGCAGAGTTATGACAGGATTTTCAGGGTTATGAACTGACTGAGCCGCCTGCTGAGCACGAGAAGCTCTCTTTCTTCCCAGCCTCCTGCCCTCGTGCTGCCCAGACACAGGGAAAAGAACAAAATCACATTCATTTTATTTTATTTTATTTTTTGACAGAGAGTCTCACTCTTTCGCCCAGGCTGGAGTGCAGTGGCATGATCTCAGCTCACTACAACCTCCACCTCCCGGGTTCAAGCAATTCTTCTGCCTCAGTTTCCCAAGTAGCTGGGATTACAGGCGCACGCTACCACGCCCAGCTGATTTTTTTTTTTTTGAGACGGAGTTTTGCTTTTGTTGCCCAGGCTGGAGCGTAGTGGCGCCATATCGTGTCACCACGACCTCTGCCTTCCGGTTCAAGCTATTCTCCTGCCTCACTCTCCCATGTAGCTGGGATCACAGGTGTGTGCCACCACATTCAGCTAATTTTGTATATTTAGGAGAGATGGGGTTTTCCCATGTTGGTCAGGCTGGTTTCGAACTCTCGAGCTCAAGTGATCTGCCCTCCTCAGCCTCCCAAAGTGCTGTGATTACAGGTGTGAGCCACTGTGCCTGACCCCAAATCACATTTTAAAACATTCTGTGATTCACTGTTCCTTGTTTTGAAGCATGTGATGACTGTGAAAAAATCACCCTCCCTTCTCCTGGGACTTCCGCCGTGTGGAGAACTGAGTTGAGTTCCCCAAGGGCAGTATGGGGAGGCACTGGCTGATGCCCTGAGCGCGTGAGCTTGCAGGGTAGAGGGTGAGGGCTGGCCACATCTGGATGGGTAAAGGACCAGGAGCCTGGGCGTGTCCACCTGTTTCCGAGCTGGTGGAAGCACTGGTGCATGCCTCCTTTGCCTTTGCCCCCGGTCTGCTGTCCCCAACTTTCTCCAGCATTTTCAGGGCTCTTCTGGGGCCAGCAGGGCAGGAAAGGGGTTGGGTCCTTGACCCTGCTCCCCTGCCTTCCCGGCCCCTGCCCTCTGCCCATCCCTGGGCAGCTCTGTCTGTGGCTCCAGCCCCATGCTGCCTCTGTCCTCAGGCCTGAGCCAGTCTCCAGCACCTGCACTTGTACTTGGAAAGTCGCCATGTGGAATTCTGTGCCTCTGGCCTTGACCCCCTCGGTGGGCACCTGGCACTGGGTCGGGGTGGTTCTTACCCTTGCTCTGCAGCTGCAGCCCTGGGGCGGCTGGTGACCCTGCCCAGCCTCCCTCCACTCATTCGCCAGTGTGTCAGGGTTACCTCCACCTTAAGGCAGCCATGAGGAACACTTCTTGAGACTGCATCTGGGTGGATATGAGGCTGAGGGGCAGCCAGTGACATGTGGAAGGAAGGAGGTGGATCCATAGAGCCCCCAGCATGCCCTATGGGCACTGCCCTTCCGGTGGGTGGCAGTGGGAACCTCGGTCTCCTGCCTGCCATGGGTCCCCTGAAGCCCGCCTGGGGTTCCATGATGGAGCAGGTGAGTGAAGTGTGCAGCATGGTGTGAGCTCAGACAGCCAGCCAGTCTGTTGGCTGGTGGATATTGCTCACTCTGCAAATACTGTGCAGCTGCCTAGAGCAGAGGTGCCTCCAAACCATGAGACACTCGGAGATTGACCCCGGGACACTGAGAACATCATTTTTTTTTTTTTCTTGAGATGACGTTTCACTTTTGTTACCCAGGCTGGAGTGCAATGGCACGATCTCGGCTCACTGCAACTTCCGCCTCCTGGGTTCAGGCAATTCTCCTGCCTCAGCCTCCTGAGTACCTGGGATTACAGGCACGTACCACCATGCCCAGCTAATTTTTTGTATCTTTAGTAGAGACGGGGTTTCACCACGTTGACCAGGATGGTCTCGATCTCTTGACCTCGTGATCCACCCGCCTCGGCCTCCCAAAGTGCTGGGATTACAGGCTTGAGCCACCGTGCCCAGCCCTTTTTTTTTTTTTTTTGAGACAGAGTCTTCCACTGTTGACCAGGCTGGACTGCAATAGTGCTATCTCGGCTCACTGCAACCTCTGCCTTCCAGGAACACACTGTTCTCCTGCCTCAGCCGCCCAAGTAACTGGGATTACAGGTGCCCGCTGCTGAGTCCGGTTAATTTTTTATGTTTTTAGTAGAGACTGGATTTCACTGTGTTGGCCAGACAGATCTCAAACTCCTGACCTTTAGATATGCCCGCCTCAGCCTCCCAAAGTGCTAGGATTACACGAGTGAGCCACCGCACCTGGCAGAGAACGTCATTTGAAGAGTAGCAAAGTATGATGAGTGTGTCTTCCTTTAAACTCTTTATTTTTAAAAAAACTATTAAATTTATAAAATAAACGAATTGATGGCTTGTTAAAACAACAGTTCCCCTACCATATTTAAATTCATTTTTATTACTTGACAAGCTATAGGATTTGGAATCTAACTTGAGGGTTGAGAATTGTTGCTGATAGAGATTCAGACAAGGAAGGAAAAAACATCTCTTTACGTTGTTCAGTGACATAAACTGAGGCTGGGCATGTTATTTTCGGGTGGATTATCCGCCTGGGGAGGCTGGGGACACGGATGACTGGAACTGTGGCATGCTAGCGCGTTGTGGCCAAGGTCCTGCAGGTCCAGCTGGCTTGTTTAGCTTCCAGCAGTGTGCTCTTTCTGCGTGGAGCACATATTGTTTTTCTGATCAGCAAAATACCAGCTTGTGTGGGTTCTTACCTGGCAGACAGTGCAGGGAATCTGGGTCCTGCCTGCGTGACTCTGCCCGACCTGTTCTTGGCACTGTGTTTGTTTGCTAGGGCCACCGTTAACAAATCACAGATCAGTCAGGAATTTCCTTCTCTCAGCTCTGGAGCTGGGAGTCTGAGATCAGGGGGCCAGCAGGGGTGGCCCCTGCTTGTGAATGGCCACCTTCCCTCCGTGTCCTCACGTGGTCTTCCCTTGTGTCTGCTCACCATTGCCCTGCTCTGACCACGCCCCAAGCAATGGACATCAGGGTACCTGTCCATGCGAGCTGAACAAGCAGGGACAGAAATGTGACCCTGCCGTTAAACTCTGAAGTGCTGGTTGTAGCGCCGGCGGAGCAGTCTGCCCGCCGTTCCAAATACGTAACTTTATGCTGCTTGATATTTGTACCACTTACAAAGGCTGGTCAGATACAGTCAAGGCTCTATCCCAGGGGCGGTGGACACCGGCTTTGCAGTGACCAGGCCAGACCTGGTGCTCCTGCCTGGGAACTGAGGCGTCTTGTAGACACGGAAGGAGACTAGAGGCTGTGTGGGTGCCGGTGCTGGGGAAAATCCCCATGGGAGGGACGTGGCGCTCATGGGAGGACAAACAGAGGGCAGACAAAATCGCAAGCCGTGCGCGGCTGGAGCCAGACACTGCCTTGTCTCCCGCAGTAGGGTGCTGATGAGCAGTGCAGGGTCCGCTGGCGGCAGTTACAGAGAGAGCAAAGTAGATCAACTGGGAAGAGATATGGGAGGTGCGACTGTGAGGACTCAGAGCAAGATGGGATGAGATGTGAGCTCTGAGGTCCCTGTGTGGCTACCACCAGGGCCCCCACACTGGCTCTGCAGACGGTGCCCGGGCACTGCACCCACACTGCCAGGGCTGAGACCTTGGAGACTGGGATTTAGCACCGATTACTTTAAGTCTGTGTGACAGGGTGAGGCAGAGCCTGTGCACATTCACATCTGTGGAAGATGCATGGACAGAGAGCCCTCGGACACGGGCCGGGCCCAGGCCGTGCGCATGTGGTAACAGCTACTTGGCCTCACACACCAAGGTGGGCATAGGAGGGCTAAGATCCTGAAAAACCTGAAAAATGAAGGTGTGAAGAACGGACGAGAGCAGGAGTCTGCCACCGCAGGGCCCCAGCCAGCAGTCTGCATGGTGCACTGATGACTTGAGGCATTTTGTGGAAGCTGGGAGAAAAAAGCAGCTTACAAAGCAGTTTGTATGATAATACCTTGTTTTTGTAAGGGATGGTAAGATGATTGATTCCTGATTCATCAGCAACAATGTTGCTATTTTTGATTGTGGTAGAATAGGCCCTGTCTTCACCATTTTAGGTGTATGGCTCAGTGGCATTAAGTACATTCACCTTTTTCTGCAGCCACCTCCGCTGTCCATCTGGAGCTCTTCATCTTTGTACGCCGAAACTCTGTACCGCTAAACCCCAACTCCGCAGCCCCTGTCACCACTGTTCTCTCTCTCTCAGTTTGACTGCTTTAGGTAATTCATATGAATGGAATCATGCGGTGTTTATATACTTTTTTTTTTGAGATGGAGTATTGCTCTTGTTACCCAGGCTGGAGTGCAGTGCTGTGATCTTGGCTCACTGTGACCTCCACATCCTGGGTTCAAATGATTCTCCTGCCTCAGCCTCCTGAGTAGCTGGTTTACAGGTGCCCACCACCACGCCCAGCTAATTTTTTTGTATTTTTTAGTAGAGACAGGGTTTCGCCATGGTGGTCAGGCTGGTCTCAAACTCCTGATCTCAGGTGATCACCTCACCTCAGCCTCCCAAAGTGCTGGGATTACAGGCATGAGCCACCGCACCTAGCTGAAATACTCTTATTTATATACAAAGAAAGAA
The DNA here is from genome assembly GCF_049354715.1 of Callithrix jacchus. Lineage (NCBI taxonomy): Eukaryota > Metazoa > Chordata > Mammalia > Primates > Cebidae > Callithrix > Callithrix jacchus. The sequence goes on from NC_133507.1 coordinate 1,895,051, forward strand.
GTCCACGAAGGGTACGGCGGCTCATGCCTGTAATCCCAGCACTTTGGGAAGCCAAGGCGGGTGGATCTTGAGATCAAGAGATTGAGACCATCCTGGCCAACAAGGTGAAACCCCGTCTCTACTAAAAACACAAAACTTAGCCAGGCGTAGTGGCAGGAACCTGTAGTCCCAGCTACTCAGAAGGCCGAGGCAGAAGAATCGCTTGAACCCAGGAGGCAGAGGTTGCAGTGAGCTGAGGTCGTGCCACTGCACTCCAGCCTGGCAACAGAACAAGACTCTGTCTCAGAAAAAAAGAAAGAAAGAGGGAAGTCCACAAGCACTGACGTGGAACAAGCTGCACATCTGGTGTTTTTCCGTGGGTATGACATCAGTGTGTCACTGTGATGAATCACAGCTGAGGCACGAGCAGTTCTCCCTGAGGCTGTCTGGGGCCCTCCTCCCCACCCTCCCCTACTGTGGGGTCGGGAGGCAAGGCCCTGTGGGTGCCATATGGGCTCTGTGGCTTCCCAAGCTGCTTCCCGAGCTGTCTTCTCGCTGACCCACTGACCTGCATGGGGCCTGGGCATTGCTGGACGTGCCCCCAGGCCTCTACTGGCACTATCTGGGTTCAGGCCACAGAAAGGGCAGGCTGAGGGACTCTGGGCTGGAGCCGCAGGACACTGGCAGCCCCATGGGGCCGAGGTATGTCCTCAGTCAGCCTGGCCTCTCGGAGCAATGTCAGCTGGCAGCTGCCTGTGTGGACACCACAAGGCCCCCCTATGCTAGCTCTGCAGCGGTGCCGGGCTAGACCCTGCACCCACCCGGCCAGGGCTGCCCCACACTTCTCCTTTCTGAAGTGTGTGGAACAGGAAGCTGTGATGTAGAAGGAAGTGGATGAGAGTTTCTGCTACATGTAGATTTCTAGTGAGAAACATGCAGAATTGACCTGCTGCTGTCGGGGGAGTTCCCTTACATGTGGGGCGGTGAGGTAGGCTGGTTCAGGTGGCTGGCAGTGGGTCCGGGGCCTCTGTTCTCCCTGATTCCAGTCAGTTCCTGAGAGAATGGGTGGCGTGTCCAGCCGCCATTGGGGACTGACCTGCAATTGTGCCCTCGTACCTGTGGAGCTGGCTCAACACCTCTGGTGGAGCCCCCGCTGCAGAGTCTGTGTTTCCATGCTTGCATACTAGTGATAAACTTTAATTTGTGAATAAGCATGTAAGAGATGACAGCAGTAACTAATAATAGAACAGGTGTAACAGTTTACTGTCATAAAAGTTACATAAATGTGGTCTCCCAAAACACCTTGTGGTACGGTGCTCTCCCTTTGGTGCCTGCGGTGAGATGCGGCAGGGTGCGGCGAGGTGAGGGCACAGGCATCGCAATGCGGCCTTCAGCTGCCGCTGAGCTTGACCTCCAGCCTGGCGACACCACTGCAGTCCCGTGCTGGCCACGTAGCTGGCTACTGAGTGGCTCGCAGGCAGGCTGCACAGACGGTGTGGACACACATGTACTGGTGGAGGAGCAGGACCTCCTGAGAGTTCATCGCCTTACTCAGAACAGCGCACTATTTAAAACTTACGAATTGTTCGTGAATGCAGTTTTTCTTTTAATATTTTTGAGGGTAGTTGACCGCAGGTGATTGAAATTGTGGAAAATGAGACGGATATTCACGGGTGGCTACGGCATTTGTCCTTCCAGCTCTGTCACTTTTTGCCTGGAGTAATGAGAAGCTTTTTGGCTGGGTGCGCACACATTGAGGGTTGTTCTGGCTCCTTGGGGAGCTGACCCCTCTTTTCTCTCTCTCCATAAGTTCCTTGCTCTGAGGCCAGCTGTGTCTGGTGCTAACATAGCCACCCCAGGTTCCTTTTGGCCAGCGCTGGCCTGGTTCCATCTTTTTCCCTTTTTGCTTTCAACCTACCTACTTCTCCCAGTATATTTGAAGTTAGTTTATTGTATACATGGCATGAAGTTTGGTTAGGATTTTATTTATCTATTCTGACAATCTTTTTTAATTGGTGTTTTTAGATTATCATAGTTTAATTATCAATGTATTTCTATTCAGGTCTACCATTTTATTCTCTGGCTTCCGTTATATCGCTATCTTTATCATTGCTCTAATTCCTTTGAGGTTTTTTTAAACACAGTATTCTGTTTTAATTTATTCTGAATTATCTATATGTTATCTATTTTGCTTTCGATAGCTTTTTTAAAAAGAATTTTTAATTTTTTTTTTTTTTTAAAGACAGGGTTTCACTGTGTTGCCCAGGCAGGCCTTGAACTCCCAGGCTCAAGTGATCCTCTCTCCTCAGCCGCCGAAGTGTCTGGGACTGCAGCACACACCAGCACACCTGGCTGTATGGCTTTCCTCAGAGGTGGCTCTAAGGATTTCCAAGTCCATGCTTATTAACATTTCACATCCTGCTTAGGATGGGAGAAGTCAGCTTTTCACTACTTCTAGTGGTACACAGAAATCTTAACCCCATCCAGGTTTACCCTCCCCGCTTTACGCTCAACATCTTGATCATAAGATATTGAGAAATGCTGAGTGTATGATAGAATATATTGTTTGCTAGGAAGAACGATGGCAAGGAAAACCTTGCTGCCCCCGCCAAGCAGAAAACTGCTTGGGACATTCTAAAGTGGCAGGACAATGTGTAAATATCACACACCAGTTACAACAATTCCTTAAGTGCGGGACATCTGCCCCTGCCCCTGCCCCTGCGGCTATCTCGTGGAGATTACTTTTTAGTTTGTCTGTGATCAGTGATAAGTGGGCACCAGCTGCCTGCTTGGTGTAATTTTGCTATGAGAAAATACCAAACATCTGTTTGTTAATAATGACCACCTGTTAATAATGACCACCTGTTCAGAGAGAATAACTGCGTGGGCCACAGTCTGCTCAGGCCCTCAGCCTGCCCTGCTGTCAGCCCCTGCGGCTCTCAGCTCCGAAGGCTGTTGGCCCCCAGCCCACTTTGCTGTTCTATCTGGGTGTGTGCTTCTGAATACCTTCAGCCCCACCTGGGTGGGGGTGTCTACAGCCGAGCTGGTTCTCCGTAATATGATTTATACAATTATATATCTAGAAGTATTTTATAATGTATATGTTATGTGTTTCTGTAATTTACATGTATGTACACCGGAAGGTTCGTCAGATAGTACTTTGATTTTTGCTTTTGACCACCAAGCACTTTTGAAGAGCTGTGGGGTCGTTGTCTGCCCTGGACGCTACTGCTTGCCCTGGACGCTACTGCTTGCCCTGGCTACTGCCTCTGCTTCATGGTTCACGGCCCACACCTTCCACCTCCCTTCCTGTCAGCCTGAACTTCAGGCCGGCTGGCGTGCTCTTTGTTTTTCTCCTCTGCCCACATCCTGGCTTCACCTTCCTTCCTGGAGGACACATTCCCGCCGTGAGGTAGGATCCCAAGTTGGCACCCCCCCCGCCCCCCGTTTAGGCTTAGGCACATTGTGCCCACCCTCTGGCCTGCCTGGTCCCCGGGAGAATCCACAGGACTCTCACCGTGGCTCTGTGTTCTGTTGGGTGTCACTTTTCTCCTGCTGTTTTCAGCATTCGTTTTTCTTTACCTTTAGTTTTCAGCAGGTTGACTGTGATGTGTCTGGGTGTGGATTTCTTTTTATTTCTTTTTTTTTTTTTTTTGAGATGGAGTTTTGCTCCTGTTACCCAGGCTGGAGTGCAATGATGCAATCTCAGCTCACCGCAACCTCCTCCTCCCAGATTCAAGCAATTCTCCTGCCTCAGCCTCCCGGCTAATTTTTGTATTTTTAGTAGAGACGGGGTTTGTCCATGTTGGTCAGGCTGGTCTCAAACTCCTGACTTCAGGTGATCCTCCCACCTCAGCCTCCCAAAGTGCTGGGGTTACAGGCATGCACCACCACACCTGGCTAATTTTTGTATTTTTATTAGAGACGGGGTTTGTCCATGTTGGTCAGGCTGGTCTCAAACTCCTGACTTCAGGTGCTCGTCCCACCTCAACCTCCCAAAGTGCTGGGATTACAGGCGTGAGCCACCGCACCCAACCTTGGGTGTGGATTTCATTGAGTTTGTCTTGTTTGGTACCCAAACAAGAGCTTGTTGAATCTGTAGACAACGTCTCTTTCCAAATTCAGGGAGTTTTCTGTCATTTTCTTCAGCTGTGTTTCGTCACTGCTGGCTTTCCCCTTTGCCTTTTGTACTCTTGTGACGGACGCAGATGAGAGTTTCTCTTGTCCCAAAGGTCCCCCAAATTTTTCAGTCTTTTTTCTCTTTGGTATTCAGATTAGATAACTTACTTACATTGCTCTACCTTCAAGTTGAGTTCTTTTTTATTTTTAACATTTCAGTAGTGTGTCTTTTAGTTTTGAAATTTCCATTTGGTTCTTTTTTATTTCTTGCTTTTGCTTGCTGTTTGCTGATTTCCATTTTTTAATTCAGTTTGAAGTGCACATGATGATTAGAGCGTTTCTTAACACAGTAGCTGCTTTAAAGTCAGATGGGTAATTGCAACACCTCTGTTATTCTGGAGTTGGAGTCTGTTGACGGTCTTTTCCCGCTGGAGCTCAGACATTGCTCGTTCTTTGTGTGCTGACTGGTCTGGACTGTAAGTGGATGGTTGGATGTTACAATATACGAGATCTGGGTCTTGTTAAAATGCTAGGAGGATGCTGATATTTTTATTTTGGAGGAGACTTGCCTTCAGTGGGCGGCAGCTCCGTGTCAGTTCTGGCTTCACAGCCCCTGCTGTGCCTCTTGGACCTGTCCCCTGTGTGTCGCTGGGGGCCCTCTGGCTGTGGTCTCAGGGTGTGGGTGTGGAGAGGATCAGATCTACATCTATGCAGCTTGAGGATGGGCTTGAAGTTCAGGAGCAATTTTGTCAGCTGTCTCTTCTGAGCTTCTTCCTCTCTACACTGCCACTGGGGCTTCCTGGGTCCCTGGAGCTTCCCTTCTCCACCCTCAGCCAGAGCACCGGGACTGGCTCCCCGTCCCTGCTGTGCACCTCCATGCCTGCACCAGTGCTGGAGGAGGAGAGACTTGGGGCTCCTTCTGTTCAGTGTCTCCTCCAGACCACCTGCTGCTCTTTCCTTCTTAGAATGCTGCCAACCTGGCTCTGGTCCCATTCCAGGGCAGGGCTGCCCCTGAGTACCCTTGAGACTGGAACAAATTCAGCAGAAGGCAGATTGCCTCCTCTCCCTGGAGCTGGCACTGAAGGTGTGTTTAGACAATGTCTGCCTTCATTTCTTCACCTCTGCTCCAGCTGCAGCGTTTCTGTCCACTGCAGCCGCCCCATACTCTTTGTGATCTCAGCCTGTCTGTACAGCTAGACTGCTGGTGTCAGGCAGCAGAGCACCTGTCTTTTCTATGTCAGTCCCTAGAGTGTTTAGAGCACCATCTGGGAGGTGGCTGCATTCAGGGAGGCTCTGCTGGGTGGATGTGCAGTTGCAGAGGTGCTAGCCCTCCAGCACTGTGAGGGATTGTCAGCCTCCAGAATCCTCAGCACCAGCAACTTGGGACGGGGCGGCCCCCATGGTGGGAGGGGTGGCAAGAACTGTGTCCCCCACACTGTGACCCTCCTGGAAGCCAGGAGAGCCTGTTCTCAGTGAGTGTGGAAGGAAAGCTGCACAGGGCCTCCCAGCCCACTGGTCTGTGTGCCCTTAGGGATGTGTGACTCCAAGGACTGATCATGCCATGTCAGCCATCTCCAGTGCCCTCAGAAGAGTGGGAAGGGGTTGGAGGCCTGGGTACCCCACCTTGTAGCTTGTCAGGTGCCCCCTCCTCATCACAGAACAGGGGTCTTTGTGTGTCTTTCCAGCCCAGGATGGCGGCCCAGGTGACACTGGAGGACGCGCTGTCCAACGTGGACCTCCTGGAGGAGCTGCCCCTGCCCGACCAGCAGCCCTGCATCGAGCCCCCACCATCCTCGCTGCTTTACCAGGTGGGTGCCCAGCAGCTGTGGGCGTCAACCTGCACTCCGACCCCACGTGACAGCTTTTCTCTTCCTTTCAGCCAAATTTCAACACTAACTTTGAAGACAGAAATGCATTTGTCACTGGCATCGCGAGATACATTGAGCAAGCCACCGTCCACTCTAGCATGGTAACACTGCTGTGTGTCTTTGTTTCTCTCTGGGAAAAAAGCGAAGGGCGTGTGTGAAGGGGAGATGTATACTTTTTGGTATTATCCCATAGGCTATGCAGGGAGGAAAAAGGGAAGAAAGTGAAGGAAATGCCTTGTTTTTAAGACAGTATTTGTTTTTCTTAGTATAAAAACAATGCTCACTCTTTCCGAACATTCCGTGTCTCTGGCCCAGAGAAAACCTTTGTCAGTGTTTTGAGGGCGCCCCCTGTTAATGCTTGTTCCCTGTCCAGATCTGCAAACACACACACCAGGTGTGCGCCCATGTGGGATTTAGATTTATAAATGAATTGCATTATTATAGTTCTGCTTTTTTTCTTTTTCTTTTTCTTTTTTTTTTTTTTTTTTGAGATGGAGTTTCGCTCTTGTTACCCACGCCAGAGTGCAATGGTGTGATCTCGGCTCACTGCAACCTCCGCCTCCTGGGTTCAGGCAATTCTCCTGCCTCAGCCTCCTGAGTAGCTGCGATTACAGGCACGCGCCACCATGCCCAGCTAATTTTTTGTATTTTTAGTAGAGATGGGGTTTCACCGTGGTGACCAGGATGGTCTCGATCTCTTGACCTTGTGATCCACCCACCTCGGCCTCCCAAAGTGCTGGGATTACAGGCTTGAGCCACTGCGCCCGGCCCCTGCTTTTTTTCTTTCTTTATTTTTTTTAAACAGTCTTGCTCTGCCACCCAGGCTGGAGTGCAGTGGTGCGATCTTGGCTCACTGCAACCTCCACCTCCCGAGTTCAAGCAGTTCTTCTGCCTCGGCCTCCTGAGTAGCTGGGACACTGGCGCCCACCAACACACCCGGCTAATTTTTGTATTTTTAGTAAAAGTATGGTTTCACCATGTTGGCCAGGCTGGTCTCAAACTCCAGACCCCAGGTGATCTGCCCACCTCAGCCTCCCAAAGTGTTGGGTTTACAGGCGTGAGCCACCGCACCCAGCTAGTTATGCATTTTCATGATCTCATGAACATTTGTTCTTTTTTTTTTTTTTTTTTTTTTTGAGACAGAGTCTCACTCAGGTTGTGCAGGCTGGAGTGCAGTGTGTGGTCACGGCTCACTACAGCCTCAGCCTCCCGGGCTCAAGCAATTCTTCCACCTCAGCCTCCGGAGTAGCTGGGACTACAGGCACATGCCACCATGCCCAGCTACTTTTTAATACTTTGTGTAGAGGCGGAGGGTCTCACCATGTTGCCCAGGCTGGACTCAAACTCCTGGACTCAAGCAGTTTGCCCAGCCAGCCTCCCAAAGTACTGCGATTACAGGCCTGAGCCACTGTGCCTGGACAAGAATATTTTCATGTCATGAAAATGTGCTGGAGAAAGCAATCCTTAATGGCTGTGTAAATCATTTTGTAAATGTGCGCAATTCAACTGTTTCTGCACATTTACTTAGTTTTCCCTTTTATCTCTTTTTATTACGTAAAAAAATGCTGTTGGCCAGGCGCAGTGGCTCACACCTGTAATCCCAGCACTGTAGGAGACTCAAGTGGGCAGATCACCTGAGGTCAGGAGTTCGAGACCAGCCTGGTCAACATGGTGAAACTCCGTCTCTACTAAAAATACAAAATTAGCCCGACATGGTGGTAGACACCTGTAGTCCCAGCTACTCGGGAGGCTGAGGCAGGAGAATCACTTGAACCCCGGAGGCAGAGGTTGTTGTGAGCCCAGATCTCATCACTGCACTCCAGCCTGGATGTCAAGAACAAAACTCCATCTCAAAAAAAAAAAAAACTAATGGAAAGCAAAAGCAATTTTACAGCAATGATGACCGTCCTCTTCCCGTGGGCACTCTGCCTAGATTTCCAGTGCTGTGGGCATGCTCCTAGCTTTTCCTTCTGCACACCCAGGGCTGGCAGCCCTGCCTCTAGTCCTCTCTGGGACTGGGTGGTCCTCTGAGCCGGTGAAGAGGCCACGAGGATGCTGTGTGTGCTCACAGTGGGCGGGGCGTCTGCCCTGAACCCTCCGCTGTGTTCTCAGCTGCAGGGCTCATGGCCAGCAGGTTGTTCAGCGCTGGGTGGAGGCAAGGTGTGGCGCCCGTGGCATCCCTCAGAGATGCCTGCACATCACTGATGCCCCTCTCGCCTGCAGAAGCTGTGGGGTGTTTTGAGTGGTCATTGTGGCCCCTGGCACCGTATTTCAGTGTCACTAGCTTTTCGGCAGCTGTGTCTTGGCACACGGGCTACAGTGCTCAGGATAGTTCATGGCGCTTTGTCTAGATATTAGCAGCTTGCATCTGCTTTCCACGCTAGTTCCCCTGCCTGCCTTTGATTTGCCCTGTGTTCTGTTGCAGAACGAGATGCTGGAGGAGGGCCAAGAATATGCTGTCATGCTGTACACCTGGAGGAGCTGCTCCCGGGCCATCCCACAGGTGCCCCACCCGCCTGGCTCTTCCCCTCCGGCCACACCCTGCCAGGCCCGCCCCCGGCCCCGCCCCCACTCCCCACGCCTGGCCCACTCTCCTTCCAGTTCTTGCTCCACAGCGGGTCGGGATCACTAGCTGTAGCAGCCCAGCGGCTGCTTCTGGCTGGACTGAAGCCTCTTATCTCATTCCTGTTTCTTTCTTCCCAGGTGAAATGTAACGAGCAGCCTAACAGAGTGGAAATTTATGAGAAAACTGTGGAGGTTCTGGAGCCTGAGGTCACAAAACTGATGAATTTTATGTACTTCCAGGTAAAATGGCAAAATAATCTGGGGGTATAACACCGAGGGGCGGGCTGCTGATACCTTCCTACCCGCTGCCACTGTGGACGCCCTGAACAGAGTGCCTGCAGATTAAAGCAACCGTAACAGTTTTGAGACGAAAGGGACCAAAGCCTTTGACGGTCTGAAGTCTCACATGCCCTTTCAGAATCAGTGCTCCTTTTGTGGTTCACATCTCTTCTCTTGGAGTGAATTCGTGTTTCCTCATGGAGCCTGCTTTCTGTCATTGTCAAGTACAATGCTTTGACTTTCTGCCAGTTTGTACCTTTTTTTTTTTTTTTTTTTTTTGAGACGGTCTCACTGTTTCCCAGGCTAGAGTGCAGTGGCGTGATACCGGCTCATTGCAACCTCTGCCTTCCAGGTGCAAGTGATTCTCCTGCCTCAGCTTCTTGAGTAACTGGGATTGTAGGCACCTGCCACTATGCCCAGCTGATTTTTATGTTTTTAGTAGAGATGGGGTTTCACCATTTGGCCAGGGTGATCTGGAACTCCTGACCTCAAGTGATCCACCTGCTTTGTCCTTTCGGAATGCAGGGATTACAGGCGTGAGCCACTGCTCCCGGCCAGTCTGTACTTTTGATTCATCTGGTCTTTCAGGTATTTATTTGTTGTCAGCTTCAACCTGACTGTCCATTTTTGGTGGTCCTCACCCTGGCCTTCGTTAGGCATGGAAGGAGCTTGCTGCTTCTTAAAGAAGTATTTTGGAAACATGCAAAGGGACGAGATGGAACTAACTAGGAGATAAATTTTTTTGTTTTACCTTGAAAGTTACCAAGAAGAAAACATCTCTCCCCTTTTCACTTCTGAAAAGTAGAGCATCTGAGTTTTACAGATGTTTTACTGGGGCATTTACCTCAGTAATTGTGCTGAAATAATCAGCAGGATTTTGTTATTTAGTGACATAGTTGGTTAAATGTAAAACAGCTGATGATGGTGCAGAGCAGGCCGGGAGCTGCTCTCAGTAAGGGGCTGGTTGCCCACGCTGTAAACACCTGGGCCTGGAGCCCCGCTGGGCAGATCTTTACTAATGAGGAGCAGTGACTGCAGGTGCTTGAAGCTGGGACATGGGATTGGCTCCTCACTGACCTGCAGTTTTCTGCCCTCCTGCTTCCTCTGCACAGAGAAACGCCATTGAGCGCTTCTGCGGGGAGGTGAGGCGCCTGTGCCACGCGGAGAGGAGGAAGGACTTTGTGTCCGAAGCCTACCTGATCACCCTGGGCAAGTTCATCAACATGTTTGCAGTGCTGGATGAGCTGAAGAACATGAAGTGCAGCGTGAAGAATGACCACTCGGCATACAAGAGGTGAGCGCTGGCCTTGCAGCACACCACGGGCCCTCCTGAGAGCACCGGCTCAGTGACCTGTCTTGCACATAGCGCGTTATGTGTCCATGTGTGGAAGTCATCACTTCCGGTAGGCAGCAGCTACTTCTCTGTCCGGGCTGTGTGAGCACCTGCTCTGAGGGATAAGATGAGGGGAGCCAGCAGATAAGTGCATATGGCTTTGCAAAGCTGGAAAAGGCTCTAGGCATCCTGGCTGTCCTCACATATCATGGAGGACCTTCGAGCCCCTGGGAAGACAGACACACACAAGATATAGGCCCAGTTCACACAGCACAGGCATTGGGCTCAGGGAGCATCTTGGCAAGGTGGCAGGTGGCCTCTGCAGCCCACCTTGTACATCAGGGCTGCAGTCCTTGGTGCTGGTCATTCGCCAGCCGGGGTCCCCAGCACGCGAGCCACCATCCCAGTATCACAGGGACAGGGCCCATGCACAGTCACGGGTGTCTTGAGGTCACACTGCACTTCCAGGTCCTCCATGCAGCTCCCCTCCCTGGCAGTTTTCTTTTTGGATGTAGAGAGCTTCTAGAGATGCTGACAAGACAAGCAGAAGAGGTGGGCATGGCCCAGTGTGTGCTTCTGGAGCACTGCGGAGTGGCGGGTGGCGGGTGACAGGCAGGTAGTGGCACACGGCGTGCTGCCTCCTGACGTGCTCGTTCTGCTTAGCCTGTGCTCTGTGCTGTTGAAGACATGTTTTGCTGGAATGAGATGCTGATTTCTATTTCCTCTGCTAAGTAAGGCATCTCAGCTCTAAAATTAAAATTGAAGAGGCCTTACTTTGCATCTCAATATGCTCTAGTTATGTTTCATTTTAAATCATACAACTGTTGCCATGTCTTTATTAAAAAACACCCCACTTGGGACAAAATGAGGCAGCAGTAGGAGTCGAGCTAGGTCAGGCAGAATTTTAAGCCTCATTCGTGTGAAATAAGGCAGTGTTCCATGTATCACCTAAAATCAGCTCTGCACAGAAGCCTAGATCTTCAGAACTAGAGAAAGGCCTCTGGAGTTGACCTGTGAGCCCCTCTCGGGTTGGAAGTCTGAAGGGTCCCTGTTTGATAACAGCATCTGTGGGATTCTGGCCTCAGGACTCACTGGTAGGCGTGGGCTCATGGTCCCAGCCGCACAACCCAGCCCTGTGTGATTTTCAGTAGCCTTCTCAGCCACTGCTTTGGCTTCTCAGGGAAATGGGGGAGGTGGCCAGCATCAGTGGTTTTCAATACTTAAAAGTACTTAAAAGTTGTGGATTTTTTTCCTTTTAGCAGTAGCGCCTTTATTCTAAAGTCTAGTCTGTAAAACAGTTTACAGATGGGGCTGCTTTATGCAAGGCGGTGGGGAGGAGGATTCCCCTCCAGCAGCCCCCTTCCCCAGTGTCTTCACCACCTCCAGGTTCCCCTGAGCACCAAACAGTGGGCCTGGGGCAGCTCCATAGCTCTTAGAGCTGCTTCTTCTGACCTCTCTCTGGGACCCCTGTTGGTTCACCTTCCCAGACCGTCACTCCCAAGACCCCCTCCAGACACACTCACACATGCACCTGGCTTTTTTGGTACCTGCTGGAGCCTACTAGTATAACCTCTTCCAAGTGTCATTGCCAAGACAACTCGTACGGTTTTGGTGAGACTTGAGGAAAATAGAAAACAGTATCCCTGACCCCTTCCTTAGTCTCCCCACCCACTGCCTCAACAAGTACTCAAATCAATAAAGCAAACACGGCCAGGTGCGATGGCTCACACCTGTAATCCCAGCACACTGAGAGGCTGAGGCAGAAGGATGACTTGAGCCCAGGAATTTTAGACCAGCCTGGGTAGCATAGAAAGACCCCACCTGTAAAAAAACAAAAGCCAAAAACAAACTAGCCAGGCATGGTGGTATGCACCTGTGGTCCCAGCTACTCAGGAGGCTGAGGTTGGAGAATCACTTGAGATCAGAGGTCGAGGCTACCATGAGCTGTGATTGTACCACTGTACTCCAGCCTGGGTGACAGAGTGAGACTCTATTTAAAAAAAAAAAAAGGAAACATGGTTTTTTTGTTTTTTTGAGACAGCATCTCACTAGCCCAGGCTGGAGTGCAGTGGCGTGATCTCGGCTCACTGCAATCTCTACCTCTCCTGGATTCAAGCAATGCTGCCTCAGCCTCCCGAGTAGCTGGGATTTATATGGGTGACCCACCACGCCCAACTCATTTTTATATTTTTAGTAGAGATGGGGTTTCACCATGTTGGTCAGGTCCTAAACTCCTGACCTCAAGTGATCCGCCTGCCTTGGCCTCCCAAAACGCTGGGATCACAGGTGTGAGCGACCATGCTTGGACCACGAAACGTGTTTTAAAAGGCAAGGAATGTTCCTGTATCGGTTAATATTAGGTTTAACTGTATGTAATGGTTTAAAGCCCAGTGAAACAACAGTGGCTTCAAAAAGATTGCAGTTTCTTTCTCTGTCTCCTGAAAAGTCCTGGGTTAGGTGGTCTGCAGCTGATTGCCGGCTCTGCAATATTCAGGATCCGAGGCTCCTGCTGTCCTGCTCTTCTGCTTCATGTGTCGCCTCGTGGTCCTAGATGGTTGCTTAGGCTGTACCTGTCATTTCTGCATTCCAGTCAGCAGGAAGAAAGGGGAAAGATGGGCTCCACACTCCTTTATGAGTAAACTTTTGAGTGCTTGTCAGTGTCTTGCATTGTGTCTCACGGCCCAGTCCTTGGTCACATGGCCATAGCTAGCTGCAGGGTAGGCGACGCACATGGAATGTGTGGGGCTCCCTGGAATGTGTTTTTCTTCCAGGGAAATGTGGGGCTCGTTCCTAAAGAGGAAGGGCAAGAAATGAAGGTTGGGTTATCAGTCTTTGCCATAGAAACTTTTGTTTTTTTTTGAGACGGAGTTTCGCTCTTGTTGCCCAGGCTGGAGTGCAATGGCGCGATCTTGGCTCACTGCAACCTCCGCCTCCTGGGTTCAGGCAATTCTCCTGCCTCAGCCTCCTGAGTAGCTGGGATTACAGGCATGCGCCACCACACCCAGCTAATTTTTGTATTTTTAGTAGAGATGGGGTTTCACCTTGTTGACCAGGATGGTCTCGATCTCTTGACCTTGTGATCCACCCACCTTGGCCTCCCAAAGTGCTGGGATTACAGGCTTGAGCCACCGCGCCCGGCCTGCCATGGAAACTTGTAAAAGTAAGTCTGCAAGGCTCTGGATTGCATACACCTATCCGTATGTGGGCCATTTCCACTGACCCTTCTTGAGGGGCCAGCCCTAGATGATCAGAATCCTCACACCCCACTTCGCCCTGCTCTGCCAGACCTCACAGCTCAGCATGACCTTGCGGTTTTGTATTGTTGGGCCTCATTGTACGGGTCCTTTTGTGCACACCAAATTGTGTAGCTACAAATTTGTAGCAAAAGCCAGGGCCTTGTCTCAAGGCTTTGGGCACCAGTGGTCCCTGAGGTGACCTGGGGAGGTGTGGTCAAGAGTGTTCCCAACAGAGAACCTCATCAGTGCCAGCTGTCTTCATGGCAGGGCTTGTGGGAGTCATGGAGGTGGCGGTGACCCTTCTCAGACTCAGTCCAGGAGCCCTGTGCCCCTAGATGAGGTGGGCGTCTACCAGTGTAGGGCAGAGGCCAGTGTACAGGGGCCCTGCAGGAAGCCCATCAGCTGTGACCATCAGGGTGGAGAGCTGTCCCAGGCTGTGCAAAACATATCTAAGTTGGCAGAAGATTGACCTGGTGTACGGGGCCAGAGATGCCTGAAAGGGCTACAATCACAGCCGGCCTCTGAGATCAATCCACATTTCTGCAGATGACTGTAGAGGAAGGGGATCCCATTCAAACCAGGCTTTTTTTTTTTTTTTTTTTTACGGGGCATGTTGGTGCATTTTGAGATGAACTCTTTTTGTTTTCAAAGGGCTGCTCAATTTCTGCGTAAAATGGCAGATCCACAGTCCATCCAGGAATCGCAGAATCTGTCCATGTTCCTGGCCAATCACAACAAGATCACACAGGTAAGGCTGGTGTTTTCTCACTCAGGTTGATGGGCTCAGCTGCCGGCCGGGCACCAGGCCCCTACATGAGTCTCTTGCTCTGTGTTTCAGTCTCTGCAGCAGCAGCTCGAAGTGATTGCTGGCTATGAAGAGCTCCTGGCAGACATCGTGAATCTGTGTGTGGATTACTATGAGAACAGGATGTATTTGACGCCCAGTGAGAAACACATGCTTCTCAAGGTACTTGTGTGGGGATGCTAGCCTGTGGCACTGCTCTTGTCAGTAGGCTGTGCTTGCTTCATCTAGAGTCCTTTTGCCAGCTTTGTCTCATTCGCATGCTGTCGTGTGCATGAACAGTGCCCTGCCCTTGCACACATCTGCACGACAGGCTCTCAGCACACCCACGAGTGTGTCACATGCTGATCCTCAGAGAAGGTGGAGATCTGGTTCAAAAATTCTCTGAGCATTAAGCTGCTCTTGTTTTATTTTTGAGGCAGAGTCTTGCTCTTGACCAGGCTGGAGTGCAGTGGCACAATCACAGCTCACTGTAGCCTCAACAGGGCTCAAGCGATCCTCCCACCTCAGCTGCCAGTAGCTGGGACTACAAGTGCATCACACCATGCCTGGCTAATTTTTAAATGTTTTATAGAGAGAGAATCTTGCCATGTTGCCCAGGCTGTTCTCAAACTCCTGGGCTTGAGTAACCCTCCTGCTTTTGCCTCCCAAAGCTCTGTGATTACAAGCTTGAGCCACTGCACCCAGCCTTTTTTTTTTATTTGAAACAGGGTCTTGCTCTGTCACCCAGCCTGGAGTGCAGTGGTGCAGAAGACACAGCCCACTGTGTCCTTAACCTCCTTTGCTCAAGTAATCTTTCCGCCTCAGGCTCCTGAGTAACTGGGACCACAGGCATTGGCACCAATGCCAAGCTAAGTTTTTGAATTTTTGTAGAGGTGAGGTGTCACTTTGCTTCCTGGGCTGGTCTTGAACTCCTGGCCTCAAGCAATCCTCTTGCCTTGTCCCCTGCAAAGTGCTGAGATTACAGGTGTGAGCTACCACGCCCAGCCTTTAAGCTGCGTTGTGACAGAGGTTATCCAAAATTCTACTTGCCAAGGATGTGATTCCTCGGAGTTTGATACCTGTGTCATCCATTATAATTAAAGTAGCCTTTTGTTGGTTCACCATATTCTTTATTATTCTTCTTATAATCTGTGTTTTCATCTGTGTTTCTCTTTGTTTATTTTGAGACAGAGTCTCGCTGTGTTGCCCAGGCTGGAGTGCAGGAGTGCAGTGGCGCGATCTCAGATCACTGCAACCTCCGTCTCTTGGGTTCAAGCAATTCTCCTGCCTCGGCCTCCCAAGTAGCTGGGATTACAGGCGCCCACCACCATCATGCCTGGCTATCATTTGCATTTTTCACAGGAAAGATGGGTGGCAGTTCCCTTTGCTCTATTCTTTACCTCTGCAGGGTGGCCTTGGGGGACCCTTTGCTGGGTGTCCCACCAGTCCAGCCCCCCAGACTCTTCCTGAGCAGGACAGCACTGGTAGGAACTCAGGGCTGAAGGAGCACTGTCCATGGAGTGCTTTGTGACCGCAGAAA
The DNA here is from genome assembly GCF_049354715.1 of Callithrix jacchus. Lineage (NCBI taxonomy): Eukaryota > Metazoa > Chordata > Mammalia > Primates > Cebidae > Callithrix > Callithrix jacchus. Next base: position 1,910,754 of record NC_133507.1, read on the forward strand.
CTTTGTGTTTGCACCAGCTGGTGTGGGAGCCCTGGCCACGAGCCCCTGTGGAGCACTGGAGCATGCAGTTGGCTAGTCCACGTTAAGAATTTTTAGTTTATGGCTGGGTGCGGTGGTTCACACTTGTAATTCCAGCACTTTGGAGGCTGAGGTGGCTGGATCACTTTATGTCAGGAGTTCAACACCAGCCTGACCAACATGGTGAAACCCTGCCTCTACTAAAAATACCAAAAAAAAAAAAAAAGCCAGGCATGATGGTGATGGGTGCCTGTAGTCTCAGGTACTTGGAAGGCTGAGGCAGGAGAATTGCCTGAACCTGGGAGGTGGAGGTTGCAGTGAGCTGAGATTGCGCCACTGCACTCCAGCCTGGGTGACAGAGCGAGACTCTGTCTCAAAAAAAGAAGGATTTGTAGTTTGCATACACCAAAACAAAACTGGTTACATGTGGCTACACACTGGACATTACTTTGAATGGCAAAAAACCCACAATTACTTTTGCACCAAGCTAACAGGTCTAGAACAGCCCTGCTGCTTGGGTTACGCTAGTAGAGGATTTGTTTTTTCAGTTTTCAGCAACCGACCTAGAAGCCCAGCCCCCACTTTGTAGCACAGTTTCAGTGAGGATAGAATGATGCATTTCGAGCACCAGACAAGCAGCCTAAAGATAGAACTTTGTGATATGTTTCAAATTGTGCCTTCGAAGTTGGCAGCTGTTACAGTGTAAGTCCTTATGGGTAATTAAATTGGCAGTTCTGAGCTTTATTGCATCGTTCACTTTGTGGCTTTTCAGGTGATGGGATTTGGTCTGTACCTGATGGATGGGAGTGTCAGTAACATCTATAAGTTAGATGCCAAGAAAAGAATAAACTTATCCAAAATTGACAAGTACTTCAAGGTGAGTTACATGTTTTTATTGACTTGTGTGCAGTTTGAATTTTGGGGAAGTGAGTCCTGTGTGAAAACCCTGTGTGAAACCATGATCTACATCAGGAAATGCTAAGGCTGGGTGGAGTCTGGGGCACGGGCTTTCTCCTCTCCTGTCTGCAGAGGCAACCTCCCTCTCTTTCCTTCTGCGGTGCACTGGTTTTGCCTGGGTGGAGCTTTATGCAAAGAGAATTGTGCTGTTTGTACTCTTCTGTGTCTAGCTTCTGTCACCAGCCTCTTGTTCGTGAGGCGCATCCTGGAGGGAGCCCGTAGCTTCAGTGCATAACTTTCCATCATGATGTAGTTTTCCGTCTTAGTACTACACCATAACTTCTCTGTTCCAGTGTTACTGTCCCCTGTGGGGTGCATACCCAGGAGAGGGACCAGGGGTCACAGGGAGTGTCTGTTTTCAGGGTTAGTAGTTACCTACAGCCCGACGACTTTCCAGCACAGCTGTCCTGATCTGCGTTCCCATCAGCAGTGAGAGAGCACTCCCCTGGTGCCACATCCTTGCCAGCACTTAGCACCGTCTCATTTTGGGGGGTGGGCATCCTGAGGATGAATACGTCATTGCAATTGTATTGGCTAGTGTTTCATTGTAGTTTCGTTCATGTTTCCCTAATGGCTTTCCATGTTATTAGTGTGTTCCTTTGTGGTGTGCCACTTCAAGGCTTTTGCTCTTTTTTCCCTTTTGATTTGTAGTTCTTTATATATTCTGGATACATGTCCTTTGTTGGATACAAGTGAGATTTATTTTGGTTTGTTTGGTTTTTTTTTTTTTTTTTTTTTTTTTTGAGTCAGACACTTGCTCTGTCATCTAGGCTGGAGTGTGGCAGGCCACGGTGATTCCTCCCACCTCAGCCTCTCAGGTACCTGTGACTACAGGTGCTTGCCAGCATGCCTGGCTAGTTTTTGTTGTTTTTTTTTTTTTTTTTCGAGACGGAGTTTCGCTCTTGTTACCCAGGCTGGAGTGCAATGGCGCGATCTCGGCTCACCACAACCTCCGCCTCCTGGGTTCAGGCAATTCTGCCTCAGCCTCCTGAGTAGCTGGGATTACAGGCACGTGCCACCATGCCCAGCTAATTTTTGTATTTTTAGTAGAGACGGGGTTTCGCCATGTTGACCAGGATGGTCTCGATCTCCTGACCTCGTGATCCACCCGTCTCGGCCTCCCAAAGTGCTGGGATTACAGGCTTCAGCCACCGCGCCCGGCCGGATCTTTTCATTAATGTCCGCCTCAATAAAGCTTTGTTGACATCCAGCTTATGAGACTTTTCTGCTGTGTTAGCTTTTAGAAGCATTCTGTTTCCTTTTTCATCTAGATCTGTCCCCCTGGAACTGGCTTCTGTGCGTGGTAGGAGGTGGGGGTTTCACGTCCATGGATCCTTCCCAGGGTGGCTCCCCAGTTGGGCCCGCCCATTTATTGCAAAGCCCCTTGTTCTGCAGTGCTGCTCAGGCCATGTATCTGTCTGTGGCTCTGTCCAGGTTCTCTGTCCTGTCCACAAGGCTCCCTCGCTGTTCCAGGCCACACTGCCTGCATGGTTGTAGCTCTCTAACAGGTCTCCTCATCTGAAAGGGTGCGTCTTCCAGTTTTGTCCCTTAATACCGTGAGCCAGCTTGGCCGTAGAGATCCCCACCCAGGCGGCGCTGAAGGAATTGAGAGGCAGACAGCCAGATAGAACAGCAAAGTGGATCTGTTGCTGACAGGGGACAACAGCCTTCTGAGCTGAGAGCCTCAGGGGCTGAGTAGACACTGACGCACGCATTTATTCTCTGAACAGGTGATGATTATTAACAATAATCGGTATTTTATCATGACACAAAATATACCAAGTAGGCAGCTGGTGCCTGCTTACCACTGATCACAGACAAACTAAAAAATATTCTCCACAAGGGAGCCACAGGGGCAGGGGCAGATGTCTTATATAATTGTTTTAACTGGTGTATGATATTTGTACATTGTCCTCCCACTTAGGAATGCCCCAAGTAGGTTTCTACTCTGGGGTGGGGGGTTGTCTAGGTTTCCTTGCCGTTGTCCTTCCTAGCAAACAATACATTTCGTCATACACTCAGCCTTCATCAGCATTCATAAACGTAACATTTCTCAGCACGTGAAGATAGTCTCAGTTACCATCACTTCCCCTTTGGAAGTGCATTGTTGAACTGCTTTCCTGATTTACACACGATTCCCCCAAAACCATTCTTTTCCTCCTGGAATATTGCTTGGGATTGATGATAGATCCATGTTGAGAGAATGGACATTTAAAAAATATGAACCCTTCCTAGGCACAAACATGATCTATTTCTCCATTTATTGAGAACCTTCTCTAGAATTTGTGGGGTAGTATTTTTGTTTAGAGGTCTTACACATTTTTTTGTTAGATTTACTCATGCTTTTTTTTTTTTTGGTGCTATTGCAAAGTATTCTCTTTAATTTTTGGTATTCTAATTGTTGCTAGTATATAGAAATACCGCTGATTTCTTCATGACTTTGAATCTAGCAACAGGGCAGGTTAATTTTAACATTTGAGTAGTTTTTGTAGATGTTGGTTTTTTAAATTGTATTTTGTTCCTCAAACCGAATGTAGAAGTTATTTACAGTTTTTTTGTAATGAATTATTTGCAGAGGTAGCATTCAGACAAGAGTACTTATTAGCATTGCACAGTTTCCTTGTGCTTATATATTTGGTGACTGAACATACATAATGACCCTATTTTTTTGTTCTTTGAATACAGCAACTCCAGGTGGTTCCACTATTTGGGGACATGCAAATAGAACTGGCAAGATACATCAAGACCAGCGCCCACTACGAGGAAAATAAATCTCGGTAGGAGGAGAGAAAAGCTGCCTGGTTTGAGCTTTCTTCAGTGTCCTCATCATACAGTTTGAGAACATCCTGCTTATTTATCTAGAGATAACACTGTTAACATTCTCAGGCTGGAACTGAATGTCCAGTATTGTAGCCTTTCCCACATGTGGCTATTTACATTTAAGTTTATTGAAAAATACAATTGAAATTTTAATTTCCTTAGAATAGCCACATTTTGAAATGTTCAATAGTAAGCTGGGTGCGGTGGCTTATCCCTGTAATCCCAGTACTTTGGAAGGCTGAGGCAGGCAGATCACCTGAGGTCAGGAGTTTGGGTCCAGCTTGACCAACATGGAGAAACCATGTCTCTACTAAAAATACAAAAATTAGCCGGGCATGATTGTGCTTGCCTATAATCCCAGCTACTCGGGAGGCTGAGGCTAGAGAATCGCTTGAACCCAGGAGATAGAGGTTGCAGTGAGCCGAGATCATGCCATTGCACTCCAGCCTGGGCAACAAGAGTGAAACTCAAAAAAAAAAAGAGAAAGAAATGTTCAGTAGTTAGTAGCTACCGTGTTGGACAGCACAGATGTAGAACATTTTCGTCATCTTAGGGATCCCTACCGGACAGTGTTGGGTGATAGTCTTTATAAAGGTTGTCTTAAGGAGGGGAGGGCGTGTGGCTCACACCTCTAATCCCAGCACTTTGGGAGGCCGAGGTGGATGGATCTCTTGAACTCAGGAGTTTGAGACCAGCCTGGGCAACATGGTGAGACCTCATCTTTACAAAAAAATACAAAAATTAGCTGGGCGTTGTGGCACACACCTATAGTCCTAGCTACTCAGGAGGCTGAAGTGGGAGGATCCCAGGCTGAGCCTGCAAGTTGGAGGTTACAGTGAACCAAGATTACTCCACTGCAGTCCAGCCTGGGCAACAGATCAAGACCCTACCTCAAAAAAAGAAAACAAGAAGAAACTGACAGTGTGTCAGATGTGACATGTGCAGACAGTGTGGCCCTAACTCCTAAACTGTATACCATCTTACTCTGCATGGAGAACCGCCAGCCCCACTATAGGGATCCATAGCACAGTTCCAGATGCTGGCAGGCACATGGTCCTCACACTGCAGACTCTACAGAGCCATCTGATTCTCAGAGGAGGCTTTTGTGCACTTGTACCGAGCACTGTGCCCATAGCCAACCTGCAGTTGCCATTCAGCCACGATTCTGACAAAGTTGCATCTCAGTCTCGGGTTGAGAACCCTTTTTAGTAAAGGACAGACAGCAAATATTTTAGGCTTGACAGGTCACAGGTGGTCTCCATTGTGTATTCTTCTGTGGTTTTTTTTTTTAATAACACTTTAAAAATGTTAAAGCTGACCAGGCGTGGTGGCTCAAGCTTATAATCCCAGCACTTTGGGAGGCCGAGGCAGGCAGATCACGTGAGGTCAGGAGTTCAAGACCAGCCTGGCCAACATAGTGAAACCCTTTCTAAAAATACAAAAATTAACCAGGTGTGGTGGCACATGCCTGTAGTCCCAAATACTTGGGAGGCCGAGGCACGAGACTTGCTTGAACCCAGGAGGTGGAGGCTGCAGCAAGCCGAGATTGCACCACTGCACTCCAGCCTGGGCTACTGAGCAAGACTCCATCTCAAAAAAAAAAAAATGTAAAAGCCGTTTGTCTGTCTCAGGCACCACATCGGGCATCCCTAGCTGCCTCCGTGCTGTGGCTGCCAGCACTTCTGCAGGTAACACAGGTACTTTCTCTGCACACAGGTGGACGTGCACATCCTCCAGCAGCAGCCCTCAGTACAACATCTGTGAGCAGATGATCCAAATCCGTGAGGACCACATGCGCTTCATCTCGGAGCTGGCACGCTACAGCAACAGCGAGGTGCGCCCAACAGTGTGGACTGCACGGGCACCCAGGGGTCGCCTGTGTGTCTTAGCACCCAAATCTTAGGTTTAATTGCTTTGAAAAACAGTTTACTACCAGATACAGTGATATGTCACACAGTGACAAGGACAGGTGCTGATAAACGTGTTGTTAGGCATTTTCATCACTGTGGGAACGTCATCAGGTCCTCATGTTAACCTGGATGCACAGCCGCGGCACCCGTAGGCCACAGGTGCAGCCCATGGCTCCAAGGCCACACACCTATGGAGCACGTTGCTGTGCCGAAGACTCTGGGTAGTTGGAACACAGTGGTACATCTTTGTATATCTAAACATAGAAAAGGTACAGTGAAAAGATGGTATCATAATCTTACGGGACCACCGTTCTGCACGCTGTCACTGACCAAATGTGGTGTGTGACTGTACTTCAAAAGCACCCATTGTAATTGATAAGGCAGTGAAATCCATGTGGTCTGTCTGTTCAGCTATACAAAAAGCATCTTTTTAAATCTTTTTCAGGAAAACATAATAGGGATCCCAAGAGAAAGGACAGAGACAAGATAATTAAGTAGTATTTCCTAGTCGAGTACCATGATTCCAAGCAACTCGAAAGATGGGTAGAGAAGGGAAGACACGGGAAGGAAGTCCTGAGGTCAGAGGTGAGCAGGAGCCTCGGCTGCTATCAGGAGACCTCCCAGAAGCATCCGGTCTGTGTGTGCAGGAGGTGGGCCTGGAGTTGGGTGCAGAGGACAGGTGCTTTCTCTTCAGCTCCTTCCAGCTTTGCAGCTGGGTTTGCCATGTCTGCATATTGGCTGCTCCCATTCTCCCCACCCACCCAGGTTGACTGGGAGCCACAGCTACTGGCATGTCTGTGCCACAGATTGCTGGCAGGGACCACACACAGGTTTTAGGGCATATACCCAGGCTGCTTTGCCGGACTGGCTGGTCTTTAAAGGGTCTCAGGAGGACCATTGACCTTAGCAGGGACAACTTTGTGGATGTTGGCCCCACCTACTGTACTACTGCATGATGATGAGCACCCCTGTCCCCCACCTACTGTGGTTACCAGTCATGTAACCAAAATGACTGACAACCCATTAGTCTAGAAATCTTGGGTTATCTGCTGCTTCTAACACACACACCTGGTAAGTGTTTGGGCACGTGAGACATGGAGGCTGTTCTTCGTGGGCAGGAGAGTGAACGAATGAGGGAGTGCGTGGTGAGGGAATGAGGGAGTGAGTGGTGAGTGAGTGAATGGGAAGTCCTCGGACATTACTGTGCAATCATGTAGACTTTTGAATTTTTAAAAAGTCATTTTCTAGCCAGGTGGTCGTTCACACCTGTAATCCCAGCACTTTGGGAGGCAGAAGCAGGCGGGTCACGAGGTCAGGAGTTCAAGACCAGCCTGACCAACATGGTGAAACCCCATCTCTGCTAAACGTAGGGAAAAAGTAGCTGGGCATGGTGACGTGCACTTGTAAATGCAGCTACTCAGGAGGCTGAGGCAAGATTATCTCTTGAACCCAGGAGGCGGATGTTGCAGTGAGCCGAGATCGCGCCTGGGTGACAGAGCGAAATTCTGTCTCAAAAAAAAAAAAAAAAAAAAAAAAAACCTTTTTCTTTCTTTAATAGTAAATTAGCCTTAGCTTGCTGTAACTTTTTTAATTTATATAGTTTTTATTTTTATAAAGAGTTTTTTTGGGCCAGGCATGGTGGCTCACACCTATAATCACAGCACTTTGGGAGGCCGAGGTGGGTGGATCACCTTACTTGGGAGTTTGAGACCAGCCTGGCCAGCATGGTCAAGCCCCTTAGTTGTGGCGTCTGACTGTAATTGGTTCTCTGGCATTGTCTAAGGTAACAAATCAGTTTTTTTCTGAATACTATTTTGAAGTGATTCCACTTTAGGTTTGTTGATTTTTTTTTTTTTTTTTTTTTTTTTGAGATGGAGTTTCGCTCTTGTTACCCAGGCTGGAGTGCAATGGCACAATCTCGGCTCACCACAACCTCTGTCTCCTGGGTTCAGGCAGTTCTCCTGCCTCAGCCTCCTGCATAGCTGGGATTACAGGCACGTGCCACCATGCCCAGCTAATTTTTTGTATTTTTAGTAGAGACGGGGTTTCACCATGTTGACCAGGTTGGTCTCGATTTCTTGACCTCGTGATCCACCCGCCTCAGCCTCCGAAAGTGCTGGGATTACAGGCGTGAGCCACCGCGCCCGGCTTGTTGATTTTTTTTCTGAAATCTGAACATCCTGGTGAACGATGCCAGCATAATTTGATCTATGTCATAATCTAGTCTTCACAAAGCAATGCCAGCACTATAGTAGCGTAATTAGATTACAGTGACTAGAAGTCGCTTTAGGATTGATAGGCCGGGTGTGGTGACTCATGCTTGTAATCCCAGCACTTTGGGAGTCCAAGGTGGCCAGATCACAAGGTTGAGATCAAGACCAACCTGGCCAACATGGTGAAACCCTGTCTCTACTAAAAATAAAAAAATTAGCTGGGTGTGGTGGCACATGCCTGTAATCCCAGCTACTCAGGAATCTGAGGCAGGAGAATCCCTTGAACCTGGGAGGCAGAGGTTGCAGTGAGCCAACAGTGTGCCACTGCACTCCACCCTGGGCAATTGAGTGAGACTTAAAAAAAAAAAAAAGGAAGGGCTGAGTGCAAGGCTCACATCTGTAATCCCAGCACTTTGGGAGGCCAAGGTGAGTGGATCACCAGGTCAGGAGATCGAGACCATCCTGGCTTATGTGGTGAAACCCCATCTCTACTAAAAATACAAAAAATTAGCTGGGTGTGGTGGTGCATGCCTGTAGTCCCAGCTACTCGGGAGGCTGAGGCAGGAAAGCACTTGAACCCAGGCGGTAGAGGTTGCAGTGAACTGAGATCGCGCCACTGCACTCCAGCCTGGGTGACAGAGCAAGAAATACCAGATATAGCTGATGGGGGGATGGAGGCAGCAAACCACCTTGCCACGTATGTACCTATGCAACAATCCTGCATGATCTGCACATGCACCCCAGAACCTAAAGAACAATTTTTTAAAAACTGCAAAAAAAGAAAATAGCTTTAGGATTTGTTTTGCAGGTGATTTTGCCCTTGAGCTTCTTGCTCAGAGAATTTTAAGTCACCATAGTGTTTAGAGCTGCTCAGGGTGGTCCTCTCAGTGCTGTGCTGTGAACTCCATACAGGTTCCCGTTCCCAGCCATTGTTTCATTTTGCTTTTGACTTCTAGGGATTGCATTTCCCATCTCATTTAATTCTGTGTCCTAATTACATAAAATATTTGCATAGCCCTAACGTTACATCTATAAAAGGAGGTCTATTCAAAGACGCCTGCCTTCTCCATGCCCCCTCCTCCCCATACATCACATTTTTAACATTAGGAGGTCGTTATCCGATAAACACAAACCCATGTGACTTGGGTGTTGCCTTCCCCAGCCTAGTGGAAATGTGCCAAGCCCACGTTCATAACAGCCCCAAGCCTGGCCCGCGGTGCCCCAGGTGGTGGTGGTGGCAGTGGCCTGTCCCTTGCTCTGTGCTCTACAGCACACCCATGGCCACCCTTTTCCCGGGGGGAGTTACAGCACCCAAGGCATTTCATGTTTTCATGCATGTGACTTTGAGTGGATTCTCTGGGTGGATCCCCAGGGTAGGCAGAGCGGGTGGGGGGGGCATGGGTTTCTCGCGGGACTGCGCCTGCCTTGTGCAGGTGGTCACAGGACCTGGTCGGGGAGGGCATGGCTTTCTCATGGGACTGCGCCCGCCTTGTGCAGGTGGTCACAGGACCGGGTGGGGGAGGGGATGGCTTTCTCATGGGACTGCGCCCGCCTTGTGCAGGTGGTCACAGGACTGGGTGGGGGGGGGGCATGGCTTTCTCATGGGACTGCGCCCGCCTTGTGCAGGTGGTCACAGGACCGGGTGGGGGAGGGGATGGCTTTCTCACGGGACTGCGCCCGCCTTGTGCAGGTGGTCACAGGACCTGGTCGGGGAGGGCATGGCTTTCTCATGGGACTGCGCCCACCTTGTGCAGGTGGTCACAGGACCTGGTCGGGGAGGGCATGGCTTTCTCATGGGACTGCGCCCGCCTTGTGCAGGTGGTCACAGGCTCAGGCCGCCAGGAGGCCCAGAAGACGGACGCCGAGTACCGGAAGCTGTTTGACCTGGCGCTGCAGGGCCTGCAGCTGCTGTCCCAGTGGAGCGCGCACGTGATGGAAGTGGTAGGCCTGGCTCCCCACCCCAGACTCCCTCCAAAGCCTCCTTGGGTACTTCATGCACATTAACTTTTGGTCTTTGGGCTTTTTTTCTTTGGCCCCAGAAAGACGAACATCTATCAGCAGAAATGTTTCCAAAGTACCTGAAAGTACATTTCATGTATGTGTGTTACAAAGAGCCTCATTTTAAAAAACCTCTTGATGGGATTAAATTCGAGCCATTACCATGGTCTTTAGGTCTCTCTCTCTCTCTTTTGAGACAGGGTCTCACCCTGTCATTGTACTGATGCAAATTAGGGGTACATAGTTTCAGGATACATGTGATAATTTAGTACAGTCATAAAATTTGAAAAGATCCAGTTGGTGTGATTGGGATGTTCTTATGCTAGAAACATTCAAGTTCTTCTCTGTCTGTTATGAAATGTATGAATTTATATTCATAAATTATTTTAATGAATAGCCACCGTAATTGATCCATCCAACACTGGATCTTATTTCTAATGTGAAACCGTGTATTTGTACCCATTAACATCTCTTTGTCCCCGGATTTTTTTTTTTTTTTTTTTTAAGACGGAGTTTCGCTCTTGTTACCCAGGCTGGAGTACAGTGGCGCCATCTCGACTCGCTGCAACCTCCGCCTCCTGGTTTCAGGCAGTTCTGCTGCCTCAGCCTCCCGAGTAGCTGGGATTACAGGCACGTGCCACCGTGCCCAGCTAATTTTTCGTATTTTTAGTAGAGACGGGGTTTCACCATGTTGACCAGGATGGTCTCGATCTCTTGACCCCGTCATCCACCCGCCTCGGCCTCCCAAAGTGCTGGGATTACAGGCTTGAGCCACTGCACCCAGCCCTGTCACCTGCATTTTTCAAGTCACATTTTCTCTTTGGCGCTCCAGCCATCAGTGTCTCAATATCTTTTGTTCAACATTAGTAAATTGTTCAAGTGCCATATAGAGATTTGGATACCTGTAAGTTATAAAATGTTTTCCCTTTTGTGATTTATTTTGATCATTTAAAAATTATCAGATTGGAAGAGTACATGATCATTTGAAAGGCAAAATCTTTTTTTTTTACTTGTTATTTTAGTTTTTATAGAGATGAGGCCTCACTATATTGCTTAGGCTGGTCTTGAACTCCTGGGCTCCAGTGATCCTCCCACCTCGGCCTCCCAAAGTATTGCGGTTGTAGGCATGAGCCACCATGCCCGGCCCACAGTCCTTTTTAAAATGAGGATGAAATGCCTAGAGTCTTAGATACTCAGCACTCACTATCCAGGCCATTTTGCCAGGTAGGTTTTTTAAATGAGACGTTACAGGGCCAGGGTCTTTTGCCCATTTGTGGAGATGGACGGTGTGTGTGCCCTTGTGTGTGACTTTCAGAATGCAGCAAAGGTTAGAAGGCCAGCCTTTTGGCTTTGGCCACCGTCACGTGAGTCAGACCAGAAGCCAGGTGTTTTGCATGCACTGTGGAACATCTCTGCCCTTTTGGCCACCGCAGTATTCGTGGAAGCTTGTGCACCCCACCGACAAGTACTCCAACAAGGACTGCCCCGACAGCGCCGAGGAGTATGAGCGCGCCACGCGTTACAACTACACCAGCGAGGAGAAGTTCGCCCTGGTGGAGGTAGGACGCGCAGCCACCCACGCTTCCATGTGCTGCCCTGGCCTCGCACTGGCTTCTCTGTCAGAAGCACACTAGCAGTTGCTGCCTGTTTACCCATCGCTTCTGCGTGGGCTGCCCTTTCCATCTGGCAGAGTAGTCGGAGTAGAACGTGTTAGAGAAACGGTGGTTGTCGGTCCTGGGTCTGCACTGACAACTCTCTGTGCACGGAGCTGGACTCCTGGGCCTGCGTCTAGGTGGAGAGGAGTGTCGGGTACGGGGAAGGGAGGTGACGGAGGTGTGGCCCCTGCTTTACTCTTGTGCTTGCTTCTAAAAGTTTTTGTTCTTGTTTTGAGATGGACTCTTGCTCTGTCATCGCCCAGCACGATCTCAGCTCACTGCAACCTCCACCTCCTGGGTTCAAGTGATTCTCCTGCCTCAACCTCCTGAGTAGCTGAGATTACAGCACCACCATACCCGGCTAATTTCTGTATTTTTAGTAGAGGTGGGGTTTCACCATGTTGGCAGGCTGGTCCTGAACCCCTGACCTCAGATGGTCACCCGCCTAAGCCTCCCAAAGTGGTGGGATTACAGGCATGAGGCACTGTGGCCAGTTTCTTCTAAAAGTTTTATAGTTTTGCCACCTAATTTAAATATTTGATCCACTTTGAGTGGATTTTTATACCGCATGTGTCAGGGGTCCTCCAGGCCACCCTCTATCCGCCAACTGGCTGGGAGGACTCACAGGGCTTGGTAGTTGTTACACTGAAGGTTGTGACTCATTGCAGCCAAAACACAGAGTCGGGTCAGCAAAGGGAAAAGGTATATTGGTGAAGTCCAGAAGATCCAGGTGTGAACTTCTAGCTGTGCCCTGCTGGTGGAAGTGCTCAGAATGTGCTTATTTCTCCCAGTGATGATGTGTGAAAACACACGCAAAGTGCGGCTAACCAGGGAAGCTCCCCAGAGCCTTGGGGTCCTGAGTTTCTACTGGGGGCCAGTCACATGACTGACCTGGGCTGCTCAGACTCTAGGCCCTCAAAACACACACAAGAGGTCACCGTGAGTCACCTCGTTAGCAGAGACTGTCTGGTCAGACTAGTACGGCAGTAGGCCCTGGGCCCCAGGCATACAAAAACATATTCTCTAGGCAGGACACTCCCAGGTCTTAGAGTTGCTTCCTGGGATGGCCTCAGCCAGTCCTGACTATGGGCCTTTCTTGGGGATGTGTGGGGTTTCATTCTCCCAAGCCTGGTGAGTTAACCCTTTGCTGCACAAGGGCCCAGCTTTATTCTCTCTCGTGTGCGTCCAGTTGTCCTAACTCTTTGTTGAAAAGATGGTCTTTCCCCATCGAATTGTTGGGCAGCCTATTGAAAATTAGTTGACTGTAAATGTAAGTTAACTTCTGGACTCTTAATTCTATTCCATTGATCTCTGTTGATCCTATGAAAGTATTTTCTCATCATCTCTTTGTTTTGTTTTTTTTTGTTGTTGTTGAGACAGAGTCTTACTCTGTCACCCAGGCTAAAGTGCAGTGGCATGATCTCGGCTCACTGCAACCTCCACCTCCCAGGTTCAAGCGATTCTCCTGCCTCAGCCTTCTGAGTAGCTGGGATTACAGGCACGTGCTACCGTGCCCAGCTAATTTTTGTATTTTTAGTAAGAGACAGGGTTTCAACATCTTGGCCAGGCTGGTCTCAAACTCCTGACCTTGTGATCCACCTGCCTCAGCCTCCCAAAGTGCTGGGATTACAGGCGTGAGCCACCACGCCCAGCCCAAAGAAGGGTTTTTAAGATTTTCCCAGATGTATTAGTCTTAAGCACAACGTTCTATTTAAAAAATAAAAGGAAGTGAATTATGTTTTACTGGTGCTAGGAAATGTTCTCCTTTGGTGTCTTACACGTCAGATGTCCACACGAGAGGGTGGACTTGGGGTAACTTAGTCTTGCTCTGCCTCACTTGCTGCTTTCAGAGAGATGTCTTGGTCTCAAACAGCCATTGGGAAGTTGGCTGTAGAAATATTGATAAACTGCAAAAGCAGTAAGAAAGCTCATGCCCTGGTAAAGGGCATGCTTGGTTTGCACCCTTCAGTTGTTTATTCAGAAGTAGTAAAGCACAGTGTAATTGCAAAATTCCTGGCTGCCAACAGGGAAATAATTAGCCACTGGCAGCATTTTTCTGTCCCCGGAATCACTCTGGAAGCTCTTTGCCGTGTAATTATGTTCAATGAAATCTTCAGGCTTTTTCTGTGAATGGTAATTCAGTGTCCCTCTGTTGTGACAATGTGGGATTTGGGCTATAACCTCTTGTAAATTCTTTTTCTAGTTCCTGTCATGCCTGCTTTCCTGATTCTTTTTTCTTCTTTCCCATTTGAATTCCGTCATAGGAGGGTGTGCGGAGTGCATACATGTATGTTTTCAGTCAGATGCGTCCCTATCCTCGAGGTGCTCATGGTCTGACGGGAGTCAGACGCGGGCACAGTTGCATTGCCTACAGCTCTGTAGAAGACATTTTGGGAGAGGGCAGCTGCAGGGCAGGAACGTGGGAGGGCCTGGGAGAGGTGCTGTGACCGAGGAAGAACAGCCCCCAGCAGTGCCACCCTAAGAAGGGCCGTCCCTGTGGCTGTGTCCCCACAGGTGATCGCCATGATCAAAGGCCTGCAGGTGCTGATGGGCAGGATGGAGAGCGTGTTCAACCACGCCATCCGGCATACCGTCTACGCCGCACTGCAGGACTTCTCCCAGGTGACCCTCAGGGAGCCACTGCGGCAGGCCATCAAGAAGAAGAAGAACGTCATCCAGAGGTCAGCCTTCCCTGTACCCCGTGCCCGCTGCACCCACACATCCTAGGATGAACGTGGCTTCAAACAATAGGAGTGTTAAATTCTCAAAAATGATTTGAATACGTTCATCTTCAACCTCCAGATGCCCTCTTGGTGAATTACCTCTAAAAGTAATGCATGAATGTCCAGGGCGTGCGAGGACCTGGGACAAGGTGCATTTTCCCAGGCTCACAGTGTATGTGGCTTGTGCATGGTGTCCATAGGGATCTCCGCATGGTGGAGCCCTGTTGGTAATGGGGTTGTGTTCCAAACCTTTCGAGAGGCAGGCCCAGGCTCCAGTTATGTGGGTGACTTCACATCCCTCTTGGTTCCTGGGGAAAGATGGCTGTAGGCAGGTGGGGCCCAGCTCTGCTGCTGGCGGAGGCTGTGTTCTGCCCTATCCCTTCCCACAGCATGACTCCCAGCGACCTCGCTGCTGCCCTGGGCTAACAGATGCCAAGTGCAGCTCAGGACAGTCTTTTGGGAGTAGCAATGCTCTCCAGAAGGCAGCCTGCTTTTAAACTTTCCTGTTGGGCTGGTCCATGACCACCTCCCTCCACAGCCCCCAAAGGAATTTGTATTTTCTTGGGGGCTGTTCTGAGATAGTAGTTGGGTGAGGAGACACTGTGATTGCGAGGTTGGGGGTTTCAACCTCTGGTCCTTGCTGGTAACTTGTCGGGGCGTTCAGTGTCCTGCAGGCCATCAGGAAGACCGTGTGCGACTGGGAGACGGGGCATGAGCCCTTCAATGACCCCGCCCTGCGGGGCGAGAAGGACCCCAAGAGCGGCTTCGACATAAAAGTGCCACGCCGCGCCGTGGGACCCTCCAGCACTCAGGTTCTCGTCCCTTGAGCCCCACCCCCCGCACACTCCCTGGGGGGGATCCACCCTGAGCTTCTTGTCCCTTGAGCCCCACCTGCACCCTCTCCCTGGGAGGACCCACCCTGAGCTGTAAGTGGGTTGGGCTGGGGAGGTGGGGGTGAAATGAGGTCCCCGTTGCCTGCTCAGACAGAGCAAGTGGCGCCTGCGGTTTCTGCTGCTCCTCTGTTTCCCGCCTGAGTGAGTTGGGAGTGAGTGAGTCAGGCCTTGTCAGATGTGTCACGTGCACTAAGTCTGACTCCATTTCGACTCCGTCCCAAAAATGTGGGCACCAGTCCACATGTCCATCTTCTTCCTGTGTTTCTTGATGGGTGTTTGTGTCTGTATGATCTTTACGAATAACCATCCCACAGATGGGGCGTGGGAAACTGAGGCACTGCTTCGTCCCCAAGGTGCTTCTCATAAATTTGGCACCGGTTTAATCCGCTCCGCTGCGTCTGTCCTCTGTCCTCGGGCTGGTCTTCTCCCTCATCTCTCTGCTGGAGGCTTTTAATCTCTTTGCCACTCTCTGGAAAGTCACCGGCAGTGCACTCTACTGGCTCTGCAGGAGGGTCCCGGGGACGGAACTCGGCCTGTGCGTGGTGCCAGCTGCCCTCCCCGTCTCCCTCTGTGTGCGTCCCGTGTCCCTCCCTGCCCGAGGTGTGTGTCTCGTGACTAACGTCTCTCTCCTGCCTCTCCCTTCTGTCTGTCCATGTCTAGCTCTACCTGGTCCGCACCATGGCTGAGTCCTTGGGCTCGGCCGAGCTGCTCAGGCAGCTCAAGTCTCTGGGCATGGAGAGGCTCTTGCATGCGGTTAACACGTTTCTGAGGCAGTCGTGCAGCTACCTCCCCCTTTTAACCTTTGGTGGTAAGATGTCGTTTGTTTCTCTTGACATTTATCACGGAGACAAGCTGCTCCACCACAAGCTGTTCTTTCCCCCAAGCAGCAGCAACGCAGCCGCATAGGCAGGCACCGGGCCCCTCGGGGAGCTGGTGCGGGACCCTCTCAGTCAGGGCATAGCGGAGCAGTCCTCTCGTGGGCTTTCTGAGTTTGGCGTAACTAACATACCGTGTATATTTTCTCCCCCACAAACGTTTCCTTGGATAATCCAGCTTTACATGGTGAGAACCATGCTAGAGTCCCTCATTGCAGACAAAAGTGGTTCCAAGAAAACCTTGAGAAGTAGCCTTGAGGGGCCCACCATATTGGACATTGAAAAATTTCATCGAGAGTCGTTCTTCTACACTCACTTGATAAATTTCAGTGGTAAGAGATACTGCTGACCAGCGTCCGGCCCAGCATGACCTAACACCACTAACATGTCTAGAATGCTTCCGCCTGCCTGACCATCCCCCATCCCGTCCCTTGGTGCACCCAGATGGTGACTCGTCCTGCCCTCTGTGGCGGTGGCTGTACATCCCTGGCCTGAGCTTACTCCACAGGGTTCGGCCCCTGTAAGGGTAAGAGCTGAGGAGCCCGGGCTGGCCCCACGACACGAACAGAAAATGTGTTCAACCCATGCGGGGTCAGAAACACAGGCAAATATAATCTGGTGCCTGAGTTGAGACACAGGCATTGATAAACACCAGAAATGGCCCCCGAAGACCGTGATGTGGGGGAAGGTAGCAGGAGCCCTGTGCCAGGCGAGCCCATCCTGGGTGACACCCAGCCCCCTTACTGGCCACCAGTGGGCGCACTCTGTGCCCTCTGTGTGTCTGCCCCGTGTCCTCATCGAGTTGTCCGTGTCCACCTCTTGCTCAGAACAGGAGCCCCGCTGCCTTGGCTGGGGCGCTGCAGCTATGGAGGACTGGCACCACCGTTGCTGTTGACTCCTCAGAAGGATGGAGGTCGAGTGTGGTCTCCTTTTGTGTTAGCCAGACCTCCCTGAGGGTGCCTGTTAGGGTGCAGCCTGGACGCTGGTTTTTATACTAAGTAAAAGTAAAGAAGTCCCATTTTTATGTCTCCTTTTGGAAAGAACGTTTTTAGGTCAAACACAGTGGCTCGCACCTGTAATCCTACCACTTTGGGAAGTCAAGGCAGGAGAATCACTTGAAGCTGGGAGCTTGAGACCAGCCTGGGCAACATGGCAAGACCCCCATCCCTACAAAAAATACAAACATCAGTTAGGTTTGGTGACACACACCTGTGGTCTCAGCTACTGGGAGGCTGAGGCAAGAGGATGGCCTGAGCCCAGTTCAAGGCTGCAGTCAGCTGTGATCGTGCCACTGCCCTCTAGCCTAGGTGACAGTGAGAGACACCCTGTGTCAAAAACAAAACAAAACAAAAAACACGCTTTTCCCCTGGATCCCACTGAAGGGCTCAGAAGGTCGATGAGGTGGCTTTACCTGCAGCCACGTCCAGCCGGTACTGTCTCTAGTGCACGGCCTCAGTGATCCCTTCTGCACTCACGTCCACGCTGCATGGCTTGCAGTGAGGGAGGAGGAGCTGGCGCCAGGCACACAGCCTCTCGTGTCGTGTCGTCTCTGCTAAAGGTTTTCCTGCTTGTGGGAGATAACATGGTGTGTTTGAACTCTCCCAGAAACGCTGCAGCAGTGCTGTGACCTTTCACAGCTGTGGTTCCGAGAGTTCTTCCTGGAGCTGACCATGGGCCGCAGGATCCAGTTCCCCATCGAGATGTCCATGCCCTGGATCCTGACGGACCACATCCTGGAGACCAAGGAGGCGTCCATGATGGAGTGAGTGTCCCGTGGGCCTGTGTCTGGCCTTTGCATGTGGCAACCGGGGGTCCTCAAAGAAGGTGGAGGAGGGGCCTGGACTGTTTTTATTATTTTATGTGAAATCACATCTCTGGGCTTGGGCAAAATACCAAGACCCAGTCTACAAAAATAAGAAAACTTAACCTGGTGGGGTGGCTGATGCAGGAGGATTGCTTTGCCACTGAAGTTTGAGGCTGCAGTTAGCTATGATTGCACCACTGCACTCCAGTCTGGCCACGTAGCAAGAACCTATCTCCAAAAAAAACAGAAGTCATGTTTCCTGAGGTGAAGCTTTAGAGATTAATACAAGTAACCAGTTTCTTGGCCTCAGACTGGAATCGAGAGCTCAGGCACTAGAACCAGTTACGTTCCTACTTTGCATGGGTACTGGCTGGGGCCTGAGGCCTGAGCCTGGACCAGAGAGATGGATGAAGCTGGACCTTCCCAGGCTTCCGTAATGCAGGCCCTGTGAGGCGGCCGGCCGGCCATGTCCGGGAGCTGTGTTGCAGGAGCCCCGTGGCCTGGCCTCTCGTGTGCTGCAGCCTCTGACCCAGGTGAAGTGGGGAAAGGAAGTGTTGATCAATCAGCTTTGTTTTGGGGGTCAGGACACTGGACCTAGATGAAGGGGTCAGTCTTTCAAAATGTGAAGTCTGTGTAAGGGAAAATGCTTGGAAAAGGATATGTCTTACAGGGAGCGACTGGGGAGCGACCCCATCGGTCTGTCTTCTGAGCACCACGAGTGGGAAGCTCTGAGTTCCTGTGTGTCAGTCCTCACACTGCCCCCGTGGTGCCCGGGAGGTGGTAAGGACAGTCGCCTTCCACTCTGTGGCCATGGTGTGGCCATGCCATCTGTGTGGGCAGAGCCTCTGATGGCTCATTTCATAGCATTGGGGTGGCTTGAGGAGCTGAAACCAGCTCAGAGGCCTCCTCTAGACATGGGCCTCCTTGTCCCTGGCCATGGCCTTTGGCCAGACATGAGATAGCAGGAGACGGGCCTTCAACCATGGGCCCACGCCGGACATGCTCCCGGTCAGCTGTGGAATCCAGGACCTTCACCTTTGTTCTTTTGTTGTTGTTTCTTATTTTTTTGGTTGTTGTTGTTGTTTATTCTCTCTCTCTTTTTTTTTTTTTTGACACGGAGTCTTGCTATGTCACCCAGGCTGGAGTGCAGTGGCACAATCTCAGCTCACTGCAACCTCTGCATCCTGGTTTCAAGCAGTTCTCCTGCCCCAGCATCCCAAGTAGCTGGGACTACAGGCACTGACCACCATGCCAGTTAATTTTTGTATTTTTAGTAGAGACAAGCTTTATCATGTTGGCCAGGCTGGTCTTGAACTCCCAACCTCAAGTGTTACACCCACCTGTCTCCCAAAGTTCTCGGATTACAGGCATGAGGCAACGTACCTGGCCCACCTTTGTTCTTTTTTAGTCAGTTCATTCTTCTTTTTTTCCCCAACAGATATAGGGTCTTACTCTATTTATTGCCTAGGCTGGAGTGTGGTGCAAAGACGGCTTACTGCAGCCTCAACCTCTGAGGCTCAGGCGATTCTCCTACCTCGGCCTCCTGAGTAGCTGGGACTCCAGCCATGCACTACCACACCTGGCTAATTGTTTTATGTTTCATGGAGTTGGGGTCTTGCTCTGTTGTCCAGCCTGGTCTCAAACTCCTAGTCTTCCCGCCTCATCCACCCAATGTACTGGAGTTCATTCTCTTTTTTTTTTTGAGATGGAGTTTCGCTCTTATTACCCAGGCTGGAGTGCAATGGCACGATCTCGGCTCACCGTAACCTCCGCCTCCTGGGTTCAGGCAATTCTCCTGCCTCAGCCTCCTGAGTAGCTGGGACTACAGGCACGCACCACCATGCCCAGCTAATTTTTTGTATTTTTAGTAGAGACGGAGTTTCACCATGTTGACCAGGATGGTCTTGATCTCTTGACCTCATGATCCACCCACCTCTGCCTCCCAAAGTGCTGGGATTACAGGTGTGAGCCACCGCGCCCAGCCTTTTTTTTTTTTTTCTTAAGTAAGAATTTCACTCTTGCTACCCAGACTGGAGTGCAATGGCATCATCTTGGCTCACGATCCCAGCTCACTACAACCACCGCCTCCAGGGTTCAAGTGATTCTCCTACCTCAGCATCCTGAGTAGCTGGGATTACAGGCATGCGCCACCAGGCCCAGCTAATTTTTGTGTTTTTAGTAGAGATGGGGTTTCACCGTATTGGCCAGGCTGGTCTCAAACTCCTGACCTCATGATCCACCCACCGTGGCCTCCCAAAATGCTGGATTACAAGCATGAGCCACTGCGCCCAGCCTATTCTCTTTATTTATTTATTTATTTATTTATTTATTTAGAGATGGAGTTTCGCTCTTGTTACCCAGGCTGGAGTGCAATGGCGCGATCTCGGCTCAGCGCAGCCTGCGCCTCCTGGGTTCAGGCAATTCTCCTGCCTCAGCCTCTCGAATAGCTGGGATTACAGACACGCACCACCATGCCCAGCTAATTTTTTGTGTTTTTAGTAGAGACCGGGTTTCACCATGTTGACCAGGGTGGTCTCGATCTCTTGACCTCGTGAGCCACCGCACCTGGCTCTCTTTTATTTATTTATTTTTTATAGGGTCTCACTCTGTCACGCAGGCTATAGTGCAGTGGCATGATCTCGGCTCACTGCAGCCTTGACCTCTCAGGCTCCAGTGATCCTTCTACCTCAGCCTCCCAAATAGCTGTGACTACAGGTGTGCGCCACCATGCCCGGATAATTTTTTGTACTTTTGATAGAGACACGGTCTTGCCATATTTCCCAGGCTAGTCTGGAACTCCTGACTTCAAGTTACCTGCCTACCTCGGCCCCCAAAATGCTGGGATTATAGATGTGAGCCACCAAGCCTGACCCTTGGAGTTCATTCTTGAAATAAGAAAACAACTCAACTTTCTTGTTGTTGAAAAAAATGCTATGTACTTGTAGTGAAATATTTTAAAGCCTGGTAAATGAGAAGATGCAGGCAGGTGGAGGACCTTGTCCATGTGTGGCTTTGAGTGAGCGTGTAATGTCCCAAGCATCCTCACTGCCTGGTAGGTGTGGCGGCCACCTCAGGTGCAGGCCCCAGCAGCTTTCACAGGAGCACCATTTGGTGATAGAAGTGAAAATTGTTTTTCCTTTCATGAGAGGTAAAAAATGGAGTTTAGTTTCTGAGGCGAGGAGGCTGTCGGAGCCATGAATACGTGGCGGAGGCTGCTGGTGATACAGCTGCTGTCCTCTGCAGGTACGTGCTCTACTCCCTGGACCTATACAATGACAGTGCCCACTACGCGCTCACCAGGTTCAACAAGCAGTTCCTCTACGATGAAATCGAGGCTGAGGTGAGGCCCACGCAGCTCCATTTCTGTTCGTTTCCTGTAATTAAATCTCCTTTCTCATTTTGTTTTCTTCCAAGTAATAAACGTTCTTTAAAATACAAGACAGTGTAAGCCACGAAGCTAGCATGTGGGAGTGAGCCCTTCCTCTGTGGGTCTGCTCCCGTGGCGCGTGCAGGCTGCGCTCTTCCACCTGTGTGTCACTGTGGAGTCTGCGTCGTCACCTGTTTTTTGGTTATGAACGTGATCTTGCGCTGAAGCAACTCCTGTTTTATTTCTCTAGTGTTTTTGTTTCGGATGTTGTAAATAGCACTCTGATGCACTGCCTGGCATCATGTGATTCCTATAGGACAAATTCCCACAGGTGGAATTCTAGTGTGTGCACATCTAAGATGAAGCTTACTTCACACGTCGCCGCCTCTGCCTCCTCAAAAAGACCACCTGCAATGGTTCTTCAGGGAGATATCACAGGTCCCAGCACTGCAGGGTGGGAGGAGGGCAGAGATGCCCTTCTTGGCCCTGTCTGCCGGGCACCCTGGGTCCTGGGTCCCGCTTGGCACCAACCACAGGTATCCTTCTCACAGTTCCAGGAGGTAGTGCTAGCCCCATCTGCAACTAAGGGTCTTTTGAGGGTGTCTCCTGACCAACCTCACACCCAGAAGGGCCGCTTTGTTCCAGGGAAGGCCCAGGAGCCGGCCCTCCGTGGTGGCTCCTGGAGTGCACAGTAGGTAGAGCTACGCAGGGTGGGGAGTCACCTGCAGTGCACAGTAGCCCTGTGGTCGCTGCACATAGTGAAGAGAGACTTGTTCATTCTCTCTTGTAGTTAAGAGAATGGAATATTTTTCTCCCTCAGTGAGACTGGTTCTGGTCTAGTTTCCTGTGGCAATGTGGTAGTCACTCCTGGCCACGCTGCAGTTTATTTAGTGTGTTGTTGTTGGACAGTAAGATTATTGCTAGTTTCTTTTGTTTTTTGTTTTTTTGAGGTGGAGTCTCGCTCTGTCACCCAGGCAGGAGTGTAGTGGCGCAATCTCTGCTCACTGTAACTTCCACCTCCCAAGTTAAAGCAGTTCTCGTGCCTTAGCCTCCCAAGTAGCTGGGACCACAGGCACGTGTCACCATGTCAGGCTAGTTTTTTGTATTTTTAGTAAAGACTGGGTTTTACCATGTCGGCCAGGCTGGTCTCAAACTCCTGACCTCAAGTGATTTGCCCACCTCGGCCTTCTACAGTGCTGGGATTATAGGTGTAAGCCACCATGGCTGGCCTAATTTCTTTTTCCTAATAAGAGCCTCAGGCTGGGTGCAATCACAGCACTTTGGGAGGCCGAGGCAGGTAGATCACCTGAGGTCACAAGTTCAAGACCAGCCTGACCAACATTCTGAAACCCCGTTGCTACTAAAAATACAAACATTAGCCTACATGGTGTGGTGATGGGCACCTGTAATCCCAGCTGCTCAGGAGGCTGAGGCAGGAGGATCACTTGAATCTGGGAGGGACAGGTTGCAGTGAGCTGAGATCGCACCACTACGCTTTAGCCTGGGCCATAGAGCAAGACCCCGTCTCAAAAACATAAAAGAGCCTCAGTTAGTTGCCTGAATGAAACATTTTGTTTTTCAGCTTGTATTTTGATCTTGCTTTAGGGAATCAAACTGTAACATGTACTTTGTTTTTCTTCAGGTGAATCTATGTTTTGACCAATTTGTTTACAAGCTGGCAGACCAGATATTTGCATATTACAAGGTTATGGCAGGAAGGTGAGTATCTGGTGTATGATTTTTATTCAAAATGTTGCATAATTTGATCTGACATTCCCATTACAATTTATAGTTTATGAAAAACTTCCTGTCTTCCTTCTATACTAGTTTGCTTCTTGATAAACGGTTACGATCAGAATGCAAGAATCAGGGAGCCACAATCCACCTCCCGCCGTCTAACCGCTACGAAACGCTGCTGAAGCAGAGGCATGTGCAGGTGAGCGGGGCCGGGCCATGGTGGAGACATATAGCATGCATTGAAAAAACTGGGTTTTCTGCTGGGCGTGGTGGCTCACACCTGTAATCCCAGCGCTTTGGGAGGCCAAGGCAGGCGGATCACCTGGTCAAGAGTTCGAGGCCAGGCTGGCCAACATAGCAAAACCCTATCTCTACTAAAAATACAAAAATTGGCCGGCCGTGGTGGTGGGTGCCTGTCGTCCTAGCTCCTCTGGGATGCTGAGGCAAGAGAATCACTTGAACCCAGGAGGTGGAGGTTGCTGTGAGCTGAGATTGTACCATTGCACTCCAGCCTGGGTGACAGAGAAAGTGAGACTCCATCTCAAAAAAAAAAAAAAAAAGAAAAGAAAAGAAAAAAGAAAATTGGGATTTCTTATAGCTAACTTGGTTTTACTAGATATCACCATGCCTTGTGACTTCAAACATTCTTATAAATTGTTAGGCACAGTGGCTTATACCTGTAATCCCAGCACTTTGGGAAGCCAAGGCAGGTGGATCACTTGAGGTCAGGAGATCGAGACCATCCTGGCTAACACGGTGAAACCTCATCTCTACTAAAAATACAAAAATTAGTCAGGCATGCTGGCACACACCTGTAGTCCCAGCTACGCAGGAGGCTGAGGCAGGAGAATTACCTGAACCCAAGAGGCAGAGGTTGCAGCAAGCCAAGATCACACCACTGCCCTCCAGCCTGGGGGTCAGAGTGAGACTCCATCTCAAAAAAAAGAATAGTAAAGAACTTAGGCATTGAAAGACACTTCGTTTCTATTGGGTCACTTCACACACAGGGAGCGTCTGCAACATTGTCTGTCTGCCCTGCGGCTCCTGGGGGCGGGCATAGCCTGGAGGATTCGGCCCTTCTCCAGGAGCCCAGAAGCCAGAGCTTAAAAAGAAAGAAGGTGAGAAACACTCATCAGCTCAAAGACCAGACAGAACTTTCTCCTGGCCAGCCGGAAGAATTTAAAGATATATAGTACTTATTTTTTCACCGTTATTTTACAAAGTGATACACATTGCATGCCTGTATCAAAACATCTCATGTACCGCACAAATGTATACACTTACTGCGTACCCACAGACATTAAAAAAAGAAAAAAAATTTAGAAATTAAAAGTCATGTTACATTACACACATAAAACTAGTAAAATGTGGAAAACTGTAAAAAAAAAAAAAAAACGACTGCATTTAATTCTCTCTATCCATCAGCAATCACCGTGCACATTTTGGGACATTTTTCACCAGGGCTTTGTCATATTTTTATGTTGAAACAGCACTGAAGGATGGATATGTTCCTAGTACGTTGAAATAGAGATGCAGCAATTTTCTCTTATTTATTATTGTAACACCTGTAAAAAGACACACCAGACTGCTGTGTCTATGGGAGATGGGTCCTGAACATCATTGTAAAGGTTATCTTTACCAATAGACCGGCTTCTCCAGGGTCCCTGGTGAGGCTTTTATTGCTTTCGAGCTGCTCCTGTTCACTCTTTCCCTGCCATCCTTCCCTGTGCACACCAGCTCCTCGGCAGGTCCATAGACCTCAATCGTCTGATCACCCAGCGCGTCTCAGCTGCCGTATATAAGTCCTTGGAACTGGCGATTGGACGATTTGAAAGTGAAGATTTGACCTCCATAGTTGTAAGTACTGGAACAAATTTTACTTTGCCCTATGGATAAATTGGAGTAAGAGTAGGTCCAGTTGTTGTATAGGTAGGTAATAAAGGAGAGGCCGGGCGTGGTGGCTCAAGCATGTAATCCCAGCACTTTGGGAGGCCAAGGTAGGTGGATCACGAGGTCAAGAGATCGAGACCATCCTGGTCAACATGGTGAAACCCCGTCTCTACTAAAAATACAAAAAATTAGCTGGGCACGGTGGCGCGTGCCTGTAATCCCAGCTACTCAGGAGGCTGAGGCAGGAGAATTACCTGAACTCAGGAGGCGGAGGTTGCGGTAAGCCGAGATCGCGCCATTGCACTCCAGCCTGGGTAACAAGAGCGAAACTCCATCTCAAAAAAAAAAAAAAAAAAAGATCACTCATTGAGCATGGCCTCTCCCAAGCCTCTTTTCAGCATCTGCATTCAGTGTTCACAATGCTAAATTGACCTTACGAACAAATAACCCCAATCTTGAAAAAAATCACCAACTATAGCAAAAGGTAGCACACCACTTAATAACATGTTTATATGTTAGTAGTAATGAGCTAGGAGATAAAAATGTTTAACTTTTTACGTAATAATCACTAAAAGATGTCTATTTTTGGAAGTGAACCTGACATGATAAAATTTATACGAAGGAATGTAAGAATTCCAATGCAAATTCTTTTTCTTGAGTAAATTGAAAAACAAAGCATTCTTTTAAATGGAGAAACTTTGATGAAAACCATAAAAATTGGCCAGGCACAGTGGCTCACATCTGTAATCCCAACACTTGGAGAAGTCGAGGCAGGCAGATCACCCTGAATTCAGGAGTTCAACACAAGCCTGGCCAACATGGTGAAACCCTGTCTGTACTAAAAATAAAAAAAAAATTAGCCAGGCATGCTGGCGGACACCTGTAATCCCAGCCACTCAGGAGGCTGAGGCGGGAGAATCATACGAACCCAGGAGGCAGCGGTTGCATTGAGTCAAGGTCATGCCATTGCTCTCCAGCCTGGGTGACAGAGTGAGACTTTGTCTCAAAAAAAAAAAAAAAAAGCAATAAAAATTAATTTCTTAAGTAGTCTAGAGATTTCCTGTAATCACCACTGGATTATAAGTATTTGATAAAATTATATAAAATCATTACAAAGTTTACTTGGTAAAACACACTGTCAAGATTAGCAAGTGCTACTCTGACTTTTAAAAGGATAACAGGGGAGGAAACACTGTCAGGTGTCAGAAATATATTACATGTCAGTAATAAATGAAATAGCGTGATGTTTGTTTGGAAAGCAAAAGTTAAGCAGCCCAGAGGAACAGAGTAGAATAGGGCAATTCACCTGGAGAGCTGGGGAGGGGCAGTCATGCTTGTCATGCTTGTCCTGTTAATGGAAGGAAAGAGCAGAAGGTACCTCCATAAGGACGGGAGGGACCACAGTTCCAGAGAGGGCAAACCCCTCAGCCCAGCGTTGGGGTATTACAATTGGTTTTGCAGTAGAAGGAGGGACCACAGTTCCAGAGAGGGCAAACCCCTCAGCCCAGCGTGAGGGGATTACAATTGGTTTTGCAGTAGAGGGAGGGACCACAGTTCCAGAGAGGGCAAACCCCTCAGCCCAGCGTTGGGGTATTACAATTGGTTTTGCAGTAGAGGGAGGGACCACAGTTCCAGAGAGGGCAAACCCCTCAGCCCAGCGTTGGGGGATTACAATTGGTTTTGCAGTAGAGGGAGGGACCACAGTTCCAGAGAGGGCAAACCCCTCAGCCCAGCGTTGGGGGATTACAATTGGTTTTGCAGTAGAGGGAGGGACCACAGTTCCAGAGAGGGCAAACCCCTCAGCCCAGCGTTGGGGGATTACAATTGGTTTTGCAGTAGAGGGAGGGACCACAGTTCCAGAGAGGGCAAACCCCTCAGCCCAGAGTTTGGGGATTACAATTGGTTTTGCAGTAGAGGACAGCAGGCGAAAGAGCCAAGCAGCAGAATTTCCCAGGTTCATTGTGCTGAGAGTTAGAGACCTGCTGAGCTCCTAACTGAAAGACGACTAGAAGCCAAACTAGAGGTACGCCGGGTCTCGCCAGAACAGCAGCCCAGCCTTCACTCAGTTCTGTCCCTAAAGGGACCACGGTGTTGGGGCCCCAGCTCTTTATGCCTTGCAGGGGAGAGCAGGGGTATGCTCTGTGAAAGCAGCTGCTGTAGGAGCCTCCACAGTTTTAAAAATATACAGTGCTTAGCACTCAATTAAGAATTCCTAGACACAAAAGAACCTATGAGATGATTGACAATATAAACAAACCCTTTGGTGATAGTGACTTAGCACACAAGGACTTACCATAATTCTGATTAATATGCCCAAGAAGATGGAAGAAACGATGGATTAAAGAGATTAAAAGAAGACTTCCTTTTTTTCTTTTGTCTTTTCTTTTTTTTTTTTTTTTTTTTTTTTTGAGATGGAGTCTTCCTCTGTCACCCAGGCTGGAGTACAGTGGTGCAATCTCAGCTCACTGCAACCTCCACCTCCTGGGTTCAAGCAATTCTCATGCCTCAGCCTACTGATTGGCTGGGACTACAGGTGCGTGCCAGCATGCCTGACTAATTTTTGTATTTTTAGTAGAGACAAGGTTTCACCATGTTAGCCAGGATGGTCTCAACCTCCTGACTTCATGTGATCCACTCGCCTCGGCTTCACAAAGTGCTGGAATTACAGGCGTAAACCACCATGCCTGGCCAAAAAGGAGAATTTCATCAGAGAATTAGAATCTATAAAAAAGAATCAGGCCGGGCACGGTGGCTCGCGCCTATAATCCCAGCACTTTGGGAGGCCAAGGAAGGTGGATCACTAGGTCAAGAGCTCGAGACCATCCTGGTCAACATGGTGAAACCCCATCTCTACTAAGAATACAAAACTTAGCTGGGCATGCATGGTGGCGCAGCCTGTAGTCCCAGCTGCTTGGGAGGCTGAGGCAGGAGAATTGCTTGAACCCAGGAGGCGGAGGTTGCAGTGAGCCAAGATTGTGCCATTGCACTCCAGCCTGGGTAATAAGAGCGAAAGTCTGTCTCAAAAAATAAAAAGAATCAAATAGATATTCTAGACATAAAGAACATAATAATCTTGATTATGTATGTAGCAATTTGGTTAGTTTTTGTTTTTTATGTCATGCTTTTTTTGGTTTTTTATTTCAATAGGTTTTGGAGGAACAGTTTGGTTACGTAGATAAGTTCTTTAATGGTGATTTCTGGGATTTTGGTGTGCCCATCACCCAAGCAGTGTGCACTGTACCTACCCCAACCTCTTCCCTTGCATCCCCAAAGTCGATTGTGTCATTCTTATGCCTTTGTGTTCTCATAGCTTAGCTCACACTTACGAGTGAGAACACACGATGTTTGGTTTTCATTCCTTAGTTACTTTGCTTAGAATAGTGGGCTCCAATTCCATTCAGGTTGCTGCAAATGCCATTACTTCATTCCTTTTTATGGCTGAGTAGTATTCCATGGGTGTATGGAGCACATTTTGTTTATCCATTTCTTGGTTGATGGGCATTTGGGCTGGTTCATATTTTTGCGTTTGTGAATTGTGCTGCTATGAACATGCAGGTGCACGCATCCTTTTTGTAGAATGACTTTCTTTCCTCTGGGGAGACACCCAGGAGTGGGATTGCTGGATCAAATGGCAGATCTACCTTTAGTTCTTTGAGGAATCTCTACACTGTTGTCCATAGCGGCTGTACTAGTTTACATTCCTGCCAATCGTGTAAAACTGTTCCCTTTTCACCACATTCATGCCAACACGTATTATTTTTTTAGGTTTTGATTAAAGCTGTTCTTATAGGAGTAAGGCAGTATCACACTGTTGTTTTGATTTGCATTTCCCTGATACTGATGTTCAGCATTTTTTCAAACGTTTCTTGGCCATTTGCATGTGTTCTTTTTAGAATTGTCCATTCATGTCCTTCAGCCACTTTCTGATGGGATTTTTTTTTTTTTCCTTGATGATTTGAGTTCCCTGTAGATTCTGGATATTAGTCCTTTGTTGTGTGCATAGTTTGTGAATATTTTATCCCACTCTGTGAGTTGTGCTGAATTCACTTATCAGGTCTAGGATAAAAAGACGCCCGGCCATCTTTTTATTTTTTATTTGATATGCTGTTTGATTTGGTTAGTTAGCATTTTGTTGAGAATTTTTGGATCTATGTTCGTCAGGGATATTGGTCTGTACTTTCTTTTTTTCTTACATTCTTTCCTAGTTTTGGTATTAGGGTTACCCTGGCTTCATGGAATGATTTAGGGAGGATTCCCTCTTTCTCTCTCTTTTGGTATGGTGTCAATAGGAGAGTATCATTTCTTCTTTGAATGTCTGGTAGAATTCAGCTATGAATCTGGTCCTGGACTTCTTTTCGTTAGCAATTTTTTAATTACCATTTCAATCTTGCTGCTTGTTATTGGTCTGTTAGGGTATCTAATTCTTCCTGATTAAAGCTGGGAGGATTGCATCTTTCCAGGAATGTATCCCTTGCCTCTCAGTTTTCTAGTTTCCGCACATAAAGGCGTTCACAATAGCCTTGCATGATTTTCTGTTTCCATAGTGTCCCTTTCTCCCGTTTTGTTTCCAGCTGAGCTGATCTGGATCTTCTCCCTTTCCTTGGTTAATCTCACTAATAGTCTATTTGTTTTGTTTATCTTTTCAAAGAACAATTTTTTTTTTTTTTTTGAGACGGAGTTTCGCTCTTGTTACCCAGGCTGGAGTGCAATGGTGCGATCTCAGCTCACCGCAACCTCCGCCTCCTGGGTTCAAACGATTCTCCTGCCTCAGCCTCCCGAGTAGCTGGGACTACAGGCACGCGCCACCATGCCCAGCTAATTTTTTGTATTTTTAGTAGAGACGGGGTTTCACCTTGTTGACCAGGATGGTCTCGATTTCTTGACCTCGTGATCCACCCACCTCGGCCTCCCAAAGTGCTGGGATTACAGGCTTGAGCCACTGCGCCCGGCCAGTCCATTGTTTCTTTGTTGACTTTCTGTCTAGTGCTGTCCGTGGAGTATTGAAGGCCCCCACTATTATTGTGCTGCTGTCTATCCCATTTCTTAGGCGTAATAGTAATTGTTTTATAAATCTGGGAGCTCCAGTGTTAGGTGCATATAGATTTAGAACTGTGATGTTTTCCTTTTTATTGGACAAGTCCTTTTCTCATTGTATAATGTCCCTCTTTGTCTTCTTTAAAGCTGTTGCTTTAAAGTTTGTTTTGTCTGATATAAGAATAGCTACTTCTGCTCATTTTTGGTGTCCATTTGCATGGAATATCTTTTTCCATCCCTTTACCTTAAGTTTATGTGAGTTCTTGTGTGTCAGGTGAGTCTCTTGAAAAATGGCAGAAACTTGGTTGGTATCAATTCTGCAACTCTGTCTCTTTGCTGTGGAGCATTGAGGCTGTTGGCGTTCAGCGTTGGTATTGTGATGTGAAGTACTGTTCTGTTCATCATGCTAGTTGTGGCCTGAAATCCTTGTCGTCTTTTTTTTCTTGTGTTATTATTTTATGGGTTCTGTGAGATTTATGCTTTCTGGAGGTTCTGTTTTGGTATATTTTGAGAATCTGTTTCAAGATTTAGAGCTTTTTTTAGCAGTTTCTGTAGTGCTGATGTGGTCAGCGGTAAATTATCTCACCGTTAGTTTGTCTGAAAAAGACTGTAGCTTTCCGTTAGTTATGAAGCTTAGTTTCACTGGATACAAAATTCTTGGCTGATAATTGTTTTCTTTAAGGAGGCTAAAGATAAGACCACAATTCTTTCTAGCTTGTAGAGTTTCTGCTGAGAAACCTGTTATTCTGGTAGGTTTTCCTTTATAGATTACCTGATGCTTTTGCCTCACAGCTCTTAAGATTCTTTCCTTTATCTTGACGTTAGGTAACCAATGACTGTGTGCCTAGGTGATGATCTTTCTGTGATGAATATCCTGCGCATTCTTTGAGCTTCTTATATTTGGATTTCTAGGTCTCTAGCAATGCCAGGGAAGTTTTCCTTGATTGTTTTCTCAAATATGTTTTCCACAGTTTCAGATTTCTCTTCTTCCTGAGGAACACCAGTTATTCTTAGGTTTGGTTGTATAACAGAATCCCAACTTCTTGGAGGCTTTGTTCATAGTTTAAAATTCTTTTTTCTTTGTCCTTGTCAGGTTGGGTTAACTCAAAAACCTTGTCTTTGAGCTTTGAAGTTCTTTCTTCCAGTTGTTTGATTCTTTTTTTTTTTTTTTTTTTTTGAGACGGAGTTTCGCTCTTGTTACCCAGGCTGGAGTGCAATGGCGTGATCTCGGCTCACCGCAGTCCGCCTCCTGGGTTCAGGCAGTTCTCCTGCCTCAGCCTCCTGAGTAGCTGGGATTACAGGCACGCGCCACCATGCCCAGCTAATTTTTTGTATTTTTAGTAGAGACGGGGTTTCACCATGTTGACCAGGATGGTCTCGATCTCTTGACCTCGTGATCCACCTGCCTCGGCCTCCCAAAGTGCTGGGATTACAGGCTTAAGCCACCGTGCCTGGCCCTGTTTGATTCTTTTGCTGAGACTTTCAGGTGCATTTTGCATTTCTCTAAGTGTATTCTCCATTTTCAGAAGTGAGTGGTTTTTTTTTTTTTTTTGAGACAGAGTCTTGCTCTGTTGCTAGGCACCAGGCTGGAGTGCAGTGGCACGATCTCGGCTCACCGCAACCTCCGCCTCCCAGGTTCAAGCAATTCTCCTGCCTCAGCCTCCCAAGTAGCTGGGATCACAGGCGCGCACCACCATGCCCAGCTAATTTTTGTAGTTTTTAGTAGAGGTGGGGTTTCACTATGTTGGCCAGGATGGTCTCGATCTGACCTTGTGATCTGCCCGCCTTGGCCTCCCAAAGTGCTGGGATTACAGGCGTGAGCCACCGTGCCTGGCCACAAGTCTGAAAAGAGAGTCAGCGGAAGGCAGTGGGATAGGAACTGGTCTTATAGGTTGGGGCAAGTGGTCAGTTAAAGGTAGTAATCTTATCTTGAGGAGGGGAAGGGCGTCATGGGATACATGGACACACGGGTAGGGGTCATCTGTTACACACAGGCATCATCATAAGGGTGGGGATTATGCAAGCAAAGGGGAGGGTGAGGTAGATTACTTAGTTACAGGTGTGGGGGTCTTGGGAAACCCAGGGTCCGGGGGGATATTCCTCAAGGCTGAGTAGGAACAGTGGTTACAGGTTGCAGGTTGCAAGGGGAGAGCAATTAGTTGAGGCAGGAACAAGTTGTTTAACTTCTTTCTGTGGCCACCTGGTTACTTGTGGTTCCTTCAGACTTTCTGGCTCCTGGGGACCCTCTAGAGGTGTAGTGTGGGTCACCAAGGCTATAATGGCCAGGCTTGGACGCCTGACATTTCCATTCATACTTTTTTTAAAATTTAAGTTGCTTTTCACCTTTCTCTGGTGCCTCCTTGAGTAGCTTAACAATTGACCTTCTGAATTCTTTTTCTGGCAATTCAGAGATTTCTTCTTGGTTTGGATCCATTGTTGGTAAGGTAGTGTGATCTTCAGGAGATGTTGAAGAACCTGAGAAAGCTGGCTGGGCGCGGTGGCTCATGCCTGTAATCCCAGCACTTTGGGAGGCCGGGGCGGGTGGATCACGAGGTCAAGAGATCGAGACCATCCTGGTCAACATGGTGAAACCCCGTCTCTACTAAAAATACAAAAAATTAGCTGGGCATGGTGGCGTGTGCCTGCAATCCCAGCTACTCAGGAGGCTGAGGCAGGAGAATTGCCTGAACCCAGGAGGCGGAGGATGCAGTGAGCCGAGATCGCGCCATTGCACTCCAGCCTGGGTAACGAGAGTGAAACTCCGTCTCAAAAAGAAAAAAAAAACCTGAGAAAGCAAGCAGGGCTTTCAGGCTTCCTGCCTCCCCTCTGTGCCCATACCTGCACTCCAGGTTCCCCTCTGTGCCCATACCTGCACTCTGGGTTCACCCCGTCACCCAGAGTCTGTGCAGGAAATTTCACATTCCTTGAAGTCATTACAAAGTGCAGCTGCAGGTTGCCTTCTCCCTCTGGTCTTTCCCCAATTCCACTGCCAACCCTCCTCAAGGGTCCCTGTGAGACAGTCAGAGACAAAGCCAAGAGACTCCACAAGCCTCTTCCTACTGATTCCTCTGCCCCTCTCTAAATTCTGAGCTCCAGGTAAGGGCCAATCCTTCTCCCATTATCAGGTTTCCCCATGAGGATGTGTGTTCAGGGGCTGATGCTCCCCCCATCAGCTTTGGGTAGTCACCGTTTTTTGACTGTCTCACGGAGCCTGTAGAGGCAAGCCGCTTCCTTCAGAGGGTCTGTGGGTTCTCTCGACCTTCCTGGTGTGTTCCTCTGGTCTTTCTTGAAGCAAAAGTTTGCAATGAGTCTTCACACGCTTTATTTGTCTGTGTGGCAGCCTCTAGTGCCACCTTCTGTCCGCCGTTTTTCCCTGTGTCTGTAAATGGTGTGAGCACAGGAAGAGGCAAGACTAAGGAACGGGAAGACAGGCATTACAAACATCTGAACTGGGGAAAAGAGAAAAGTAACAATGAAACAGAAAAGAGAGTAAGAAACGTGGGAAACAGGAATGTTCCAGGAGATGAGAGCGAGAGTGGTGTCGCGGAAGACTCGTCTGAAGAGATGGCCGAAAGACCTTCACTTGGACAGAAGACACCAGCCTGCCACTCTGGTGTGCCCCCAACTACGCGTGCCGGAGCTAGGGCCAGAGCCACGGGGGGCCTCAGTGAGCTCCCCCCTGCCCAGCCACAGCTCTGGGGATCATCTCACCACCCCCAACTCAGACTCTTGGCTTGTGGAGTCTTTGAATCTTCAGGATTTCATCAGAGCTAGTCTGCAGTAAGCTTTAATGGGCTGGTCGTCTCCCCTTCTCCAGGGCACAGTCACTGCGATGCAGTCATTTCCACTGGGCGCGCAGGGGAGGGTTCACAGTACACATTTTCTAACAGGTCCTTTCTCCCCGTCATCCAAGGAGCTCCGGGTCCAAGGACTGTTTGAGGAGCCATGATTTCTTTTATGCTGATCCAAGTTAGACTCGTATTTGATAGACCCAGGCTTTTCCATTTATCCACATCAAATGAGACTTCCAGAGGCTGATTGTTTGTTCCAGCCCTGGGGACACCGCAGTCTGTTAACCAACACCGCATCCCTGTGTGTGGGCCAGGCCATTTGAGTACACATTGGCTGTGCTGCCCACCACGTGGCACCATTGGAGTCCCTGTGCGTGGGCCAGGCCATTTGAGTACACATGGGCTGTGCTGCCCACCACGTGGCACCATTGGCATCCCTGTGCATGGGCCAGGCCATTTGAGTACACATTGGCTGTGCTGCCCACCACGTGGCACCATTGGCATCCCTGTGCGTGGGCCAGGCCATTTGAGTACACATGGGCTGTGCTGCCCACCACGTGGCACCATTGGAGTCCCTGTGTGTGGGCCAGGCCATTTGAGTACACATTGGCTGTGCTGCCCACCACGTGGCACCATTGGAGTCCCTGTGTGTGGGCCAGGCCATTTGAGTACACATTGGCTGTGCTGCCCACCACGTGGCACCATTGGAGTCCCTGTGCGTGGGCCAGGCCATTTGAGTACACATTGGCTGTGCTGCCCACCACGTGGCACCATTGGCATCCCTGTGCGTGGGCCAGGCCATTTGAGTACACATTGGCTGTGCTGCCCACCACGTGGCACCATTGGAGTCCCTGTGCGTGGGCCAGGCCATTTGAGTACACATTGGCTGTGCTGCCCACCACGTGGCACCATTGGCATCCCTGTGCATGGGCCAGGCCATTTGAGTACACATGGGCTGTGCTGTCCACCACGTGGAACCATTGGAGTCCCTGTGCGTGGGCCAGGCCATTTGAGTACACATGGGCTGTGCTGCCCACCACGTGGCACCATTGGAGTCCCTGTGTGTGGACTAGGCCATTTGAGTACACATTGGCTGTGCTGCCCACCACATGGCACCATTGGCATCCCTGTGCGTCGGCCAGGCCATTTGAGTACACGTGGGCTGTGCTGCCCACCACTTGGCACCATTGGAGTCAAGGAGGCCAGGCTAAGGGTCTGCAGAGAAGAGCTCCCACAGAACTCTTCAGAGATGCCTGAGATGAGATCAGGTTTGACGGAGCTAGAACAGTAGGCCCTGCTGACTCTGGAAATGAATAAATCCAAATTCCCTCCTAACACAAAGCTGCCCACGGGAGAAGCTGCTGGGAATAGCGTGCGGGCTGGTAAGTGTCAGGTTGGTGGGAGGGGAGCCTGAGAGGCACGTCTCAGAAGGCTTGAGCCAGTGCTGTTACTGTTGGCCCTGGCACACCCCTCTTCCTCTTCAGAAGCATGAGAGGGCTTATTTCACTTCCAGACAAGCCACAGGTAAAGACAATGGTCCAGTCCCCTTTAGACAGATTGCAGTAAAAAAGAAAATGCGAGTGCACAGCAGTGTCCCTACAAACAGTGGAGGCGCATCATAGACACACCATGGACTGGAAACCGTAACCTCATCTTCCACAGTGAGCCAAACGAAATTAAGAAAGTGGTAGTTGCTCTGAAAGAATAATATAAATCAGAATTTTTAGAAATCCAGAAATAAGGTTATTAGAAAAAAAGTTTTGAAAAGAAAAATGATAAAAACTCATGAAAAAAATTAAAAAGAGAAATATTTCAAGACTGCAGACCTACACCAGAAACAACACAATGGATGACTTACAAATAAGAATGAAAAGAGGAACATTTTTAAAATCAAAAAGAAATAAAGCAGAAAAAGGAGTTGAAGGCTGGGCGTGGTGGCTCACGCCTGCAATCGCAGCATGTTAGGAGGCTGAGGTGGGCGGATCACGAGGTCTGGAGTTCAAGACCATCCTGCCTAGCATGGTGAAACCCCTTCTCTACTAAAAATACAAAAAATTAGCCGGGCATGGTGGCAGGCACCTGTAGTCCCAGCTACTCGGGAGGCTGAGGTTGCAGTGAGCCAAGACTGCATGACTGCACTCCAGCCTGGGTGACAGCGAGACTCCCTCTCAAAAAAAAAGAAGAGAGAAAGGATTTGAGAGGAAACAACTCAGAAGGCGGATGATGAAGATTCCGTATTCCTGTCAGATTCCTCAAGAAGAAAACCAGAGCAACAGAACAGGGCCGACTGGCATTTATTTCAAGAAAATCTTGGTAAAATAGAAGACACCTTGAATGTGTCTATTAAAAGCATATATCAGGTACTTGGTAAAACCAGCCCAAACTGGTCAACAGTAAGAAATACTGCATCTTAGCCTGGTTAAAGATAAGAAAAATAAATCATAAATATAAGAACGATATTGCAGTGAAAGTACTGGACTTTACAGGCGAGGAAGAAGTCTTTGGGCTGTCTGAGCAGAGCAGGCAGGGAAGGAAAATTCGATTGTCCTCAGACCTTCGCCAGAGCCAAGGAAAGGAAATGTGGATCAAGGGTTTGGTCCCCAGCCACATCAATCTTCTAGGAATAAAGGCTGCAGACAGATGGTAACGGGCGTGCCAGGGAACGGAAGATTGTTCATTCCTGGAGAGCAGACACTGGGCGCTGGCGGTGCGGCACGTGTCCCTTTGAGCATCTCTGCACCACAGAGCAGGGCCCGGCGTGTTTTTCCTTAGAGTCAAAGAGGCTGGGACTTAGAAAGAAACCACACCCCCTCTGAGACCCGGTAGAGCCCTTATTTATGGAGAAGCCGCCTTCTGTGAGTGTCATTTGGTACAGGCCATGGCGTTTCTGTTGGCAATGGCTAGATATGATGTTGAGTAAAATCATTGGTCAAGGCTTTGACCAAGGCCATTACTGTCCAATAGAAATAGAATGCAAGTCATATCCGTACTTTGAAATTTTCCCATAGTCACATTAGAAAAGGAAATGGGTGAAGTTGTTTTTAATGACATACGTAACTGAACCTGCCGCACCCCCATATTATCACTTCACAGCGTCATTCCTGTGGCAGTGTAATTGAGCTGGACATTGGGCTAGTCTCGCTCTTCCTTCTCAGTCTTTGAAATCTGGTCTCAGGTGGGAGCAGCTGAGCTCCGGCCCCGGCGGCCACATTGGAAGGTGCATCCTGGGCGAGCTCCAGCAGCAGCGCACATGAGGCCTTTCGAGGCCTGTGGGAAGGGACGTACATGCCCCACCACCCACGCGTGCCTTTCAGCGACTTTAGGCGCCTCAGAGGAAGCCGCTCAGCTCTGACACCCAGGGAGGCGCACTGCTGGCTGGGCTGTCCTGCAGGGCAGGGTGGGGGCTCAGTGGCTGCATAGAGGGAAGGCTGGCAGGAGCAGGCCATGCACACACACTGCCCCAGAGGGTACTGGACGGCAGAGGTCGGTGGCATGGAGGTGACTGCAGTGGAGAGAGGCATGGCCCAGTGTGGGTGATTGAAAAAATGGGGTGCCAGGAAGCAAGCTGATGTTACCTGTCAGAGCCTGTGCTCTCCGGGGGCTGCCTCAGTGCAGCCCTGCCAGGGATCATGAAGCCTGGGTAGGATCAGAGGCCACTGGTGCCTCCTTCCCGCCTGGACCAGCTCTGTCCCCTACCCCTGTCTTTGGTCCCACAGGAGCTGGACGGCCTGTTGGAAATCAACCGCATGACCCACAAGCTGCTGAGCCGGTACCTGACGCTGGACAGCTTCGACGCCATGTTCCGGGAGGCCAACCACAACGTGTCTGCGCCCTACGGGAGGATCACCCTGCACGTCTTCTGGGAGCTCAACTACGACTTCCTGCCCAACTACTGCTACAATGGCTCTACCAACCGGTGAGTGTACCTGCCGTGCAGGCGCCCACATGGGGGAGCTCGGGGGCCTCCGTCCCCGCAGGCTTCCTCCATGCCACCAGGTCCCTGTCTCTCACTCTTTCCACTCCACATCATGTCTCACAGAGCATGCAAGCCACGCCGGCCCTCCATTGTCTTCCGTGTCCACCCTCACATGGACAGTCACTGCTTTGCATGTGGAGCTTGAGTGGAGCTGCGTCTCCTGGCTTGCCGTCTGCCTGTCGGTGGAAAGGGGGTGACTGCTTATCATGCTTCTGTACTGGGATGTTGGGATTTGGGGAGCCACCCTCCCACCCACCACCCATGGTGCCACTGTGTTGGACAACATGAAGTGATATGATTGGTGGTGAAATGGTGGATGCTGGCAGTATCCTGAGTTCAGCCTCCTAGTGGGGCTTGAGTCCTGGGACAGCCCTGCCTTGGGCTCCGTGTGCCGGGCAGCCACCATTCTGGCTGAGGTTCCTTCTCTGCACGCTGAGCTTGGCTCACATACGGTGTCAGCGTGTGCCAGGGATGTGTGTGTGTCGCTCACTATGCCTTCCCACAGACACCAGCAGCCTGGGTGATGACTAGGGCCCCAAGCAAAGTGCCTGGCTGCTGAGCTCCATCCAGAGATCGAGGAGTGCAGGTGTGTGCACACTCGTGTTAGGAGCACTTTTACACATAAGTGCTGTGCTTACCCCTGGATCTCCATGTCCCACCCACATGTGGCTGAACTCTCCCGACTAAGGCCCAGAGTTTTGTGTCTCAGGAGACAGGGTGCCGCAGGCACATCAATTGAGGTCAGGAGTTCGAAACTAGCCTGGCCAACATGGTGAAACCCCATCTCTACTAAAAACAAACAAGTAGCCAGGCGTGGTGGTGCGCACCTGTAGTCCCAGCTATTCAGGAGGCTGAGGTGGGAGGAATCTGGGAGGCAAAGTGAGACTCTCTATTAAAACAAAACCCTGTTGAACACCCAGGTGTTCATTAGAGGTGCCAGAGATACTGAACTATACCACCCCTAGAAGTGCCAAAAACGCATCATGACAAGATCCAGCAGATTGACGAGTCAACCTTCTGCTCCCCGCAAGACACCCAAGGCTCTAAAAGACAGTGACAGGCCGGGCATGGTGGCTCACGCCTATAATCCCAGCACTTTGGGAGGCCAAGGCGGGTGGATCACGAGGTCAAGAGATTGAGACCATCCTGTTCAACGAGGTGAAACCCCGTCTCTACTAAAAATACAAAAAATTAGCTGGGCATGGTGGCGCGTGCCTGTAGTCCCAGCTACTCAGGAGGCTGAGGCAGGAGAATTGCCTGAACCCAGGAGGCGGAGGTTGCGGTGAGCCGAGATCGTGCCATTGCACTCCAGCCTGGGTAACAACAGCGAAATTCTGTCTCAAAAAAAAAAAAAGACAGTGACAAAGTCAAGACAAGCACCGTGACACTGAAATGCCCACCACCCAATCAGGAATTACTAGATACGCCAAGAGCCAGGAAAATGCGACCTGTAACCTGCAGAAAAATAGGTTTGTACAAAACACACAGAAATGACAGAGATGAAGGAATTTGCAGACAAGGGTGTTAGGACACCAGTTTTGCATATGTGCATGGATTCACAGTAAAACGCTGCAGAGATAAATGGCTGTTAGAGAATTAAAACTGAAATGCAGTATCAGGAATGAAAATTTACCTGTTGTGCCGAATATCAGATTAGACTTTGCAGAAGTTCAGTGAGTTTGTGATTGTAACAATGGAAACTGTCTGAACTGAAGCACCGGAAGAAAAACATGAGAAGGGCCTCAGCAAACTGAGACAAGGTCAGAGATTCTCATATGCCTGTGATTGGAATCCTGGTAAGAGGTTGTGGATGGGCAGAAAAGATTTCAAAATTAATGCCCTTGAGTTTCCCAGATTTGATGAAAAACGATAAACCTACAGGTACAAGAAGCCCAATCAACCTCAAGCAGGATCAACACAAAGGAAAACAGGCACTGGGCCCAGCACTAACCAGGGCACAGTCAGGCTGGAGCTGAGCCTCAGTTTACCCAAGGCACGTGCAGTGGGGGCTTAGGATGTTGGTGCTGAAGCTTAGTTTTCCTCTTGGGGTTGCAGTGACT
The DNA here is from genome assembly GCF_049354715.1 of Callithrix jacchus. Lineage (NCBI taxonomy): Eukaryota > Metazoa > Chordata > Mammalia > Primates > Cebidae > Callithrix > Callithrix jacchus. Next base: position 1,950,475 of record NC_133507.1, read on the forward strand.
TTGTCTCACTGCAAAGTCCTCCCTGAGACTGCCTTTGCTGCAGACACCAGCCACACATTTGGGGTCCTCGGGGCCACCTTCACTTCCAGCCAGCAGGTGACAGTTGAGGATCCGCCCTCCTCAGCAGCTCAGGCGGCAGGTTTCCAGCACTCACTGAACACAATTACAGTCAGTTCGAGGAGAGGATGCACATCAGAAGGACGCGTGGGGCAAAGTCTGGGAGGTTCCGTGTGCAAAGCTTCCCCTGTCCTCAGGGGCGTGTGATGCTCCTTGGTACTGCCGGCCCAGGACACTCACTCTGGCTGTGGGTCCAGTTTTGTTGGGGCTTCGTTGCACGGGCACAGTTGACTGAATCACTGGCCACGTGGCTGAGCTCAGCCTGCAGCCCTGCACCTCCCAGGAGGTTGGTCGTTCACCAGGCACAGCCCCAGGCCGTCTTTCTGCCGTGGCCAGCCCGTTGTTGAGTCTTCTCGCTAGCAAAGAGATAGTGTGGCCTCATGATACCAGTGATTCCCGTTACTCAGAAACGAGGGTGTAGATGGAGCCTCCTGGAACCAGGCCAGAGGCCACCAAATCCTACCGAGTCAGTCAGTATCTAAACTTGACAAATCCTTAAGTTGTAGAAATGTACTATTTAGAAATATAGAGGCCAAGCACAGTGGCTCACACCTATAATCCCGGCACTTTGGGAGGCCAAGACAGGCGGATCACTTGAGCCCAGGAGTTCGAGACCAGCCTGGCCAACATGGCAAGACCCTTTTTTTTTTTTCTTTTTTTTTGAGACGGAGTTTTGCTGTTGTTCCCCAGGCTGGAGTGCAATGGTGCAATCTCTGCTCACCGCAACCTCCATCTCCTGGGTTCAAGCAGTTCTCCTGCCTCAGCCTCCTGAGTAGCTGGGACTACAGGCGTGCACCACCATGCCCAACTAATTTTTGTATTTTTAGTAGAGATGGGGTTTCACCATGTTGACCAGGATGGTCTCGGTCTTTTGACCTCGTGATCCACCCATCTCAGCCTTCCAAAGTGCTGGGATTATAGGTGTGAGCCACCGCGCCCGGCCGGCAAGACCCTATCTCTACAAAAAAATACAAAAATTATGCATGGTGGCCTGTAGTCCCAGATACTCATGAGGCTGAGGTGGGAAGGAGGTTGAGGCTGCAGTGAGTCAGGATCACACCACTGCACTCCAGCCTGGGTGACAAAAAACGTGTGTGTTTGTGTAATATAAAATCTACATATAGAGATTATAAATTTATATATAATTCTGTGTAGAATAAAATAATGTACTATATCATGTATCATATACATGCATTTTGATTAAAATTTTAATATTATAGAGTAATTGCATTATTTTGACAGTTCTGTATCTGAGTTATATCACAGACAAAATAAATTAAGGCCCACTTTCTAAATCTAACCATCATTTTAAACATTCTAAGCAGGGAAAACATTGTTCTGCCGGGTGCAGGGGCTCACGAGGCCTGTAATCCCAGCACTTTGGGAGGCTGAGGCGGTCAGGAGTTCAAGACCAGCCTGACTAACATAGAGAAACCATGTCTCTACTAAAAATACAAAAAATTAGCCGGGTGTGGTGGTGCATGCCTGTAATCCCAGCTACTCTGGAGGCTGAGACAGGAGAATCGCTTGAACTTGGGAGACAGAGGTTGCAGTGAGCCAAGATGGCACCATTGCACTACAGCCTGGGCAACGAGAGTGAAACTCTGTCTCACAAATTGTGTGTGTGTGTGTGTGTGTGTGTGTGTGTGTGTGCTAAGCAGATGTGGAAAAGCCTCCTGTAACACAAGTGATGTTGTACCCTGTGTGGATTTGTACGCTTGATTTTTTCATTTGCTGTCCTCTCCTCCCCCAACGCCGCCATCCCTATCAGAGTTGAACAGAGGCTGATGGGTGTGCCATGGTTTTGAAAGTGTGCGGCCAAGGGTGTGAGCATTGCCCAGGAACCTCTGGGGAGTGGGTTCTGACCTTGGCGCCTCCTGATGGAATGCTCTTTCTGGAATGGGTGTAACAACACAGGCACAGGGACACACAGACACACACGCATCCACATGCAGGTAACACACATCGATACACGGACACACGCAGGTACAGATACACAGAGATGTATGCAGACACACACGCCCAGTGCTGAGGACTGTGGTGCCCTGGATATGGGCATGCTGACGGCACAGGCATCCAGGATCCTTTTGGAGAGGCACACGCAGCAGTACCACGGTAGGTGGTCAGGGGCCTAGTGGCTGCTCCCCTGCCCAGCGCACCCTCTCAGATGCGCACGTTCTGTTAACAGCAGGACTTTGACAAATACATCTGCTTTCATTTCCCAAAGGGCAGTGTGAGTTCGTCATGTACTTGGAATTACATTATTAGCAGATCCACAGCGTTTTCTTTCTTATACTTCTCTGTGAAAGTTTTGTGTATTTAAATGAAACCTTCCTGTTTGAGAGCCTTAGCCAAGTTTGATGTTTCTCCCTGAAAACGGACACATTTGAATTTTAGTGGCCCCTAATCCTTTATCAAGACATAATCTTTTACTAATCGAATGGGTTACAAATACTCAGAGGGGTCCCTGTTCTTCCCTGGTGCTGTGTGCCTAGTGATCTGAACCACCGGGCTGTCACTGTGCTCGTCACAGGCAGCTGCCCCACCGTGCTCACCGCATTAGGAAGCGCAGCAGAGCCCACGAGCTACCTGAGGCTTGCGTTGGGCTCGAGGAGGCCCTGGTACAATGTGCCGGGCCCTGGGGTTCCTGTTGTGGCTCCTGAGCTTTGGGTGCGTTTGTCATATTTGACTATTGATATCTCATTCATTCATTGGTTTTTGATTCACTAGAATTTTCCTGTTTGATGATTGTGTCAGTTGACTGGGAGGAAGATTTAGTAGATGGATTATGGAAAAGTTGTGAATTTTAAAGAATGATTGTTAAATTTGGTTTCTTTTCTTTTTTAAATCATGCTTAGGTTTGTTCGGACAGTGTTACCATTTTCTCAGGAATTTCAAAGAGATAAGCAGCCTAATGCACAGCCCCAGTATCTGCATGGATCCAAGGTAGGCACCTGTGTGCTGTCACGGGTTTCACATTCACAACGAAGCGTGTTTTGAAATGCAGTGTAACTGGTTTGGTCACAGTGACCTAAATATATCGCGCCATGTATGTTACTTTTTTCTTCCTTTCCATTAGCATTTTCCTGAAAAGTAGCGGTAATTTGAAACAAAAACCAGCCAACCAACCCAAAGAAGCCCTTCTCTGGAACTAGGGTGTACAAGGTGTTGGGCCAGCGTGGCCTCGTGATGGGTGTCAGGCTGGGGCTGGCCTCATGCCCAGTGAGAATGTTGAAAGATGAAAGATTATAAGCATCAAGCCGTGAGACAAAGAGGTCCAGGGTGGCTGCCAGGCCCAAAGCCCTGATGGAGGAGCTGAGCTGGAAAGCTGAGCCCAGGGAAGGTCTGACATCCAGAAACAAGGATGTCAGCCTGTGCCTGGAGGGCAGAAGCCCAGGGAACCCGGGTCTACCATGTGTGAGATGGGACCATGTCCACCCTGGGGGTGGCTGGGCTTGTCACAAGTCTGAGTATTACTAAGGGCTAGTTTCTTTGTTTCAGGCACCCCGTATGATTTAGGAAGGAAAATGCAAACACTAGCAGAGAAGAAAGATGAAATGAGCAGATATAAGTAGAATCCCCAGCCTCGGTGGAGCTGGGGGAGGAGCAGTGGCAGCAAGGTGGGGCAGGGGGCCCGGCTACCCTGTGAGGAGAGAAGCCTTCTTCCCTGCTGCAGGCTCTGTGGTGGGGCTGGGCTGCCAGCACTCATGAGTATTTAAGTGTCCTCACTTGTAGGAAGCAGGGACAATCATAGGATATTGTCTACTCCATCTGCAGAATGCCTAGAGCCAGGATGGGGAGGGCCAGGCCCTGCTGCCCGCACATGGCCTGCACCTGGGTGCCTTCTAAGGCACCAGCTGGGTCTGAGTTGCAGAAATGATGCTTCCCGCTCTTCCTTTCTAACCCTCTGTTCTTCAGTGTGAGATCTTCTCACTGCAGTCCTCTGGGTGCCTTCCTTACACGGCGGTGCCTTGGACCTAGCAGGAGCAGAAGCATTTGCACCTGGGAAGCAGCAAACACCGAATTGGGGCTTTGGCTTTTGGAGGGCCCGAGTCTCGGCATGCACTGCCTCTCTCCCACCCCTGAAAAGAGCAAGTGTGGGCCAAGGGTGGCTTTTAATGCAGTCAGAGCGTCCCTGAGCCGGAGAGAGGAATCGTCTTCTCACTGTGTCTCGACTGTGGTCAGTGATGTCATTAACGGATGGATGGCTCTTCAGGAAACAGGGTGGCTCTGGTAAAGATCATGACCTTGGAAATAGGTTCTCTTTTTGAAATGGAGTCTCGCTTTGTCGCCTAGGATGGAGTGCAGTGGTGTGATCTCAGTGCAGCCTCCACCTCCTGGGTTCAAGTGATTCTCCTGCCTCAGCCTCCCGAGTAGCTGGGATTACAGGCACCATTCCCAGCTAATTTTTTGTATTTTGTTTTAGTAGTGATGGGGTTTCACCATGTTGGCCAGGCTGGTCTTGAACCTGCCGCGTCTTCCCAGAGTGTTGGGATTACAGGTGTGAGCCATTGGTGGCGCTAGGACTGAAGTTGACTTTTACGCAATAATCAGTTATACTCAAAAGGGTGTTTCTTTAAAGGATTCAGATAAGTGTTCTGATGCTTCCGCTTCCAAAAGTAAAATGTAGTGTTTTAGGGCATAAAGAAATGTTATTTTAGAAGACAGGACTAGAAAGGTGAGCGAGTAAGAATACCTTCTTGGGTCTCTGTGAACTAAAAGTTTGCTTTGGGCTTCTCTTCACTTTGAAATTTTTAATCCCTGTTTTAGGCATAACAATAAAATAAGTTTTTGTCACTCCCTGATAGAGAGGTATTTGTGCAGAGGGTATCAGGCAGAGGGGCTCCTTCCCCACCCCACCCCTGCCCCCCCGCCGCCCCAAGAGGGCATCAGGACCGTGTGGGGCCCTGTGCCTGCAGCTCTGCTGGATCGAGTCCTGGAAGGGGCCTTGTGGGGTTGGCTTTTGAGATCCCAGGATAGCGCTGTGGTGACATCCTTGCTGCCCAGTGTGTCTGTGTGCCCTTGTGGTGTTAAAGGATCTTGACACGTTTTTATTCTCTAGGATTTTCCTCCAGGAGGGCAGAGAGGCACTGCCGCTTCCACTAAGACACAGACCTGAGCCCACAGTTCTGGGGCAGTGGTGCACATTTGCCTTGAGGTGGCCCCACACCATCAGAGCACCCTGCTCCCCTGTGTGCGTGGCCACCCCTCAGGGATGGTTCCAGGGAATGGGCACTTGGGGGCATTTGCAAAGCTGATGCCCTTTTGGAGGGAAAGAAATATTTGATGATACGAATTTGATTTTGTTTTGTTTTGTTTTGTTTTATGAATTTGATTTTTTTTAATTCAACTATTTGTAACTGAATTTGAACTTGAACCTCAATGTAAGAGATTTCTGCCTCCCTTTCAGAAACTGTGTTTGTGTCATTTTATTAGAAACAAAAACAGTGAATTGGGTTTTTTTCCAACAGAGTCTGTCACCCAGTCTGGAGTGCAGTGGTGTGACCTCGGCTCACTGCAATCTCCGCTTCTCTGGTTCCAGTGATTCTTGTGCATCAGCCTCCTGAGTAGCTGGGATTACAGGCATGTGCCACCATGCCTGGCCAATTTTTGTATTTTAATAGAGGTGAGGTTTTACCATGTTGGCCAGGCTGGTCTTAAACTCCTGACCTCAAGTGATCTGCACACCCCAGCCTCCCAAAGGGCTGGGACTACAGACGTGAGCCACCGTGTCGAGCCCTAAAACAGTAATTTTCTTTTTCTTTTCTTTTCTTTTTTTTTTTCTTTTTGAGAGGGAGTCTTGCTCTGTCATCAGGCTGGAGTGCAGTGACGCAATCTTGGCTCACTGCAACCTCCGCCACCTGGGTTCAAGCGATTCTTCCACCTCAGCCACCCAAGTAGTTGGGACCACAGACGCGTGCCACCACACCCGGCTAATTTTGTATTTTTAGTAGAGATGGGGTTACACCGTGTTGGCCAGGATGGTCTCGATCTCTTGACCCCGGCATCTGCCCACCTCAGCCTCCCAAAGTGCTGGGATTACAGGCGTGAGCCACCACGCCCAGCCTTCTTTTTGTTTTTTTTGAGACGTCTCACTCTGTCGCCCAGGCTGGAGTGCAGTGGTGCAATCTTGACTCACTGCAACCTCTGCTGCCCTTGTTCAGGTGATTGTCCTGCCTCAGCTTCTTGAGTAGCTGGGATTATAGGCACCTGCCAGTGCACTTGGCTAATTTTGATAGTTTTAGTAGAGACAGGGTTTCACCATGTTGGCCAGGCTGGTCTTGAACTTCTGACCTCATGATCCACCCACCTCAGCCTCTCAAAGTGCTGGGATTACAGGCATGAGCTACCGTACCCGGTAGTAATTAGACCCATACAAGTGGCATTGATGTTGGCCAACCACCCTATACATACTATGTAACACTTTTCAAGGGACCCGCTCAAAAAAAAGGCTGGATACTGAACAGATGATGTCTGAGCTGAGTTGTATGCGCACAGGAGGCAGCCTCTGTACCCACAGGCACTCATGCATGCCACACACACCTGCTTCTGCTGCAGTACGAGTCACAGTGTTTATATCTGTGTGATTATGAAATACACAGTGAGTGCTTTTTTTTATGAATATTGAACTAGGGCTAGTATCTTGCAGGAAAGATGAGTGACCCATGTATGCACTGTTACCTTTTTTGGTTCTTGGTCATCCCACAGCATGCCTACTCCGGGCAAGACACTCTTTTGAGCACATCACTAGGATTCTTTATCTCGCAAGTAAGGTTATGCCCAATTCACGAAGGCTCACAGTGTCATGAAAATTAGAGAACCCCAGTGGCATGACTGGTGAGTCCAGAGCCGGCTCTGTGTGGTGTGACCCACCTCCTCTGCTTTTAGAACGAGGCTGGAGCACCTGCAGCAGAGTCCGTCTTGAACTGAGCTGTGTGGCTGGGCATCCAGAGTGCTTCCTCTTCTGAGTTTAAGTCCTGCACAGCACAGCATTTGAGACGCTGCCCCTCCTCAGAAGTCGTGCCGCCTCCTACTCCCCTCAGTAGTTAAGTCACATATGCTGTTTGTTACCCGAGCTGTGTTGTCTCTCAGATGTGTCACCTTTGGAGTGAGCAGAGCATAAAAGTTTGGAAAATTTGCAGCCTGGTGATGCGATAGGAAAGGAAAACTCATTTTCTGGGGAAGAATTCAAGATGGCTGCAGAATTTTGAATGTCAGTCACCAAGACAATGGGGAAAATGTCTCCAGGGCATGTACGAGACAGCCCCTCCCATCATAGACCCAGAGGCCTAGGAGGGAAAAATGGTTTCCTGGCCTGGGCCCAGGGCCCCTGCATCCCAGTTGCTAAAAGGGGCCAAAATACAGCTCAGGTTGTGGCTTCACAGGGGGCAAGCCCCAAGACTTGGTGGCTTCCACATGGTGTTGGACCATCTAGATTTCGAAGAATATGTAGAAATGTTTGATGCAAGGGTGGGGCCATCATGGAGAACCTCTGCTAGGACAATACAGAAAGGAAATGTGGGGTTGGAGCCCCACACACTGAGTTCCCATGGAGTACTGCCCAGTGGAGCTGTGGAAAGAGGGCCACGCTGTTCCAGACCCCAGTGAGCTCGCACTGTGCACCTGGAAAAACCGTACTCAGCGTCAGCCTGTGAAAACAGCTGGGAGGGGGACTCCATCCTGCAAGGCCACAAGGGTGGAGCTGCCCAAGACCATGGGAGCCTACCTCTTATATCAGTGTGACCTGGATGTGAGACATGGAGTCAAAGGAGATTATTTTGAAGCTTTAAGATTTAATGACTGCCCCACTGAAGGTCAGACTTGCATGGAGCCTGTATCCCCTTGGTTTTGGCCAATTTCTCCTGTTTGCAATGGGAATATTTATCCAATGCCTGTATCCCTGTTGTATCATGGAAGTAGCTAACTTGTTTTTGATGATACAGGCTCATAGGTGGAAGGGACTTGTCTCAGATGAGACTTTGGACTTGGACTTCTGGCTTAATGCTGGAATGAGTTAAGGCTTTGGGAGACTGTTGGGAAGGCATGATTGTATTTTGAAATGTGAAGACTCATGAGGCACTAGGGAACAGGGCAGAATGCTGGATAAGGTTTGGCTGTGTCCCCACCCAAAGGTGACCTCAAATTATAATCCCCACTAT